>NW_026000005.1:26008446-26310690 GCF_001458135.2 Marmota marmota marmota
GGTGGGTGGGAGGGGAGATGGTCATTAGGCCTCTGCTTCCTATTAATGAAGAGGGTCAGATTTATACTTTAATTATGTTGCCTAACAAAGTAGTATCTTCAGTCTCTAGACTGAAGGAAGCCATCACTGCACAACCTTAAACTTGTGTTCCATTTTTGAATCCCACTGTCCATGGTTTCCAAGAAGTATTATTTTTATAAAGGCTTTTAATTATCTTATGAGCTTAAAGTACATTGCAATCTTATATTAAATGTTATTAGGTTAAATGTAGATACAGATAACAGGATTCACAATGTGCTCACCTATTTGAATGGTTTTTAAGTTCCATTTTGATTTTTCATGTTTTCATTAGGTAGAAGCTCCTATATAGGAGGCTTCCTGGCTTTCTCTTGACCAACAAGAGTTCCAGGCTAGAGATGAACTATTTTAGTGATTCTTAAGCATAGGAACACGTTTGAGTCATCAGTGGAATTTCTTGAAAAACAATGCCCCGCCCACCTAGAAACTGAGACAGGAAGTCTGGGGTATATCTGGGACCTGTGTCTATTCTGAAATGCCCTAGGGTATTCTGGTCCACAGTGCTGATTAAGATCCACTGATGTGACCCAGTTATCTTTCCTGCCTCCCCATCTGGGGCTCCACCCATGTGTTCACAGCCTGCATGTCATTTACCAACATATGCCCAAGTTAGGAGAGCCTGGGGCAGGTGCATTTGTGCTCTTTCAATCTGAGCAAGTGAGTCATTTTTTTTTCTTGCCATCCTTATCAAATCATAACCCTGACGCAGGACCACAATGTGGTGCTTCCCAAAAGCCATGTGCATTTGGCTTCGGAAGCAACTTTACAAAATAAAATAGTCCTCCTGTCTCTCCCCACCCCCTCTCCCCGTCTCTCTCATGAAATTTGATGTGGGAAGCACATGTTCCCAAACTTGAATTGGTGATTAACTGAGAAGATTGCTTTATGGGTGGGACTTTAGTTCCTGCACCACTGGGCCAGAGGAGTGATCTGTGAATTTCCACCTTCTTAGCATAGCAGTCTCTGAGTTAGGGGCTCCAGGCATCCTGGGACTGTATGTCATACCCTTAGGGTGCTCCTCCTAAAAAGGAGCTGGAGTCAAGTGGTCCTGCTCTTCACTCCAGGACACAGAAGTCGCTGGTACAGCTGTGCTTCTGATGCTCCAGGAAAAAGACTGAACATTTGTTGATGTACCGTACACTCCTGAGGGACAGTACAGCACACAGATGCTCCCCATAAAGGGACTGACCATGTGTCATCTTTGTGCTTTCCAGAGGGTCACGGCACATTAGCACTGGTCGTGGTACTTTTCAGAGGGATAGGGCATTCTGTCTCCAGATTGCATTCAAATTCTGGACTTAATGTCTGTGTATTTGACACTAAATCATATCCTGTCTCATGAAATCGATGGTCTTGTCTTTCTGATGTTCTATAACTATATATGTATCTCATATACACTATTTATAGTGTATCTCATCTCCCCCATTAAATTGTAGATGCCTTGGGGGGAATTGTCAGTTGCCCATCTTTGTGTCCCCACAACCTGGTGCACAGTGTGAGTTCAGCAATTTCAGACTCAATGAATAAAAGAGTTCAGGAAAGTAGCCCAAATCTACTTTCTAGTTACCAGTGCTATTAATATAAGTCACATCCAAACATTCATGATTCTAAGGTCCTGGTCCTTAATTGGCAGAAAGATAAAGGAGGATAAAGTCAACCAGTGAATACAGTCTTGTTGTTAATGCTAGCTCTCTGCAAATTAATAGATCTGGCCTTTAGTCATTACCAAAGAATTATCTATAGACATCACCCCAGTTCAAATTTCTGACGTTTCTTGAATATTGGAAATGCAAGACAAAAAGCAAGAATGATAATGACCGGCAAATGAGGACTATGTCTTTGACTTTGGCTTTTCTTATTTGAGGTTCTGGTTAGGCTGAAATAGATAATACATCAGTTGTTGAGGGCCTGTGGAAGTACGTTCTATATAAGTACCACATGCTAACCAGTTGTGCCACTGGAGCATCCTGAACTGTGTATTCTGAAACAGAACTGGGAAGAGTGGAAGTCAGTAGTGCCTGGTGAAACAGGATCAATCTATTTTATCTATCAATCTTTGAAATAATAAATTAATTCATTTTGAAATCAACAAATAAAAATTATATGTTTATCATACACAACATGTTGTTTTGCAGTATATAAGCATGGGGGAAGGACTAAATCAAGCTGGTTAACATATGCAGTCCATCCATTCTATTTCTAGCAATTTAGCCAGAGGAAGTCATATGAATAGTGTGCAAAGACACGTTAAGAAGTCATGAAATTATTGAAAACAACCCAAATGTCCACTAATGGGGGAAACTGTATTTTGTCATTTTTTGTTATTGTTAATGTCTTTAAAAATGAACTATTAGTGTTTTATAATCAAAGAAGTCTCCCAATTACAATTGGCAGCAATTTTTCCTTCATATGGGCATGTAATCTTAGAATTACAGGTAAATTTCATTGAGTGAAGTATGTTATATTAATGTGGAAATATAGTCACAACACACAAAGTTTTACAATTCTAAGAACAGTCTATAGATAAGATCCCATTTATAATATATATGTTAGTTTCTGGAAACAGATGCACCAAATTTGTTATAGTATTTGTCTCTGTGGGGTCAAAGAGTTTTAACCTTTCCTGTATTTTTTTAAATAATGTACAACATTCATGTATATCCAGAAGAATAAAGATATTTTCAAATGAATCAATAGTTGTGTCTTTTTCTTCCCATCCACTAAGAAGCTGTTACTCAGAGTGAGAAGGATTTCAGGACTGGCTGTTCATCAAGGAGGCAGGTGTGCTAAATATTGTCCTTTTCGCCTGCAATCAGGCAGCAACATGGTCACGGCCACAAGTCTGTGACTCTTGGCTCTCAATTCCTCAGTGCAGACATCTTTTTGTGAAGTGGCCTTGCTTGACTGAGCTCCTATATGACCTATTTTAAGTATAGCCTAATAAGATTGTGATGAGGACAAGGAGGTCTTCTCAAGGAATCCTGTTTGGTGGGGGAATGACAGGGGTTGGGGGGGGGCGGAGTGGAGACAAAGTGGTTATTTGTGGAGAAAAGCTAGCTCTTCTGATTATGAAAGAATAACAAATAAAACATTTAGAAGCTAAGTTTGCCATTTATCTTCTTCTGACCCCCATTTGGTAAATGTGTGCCCATAATATGCGGCTTCAGGATTGAACATCAAGTATGTAAAAGGAGAATTCAGAACATGAGAACAACTGTTTAAAAGTTTCAGGGTTTGGGATTTTTTTTTTTTTGGCATTTAATTTTATTACATTATTTAAACAACCATAATTGGATGATAACCAGAGTCATTTAAACTTATTTAATGTGTGATTTTTAAATTCCTAAGCATTGTGCTAAGTAGAATGTTATTATCAATTACATTAGCATTCTTACCACTTATGTTCTCAATAACTTTTCAGCCTTCCACTGCTATTGTTTCGAATTTTAGTAGCAACTCATCAGCAAAGGCTCATTGTGGCTGCCCGTCTGTTCCATTAATAATTTCTTAATTAAACGAGGAGACGGCTGTCCCTCCTTGTCTGCACTACCTTGTCACTATCTTTCTTTCCAGAGTAATTTTGTTCTGGTCTTTCTCATATTTTTGTTCCTTATTTTTTCCCCCACAGACAAGCTTAGCTCCTGGTGTCTTTCACAAATGGATCTGAAATCTCTTCTCTGATCCTCACCCCGCCTACCCCAATCTGTTCTCCCATCTACTTGGTTTCAGTTCCCCCTTCATTCCCCTCCGCCCTCAGAGGCTCTTCTCACATCTTTCAGTTTCTCTTCTCCAGTTCTTTCGGTCGTCTGGGGTTTCTTTTCTATTGATACCCACCCACCCCCAATCATTTGTATTACCTTCTTTTTGTATTTCTCTATAAATCTCACCTTACATTCTAAAAACCCAGTTATAGGAACATAATCCTCAGGTGAAGAGACAAAATTAGTGCAGCTTCATCAGGGAAGCCCCTCGTGATCTGGAAACTGTCACATTATAAAGCAATCCCCACAGCAGGCATTCATTTATTTATTTACCTCCAAGCATTTTTTTTCCCCTAGCTATTTTTCTTAATGAGAAAGGGAGAACATTAACTCTGGAACAAGTAGTCTACTCCATACCCAAATACAACCCCCAGGAGAATGTTTCTTAGGTTTTTTAACTATTGAGACTATTGTAATTGTTTTGAAGTGTTTCCTCTTGTTGATACAGAAACTGTGAACTTTTAAAAAATGTCTAGAATGATATTTGATTCAGAAATTTCAAAATTGGCTTGGGAGTCAATCCTTATTGTATCTAAATGGACTTATCTAGTTCTGAATTGTATGTGTTGAAGCATAGATGGAGCCAGAAAAGACCTTAATGGGTCCTTATTTTGTAGACAAGAGCCCTGAGCAAACACAGTTTGGGGATTTCTTCTGGTCACTCCAATAACCGCTAGCCATGCATGACGATTTACATTTAAATTAATCAAAAGTAAAAATGTGTGCATAGTATATTTCTCAGTCACACTAGTCACATTTCAATTGCCAAACAGTCACCATGACCAGTGGCTACTGTATTAGACCACACAGATAAACAAACTTTCCATGTTAGCAGAAAGATTTATTTAAAAGTATTAGTTTGAGCCATACAAGGCCCAGGCTCAAGAATCTAGGACTCCCTGCCAGTCAAGGAACCCCATGCCCTATAATAAATTTTATTTTGTTATGTTGTCTTACCGTACATGAATCTGGGAGGTCACGTACAGAAGGAAGCTAAATTAAATAAAATTTCATATAGTTTACAGCTCATGAAAAGATGCTTTTCTGCTTGCAAAGCATTTCACATTCATCATCATACCTGGAGCCCACAACGGCCCTCATGATAGGAATGACAAGTGTCCAGTATCTTCATTCAGAAGAAGAATCAGTGGGTATGAGAAATGAGGATTTGTCCAAAGTCACACTTCTTTTAAGTTAGGGCATAAACTCAAGTTTCCTGCTCCTTTGATCTTTTCATCATATTGAAATGCACCAGGTGGATAGGAGTTTTTTTGTTTATGATAATGTGTATAAGAACATTCTAGATGCCAATTATCAAGAATACAAATAATAATAAATGCTGGCAAGGATACAGGGGGAAAAGGTACACTCATACATTGTTGGTTGGACTGTGAGTTAGTACAACCACTTTGAAAAGCAGTATGGAGAGTCCTCAAAAGACTAGGCATGGAACCACTATATGACCCAGTTATCGCACTCCATGGTATATAACCAAAAGAACTAAAATTAGCATACTGTAGTGATACTGGCACATCAGTGTTTATAGTAGCACAATGTATAATAGCCAAACTATGAAATCAGCCTAAGTGCATGTCAACAGATGAATAGATTAAGGGAATGTGGCACATATACACAAGGAGTTCTTTCTACTTAGTCATAAAGAAGAATAAAATTATGACATTTGCCAGTAAATGGATGGAACTGGAGAACATCATGCTAAGTGAAATAAGCCAGACTCAGAAAGTCAAGCATCAAATGTTGTCTCTCATGTGCAGAAGCTGGAGCAAAGTAAGGTGGGGGAAGAAACAGATCTCACAAAATAGATGGAAAATCAGTGGAGTGGAGTAAGGGAAATGAAGAGGAAGGAGGAAGGATAGAAAAATGGAGAAATGTGAAATGAATTTGATGAAAGTACAAATGTACAATGACAAAGCATTGTACATTTATAACTCTGCCACAGTGAATTCCACTTTTATGGAATTCTCCCTTGTTTTCTCTCTTATTTTCTGCTCCCTGTGCTCTCCGCTGGGCCTCCCCCAGCTCTGCAGTCCTGTCTCCTCTGTGGGCTTTGCTCGTGGAAAGTCTCTTCTTCAGCTTTCCCTTTGGATGCTCATTCTCTCCTCCCCAGGCACCTGTGCTTTCTGAGGTCTCTTCCCAACCTTGAATAATGCTTGGCATCATAGAATCTATGTATTCTGCTTCTATGTATTCTATGTATAATAGAATCTATGTATTCCTGCTTTAGGATCCTGCTTGCTTTTCCTCTGAAAAGCAAGGAAGGGGAAGCTGGGTAGGCTGTAGGTACAGGGGTATTGACTGCTTACTCCTCTCTCAGCTCATCTCTTTATTCTCCTCTATGCTGTTCCCTCTGCCTTCTCTTTACCGATGGTTGCATTTTCATATTTCAAGACCCAGCTTGAACCTCACTCTCTCTGTACCACCTCCTTGATTCCTCTGCCCATGCATGGCAATTTCTCCTGTATTCTTCAAGCAACATGATATACTTCTGTAATGGAGCTCAAGTTAAAGATATCATGTCATGATCTGTTCAGAGATCTCCAGAAGGGGAGCTGCCCAGCCTTCCTGGGGGTGTCTCATCCTCACCTACACCCATGTGGCTCTCACAGGATCCCCCACAGTAGGCTCTGTGATCTGACACCTTGTGCATGCTGACTGGCTGAAGGAGGCACTGGACTGAAGCAGAGGAGCCCTCCCCACAGGCAAGAGCCAACTGATATAGGATGAGCTCCTGGTCCAAACACAGCCAGTCAGAAGCCTTTTCTAGGGATTTCAGAATTAGAAACAAGAAGAACAACTCATCTCTAGTTCTGAAGCAATAAACTTCAAAGGTCCTGGCAGCCATGTTTTTCTGACATGAGGGCAAAGGAAGTGGGAGTTTGTAGAAAGAGAAAAAATAAAACAAAAAGCTGAGGGGAGAGCAGCTGAGATAAAGATACCCTATTATTCCTATAGTTAATTCTATGCCAGGATCCTTAGAATGAATTCCCCTTTGTGCACAGACTACTTCAGTTTGAACTTCTGTCACCACCAAAAATAAATGAGTAAAAATAAATACACAGTTCTAACTAATATAAATTGCCTTGTGCATCTTTGAGTCCCCAATGTTTAACAGTCTTCAGCTCATTGTATACTCATTAACTAAATTAGAGAATTAATTAATCCTTATCCCAAATCCTGTGTCATACAATGCTAAACAAAAATCCCCCATTTTGTAAAAAGAGCAAATATAACAGCATAGTTATGTTCTGTCAAAACTGGACTACTAACTTACAAAAATGTAGTATGGCTCACCTTTTGAGCAAACTTCCAAACTAAGTGAATCAAATTAAGTGGATCAAGTCTTTGGATATCCCATCACAGAAGGGTAAAATCTGCACATGGATGAGAAACAGAATTAATAGAAATAATTTCTATTAATTAATAGAACTAATAGGAATGTTTTTGCTCCAGCTCTATTACTTAAGGCCAATCTTCCTGGGCCTCAGGATCCTCATTCAAAAAACAAAGAAGGGATAGGGAGTTTGGCTTAGATAATATCAGTTTTCCTACCTCACAGGTTTGTTGTGGATATTAATTGAAGTAATATGTTAAAGATCTCGTCCAGCTCTTAAAACAATAGCTAAAGGGGTGACACTTTCACCATTAGCGTATCCTATCGCTGGTAAACCACTGAATAGCTTTCATTTTCTTCTATACCAATGAGAGCTATTATTAAAAAATCCAAATCATCAAACCAAATCAATTAAAATCAGCTTTACCATTATAGCAGGGTAAGTGCTACCACTTGTGATGGATTTTCAAAGAACTCACAAAAGTTCCTCTTAGGGTGGGGAGCGCTCAGGATGTCTCAGAAAGATCTTCTGAAATTCTCTGAGATGCCTTTCCCTTTTCTCAGCTCCCCTCTCTTTTCTTCCCCTCTCACTGAGCGCTACTTCCCCGGGCAGAAGCCTCCTTTAATACTAACAGGACTAACAGGACGTTTTCTTTTGCAAGAAATTCAAATCCTCGAACAAGCAAGCATTGTCTCCTTCTCACAGCCAGAGAAACTGACCCAGTGAGCCGAGGCTCCGGAAAGCCAGCCACGCTGCCAGGGAGCGCGGGGCCCGAGGGGAAACGCTGACTCTTCTGCTCACATCATCTAAGGACATTCTCCCCGAGACACTGACCTCCCTGCACAAAAAGAGCCCGGGCAGCCCTGACCCCACGGAAGGGAGAGGCGCTGAATCACGGCCCCCTCCGTTTCCAGCTCGCTCGCCCTTCTTCCTCCCCGTGCTCTCCAAGAATTGCAGGAAATCGGACCTCCAGTGTGGAACAAATAACACTTAGCAAAGAAAATGGCAAACATTCCCACCAGGCTTCTGTTTTCTGAGAACACATTGATTAGTTTTTCGGGGATGAGGTCTCTGGAGAAAGAGCAGGAAGGAACCTGGGGAAGGCAAGCTTCATGTGCGAAAGATCCGACCGCCCAGGCGCTCTTGAGGATCCCACCCTTCAGGGGTATCTCAGCTCTGCAAAGAGTGGGGACCTTGGCACCTGGGGGCGGGTGGGGGAGGGGGGGGCTCCAGGAAAGCAGGCAGCGTGCACAACTGGAATCCACACAACCATCTTCCCTGCCTTAAGCCCAGAACAGAGGCCACCAGACCAAGGCTTAGGGTGAATATGAGCAGCATGTTCAATTTCCCAAGGACTGTGATTAGATGGGGGTCTCGGAAACCCTCCCCATAAATGATTAGAATTTCTGTTAGCAGCAACAATGACAGTCGGCAAGTACAGAGCATGTAGCATGTGTCGGGCCCAACTCCTATTGTTTCCTGTGTGTGAACCAGTGTGATTCTTACAATGATCTTTGAGGAGCTAATAGAGGCTAAACAGTAAACATGGTGGACAATTCATATTTAATGTCTGCTTGTTTCCTTATGTTTTTACAATTTATAATTTATCTTGGAATGTGTTTTGAAGTTATTCTAAACTGAAAGAGGAAGTTCTATTTAAAAGAACTGATACAGAAGAAAAAGGAAATGTGGCCCAGTGTCTCTCTTCAGCTATATCCTTCTCTGCATTTGTAGTAGAAGAGTTCAGAAAGTCTAAGCAATCTGCCTAAGGACACACAGCTCAGCAGAGGCATAGCTAGAGCTAGGAAAATGATTCTTGATTGCTCACCCACCATCCTTGCTGCCTGTTCATCATGCTGCCTCACCCATAGCAATAAAGAAAAGCATCCTTGACCTTTTGACCATCCTTGACTTATGGAATTATTTAAAAACATATGGTATTTTTCACCATTGTGCACCTTTTCTTTAGGGTCTCATGGATCTATCTTGAAAAGTGCTCTTTTGCAAGGAGATGCAGCAAGAAGAGGCATGGATAAGGAGAGATCAATGTTTCCCTAAGGTGAGTGGGTGAATGCAAGTATTGGCATAAATTATAAACTATCAACAGAAACAAGAGAACTATTTGCAAGACCCTATTGAATATTCAAAGACAATTGACCCAAAAGATGAAGGGAAAGACCCATGCACATTGCCCCAAGGAAGCCCACCTGAGTTGCCCATTCTTTCTTCTTTGCCTATGGCTTACCCTGGGGTCTGTAAGGATGAACAGGACAAATGCCTTGCTCTACTGTCTTGCAACAGCTGATTCAGCCAATGATGAGCCAGACCTGAGGCTGGCCAGTGAAATTCTCTCATGGAAAATTGGATGGAGACCCAGAGACTGTGTCAGTTTCTGTGGGGAGCCAGTTGACAGGTCTTTAGAGCATGGACCTAAGGGAGTTCCTTGTGATTAGCTATGGTGGAAGCTATACTGGACCATGTGTGATGGATGAGGAAGTAAGGAAGTTTGTAGAAGAAAATATAAAGCAAATGAACAAAGCAAAACAGAAATGAGACAGAGTGGGAGGTCTTGATAACTCAAATTCCCACAGGGACTATTTTTCCCATGGTAGGGTCTCATGAAGTCCCTCTGCATATTTTTCTGAATCTTTTTTATCTTGATACAATTGTAGTAGGTTTTTGTTCTTTGTAGCAATGTGGACTTCCATTTAGAGAAAACCAATAGATTAGAGGAGATATTGTTGCTTTCAAAGGCACAGGTGATGTGGAGCTTAGAGAATAAAGGTAACAGGCTGCAGAGACAGGAAAGGGGAATAGAGAAGACTGAGGCTTGGGGAACACCACCAGGAGTCAGCCTGGGGAAGCGGAGGGGGTGGGTGAGGATGGCACCCCATTGACTCGCTGTCTGGCCAGTTATATTCTCCATCCCCAAGAGGCAATCAGCTGCTCATCACTGCAACACAGGGAGAGCATCAAAGGGATTTAATAATGGTTGGCAAATGTCAAATTACACTGAATCTAAACCAAATTCCAGACATTTAGTGCTGTGCAGTCATTAGCAATCAATTAGTGCACTCACTTTTCAAAGCATTTTTTTTTATATACCCTCTCCTCTCCATGACAAGGAAACACATGCTCTGCTTCCTTCCCCTCTGCGGCAAAGCAATGCAGCGTTCCTTCAGCGTGGTCAGTGAAGGAACAATCCTGTCCCTGTTCTCATTGTGGTTTCGTTTCCCTGTTTGCATTTTCAGGAGTGGAAGGAAACATTAAGTGGCATTTGTACATCCTGTCCTGCAAACATGGGCTAAAGAAAGAGAAATCAGACTTTTTTCTTTCTTGGGAATCACACAGTAATGAAAGGCAAAGACAAGGAAGAGAATCCTCTAAAGCCTCTTATCTAGTTGGAAAGGAGTGAGTGTGGAGCATTGAGGAGTAGTGCATACCAACCACACGGGGAGCCATTCTGTGAACTCAGTTCACCTCTGAAGGGCCATGTTTGGAGGCAGCAGGATTACATTCCAGAAGCACAGCCAGTAAACATTGACCACAAAACAAGACGTGGCTCTATTGATTGCTGCGTATCTGCTTCATCCTTCCCTTTCCAAATTAGCTCAGATTTATGGCAATTCCCTTCCTGTTCCCTGAGTCAACCACATCATCTCTGAAGTCCTGCAGGTCAGAGGAAGGAGATAAGCAGGAATCTGTATCCGAACATTTTCAGGAAGAGCTTTCACAATCGTTTTGAAAATTCCTCTTTTGCTCATGCTTTTTCCTGCTAGATCTCCCAGAGGTGTTATTTTTAGAATAACTTTCTCAGAATATAGAAAAACCCATATTCTCCAACTGTGACATGTATTCTTTCCTCTAGTGTAGTTGATAAAGTCTGGACTTCAAACTGGGCTTAGTTCAAAAGTGGCAAATGCACACATGGGTCCTAAAGATCTCTGTCTTACATTGGGCTTCCTCCAAGCTAGCTTTAGGTCACTGTTGCTTGAAAGATGAGCCTCAATGGCATAAAGGTGGCAGTGCGGAGAGAGGCAGAGGTTTAGGAAACAAATAGGACTTGACACAGAGAGGGTGTCACTGGCTCCTCTTGAAGCCATGGGTGGGGCCCAAGCCGTGATCTTAATCCCCAAAGAGGGTGATCCTTTGGTCTTGGTTATAGAGTGGTGTTCCTCTGTCCCAGTGAGGGCTCTGTCAGAGGCCATCTCAGCACCATACACAAGCTGTCAAGTCCAAGGGAGAGGACTGAATCGAAATCAAGAAAATAGAGCCAGGTACGATGGCACATGCCCTGTAATCCCAGCAGCCAGGGAGGTTAAGGCAGGAGGATCATGAGTTCAAAGCCAGCTTCAGCAACTTAGCAAAGCCCCTAAAAGACTCAGCGAGATCCCGTCTCTAAATAGAATATGAAAGAGGGTTGGGGATGTGGTTCAGGTTTTAAGCGCCAGGTACTAAAAAAGAAAGAAAATAAAAACCCACATCCCCAGTTATCACCATAGAGGTCTATTCTAAGACAAGATCCAGGGAAGGCACATCATACAACACCTTCAGGAGGGGGTCCCATGTATCTACATGGTTGGCTCCAGAAGTCACCCTACAGAGAGTAGTAGAAGGGCAGTTCTCACTGAGACAGACCCCAAACAAATGCAGCCAAATGAACAGATGCACCATACTCTAATACATCATGCTACAGATGTTTGAAAATCCTCATTTTTACAGAATAAACCTAGACAATGTTTATTTGCTTTATTAAAATGTTGCTTTCTTTTACAAAATAATCCCTCTTTATGAGTATTTCTAAGACTCTCCGAAATGACACAGAGAACACCTGTCAAAATATACTTACTTGTCCAAGCCACCACCCTCCTCAGTCCAAAGCATTTAATTCAAGTCTGGGCAAAAATCAGAAAATTGCATTTTACGAAAGAACCCTCAATGATTCTGCTGTGAGTGGTCATTGCCAGCACCAAAAGAAACACCGCACACAGTAGGCTTCTGGGCACAAGTAGAAGTTGATTTCTACTGGGAGAATAATTGTGTAAATCAAAGACCTCCTATACTGTAATGGACAGGATGGTAAACTAAGGGAGAAGGTTGTTTGATTATATTATAATCTTGACTCTATAATTTATCAGATAGCTATCTTATTATTATCCTTTTATTGCTCAAGGGTCTTGATAAGAAGCATTGAAACCTATAAACATGTAACTGACACATCTTACATAACGTGCGTCTTAAGTGACTTGTATACTGTTCTACAAATGAAGCTGTGTTAGTATCCTCAGTGTCACCCAGCATTTTCTTTCTCTAACTGTATCTCAGAGAACCAGGAAATAAACCTACATCATTCTCTTAGTAGCACCATTCCCAAATTCTGCTGCAAAATAAATGTCCTTTGACTGGGAAACAGTGACCAGAGGAGGGTGGGAGGAAGGGCAAGCTGCTTGGGAAGATGGTCCCATGCCATCAGAGCAGCTCTGGGTATGGAAAGCCAACATGGGCTTTGGGGACAGTTCTTCACAGTCACTTTGCAGAGAGGAGGAGATAGGAGGGAGAAAGGGAAGAGAATAAATGGAAAGAAAAACAAAACAACCAAGATAGCAAGACTGGGAAAAGAAGGTGTGAAAAATTCCCAGAATGAGACAACATTTAAATTTTGGCTTTTCAATAATATTGTCATCAGATATCATTTACCCTAGCTATTTCTAAGAAGGGATGAAAAAAATAATTTTTTTTTTTTTTACCAATTGGACATGGAGTCAATTCATTGAAGGTTTGGGTGGCATATCTTCTGGCCTGAATTTCTGTGATTTCACCAAAGCATGATAATAATACCAGCGTTTTGGGGCTGGAGCAAGAGAGACACAGGGTTCCACCCTAGCAGTGCAAAAGAAAAAAAATACTAATATCAGGGTTTTCATTTCTTATAGCTGGGGTTCCTTGAACAGAAAATTTATAATCCTGGCTCACGTACTTGTCAGAACAGTCTGCAAACTAAATCCCAAGAACATTGTATGTTGTTGAGCTAGAGAAAATATATCACCAATGTTTTGGCTCTCATGTTATTTAGAGTCCATGCATGGTAATCCTTTAAATATACCCCCCAGTGAATCAAATATGTCCCTATCTTTGTAAAGGAAATGTTGACTATATGCCCATAATAAGACCGGGATGTTAAAAGTTGTTGCTTCAAAGAACAGAATCAAGCCGAGCAAGTAAGGATATGTAATTGCTATTATAATCTAACTAGAGGCTACCCATTTGCTGATAGCTGTTTCCTGTGATAAGCTCAGCAGAGCCAGGTTCCTGTAGACTCTCATTTTGATTGCATAAGGAGAGTTTACTGGCAACAAATTACTGCTTCATCTCCTTTATGAAGTCGCCTGATGGTCGTTGGCTCTGCAGTGACCTGGCTGACTGCTTAACCCTCCCCGCAACCAAGTCCCAAAGTTGGACCCTTGCATATACATATTTATTCTCATCCATAATCTCCATATCTTCCATTCATTTTGTGTGTAAAACTTTTTTGATGTGAAAGTATGGAATCAATTCCTTCTTATTTAGGAACCTATGGTGGATAAGGCCTGAGGATTCACCTCTTCCTGACTAGATGTAGATTGAAACCAGGGAAGACATTGGGCAAATAAGATTTATTAGTGGAATATCAGTTGTCTGGAAGCTGATTGGAAAAGATATTTGGGGGCTGAGTTCTGCATTTGTGTGCATGTAGAGGTGGTAGGCTAGGGATCCAGGAGGGCAGCCATGAAGGTGAGCACAATTGGAAATGGGCCTCACAGCGTACACTAGCTTCTAGGCCTTGACTGTTGACTACAGAATACAAGGAAAGGATAAGATGCCCTTGATGCAGTCAATGCCTGATGCTCAGGGATCCATCCCCAGGATAATGAACACACCCACTGAGAGCGCCTTTCCCTGGGGGAAGATGGGTGTTCCAAGGAGGGGAAAGAAGGCAGAGACTGCACATTCACTTCACTCACAGGCCACACTATCTTTCCTCCAAAGAGACCTCTGTGTCCTTAAGTAACTTGCCAGTCATCAAATCAGTCTTTATTAAATTTTCACAGGCACTTACTTTTAGATTCAATTTGAAATATGCTCCAAGGAGCATCATATGGACTAAATAATTAGCTAAAGAGAAACGGTAAGGCATAGATTTTAGAGAATGGTACAGAACAATGTTTCTTAAGTACCACTAGTCATAACTGAGCATTTGAATGTAACATTGGAGTTATTTATTTTCATTTATATTTAAAGGGAAAATATCAAGTCAGTAGTTTGGAGACTATTTTTGCTTAGATCAAAGCTAGAACCTGTATTTAGGGTTTTAAAAAGTGTATCAGTTTAAAGAAAAGTACCAAGGAAAGAATTACCAGTGCAAGGATATCACAAGAATCTTAAAGGTCACACTCAAGTGATTCAAGTTTAAGAAACACTGCCAAGACCAGTAGAGCATTACTGCATATCAACATCCCTAGGTTGGGTCCTGTTCTACAAAGAATGTGCTATATGACCTTGGGCAAGTTGGAACTTTCTGAACTTCAATGGACTCAAGTAGTTCAGTGACATTGAAGGACAGACATATCCACACTCCCTTCCAATTCTAGGCTGTGACAATCCTAACTTTACTATTGGTTACCTTAATGCCTGGAAACAAACATACATAAGCATTGAGCTAGCTCCTGGTTATCCTGAAACAGTGAGAGACAGAGGAGAGTCCGCTGGATCTGGCATCAGGGGACCCTGCAAGCCAGCTCCACTATTTGCCATGGGAATTTGACCAAGTCATATACTTTCTTTGAACCCCAGTTCCTCTATTTATTTTTTAATGAATTATTTTTAACCTGACAAATAGTATGTATCTATTGTGTGCTGCCTGGTGTTTTGAGATATGTATACATTATAGAATGACTCAAGCAAACTAATTAATACATGTATTATATCACATACTTCTCATTTTTTGTGGTGAGAACACTTAAAAACTACTTTCTTAGCAAGTTTTAAGAATGTGTTGTTATTAACTATAGTAAGCATGTTGTACAATATAGTGCTTGAATTTACTCTGCCTAGCTTAAATTTGTATCTTTTGATAAACATCTCCCTAACTATTCCACCTCTTGCCTCTGGTAACTACTTTTCTACTCTCTTCTATAAATTCAACTTTTATAGATTCTTTATATAAATGAGTTCTAGTAGTATTTATCTTCCTGTACCCTCAGTTTCCCTATTTGAGAGGGCAAATGGTCACCGTGGTGAAAAATACCTATTCAATCTATGCAGTCTTGATGGACGGCTCAAATTCAGTGTATGGAAAATGAAAACTTCTATACAAACATAAAAATCTTGTTCTTTGGGGCTGGGGATATAGCTCAGTTGGTAGAGTGCTGGCCTTATATGCATAAGGCCCTAGGTTCAATCCCCAGCACCATTTTAAAAAAAAACAAAACTTGTTATTTCTTTGTCATTTCATTATCTTAAAATATAGTATGGTCATATATATGTTTATATTATGATTAGGAAGGATTTTTTGAAATAATAGATACGTTCAAACCAATCAGTATTGAGAGTCTTAAAAATCTCAGGTAGAATATTTAATGTTGCAGAAGAAATTGTGAATTTGCTCATCATGGATAAACCAGAAAGCCATCACCTATCAGTAACCTCAAAATATTGTTTTAGTTAAAAATTTTTAGCCATCTGCCATCCTAAACCTATAAGTGGAAAATGAGCTAGAAATACTAAATTATTTATCAATTCCACTGAACTCTTTTTATGAGGCTTCTTTCCATTAGCCCAGCATTCCTATCTGCATACACAGCCTCAGATTAGAGCTGTCACAAGGTTCGGGAACTTACTTGCCTGGAACACCCAGATTACACTTTCAGACTACTGTCTGTTGAATGCCAATTACAGTTGTTGTTGTTTTCACTTAAGAGGTTACCAGTCTTGCTTATTTGATGTGCTGATTGACAAGGAGATAAATACTGCTAGAAGGTGACACAGAGCTTCTTGCAGCTTCCATAAAGAGAGAACACCACAGGGAAAGTAGAACTACCCAATAGGGCAAGCAACCCCATGGTCTATAGTCACCCCTGAATTTACACTGTATTACAAAAATGGATGCTCAAAAGGTTGTAAGTGGGTAACATATATTGAGTCCTATTTTAATCAAAATATGTATCTCTCAGTATGGATGCTTTAGTCTTCTAGAATGTTCACTTAAGTAAACCATCTCTTTTCCTTATGCCACCTAGATCACACTTACCACTCTTAACATTTCAGCACAGCACAGGTTGTCAGCCACCTAAAATGTCCAATTTGATATTCTTTTATAAGTCAGGGAAGCAGAATAATAAGATCTGTTCTAGGTATATTGCAAAGCTATCTTAACCCTCCTTGCTCAAAGAAGTTTCTAGGTAAATGATTTTGGTCATGAGAATTAAATTGCTCAGCTAGTCCTGGAGAGGCCAGGGAGTAGGAAATAGGTCGGCAGACCTCAGTGCTGTGCTTTCCCCACTGGATCATGTGGTTTCTTGTCAGTCAGGCTTGGATGACTATATGTCCAACTCACTTACCTGCTCAGGAGATGCAGCAGCTGATATTTACAATTTTCAAAACTATTCTTCCGACCCCTGTGGCACTTAATGTTTTCTTTCCTATTTTATCACTGAGGACACGGTCACTCAGCTTTCCTCCCAAGCTTCTCTCCCTTCCTTACACCTGTTCTCCTGTTCAGAGACTTAAGAAACATCAGGGCACACGCAGCCAACTCAGTCTCTGTAGCCATTGGAATACAGTAAGGCATTCCAAGGCCAAATGTGAAAATTAGGAATTTCTCACCAGATTCATGTGATTAAGGATATAGGCTTCTTACCATCATGTCTGTTTTGGTAAGTCCAAAGAACAATAAGAAAGCTCAAGTAGTACCAAGTCCCCCAGGGACAATGTGCTTATTATTTCCAGTTAATGGTACCACTTCTCTTGGGGATCAGCTGGGCAAGGGATGCTGGGATAACACCACCCGTTGGGTGCTCCACCTTCCTCTCTACTTTGGTGTTCTTTCCAGGAAGTCGTGTGTGGAAGAGGATTTCAGTAGCAATCTTTTGGGTTCTGAGAATTTGCCCAGACCTTTCATCTCCCTCTTGGAATCTAAGGCTGCTTGCATTTGTATCTACCTCTCAGCACTCTGCAGAGCAACCTTAGTTTATCTGCCTTTCCTACTCATTTCCTCCCCACTTTGTTACCAAGCATCTCTTATAAATATATCCCCCTCTTCCTCACCTCATTATTCCCCCTAATCTTCCCCCTTCTTCCTTGTTCCACAACTGTTTCAAATGATCCTTTCCAAATATGCTCCAAATGAACACTACTCCAGAACAAACGGCCCCCTCTCACCAAATAAACCAGTTTCAATAGCCTCCCCCAACCTCCTAAACAAATAACATCTTATCATCTGCCTCATTCTAAAATATTGCTCTTCATAATCTTGAACTATTTGCTCTTTTATTCTCCTCTTGAAGAAATAAGCTGCCTTCAGTGTCCCTTCTTTATTTGGACACAGAGCTACCTCACTGAAACCATAATGTACACCCACGTGTGTGTGCGCGCATGCACGCGCTCACGCACATACACACACACATACCATCCTCCCAAACAAAGAAAAATGACCAAATATCTTTCACCCTTCCTTTCTCCAAGAGAAAAAATTCCCAAGAGGTATATAAGGCCTCATTTGTGTCTTTTTGAGGATTTTCTTCCCCAATGAAATAAACTAAGGAGAAATACAGTAAGGCATTCCAAGGCCAAACACATTCTACTGTTTATTACACATATTACATTCTTAAATAAAAATGCATCACATAACATTTTTTGCATAGATATCTTACAATATACCAATTTAAAAAAGA
Source organism: Marmota marmota marmota (assembly GCF_001458135.2). Lineage (NCBI taxonomy): Eukaryota > Metazoa > Chordata > Mammalia > Rodentia > Sciuridae > Marmota > Marmota marmota. Next base: position 26,026,567 of record NW_026000005.1, read on the forward strand.
ATTATGAAACAGACCAGTAACAAAAATAAATTTTTTCTTCATTAATAATTTTGTAACATTAACATACCACCATCATATAATACAAATAATAGTTTTAAATCTTAAGACTTTTGTACAGCAAAAAAACTTGACAAAGTAATATATTTATATATATATATATAAAAAGCTTAAAAAAAATAAAATGTCAAAAAAAGGCATAACCGAGGGCTATAAGACTGGGTACTTCTGTGATATATTATAAATACCAGAGAAGGCCTGAGAGAATGTGACGGGGGAGGCGGGGTGAGGGGAGGGGCTGGGAGTAGGTCTTTCCAAACACACTTGTTAGACACATCTGGCAAAAGGAAATGTATAGTGCAAAAATAAATTTCTTCAAGCAACTGTGAAGAAGATGATCAAGATTTCAAATAAAGTCATGGTGGCCGGGGAAGTTGCATGGTGAGAGTAGTGGGGGAGAAAATGGCTTGCAGGGGGGTTGTGAATGGAAGGGGAGGCTTCAAAAAACATTAAACATTTATTTTTGCCTCTGTGTTAGCAAGGAAATCTTGGCCATAACAGGTGTATTTTTCCTCCCTGGAATGAAGCAGAAGTGAAAACTAAGGAAATTAAACTAAGTCAGGGTTTGGATAGGATATGCATGCTGGGGGGGGGGGAACAAAACAAAAAACATAAAGGTCAAGAACCAGCCAATGAGCCCCAAAGCCTTCAGGACCTAGATTTGCAGAAATCATCTGCCTCCAGTCTAAAGGCCTAGGATATAAATGTCCCCTCTCTCCACCCACTGCCCCTCCCCTCCATGTGGAACTAACTCCCAGTGTGGTTTTGATATACTGGCAATTACAAGCATCCATCCCCCCCCCCCAAAGATATTAGGCACTGGTGGCTACTCCTCCTAAACGTCAGTAGCCTGTTTTCCTTCTGCGAAGGTACAATGGGCACATGCGCACGCCCGTCCAGGCACGTGTGCACATACCACCCTCATTATTCTGACGTGGGGTCCTTTTTATGGCAGTAGACAGAAGCTGGAGTCAAAGCAATTTACGATTCCAAAGCTCACAGTTGAAAAAAATTGTATAAACAGTCCCCAACCAAGAACGTATCAACATTCCCTCGTGACCACTGAGAGGGAGCCCTGTTTGAAAAGAGTATCTTGTTTGGGATACTGGTGAAGTGACAGCCTAGGATTTCTCTCTCATTTTTGATACCTGTTTCCCGAGGACTTATATGTAAATGCAAAACACCTGAAGAATACAGTACTATAATATTGGAAGGATGAGCGTAAGAAAGTTAACTGCAGCTTTATTTGTCCCCTTTCTGGGATTTATTATAGGAACCAACAGAGGAGACTTAAGCAAGAGAAACCCTGGAGCCTCAGTTAGTCATGAGATACCACATTATTTACAAGCAGTTTTTGCTTCCTTTGACACACATCTCTGTTGTCCCATCTCAAGTATTTCAAAAAGTCCTCCAAGAGGAAAATAGGCCATCGAAAAAGACATTGATGTATCCTCCGGCCAGGCCCTCTAGTTTCCAAGATGAGATATCACCATGTTTACCGAAATTTAATCCAGACATCCATAATTTGAGTCCTCCTGCCTGCCCCTGCTCCTGCCACGTACAGAAAATGGAAGGAAAAACTTCCATGAATAAATTTCAACCAGATTTTACATACTGAATTTCCACTTTGGCAATGTTTGGGGTGCAAAATTGTGGCCCGAAATGCTGGCCCTCAAAAGATTTTTTTGTTTGATTTTATAAAGGAGGAAAGAAACAATTTCTGTAGTCCAATTGGGTTAAATCTCTCGACTCTCCCTCCTTTCTTCCTTCTCCTAAACAGAACTCATGCAAAGGAGAAGACAAGAGCACTTCCCACTATATTTTTTATTTTACAAAGTGACTTCCATGGAGGAAATAATTTTAAACCATCAAAATTAATCACTGGGTTTTGTTGTTCTTGCAATTTGAATCTATTTCTTCTGGTTCTCCCATAGAACACAGGAGTGAAGGCTACAGGCAGAATGTTCTGAATGCTCTGGATGAACCACCCCAAAACTCTGTTTATTTCCCCTTTGATGTAAATAGACATGGATAATCTGGAAGCTTATCCCAAACTAAGTTCTTAAAAAATTTTCTCTGTCTTTAGAGAAGATTTTTTTAAAACCAGAAATCCATTCTGCTCATCGTGCATGAGGTTGGCTGTCTTTTTACCCTGTTATAATCAGGCAATCAAGATGTAAAAGGGCACAGAAGGTGTGGGTGGGGAGGTGATGACATTGAGAAAAGGGGTATTTGAAGGGCTTTGCAAGGGAAAGCACATAGAGAGAAGGAAATGGTCAGCATGAAGGTCATTTTGGGGTCTTCAATATTTTTACAAAATGCAGCTTTGTCATGGAATCCAAATGCCTCTGTATCTGGACATAATACTCGGGTCACCACCAGGCATATGCTGGGGCAGTGAACCAACAGGGGGCAGGAGGCCAGCAGCTAGGAGCAGCTTTATCATTCAGGTTTCCACATCTCTGACTTACAGCCAATGTGGTAGGAGAAAGAAGCATAACTTGAAATAAAGAAAACTGTCAGTGGCTTAGAAATACATCAAACTCTGAACCCTGGATCGAGAATGCTTGAGAGGACATCCACAGAAACACCATGCCAGGTTTCTCCTTTCAAATTTGGGATCCCTGGAATGTTAGGAGGTAACCATTTAATTGAGAAAGGGGTTGAATGTGTTTCCAATGTCCATCAAAAAAAAGCACTGCTAAAAATAACCAGCCCTCTTGGGAGCCAAACACATTCCGATTCTTTCTTGGAAAAACCTGTTCACATCAGAGATGATGGACCGTTCATCACCAATCCATTTCCAAAATGAGCGGGGCCACCCCCGCCCACAGCGAGGGCTGGTTATCATTCACAGGTGTCAATCTGGGCTAGAGAAGAACAGTTTCAAAGCCATACACTTAGCACCCACCGAATTCTCAGGCCATTTCTCATAGTCAGCATAGGACTGAAGCAAGCAAGCACCATCGTGGTGTTTCAGTTCACCCTGCTCTGAGAAAGGTCAGGAGCAGATTACAAAGGACCTCACTGATACAAGAGAGAGAAGTTAACCAAACATTTCAGACACTGATGAGGACCAAAGGGCCTTTGTTCTGCCACATTCAAATGAGACCACAGATGACAAAGGGGAGCAAACAGCAATGATTACTCTTTTGCATTCTTTGTGTTTTTTTAAACTTTCTTTTTAATAGAGCCTTGCATTGGTCAGTTCAAAAATTAAATTAAGTATCATAAACCCTTAATAATAGCATTTTGAGAGGCAAGAGCAGCTCCAGCTCAGGGGAGAACATGGTAAATCGTGGCAGCCATGGCTCAGGCCATCACTGGCGTGTGCGTGCGTTGGCGCTGGAGGCTGCTACAGAAAGGAAAATGAACGAACCAACAAAATGTGGGGCATCTAAAGTTTCATCTAGTGCACTGACTGGAGGCGCTACAGTTTAATACAGCTGAGGTTCAAGGTCCCTCACACATCCTTTATCCAGAAAGGATGCACCACACATTCAAATATAATCCCATGGGATGCCCTGATGGACTGGCCACAAATACACTCAAAACGCAGTTGAGGACTACGAGATTGTCAGCAAACAGTGCTCCAGAAATTGTTTCTAAGTCATATCTAGTTTTAAATCTTTGGAATAAAACTGATTTTTTAAAATACCCTCCAACTAACATATATATAATTGCCTCCGGCAAATGGACAGAATCTGTTTGTGTATGTCTGTGTGTACGTGTGTGTGTGTCTGTGTGTTTTGGGTGGGTTTTTTTTTTCTTTTTTCTTTTTTGTTTTTTTTTAAATTTTTCTTTTTGGTCTAAGTTGGAAAAAAAAAGAAAGAAAAGAAGTAGAAGGAGGAAGAGGAAGAGGAGGAGGAGGAGAAAAAAGAGAAAGAAAATTCTAAGGGCCAGACCTCAAAACACCCCAAGTGTCCAACTGGCAGCTACAGCATTTGTGATAAGGAAGTTCCTTGACCCTCAGACGAGTAGCTTCAACACTGCAGTGAAAGCAAAGTTTGTAGAAAGCTGGAAACCCAAAAGCCAAGGATCTTGAAGGTTGCTGACATATATGTGTTTGTGTTCCTTAGATTATGATTTCCTTTGAGAGACTTCAGTTTTGCATCCCAAATATGTATGGGGTGGCATTTTAACAGTCAATGAGTCAAACAGTCAAAGGAGGGCAGGAGGGGAGCCAGCTGGTATGAGGAGCAGCAACCATGTGTGGACCAAATGCCATGTTTGTTTGTTAGACGTGTCTTGAAGGGATGGTCCCAGAATATACAAAATATACAGTCTGTCCTAATAACCACCCCGCTTGCTTGCATAGGCCATGTAATGGTCCTAAAGGCAGTCTTTGGAGTTGAGGCCAGTGCCAGCTAGCTAAGAATGCGGGTAGATAGAGACCAATATTGGATGTGTGTGTGGGATGACAGGTGAGGAATGTGAACCCCCTCGGAGTCAGCTTGCAGAGTAGTGTGAGGCTTCTGTTGATCCTGGGTGCTCTAGGTCACAAGGCATGGTGGGTCTAGCCCAAACCCCAAGAAACATCCCAAGAGAGACACCTCCAACCTCCCCTTAAAGTCAACCCTCATTCCCACAATGGCATTTTGAGTGGTGGATTTTAACAAGTGGGTAATATGAGCTCAGTGGGTATGAGAGAGGAAGATAGGATGATGTTTTGTGAAGCCACTAGACTTAGGAGGCATCCTCAGTTTTCCCCACTCCTGGAAAGAGTGATTTTTTTTTTTTTTTTTGGCTTTTTGTCAGGTCAGAACCCAGAGTTAGATTAAATACGCAGCTGCCCTTTGAGACTAGCGACATCTATGCTGTGACTGGTTATAGGGTAGCAATGACACACAGCACAGTGGTTGATCACTACGAGCTGAGGTCATCGGGCCTCAAGGAGGATGAGGGAACTGTGATGTCCCGTTTGATTGGCTGCTTCGAGAGCTGGACATCCAGGTGCTGAGAGAGAAAGAGAGAGGAGTCCTGGAGAGGCTTAGTCCATGGAGAAAAGATAAAACATTTAAGCTTCCAAATAAGCTTTTCAAGTTTCGTTAGCAAAAAACAGAGATTAAAAAGAAAAAATCTAGCACTGGCAAAAAGGTGAGGCTCAAGGGATATACTGTGATTTATCATCAAGGACTTTATTCTCTTGGCCACTTTGCAGTCATGCTAGAAGTTTCCAGAATCCCTAGTGCATATGGTGTGCAAGAGTCAAAAAGTAAGAAAAGAAAACTCCTCCCTTGAGGGTGAAGTCTAGAGAAATGCAGGCCAGAAAGGTGTAAGGTGTTATTCCAGAGTCTGCCGCCGCTAAGGCCGTTGGTACCGACTCGAAAGATCTCAATGGTACTAAGAAGAACCAAAAAACCCATCAACAGTTCTGTGAGGAAGTCTGACGCACGGAATAGTAGGACTTTTCACACACAAAGGACAAATAAACCAAGAGTTAATTTTGGCTACCAAACTGCAATTTGGTTTTCTAGGTCATTTTCCCCCAACTATTTAAAAAGAAACATTAGTGCTACACATTTGCAACTTTAAGCCGGTGTATTCTCCTATCAAGTTGCACTGAGAAGCGAGTTAAATAAGCCCCTCGTACTGCCGTCCACCCGCAGAGACGTCACATCCATTTGCTTTGCTTTCCATTGGCAACAGTGGGAAGAATTCCAATAGCGCTGAAGTAAGCAGCCAGTCTGTCTTGCTGAGTTCACCTGGTTTCCTCCGTCTTCGCCTTCTACCATCTGGCTAGGGCAAGGCATAAGGAATAGACGTATATACTTTAAATATAGTTGAGTGCATGACAGCGTGGATGTGTGTGGGTCTATGTGTGAGAGGGTGTGTGTGTGTGTGTGTACACAGAGGTTTACAAGTGAGAACTTTCTTCTGCGAGGCAGTGGGTCCCCGCTGAAGTCCAGCCCCCTGCCTCAGCATTTCCTTCCAACATTGGCCGACGCCATGGCAACTCTGGCCTTTAGGATTTTTAGATATGTCTCTTCATATGGAGGGCAAGATGGTCAGACCTGGAAAAACACCTAGAACATATAGATAACAATGAGGGTATTAGAGAGGTTCACGGAAAGAATTCTACCTTCATCACCCCTTACGCTCAAAAAAAAAAAAAATGGCACACATGAAGTGAGTGTGGGAAGGTCAACTCAGGTTTTAGGCGACTTGAGTTCAAATCCTAGCCCTTCCCACAGCTGTGTGACTCTGAGCTCACAGACCTCCCTATGCCTTAATTTCCACTGTCAACTGGGGATAACCCCAGCGCTATTCTTATAGTCTGGTTGTGAGGATTAAACAAAGTGATCTATGCAGAGTACTTAGACAATTACCTGACACCTATTAAGATCTCAATGCACATTAACTATCATGATCATAATTATAATTATTAAATAAGAAGCAAATGTGAATGTACTTTGAAAACATGTGTCATGATCAAATACTATAAATACAGTAAAGAAGAATTAGACTGTGTCATTGAAGAGTGAAACTCTGACATTTTCATCCTTCTGTATCCTTGGTGGTATGGGGCTGTCTTCCTTCTAAGGCTGAAATATGGCCATTGTGATCTGCTAAGTGACAGTCACATGACCCATGGGGCCCCATGAGAGGAAGCTGAGACAGCTGCTGAAATTATTGGAAAAGAGAAGCTCTCTTTCCACTGGGATTGCTAAATTGCTAAGATATAAGCCTAGAGCTGCTGGTGTTCATATTGCCATTGTGGGAAAGAGCCTGCTTGAGAAGCAAGTGAATGGAAAGAAAAGGAATCCGGGGGATAGGAGGATTAAGAAAGAGCCCCATGACAATGTCTGAGAACCTGGGTCCAGCCAAGCATAAAGACAAATCTAATTCTGTTCTTGTTAGTTATCTAAGCTAATGCACACCCCTAGTGTGTGCTAACACCAGTCCAAGTCAAGTTCTCTATCTTATAACTAATAGCGTGGGCATTTCCATATCCTAACAGCCTGTAATCTAAGGTTTTCGCTGAAATCCCAGTTAAGTGAACATGAAAGAGAATCATCATGCCTGACTCTGGTTGTATGAACTCCCTCTTGAAATTGGCTACTTCTTTACCTATGAGAACATTCCCAGGCTTCCCACCATCCAAATCTCTTGTTAGGATGTTAGCAAGCTGCCCTGCTCAGGTTAGCAGGGTTTCCTGTTCAGAGCAGGATTTCCCTGTGTTTGTTCATTCTTTAAACAAACAAACCAAAAAATCCACCCTGTCCCCTGACCCCAACATTCTCCACACCCTCTGTTTATGTCCATTCCTTAAATAGGTTCACGTGCAGAATAGAACCCCAAGGAAATGAAGCAAAACAGGACAAAGGTACAATGAAAAACACAGAAGAATTGGAAAATTTCAGCAGAATATCACTTAAACCAATAACGTACTGAAAAATAACAATGTTGATTGCAGCCACCTCTTTCAGGCCCTGACTGAGGATGGGCAAGCTATTTGGATAATCCCTTGGAGATAGCAATGAAGGAGATCTGATATGCTATAAAATGGTGATAAGTATCTTTGGTACACAGGAAAAACCTGCTGGGGATTGAATTTCCAAGGTGCACAACTCTGTCCTGTCCTGGGCACAGCTCAGTACTGCCCACTGCCTGTTTTCTTTCCAGCTCTCCTACTTTCTTTTCTCCTTCTTTCCCTACCTCCTACCTCTCTTTATCCCAAGAACCTAAAGGAAAAAAACCAAGTTGGGAATTTCTCTTTTTAGGTATTTCTTTTTTAAGTTAACATCCTGACAACAACCTATTAAAAAAAAAAAAAGAATGCCATTCTTATTTCAAGTACTAGATGAGATATTCATCAGAAAGTGGCCAGGTCAGGATTTGAACCCTGGAAATCTCAGCTCCAGAATTCATACTGTTAGCCACATCTGCTTTTTTTAGGCTGAGACAACAATCACTGAGCCATCCATTTAAGGAGTTTGTGGTCCGCAAGCATCTATAGTGAGTGCCCCACACCTGTGGTTATGGGCAGTGACATGGCAAAAGAGAATTAAGGCTGTAGATGAAATAAATTTACTAATCAGCTGGCATTAAAGTAGGGAGGTAATCCTGGGTTCCCTAGGTGGGCCAAAGTCGCCAGAAGGGTTCTTAAAAATGGAAGAGGGGATTGAAGAAGAGGCTCAAAAGATGGCAGCATGAGAAGGATTGAGCAGTTTTGGTGTCAGGAGATAGGGTCATGAGCTAATGAAAAGGAGTTTCCAGGAGCTGAAAAAGCACAGGTTCCAGAATGTAGCCCTACCAATGCCCGGATTTCAGCCCAGAGAGACCCATGTTGGGCTTCTAACTCACAGAATGGTAAGGGAGTCAATTTGTAAAGTAAATAAACATGATATGAAATGTGTGGAGATTGGTTACAGTGGCAGTTAGAATGTAACCCAAAGGTTAAGTGGTTGGGCCAGAGCAGTTGAGACCCGAGAGAGACAGTATCGTAGTAGGCACCAGGAATGTTGCCCTTCCAAAAGAGGGCACAGGGACTTGAGATGGTGAGAAGTGAAGAGGTCCTGGCAGTGGGCAAAACCCCTTTGTTTTCTTTTCTATGCCCTGGGAACTTTCAGGAAAATAGCATTCTTGATACAAAACTTTATTTGAAAGCATTGCTCAGTCATGTATGTGTTCACCTTTAGTCTGCCTTTGCCAGTTACTGGGTATCTAGTGATATATGTGCAAGCATCTGACTTTATCCTTCCATCTTTTTCAGGAAAATGAAATAGAAAAAAAATCAAACCAAATCTTTAACTTGATATGAACTGGAACTGAATCAAATGAGCATCAGTGTTTGTTCAAATACTAGGAAATACATGATGCTTAGAATTAGACCAGGTTCCTTACCATTAAGAGTTGTGTTTTTTTTTTAATTTAATACATCAGCAAGATATTTAGTCATGATTAATTTTTATTTATTAATTTATACTTACTGAATTCCTTATAGGAATAGTAAAAGTTAAAAAGTAATAGTTAAAAGTTAATAGATAAACTCACTACCTAGAAACACACAGAATCAAATAATTTTAAGGGAAATAGACTTCCAGAGGGTATTTATAACTATACAGCAGCCAGATGACCTTAAATAAGGTTCTTAGTGCCTGAAATCTGTACATTGCAGAGGACTAGTCAAACCTCACAACCACTTCTCTTGCTTATAAAAACGGCACAGTACGGTCACATGGGTATTGACAGCTATCTACCAGGGGACTAATGGGCTGAGATACTGGCTGGCATTTCCTACTACCTATCAGTGCACTGACGTAAAGAGCAAAATGCCCCCTCCACACTACCCAAGAGCTCAGGTAGTACCCTGACAGCAGTGCCCCTGGAATATAACTGCTCACGTGGTAGGATGGTGTTGTGCATATTCCTCTAATGGAAACAGAATCTTATTTACCACCATTAGCAGCCTCATGCTCTATGGGCTGCAAAATGACTCATCCCTCTAGCAACTGGTCACTGTGTGATCTTCGTGGTTCAATCTCATGGTAAGGAAATGGCACAGTCACCTTACTGGTTTTCCCCCAACTGAAACCTGAAGTCAGAGGTCACAAAAAACAGTGTCTTCAAGGGTCAAGTAGATAAGACATATAAGTGTAGTGAGCCACATGTGAAAACCCACAGCACTCTTGGGCTTTTCCCACTTCAGGTTAAGCATGGATACAAAGAAATACTGCTCTTTTGGTAAGAGGAACAACAGAGGAGGTTGGCTAATACTTCAAAATAAATGCTTTGCTTTCATGTGGGGGAGGCAATAAGGGGTGGTGAGGACAGTGGAAAAATGTCATCATGTGGCCATCATAAATGGATAGTGATGGCTAGTCAGTTCTAGCCAATGAGGGCCACGTGGGAATGTGAGCCCACTGTCCAGATCTTATTTTTTTCAGCAAAGTCAGAAATATAGACTTTTCCATATGAAATTTAACAATCTTAAATATTGGCTAAATAAATAAAAAATGCCTCATGTATTTTTTAAACTTCTCTGGACAAAAATAGAAGCATAAGTGAGATTGGTACTAGAAAAAGAAAGCTCAAACCCTGTTTAGCTTCTAAATAGGGTAGTCTGCTCAAATTTTAAAGGGCAAGGAGTACATGCACATATCCTCTGGTACCAATCTTCAGTCCTGGGGAGGGCTGCAGATGCTATCTCTGAATGTAAAAGTCTCCCAAGGAATACCAACTCCTTGGTGACTCCGGGCCTTCCTTTCATCTACTTGGGGCCATTCCAGTTCCCCAAGCCACCTCCCAGACCTGTCTATTCTTAGCACACCTGCTACAATTGAAATGCAAGGTGCTGCCTGTCATGAGAAACTGATGAGAAACTAACCCTTCCTTTCCAACACTGTTGAAGATGCACTACTATCCTGTGCCCCAGGACTCTAGTATATTCATGTACCAACTGTCCAGCACAATTCTAGCTCCAGAAACCATGGTGTATTTTGATGGAGAAAATAAAGCAAGTGACTAACCAAATTGCCCATCACTGAAAACTCCTTCATTGAAATGTCCAGTATGTTTGGAATCTTTTTCCACCTAAATCACACAAATGGCCAGATGGAAGGCTAAAACATTGACTGCTCAGAAGTTGTAAATTCCCTCAATAGTGAGTTGATTTGAAGAGAAGGGATAGCAACCCTGTCAATTTCCCCTGAGAACTCTCTGTCTAGTTCCAAGGATCATGGCGACCCATCATGCCCAAGGAACAACCTCAACACCCTTCAGAAACAGGTAGGTGACCTGTGGTGTGCCTACTGCCAACACACTGTGACAACTCACAAAGAGTCCACCTTCATTCCGGCTGATGTCACAGAATGCCCTCCCTCAAAGACTGTGAGCACAGACAATGTGGGTGTGTGGCTTCTTTATTAGCTACGGCTAAATAGGAGTGAAGCAGGTACACTTGGAACATGAAGGATGCTACACAGGAGACACTTTCTTAGGACACAGTCTGCAGAAGAACAACTGCTGATTCATGACACTCAGGAAGACTTCTAGGGAGTGGGATGGAAATCAACAACTGTTTCTGGGAGGCAGAACAGAATTCCAAGGGAGAGGGAGGAGATCGCTGCCCTGGGTGGAAGTCTATCTCTGAGCTCCAGGAGGCACAGGATCCTTATTTAGTTCTTAAAAAATTAAGATAAGAGGAAAATAGCCTTCTCAGGAAAAAGGGGGTGAAAAAAAAGGAGGAGGAAAAATACAATTGCTCTTTTCGAGGTACCTTAAAGAAGCACCCAGACAACTTGGCCAACTAAGAGACTTGGACAACCCTGTCCTGCTCTTCAAACAAATAAACACTGCTGAGGAAGGCCTGGCCAACGGGAGGTGCAGGACACAGGGATGGGGGAGGCAGGATGCAAAAACGATCGCATTTCCTCCCAAGGAGAGCCAGGCCACTGCTGACATCCTGCCCACCCCCTCCTGCCATCCTGAGAGCTGCTGCCCAAGCCGGGGAACCCTGAGGCTTTCAGGGGCTTTTATCGTATTAGAAGCATTTTTCTCATCATAACTGAGACCTTTAGTATTGCATTAAAAAATGGTTAATTTTCTTAAGCTTCCTTTTAAACACAGAAATAGGATTAGAAGGATAACACGCTCAGATGCAAGCCCATTATTTGATTATGTCTAAACCTAATCCTGCCTTCACCTTGGCCTGCAGAGTCTCCATTTTGGGGTTTATTGGTTGATAATGCCAGGGCTGTCAGATACTATTACTTGGGTAGTATCTGTTGCTACGTGATCCTTCTTCCACTATCAAATGCTGAAGGTCTGAAATTGAATTACGGGGGGCAGTTCTCAAAGGGTTGCCATCTTTTGGACCTTCATGCTTATCTCCAAGGGAGGAAGGAATGGTCCAGGCCTCCAAAGAGTAGAGGCTTTCTCCAGTAAATTCATTTCCAATAATGCTTCAGGAGAAAAAGAAAAAAAAAACCTTATAAACTAACCTCCCTTCTGTTAGACAAGCTATTTTTTCATGTTATGAAGGATGAGGGAAAACGGTATTGATGTTAATAAAAAGATCAGAAGCAGCAGCTGCAGGTGACCATTCTCTACCCTATTACTTTTCCTATTATACTAAAATTATTTGTCACATCATCTCCCTGAGGGTGGGAACAATGTCTTGTTGATACCCAGTGACAAACATAGCTCCCAGCCCACAGCTAGTGTTCAATAAATGCTTGCCTAACTGAACCAAGAATTCGTACCACCTCTTGATGACACGCAAGCAGACATACCCTCTTGGTGGAGAAGTAAAAGGCACTCCTAAATCTACCCATTTGTAAGACAGGTTTATGGCAAATTTAAGCTCCCCCTCCCCGCCCAATCCTCCTCTCATCCCTCCCTAGCCCAGCAGCTTCTAAGGCTCTTTACCTGTCGCAGTGGTTGCATTTAAAGGGCTTTGCACCTGTGTGTTTCCTGTAGTGCCTCGTGAGCTCATCACTCCGTGCAAAACGCCACTCGCATCCTTCCCATGAGCACTTGTAAGGCTTCTCACCTGCCGAAGAGAGGGAAAGACCAGGGTCAGTGACGTAACCTCCTACAGCTGATCTGGGTGTGCTGCCTGATGGTCAGTCTTAGAAAAAGCCTGTATAAATCATTCTCAAAAGGCTAGATTTCCTAACAGGGCACATCACATTTTTTTTTAAGTCTCTTCATTTTGTTTTGTTTTGTTTTTTTAAACCTTCAAACATGGTTTCACAAGATCTTCAAATCTGAAGCTGTCATTTCAGTGCTCAGAGTCAGAGCATTTCCTTTGACTTGTGAAGGATCAATTTTTATTTATTTTCTATTCCCCGGAACACTTTGACCCCCCACAGTCCAAGCAGAAAGGAAATGTGCTATTTTCACCGGAACCACAAATGCTTCTGATTCTATTTTTCTCTAGAATCTACGGTAATTTACCATTTTGGGATTTTTTAGTCTCCTCCGTCCCCTCCCCTTCTACCACAAACCATAGCCAGGTAAGCTGATTGACAGGACCAACAGCCCAGTAAGACAGGTTTATGGCAAATTTAAGCTCCTCGTGCCTTCCAGTAAGTGTGAGCGAAGAAGGGACAGGCAGGAAGGAGGAGCATGATTTGAAAGCAAAACAAAAATCACTTGATGAGTCCTGGAATTTTTGGAAAATACTGTCACCAAAGTTCTGGTTAGGAAACCATAACTTAATGACTCCAGTGCATCCATATTATTACACAATATTTTAGAAGTCAATTTGTAGAGCAAGGTTTCAGCCACAGGGTAGCTGCTTAGAAGCATGAAATTTGAGTACATGTGCTCAAGTGACCTTTCACAGGAGAAATACAGATAAAGGAATATGAAGAGAAAGACATAACTTTGCCTGGGACCTTCTTTAAAAAAAAAAATTCCTTTTAACTCATCATGTGTCTGTCACCAAACATGACAAATATTTGCTCTTCCAACTGTGTCGTGGACTGGTTCTAATTAAGAAGAAAAATAACGTTTAAAACCCCCATGAAATCATGAAACCGAGGCCCTGCCACCCAAAGGCAAGTAAGCACAGTGGTTAAGGTCTCCCAAGCTACCTTTCCAAGGTTCAGCTTGCTCTTCTGCCCCTACGGGTCTAACCTTGGGCAAAGTTGAGTAAGCCTGGGTAACGGTCTAACCTTGGGCAAGTTTAAACCTTTCTGTGCCTCACACACAAGTATGTACCTCAAAATGTTTGGAAAGGATAAATCAATATGCATACACATTGTATATTAATTAGAACAGTGGCTGGCACATATGAGATTCAAATAACTGGTACATTACATACTGCATAACTTGGTATTTCAGGATACAGAGGTGCCAAACGATGGATGGAACATTATTTCTCCATTTTTTAATAGCTAAATCTTCACTCTGCAGCCCTTAAGAAGATATTACCAGTTACTATACTTGACCTACTTTCTTCTTTCCACCTTTCTCTTCCCTTTAAACTTGACTACAAAGCATTCACAGTCTCTATTTGTATCACCTAGAATCAAACCAAACATGCTCGAAATTTTTATTTCATTAAATTGGTGCCCTAGTGAGCCACTGCTCTGTAAGACCCACAGAGAAGAGGAATGAGACACACAGACGTTTCTTTTAAAGAGAACCAGGAGGACATGAAGGAGGGTTGGAAGCCCAGGAGGAAACCCATTCATTTTTGGAAACCTGGGGGGGGGGGAAAAAATGAATCACAGAGCCGTGTTAAAAGGTCACCTTCTGGCTCCTTACAGCCAAAATTGTACAAGAGATTGCACCTGCTAAAGTTAAGGTAGATGACTGGAGGTGTGACATCAGTTTTGTCATCAGCATACTTGGGACCTTGCTCAATTTCTTATGGACTCTAGACCTTAGTGTCTTTATCTGCTAAATGGGGGTAGGTCTATTCATAAACGTGTATTTATTATGAGGTCTAAGTAAGTTGTCATGCACAAGATTATGTCTCTTGAGCCTGGAACCCAGCAGGTCTTCAGTTAATCTCAATTCCCTTTCCTCCCCCTATGTTTGCAGGGGCTGCTAGGGAGAAAGGTCTAATTAGCTGTCAATAAAAACTTTAAGAGCTCATGGCTCCAGACAAGTCTGGAGTCACTTGGGGCAGCCTAAATATTGGAAAACAGGGAGACCTTTTTAAAAGTTTTTAATATTTTCTTAGTACATGGAGGGAGAATGGATCTGAAAAACTGAGTGTTCTTTAGGTCGGTGCTGAATAAGAGGGTTAGTGAAAGGGAATTAATGGACCCCAGTGCCCTCTCTGACAGACATGTTGGCATCATTTACTTAATGCCACTGATCACCCACAAGGTTCTCCTATTTTCAGTGGATCTGGCACAAAAAATAGGTAAATAATAATGAGAACGAGACACCTAAGACTTCAGAAATTCAAAGTGCTGTCCATTCTCAAAGATGTTCAAATATAAATAAAACTATGGTTTCCTGGCACCTCAGGAACCAAACATACCCCCAAGTGCAACAAGGGTTCCCGGGAAATCCCATGAAACTCTACACCAACAAGCCGAGACATCCAGTCCCCAAAATCAATCCCACAATCGAACTGACCCATCCATCACAGGAAACCACATTTTCAAGGGCACAGGAAGGACAGAGAAATTAAAGGAGATTGAAGTGAAGGTCTTTGAGTATTTCTTTCAATTCAAACTATTTGCTTTTCCTTTTGCCAAATTCTTTTAACCAGTCTTGTTTTGTTTTATTTTAATAAATAACATCAAGGTTTTCGTCATTTCCCAGAAAAATGCTGCAGATGCTTAGTTAATTCCCAGCACACATCGACTATCCTGTCCAGGAGCTATGTCAGTGTCCTTCCAATGGCTGTTTCCCTTTGGCCACCGCGGAGGGAGAAACTGCAGACAGCTGACGTGGCTCACGATCTTATCACGTTACACTGTTTTCTGTTTGTGGCCAGGTGCTACACAGAATAATACAGAGGACAGGCCCCTTTGTGCCCTGATATTTGGTCAAGTTATACTACAGTGATCTATCAGGCTACTCTTCCAGTGTCTATTCAGTTTATCTTTAAGATGCCATTTCTGCAAATACTCACTAATAAAAAAGTCAAAATAATCAAAAACTAACTGGACAACTGAAGGAGTAGTGCCTGAAACAAAGTTCAGAAATCAGAGGAACAGAAAAAAAATATGGGATTGGAATATGACTTCATATTTAGGGCACAGGAGTAGTGGGTTTAGGTTCTGTGCCCAGTCCCATCAACCAATTTCTCTTGGTGAGGCAGATCGGTGAAATTCTTCTTGATAGTATTTTCAGTATGGCCAAAATGGCATGTCTCCGTGGCTTGATCTGAGGTAGACCCACCTCTAGCTGCAAAGCATTAGTGGCCAACTTAATACCCCACCTAAAGATTTCTGCTCGTTCTGCATGTGGCTTGGGTTTCTTTCTTTATAAAACAATTTCTTGGCAGGTGCAGGGGCACATGCCTGTAATCCCAGTGGCTTAGGAGGCTGAGGCAGGAGGATCATGAGTTCAAAGTTAGCCTCAGCAATGTAGTAAGGCACTAACAATTTAGTGAGACCCTGTCTCTAAATAGAGTTTTAAAAAGGGCTGGGGATGTGGCTCAGTGGTTAAGCACCCTTGGGTTCTATCCCTGGTATCAAAACAAAAAAAAAAAAGGAATTTCTTTATTTAATAAAGAAAAGAAGAAATGTGTCCTATCTTTATGAGACAGAGAGAGAAAGTGAAGTGTGGGGTGGCAGGTCAGTTGTAACTAGAGCTGCTTTCCTGAAAAATCAGCCCTTCCCCCTCTACCTTCTCCTTCCCTCTCTCTTCTTCTCCACTCCAGGTACTCTTCCTGGGGATAAAACAGACTATCACCCCCTGCCCAACTTTTGTAATGACACACATTCAGCCTGCTGCACCTCAAGAATGAACACAAGCGTTCCAGAGTGGTCTATGTGAGGCAGGCAGAGAAGAGAGACTTAAAACAGTAGGAGTCCAGTCCCCAAGCTGTGATGCATTAATTGAATGAAGGTGAGCCCTTCACCAAGACGGTGGATGAGTGGCATGGTATTCTGCCCAGTTCACCATGCTAGAGGTGGACACTCTCTCCAGAACCTCCTGCATTTTAGGGAGGATATTGAGAACCCCTTTTCCTGCCTGGCAATCACCTTGGGAAACTTGTTTCCCTTGGGGAGTTAGGGGAGGACGTGCCACCTCAGAAGTGACAGTAGGTCTAATCAGGTGTAAATGGATTTACAGCCAGATGAGGGCTCTTGAGGAGAGGCAAAGGGTGCTTGAGAAACATGACTGACATTTAGAGAGGTTGAATCATAGCAAGAATTCACACTCTCCCACAAAATGGATCTGAAATGGAGTGTGGTCTAAAGCACGGTGGCATTTTTTGAGTTTCTGACAGGGTCATTTGCCCTAAATCGTGATCATCCGATTTGATTGATCAGACAACACTTTCATAAATATTTTCTGAGCATGCACCTCCAATGTATGTAGATTTATTCATGAATTATATAAATGTGCTAATGCTCCAGTATATTAGAATATTATAAAATGTACATTCAATGGAGCAATTAAAAAGAATGAGGGCAAATTAAAATAGAAGTTATATATTTTTCTTCTTGCACTCAAAAAGATCATAAATTAAACATAAATAGAAGTTATATATTTTTCCTTTTGCACTCAGTAAGATTGTGTTGCACAACCTGCTTCTGAGGCCAGTGCCCTGTGGGATAAATGGATGGGGCTTTGCTGCTGGCCCCATCTGACCAGTCTCTGTGCTCCCACAGTCTATTCTCCCCACAGCAGTCAAAGAATCCTATGAAAATGTAAATCATAGCATGTGTGTCCCTTTCAGGGACTTTAATATATTATATATCCATATAATTGATTTCTTTGACATTCCCTGGATTTTATTTTATGCATTCAAAAACATTATCCTGAAAAAGGTACCAGAAGGCTTCACCAGACTGTGAAGAACACTCACAACTCAAAAAAGGTTAAGATGAAATAAAAGTGTAAATGCTTCCTGTAGCTCCCTGTCCCTCTCAGAATAAAAGTCAAAAGCCTATAAGGCCCCACAGGATGATATCTGTATGATCCTGCTCCTGGCTACCCTTCTGATCCCTTCCAGTACGCTCTCCTTTCCAGAGTCCCATTGCTACCGTACTTTACAGGTTTGTACCTCAGGGCCTTGGCACCTGCTACTCCCTCTGCCTGGAACACTCCCTCATTTCATTCTTGATCCAGGTGTCTTCTCCTGAGAGAGACCTATCCTTACTCTCCTCCATAAAAAAGTGGATGGAGTCACTTTATCCAGTTAATCATTCTGAAATTAAGCTGCATATTATTTATGTGTTATTGCTAGCTTCCCCACTACACCATCATGTAGGTGTCCATTTTGCTCACTGTGATATCCACAGCACCAGAATATGGCCTGCTCAACCCTGCTGAATATGCTGAATAAATTTAAAAAGCATTCTGATTTGTTAACAAAGACCTGAGCATGCACAGAGGGGCAGGACAGACAGTTGCTGTCAATGTGGGGAACGGGCTTAAGAGCAGAAATGTGGGCTTGGTTATTTAAGCCTGACATCCCTCTTTGATGGGGATTAAAATGTGGTCCTCTACAATGAATGAAGTATCCCTCCCCCAACAGAAATCATTTCCACTTCATCCCTAGCTCTCAGAGCCTAAAACAGAAGGATCCTGAAAACCTACCTCTAACCTCCATCTCACACTAGGATCTCAGCCTCCTGAGCAAGGTGCCCTCTGGGAGGCAAAGTGCGTCATTTTATGAAAGTCGTTTGTAAAATTTTTCTCTCTGAAGCTGTGTCTGAGAGAGCATAAATGATATGTCAACTGTACTGGGCTAGAAATGGGCCTTTAAAGATATAGATTATAGCGTGAAATAGGAACACGTGGCAGAATCTTGCACTCAAGGTTTAATAGTTCCCTGGAAGTAAACATGGCTAATACAAAGTTTCTTCGTCCATTTTCTAATCTGCAAAATTTTAAGTTTCTAACCCAACTCCTAAAAACACTAGGACTTTGATATGCTCAAAGTTCGGTAAAAACCAATTTTATCTCTTATTGTTATTATTTTAAATGTGATTACTAGACATCTGGGTATGTCAATGGTTCTAGTTTCTTCAGGATTTGGATTAAGGACTTGGAAATTTCTCAGATCAAGAAATGGAAAAGCAGATGCATTCTCCTGTCATGTATTTTAAAAATAAAAGCAATTTTTAAAAAAAGAAATAGAAAAGCAAACTGGAAAGGAGGAAGAATATATTGTAATGGGTTTATTTGGCCACCAGTGCATCCAGAGGAAATCAGTGAAGACCCTTCAGTTACTTCTGCAACACTTTCAGCAGCACTAGAGAATTTAAGCCACCTGGGAAAAAAGCCATTGTAGAGAGAAAATGTCACTAAGCTTTCTTAACATTGGAAACATAGTAACAGGTAAACATCACTCCATAGCTTGCTATGCCTGCTCAGAGTGTAGGTGCTACAACTAAAAAATACCAAGTTATTGACTGACTCTGCTTTGGAAAATTGCCTGAGTTTCCCTTCAATTCCACCAGAATCTTAATTATTTTCTTTTTTTTTCCCCCAAGATTTTTCACTTTGCTGATTGATGGGAGACAAGACAAAGGCTTTAGTTTCCAGTCTTTCAGCATCATTTATATTAGATATTATATAAAATAAAATGTGTACTCTATTAATTTATGCTCCATTTTGCTTTTTCATTCATCTGTCACTTGTTCACCCAAAGGCCATCTAGGTGTTAGGACCTGAGCTACTGCATTTACACAAAACATCAGTCACTTTATAAGGCAAATATTTACCCTATTTTTAAAAAATTCTTGAAACAACTCTAAAACAGTGACTGGCCTAAGTTACCTCTTCATAGACTAGATCACCACCTTAAAATGGCTGTTCAAATTCTGTAGTCCAAAATTAAACCACATTCTCAATGAGGTACAACCCCTGCAGAATATGGAGAGAGGTGAAAGAGGATTGTGACATAATCCTAAAGCTGTGCTGTCCAGTACAGTAGATACAGCCACATGTGACTATAAGCAGTTGACTTATTGCTAAGGTAACTAAAGAAGTGAACTTTAAATTTAATTTTAAATCAAAAGTTAAAAAATTGATACTCTATGAAAAATGCTGTGCTCAGGATTACATTTAACTTTCACCACTGAAAAAATTAGCCTATGGATTGAGATAGGCTGTTAAAAGTTAAATATAACTCATTAATAATTTTTCATATTTACTTCATGTTGAAATGATCATATTTTTCATATAGTCATTTAGGCAAAATATATTATTAGTTTTCGTTTTACCTGTTTCTTTTTACTTGTTTTAAAAATGAAGTTACTAGGAAACTTTATATTCTGTATGTGGCCTGAATATATCTCTATTTTGAACAGCACAGTTGAAAAGATATTTTCTCTACAGACACCCCAGCATCAACTCAAGCTCCATGGCTCATCCTTTCTGTACTTTGGCCTGTGCCCACCCATGGTCTACCTGCCAGAGTTCCCATGACCACATTCTTACCCACGACAGACACACTCTCCCATGCTCAAAACCCTGGGGTACTTCCTAGCTCTGAGAAGACAGAGGAGGAAAGACTGAGCAAGGGAGCCCTGCTACTCCACCTTTGTGGAATTTCTCATCTCCACCACTTTCTTTTCATTCTCATCACTGTCAACCTTACTGTCTAGAGCTCCTGGCAATCTCACCAAATGCAACCACAGCCCTTCCCTGTGTCTAGGGCTCTCCTCCTTGTTCAGTTGCACCAGGGTCACTTCAGACCACTGCTAAAAAATGCAGATTCCTGGTTCCCATCTCAGACCTTCTCTCTGAATCCTTTTCTAGAATCCCTGTGTATGGGTTCAGGCACCTGAGGAAGTGATGCTTATCAAAGTCAAGATGCAAAGGAGAAAGTAGTGATTAAATGCAGAGGATTAAAGAACTTGGTAAAAAAGAAAATAGTACAAAGGTCCTGGGAGCAGAACTTGGAGCATTTAGGGAATGGTCATTAAACCAAGGGGTTCAAAGAAGCCTCTCTGGTCTTCACATCTCACCCCAAACTTCATGTGTGCTTGGGTCTCTCCCTGGACAGAGTGTAGATTTCATGAGAGCAGGAGTGACACTTAACTTATTCTCTCCTTTATCCACGGAGCATAGCATGAACTTTACACATAGGAGATGCTTAGATAACACTCTTATTTATATATTACCCATAAACAATGCCATAAGAAACCCAAAGTAATTTTACCTTTAAATAGTTTGTGTCCCCCATAGCCCTCTCACCAGTAGCCCTCTGGTGAAGTGATTCTTATACCCAGCTTGCATTAGAATCCCCTGAAGGATTTATAAAAAAAAAAAAAAGAAAAAAAAGAAAAAAAAAACAGGACCTCACCCTGGAGAGTGTCTGATTCAGTAGGTCTGATTCACTAGGGGAGGGCACAAGAATCTGCATTTCTAGCAAATTCCTAGACGATGCTGGTCCGGAGACCACACTTCAAGAACCACTGCTATAGTAGGGGGAAAAATGGACAACTCATCAAAACATCAATTATTCTAGTTCTGGCTTTGCCACATAATAACAATGTGGCCTTGTAGAGTCAGTTAACTTCTTTGGGACTTATGGTTCTGAATTGTGTGGGGAAGGAATTTTTTTTTAAATGTCCTGCTTCCCTTGCAGTTATGAAGAGTCAATGGAGCCTACTATGTGACAGTGGCTGGGAGATTACAAAGCCCCAAGTGAATGAAAGGTGTCACTATGATGGTGGTGACATCAAAAGGAATTTATAGGCATGGAAAAGACTAGAGAGGGTAGTGGGAACAGAGTCCCTTGGGCAAGGCAAGGGCACAGGGGTTTCTCCATGAGACTTCAGCTGGAGTCAGGCAATGCACAGAGTCACTTCACAGGCCCATTCTGCATAAGGTACCACTGGTCAAGGGAAAACACAGGATCAAACAAACTCTCTGGGGCCATGCTCCATTTTTAACAATTATTAACTTTATCAAAATGTTTGTTGGGAGACAGTGTTACAATTCTGGTGAATCTGTTAGAAATGCTGGAGGAAGCTTTTACATTGGATGGCCATTCCAATATGTGTTTTTAGATATTGTGCCATTTCCCTTAAGCCTTAAAAACTCAGAATTTTCAGAGTCAAGTTTTTTTTGTTTTAATTAAAAATGTATGCAGCATTCTAATATTTTCCAGTGGGCTCAGCCAAGTATAGCCAATTAACACTACATTCCCCCAAAACAAAACAAAACCCCACAACTCCTAAGATAGATATTGCTATTATTCCCCAAAGACTGTGGACTCACTTAAGAATTTAGACTTCAACACACTCATACCTGAAGCTATATGTTCTTAAGTTTTGAAATAGGTAAGTATGAACATTTGGAAAAGCTACATTTTGATTTTTGCACCAAATTTTAAAAATATTTTTTATATTTTTTGTTTTTTATTCCTAGTGCTCAAATTTAATTTTAAAAATTATTTCTATTAGCTATTTTAGTGATCAATCCAAAGAAAGTTTAATGTGTCTTGGAAATTTAAATACACTTCGGTGACTATCAGTTACAATAAAGTTAAAAGCTAGTTATATGTTAAATTAGAAGAAAAAGGTTACTAAAACAGCCACTTTTTTTTTCAAAAAATGACAACTTCATTGTGTGAATTTTATTGAGACTAATTGATAAGATGTTTCTTCCATTGAGTACTAAAGGTATTATTCTTCAAGCCAAGTCCCTATAATTCAATTCAATATATTTAGGTAGGAATTTAATTGTTTAAAAAACTATGATTTTTTTATTTGTTCTTTTTAGTTATACATGACCATAGAATCTATTTTGATATATTTCTACAAGCATGGAATATATATTGTTCTAATTGGGATCTCAGCCCTGTGGATGTACACAATGGTGGGATTCACTGTGGTATATTCATATGTGAACACAGGAAAGTTGTGCCAGATTCATTCTACTGTCTTTCCTATTCCCATCCTTCCTGCCTTCCCTTCATTTCTCTTTGTTTAATCCACTGAATGTCTTTTCCTCCCATTCTTGGTTAACTTTCGCATATAAAAGAAAACATTCGACTTTTTTGGGGGGGATTGGCTTATTTCACTTAGCATGACAGTCCCCAGATCCATCCATTTACTAGCAAATGTCATAAGGTCATTCTTCTTTATGGCTTATTTATTCCATTGTGTATATATACCACAATTTCTTTATCCATTCATCTTTTTAAACTCACCTTTGGTCAATCTTTAGTTTTCACTTTCCAATGTAAAGATAGTCACAATGCAAAGAAGACATGCAGAGCCGACTTTTACTATAATAATAACTAAACTGTTAGTTTTTTAATCACTTTTTAATTTTTAGGGGGGAAGGGGATACTGGAAATTGAACTCAGGGGTACTTGACCACTGAGCCACATCCCCAGCCCTATTTTGTATTTTATTTAGAGACAGGGTCTCATTGAGTTGCTTAGCACCTCACTTTTGCTGAGGTTGGCTTTGAACTATGATCCTCCTGTCTTAGTCTCCTGAGCCTCATTAAAAAAAATTTTTCAAGAATGAAGAGGAAAAAAATTTACTTTAGCTCCAAACCACATGGTTAATATGAAGGGCATCACTGAGCCAACTAAAAGTGAGGATACCCCTAAAGTAGACAACCTTTAGAATTAAATCAGCTTAGAATAGAAACCTTCCCCTAAAATCCAATCAATTCCAGAGGTTGGCAACTCACATACTCAACTCCAAATAAATAGAGCAAGGCATTCATTAGTTTTGCATTGGAGGAGAGTAGTAAGAAAAAGAATAGCGGCAGCATACATAGCTTTGAGGGAGGGTAGGCTTCCTGCAGAGGTCTTTGGGGGAGCTAAGGATACTGTGAGATGATCAGGTGCCTGAGAATCATGGAAAATGGAGATATGGAGGGCCAGTACAGGTGTGGGAGGGGAAGACAAAAACAAGATTCACCATATCAGTGACCCTTGGGGTCACCAATTGGCACCTTAGTTGATGGTGTCTAGTTTATTGTCCTGAATATGCTAAATATTTTCCTTTTTGCTAAAATTAAATAATAAAATCCTTACTATTAGAAAGTTAACTTTCTCCTACTTACATGATATATATGAAAATAAATGGACCAAGAGTATTTTAAAAAATCCTATAGGATAAAATAATCCAAAAGTCACCTAAGATCAGCTTTTGGAAACAAGATGATTGGTTTCAGCATCCTGAATTTGTTTTGATAAGCTCATAATAACACTGATTGTTATTCCCTGATTATAGGAATGCAGATAGTGAAGAAGTAGCCTAAAAATATCAATATTTCATAAGATAATCTGCCATAATAAAAAAGGTAACTTTTATCAATTTTTAAGGAAACCAAACTGAACAATTTACATCCAGATAATGGAGCGCAGGGCCCCTCCCCTTGACTAGCTACATTTGAGTTGCACAGATATAGATCCAGTTCCCTCGAGATTTTTAAAAGCAAATATCAAATCAGTGAAGGCTTAAAACATCAATAATCCACATAATTCTCTTCCAAGATGATCAAATTTTTTTTCAGAAATTGAATTTTCCCATTGGCTAAAGCAACGCAAATGATACCCAAGTATGAGGTTCAAGAAAAGAGTAATCCAAAAGAAAACTGTAGTTTCCTATTGTGACAAATGATAAACTAAGAGAGATGCTCTTTATGTACCACTGCCCACGTACAGAAAAAAAGATATCTGTGAAACCAAGGCACCTATTTTTCTATGCTCATCACCCATCACACCTTACATAAGCCTGCTGGTCCTCTGCATCACTAAATGTCCCTCCCCGACCTTTCCCACTTACAGGGGAATCTTCTACTTATAAGGTGTCAGTCTGCCACACGTCACCCTCTCCCAAAGTATTTTTTTTCTTCTCAGAAAACTACAGCCTTGTTTTAGCTTTTACTCAGGCCGCTTGTCTACTATTCCCTGTACATATTTATCTTTTTTATTTCTTGATCTCATGCCCTCCTTTTCCCCACCCACGTGAGCTGGAAAGTGCTTTTAAAACTGGGACATCTTATGCCCGCAATTCAGTAGATCCTGTCTAAGTAGGTGTCTAATATGTGTCCAGGCACTCGGTTAGACACTCCCTGATTGCCTCTTTGTAGAGGAGCCAGTCCAGCTCAGGTTCGGGCACAACATTTGGTAGGACATGTGTTAACTAATAGATCAGCCATGGATCAAAATCCATCAGTACAAAAAGCTTTGTTCACCTTGCTTTCCAGATTCAAAAATCCTAACATGCATCATCTCCAGAACACCTCACCTCTGTCCATGGTGAACCACTCAAGTCAAAGACTTAGATTTCTGGTCCAATTCACTCACAGGGAAAATATAGTCTCTTCAGTGTGACACATCAGATTTCGCCAGCATTAATGGGTTATAATATGCACCTATCAATGACATTGCTAGAGATTAAAGTAAAAAGGAGTCGCTGCATTAAAGAGATTCCAGGTGAAAAAGCACCAGGCATGCAAACCAACACAACAGGGCCCAGTGAGTTCGATACACGTGGGTGTGTGGGTACACACGTGGAAAAGAAACCCCTACAGTTCTGTAGAACCATTAAGGTAGGTGCCCCAGAGGAGATCAGCCTCAGTGAAAAGTTGCCAGGGACAAGGGCAGTTATACATCTCAGGGAGAAGGACAGGCAGGTGTCAAGGCCCAGGGGACAGTAACATTGGAGTTTATCACCATGCAGGTGAAGAATAAGTATATGAGGTGCAACCTCAAGAATGAACTGAGAGGTGGTAACACCCAGATCCTGAGGAACCTTGATGACAACACTCTCCCCTCAAGAGACTGATTTTCTTGAGGCCAGAGTCCCTTTTTATTTTTTTTAGGGGGGACAAGGGTACCAGGGATTGAACTCAGGGGCACTCAACCCCTGAGCCACATCCCCAGTGCTATTTTGTGTTTGATTTAGAGATAGGGTCTCACTGAGTTGCTTAGTGCCTCGCTTTTGCTGAGATTGGCTTTGAACTTGTGATCCTCCTGATTCAACCTCCCAAGCTGTGAGTCCCCATCTTTGTGCTTATAGCTGGCACAATGCACAGTCCTAGTAGTTTCAAAAACACATCCTCTGGGAGTGACTTTGGCAGAGGTGGGCGCTCCTTTCCTCTGCTCATAACTTGATCTGGAGGAGACTCACAATACTGAGTAATTTGTTTACAAGCTCT
This sequence comes from Marmota marmota marmota, assembly GCF_001458135.2. NCBI lineage: Eukaryota > Metazoa > Chordata > Mammalia > Rodentia > Sciuridae > Marmota > Marmota marmota. The sequence goes on from NW_026000005.1 coordinate 26,052,358, forward strand.
GGCCCTACAAAACCAATGGTCCCTTCCAGGGCAAAAGCCAGACCTTATCCATCATTTTAAGTACTCCCCAGACTTAAAATGCTAAAGACCTGTCAAAGACCCTCCATTAACCCAGCTGAACAAGCACATGCACATACTACTAGTGCATCTTCCTAAACTTCCTTCCAGCACTGTGCCTACAAGATCTTCCTACATCTTGTGTCTGCTCCTCCCTAGTAGGAGTCATTAGGAAGAACCCTTGAAGACTAAAGCCTTTGGAGTCTACATGAACACACACACACAGCCTCCCCTCCCCCCCAAAATCTGCAAACAATTCAGCACAAACATATTGACACCCACATATGTAGAAACATCCCCTCACAATCTGTCAGACTATATACCCCTAACCTCAAAGAGCCTTAATTTTTGTCTGTGCTAAACCCACAGCTACAAGATGCTTTCTCTTCATTCTTCTACTGGAGAATGAAAGCATCTGGGAGGAAAATGTCACTGCAATATAACTTTTCACTTTGGAGGTGAAAAAGATGCAAGGCATATAAACGTGTGGTTCATTGGATCCTACATGCTTGCTCTCAGTCAGTAATTTCCCAGTCACTTCATATTATTCTGATAAGGCAATATTCTCATGAAGTGTAAAATGTACCTTAAGTTTCCATTCTGGATTTCTGCTATTCCAATGGAACCTAGTTTTCATGCAAGTTTTTTTTTTTTTTTGACTTTGCAATGTGCCATAAACTAATATACTAGGATTTTCACCAGGTCACACATTTAGAATTTCAGAACTCAAGCATTTTCATGTTAAGATGTCTGCATTATAGGCTAAAAAGAAATTATTCTTAAGACCAGAAGCATAGCAGCAACTGTCATTGTTGCCTATATTTATTCTCTTTTCTACAATAAGAGTACCCTTATCTTTTACTTGAGCTCATGGCCACCTGGAATAAAGTCTGTCTTGGTTTCTTTGCAGTTGCTTATTGATATCTAACTAAGCTCTGGATGATGAGATGTGAATGGAAGTGGCAAGTGCAATTTTAAGCTACTTTTAAAGGTTGGGACATTACCTGGCCCTTCCCACTTTCAAAATAACTGCATGAGAACTAAGTCCCTAGAAAGCAAGCATAGCGGCCAGCATCTCCAACCCCTCTAACATGATCATTCCTTAGAAATGGAAATCCTAGGAATGGAGAAAACTGGGTGAAGAGTAAGAATGAGCTTCCAACACTTTTGCAGAGCAGAGCTATCTAAAAGCCTGGACTCCATAGGCAAGAGAAAAATTTAAGCTTTGTTAGCGTAGGTCTCTGACACAAAAACTTCATTTATGATCTAATCCATTCAAAGGGTAAGAGAAACAAGTGAAAAAGATACATGTCCATATGGCCAATACCTATGGTATAAAAATTATTTCACAGCTCAATCTTAGTTATTTTCTTCAGAAAGGTTGTCAGAGCTTCTAGAAATGGTATCTTGTATGCAAGTAAAGTTTAGTGGAAAACAAACACACACACACACACACACACACACACATTCTCAACCAGGAGGCTTGGGTTCTAGCTGCAGCTCTTATAATCACTCTGTGTCCTTAGGAGAGTTATACACTCTGAATCTTGCCTCCCTCCTTTATAAAATGGAGCTAATAATCCTGTCTTTGGCACCAGCCTCACAGGTCTATTGTAAAGTGTTAAGAGATAATTTCTGTACAAGCACTTAATGTATCAGGAGGCACTAGATGGATAGGGTGATTATTAAACTATTCCACACATAAATCTTTCTTCATGCAACATGGCTCATATCAACACTCAGTACCCAGCTTCACAGGTGCCTGTAGTCACCTGTTTTTAGTAAAGATGGTTAGAGACCAGTGTAAAGGTGTAAGGAGCTTACCACCTCCTGAGACTAGCATTTCATTAATGATAAGATGCCCACTCCAGTTCCTCAACAGGTAACATACTGCTGATCAGAAAACCAATGAGTTTGAACCAAGCAGCACAAACTCATCAGTGTATGGAGAAAAACAGCCCAAAGTCCCAGCACAATTAAAATATGGGACATATCACACCACACCATAAATCTCATCCACTAAAATATGTTTGGCTTTTTCTATTGGATGTATAGATGGCAGGATCAAATCCTGATGGGATGTCGATATTTCTCCTCCTCACATACACACACAGCTAGTAGAAAACTAGGAGTGGGAGGAAAGGTGTGATGTGTTATATATAACTAAGCTTGGCAGCAAATGTATCCCTGTAGAGAAAATACCTTGAATGATCATCCTGACTTGTGGCCCCATTCCACCACTTTTCAATCGATGATAGTATTTTACAAATCCTGGGTAAATGGGCTGTAGGCTCATGTTTATTGAGCACTTAGTATTTGCTGGGCCCTACAAACACTAAGGGCTTTATATGTATTTTGTCCTTGAATCCTGTCAATAGCCCTAGGGAACCCCTGCTTTAGCCTCCTCTGTTTCCTAGAAGAGGAAAATGAGGGTCAGGGAAATTAAGCCAACCACCAAGATCATTTAGCTTACAAGTGTCACAGTCAAGACTTAAATCTAGGCAGTCTCACCTTCAGAGGTCACATGCTTAACCACTACCTCACTGCCTCTTATTTAAATGCCAACAATTACAATAGAATAAATGTTTACATTCCCTTTGGAAATATGTTCTGGTAAAACAAACGTTTCAATGGGAAAGAATTTCAGAACTCCTTAGATGCACTCAAAGAATAGCTGTTCTAACTTTTAAAAAATGAATGAACAAAGGAATGTAACCTCCCGAAACTAGCAGCCCTCTTCAAGGCTTGGTTTACTTGCCACAGAACCTTCATGTGGGGAGAGAGTCAGTTTTTCTCAGAGAAACTGCATATCAACTCCACCAGCATTTCCCCACTTCGGTCCTTTCTCAAAAACCATCTATGTGGCTTGACACAGTTCAAGGTAAACCAAAAATGGAGACCCCCAAGGCTGAGCGCAAAGCCCGCGCTTCTTTTCTCACCAGGCCTCTGCTGCTGGTGAGCCCTGCAGAAGGCAGAAGGAAGAGAGCTCCACACTGGGCTACTTCCTCCAACTCCTTAGCGGGGACGAGGTTCTCTCATACCTCTGCCGCATCCTTTCCTACATCTGGGAAAAGAGGAGGATCAGAGTGTGTTCCCTACAGGGAGCAAGAGACAACGTGTGGCAGGAGGAGAGGCTGGAGCAAGACCCTGCCGACTTAGAGCGACTCCCACGCTGCAGTCTGTTAGCCAAGTGGCTCCTGAGTGCTTGAAACGTCGGCACTCAGAAGGCAGACGTGCTGTAAGTGTAAAACAGACACAGGATTTCATAGTCTGCAAAACGGAAAAGGAAAGAATGTGAAATAGCCCAGTAATAATTGTTTATGTTGATTACACGTTGAAATGCTAATATTTGGATATACTGAATTAAATGAAATATAGTATTCTAATTAATTAATTTGCACAATTAATTGCTTTTTAATTGTGGCTTCTAGAAAATTTACAATTATGTATGTGTCTCACATTAACTTTCTATCCAAAAGTACTCTTATAGGCTGAGTTTGGACTTCACCCTACAAACAATGGCAGTCACTGGGAGCTTTTAAGTCAAGGCATAACATGATCAGAATTGAAAACATCACTCTGGCTTTAAAATGGAGCATGGGCAAGACAGGGCAAGGAGTGGATGGGTTGGGGGGCTCTCTGGGAAGTTCTACAACCATCTAAGAGAGGAGACAGTGGCTGGAGCATGGATTTTATTACTTACAGCAGCAGAGATGGAGGAAAGTGGACAAATACAAAACATTTAGAAAGCAGTGCCCACAAGATATGGCCATTGATTGGAAGGGTGTGCATCAGGAATGCCTCCCAGGCTCTGCTCTGAGCAGAGTGGACAGGCCATTCAGTATTTATGGTTCATCAAGCATCCTGGGGTCACAGCAGCCTGTTTGCATGAAGTTTCCCTGCAAGGGGCATGAATCATAGATGCTCTGGGGACCTTGGAATTAGTGCATGCTGTTCCAAAGTGCTTTCCTCCCGAAGAGCTCCCAGAGCAAGTACCTCAAGATTCTGCCAAGAAAAGAAACACTTTGAAATGCCCGCTGGAAATGATGACGGTAATTGATGCTAGACCAGAAAATAAGCTGAAAGCATAGCTAATGGGACTGACTGGGGTGAGGGGAGGGTGGGGGGGGGTCTTTGCTCCAAGGCCCCCTTCTTGGTTTCTTCCCCTGGGAATTCTGGCACAGCACTGCAGGAGACAAGGCTTTGGAGTCAGGCAGACTTAATAGGCAGCTCAACTACTCACTAGCTGGGTATCTCTGGCCCCCTCTACCCTTCCATTTTCTCACCTTAAGGTGAGAAAACCTTGTCTACATTGTAAGAATTTGGTGAAATGATAGGTAGAGGACCACTGGCCTACCAGGTCTGTAAGAGAACATTCCAGAACCAGGGCTATTATAGATCGACATTTTTCCTCCCCTCAAACCCAGTCAATACAGAGAGTCAATGCAGAGAGGGTGGTGGTATAAATGAAACTCTAGCTTTTCTCACCTCTCCCAGGTGGAAACATGACAAATCTCAAGAAGAGCAAGGTGGGCTATTTTAGTGTTAACTACACAGAAAACCAAAGACCAGAATGCAGTTGCTCTGACATTGGAGGCTGGCTCCTTCCAGGGCAAGCATTATCATGAATAATTAAAGCGAAGCTCTGCTTATCAAAATAAATGAACAAAGGCTGCCTCTGACATAGCAGTCCCTGCCCCCACCTTTTTTGGGTTGCTTTAAGAGACCTTTTTTTTTTTTCTTCCCCCAGCTACGGCTCCTTCCAATCCGATCATCTTCAGAGACCTCCCTATCAATTTGGGTAAATTAGCAAGCTTCTCCTCCATATGGACCTGCAGCTGTAAATCACAAATGTGAGCATGTGTAAAATTATATAGCATGGGCCCAGTGTAATAATAAACACATTTATATTTTATAACTGCTGTTTTCTCCACATTCAAGCTGCCTCATTGCCTGGGCCCCATGGGTTCCCAAGCACTCCCCACGGCCCCGTGTGTAGCAGTCTCGCTTCGTGTGCAGTTTCCTTCCCGCTTGTCACAGAGCGCTATCTGCCAAATGCCAGCCGGCTCTTCTTTGTGCTGCGGCAGCGGGCAGGGAACCATACAGGCTCAGGGCTTTCTGCAGCAGAACACAGACAAATGAGCAGGTGACCTTTCAAACCGTGTCAAAACGGGCCCTTGACCCAGAGACCTCAGAACTTCAGTGGTTTTGCTGTCTAAATCACCCAACTGAAAAGACCTATGTTTGCACAATGTGATTATGTTTACACAAAGATTTAACGCCTCAACAGAGCAAAAGCTGTTCTGTTAATTTTAATTATTGCTTTATTCTTCTCACAACAGATTTTTTTTTTTTTAAATGTTTAACAGAGAACTTGTGGTAATTGGTCCCATAAGCTTTGTACCTATGGTCCTTCTGTCTTATACAGTGACAATAGTGAGAAGAATGCATGCAAAGTTTCCCTGGGTTGAAAAGGATTCTGTCCAGTCCCTGGCTTTGCTCATTAAACATTCTCTCTGCAGAAGACATTAAGGAAAACCACAGAAAAACTTCAAGATCTGACAGTGGGAGAGGGTGGGTTAGAAAGCACAAGAGCCAATATCAAATGAAGATGGAGGGGCCCTGCCAATTATAATGACTTACTATTTCCTTGGCAGGTAGAATAAAATAAAAGGGGGAGGGAATTCAAAAATACAAAGACATACAGGAACACAGGATGACACAAAGAAAAATCTACAGGCAAACAATGCTCAGAAGAGTTGTGCCCTCAGGGGTAATGTATACTGTTCCTTCCACCTTCTAGGAATTTGTCTTTTGGTGTTAATATCTTTTCTTTCTTCAGATCTCTGAAAGACAATGCAAGTGCCCAACCTTCTGATGTTCCTGTGGATCCTTTTGGCAGAATGTTGGAAAGCAGCTATTCTTCTGTGCTGTATGCTTTCTTGAATACAGAGGAGAGACCACTGCACATGCCAGGAGAATCATAACTTGAGTTTGGGATCTTTGCCCATTAGTGGATTTATAATCCCTATATTTACCAAGGATCCTTAAGACATTTAACTCACCATCCAAACTATCCTCACAACTATCCTCTAAAAAGTGGGCAAAAAAAAGAATCAAACAGAAAGATCCCTAAGTCCATATTTGCCATACAGACAAAAATAAAGGCACAGAAATCATTTATTCAAATGATTTTGTTCAAACCTAGTAGACCTCTGGCATGAGCAGAGGAACATGCAACTTGCATGCCAAGGTCCATCCATCCCTAGCTTCCTTCAGCTTCTTCTCTAAGGCACCTTCACAGGATTTCCCAGTTTTGTAATCAGAGAGGGTTGCTAAAGCACATTCTTTCAAGTAGTCAGGGAAAAGCTTCTATTTACTATTTCTTGCCACATATTCTCTACAACATGCAGGTGACTAGCACTCAGATCTCTTTCAAGAATAATTACTATGTGTTTGTTTGCATCTTTAAAACTAGTTTTTTCAAGGAAAAACCAATGAAGATCATCCCCAGGTTCAACCAAAACAAACAGATGATACAAGACCATCATTCTGTTTTCTTAGCTACCCTGAATCTGTAGTCACATTGGACAAGTCAGATGTCACCTCACAGGATAGTTATCATATGCACAATTTTAAACAGGATGGCAGATATTAAGCCATTTATTCCCTGAACCATAAATGCAAATAAATTCATTTTTATTCAGTATTGTTAGGCCCCACCAAAGAAATAACCAATCTATAAAGAAAAACACAAAGTGCAACAAGCTCTGTTACATTTCATCAGTGATAACTTTAACAATCTTTCTCTGAGCCTCAGTTCCCTAATGTGTAAAATGGGTATGCTGAGAATACTTACTCTATAGGTAAGTCAGGGTGAAATATCATGGCACTTGGCAAGTTATAAAGATCAATGCAAGTGATGTTATCGCTTAGTTGGGTAATGCAATAAAGTGGAAGCAGCCATTCCCAGGCTTCATACTCAACTGCCTTCTTACTCCCAAAGCCAATTTGAGTAGGAGTGTCTCAGCCTACCCTTTCTTGAGCACATCTGCTCTGGGGAACTGACTGAATAACCGTTGCATCTTCGGGTCATCAAGATAAATATTACAAATTCCCAACAGGGTCTAAAACTAAGGTCCGATAACAATTGTGATCCAAAACATGGCACTTACCATGACCCCATGAGGCCAGCTCACTAATGGCAATCTCTCCAAGTGGCAAGGGATAAGCTAATCTGTGTGAAAGCCACAGATGTCACGTACTCCCTATAGCTGCATTCACATGTATGAGAGGAATAATGTCAGCAGTATTATCTCCAAACAGCAAGGACAATGCCATACAATTATAATAGCATATTGTCCATTGTATCTGGGGATGGCACATCTGACAATGTTATTTTCTATGCATGTGAATGTAGCTAAAAGGGCCAATGCATAATTCACATCTCCTAACAAAATGCAGGCCATAAAGTATATGTCCATTAGATAATGCCCTTGAAATACTTTTACCTGAAATAGCACCTTTCTCTCCAGGAACTCAAAAGTTTTTCTAGTACTTTCCTTATGGTGCTGGTGCTAACCAGAATAGCAAATAACAAGAAATGTACTCAAGTAGCAAATAACATGCAATGTACAGTTTTTCCAATAAAATTTCTATTTTCTATCTGAAAACATGTCTATCTTGTTTCTGTGCTAACAGTTAATATTCTTTTAGATAATAAGGAAACAAGTGTTATAAACCAATGTGGCTGCCATACAAGAGGTATAGTGGGAATATACCACATGGCAATGAAGATCCTTAGGGCCAGGTCTGTTAGGCCTGTTGCCTGGCAAACTGCCTCTCTCCCACATACCAGGCTGGCAGCTCGTGTGATTCAAACCCCTGTCTCAGCAAAATCTCAAATTATTACAGGTCAGGAGCCTTCAGCAAAAGAGGAGGGGATGGTGCTCAAGAAAGGCTGCCATCACAAATGTTAAATCTAGAAAGGTAAGCATCTTTCTAGATGCTTAGGTGGGGGGGGTGCAATTTTCTCTATATCCTAAGGAGAAAACAGCATCTCTGTAAGTCTCAATAGAAATAACGAATTATATATTATTTTATATTTAGTCAATGACAGTTAAAGAGCATAAAATGAAAGGCAGGACATGGATGGTAGTTGTAGGAATTCTTTTTCAAGTGGTTCAGAGCAATTCAGAGAAGGTTAGGACAGAGAAGGTCGTGTTGAGCCACACTTCTGACACTTGAAGCCAGATAATTTTCCACTGTGGGGCTGTCCTATGTACTGTGGGGTATTTAGCAGCATCCAGCCCTCCATTCACTACATGCCAGCAGCACCCCCCTATCCCCGCTATGTGCCAATGAAATGTCTCCAAACATTACCAAATGTCCCCCATGGGGAAAAATCTCCCCTGGTTAAGGACCACTGCATTAAGCAACTCATGATCTCACATTTTGGGTGAAGGGCCAGATGAAAAGGTCTTCTCTCATGGGGAATGCCTCTTCAGCCATTGAAAGGAGATCCCAACACCCTCCTTGAACCATTGTGTAGCTTTCATTTTCCTACTGTATCCTCATCAGCCTCAGAAATTCTTAAAAGGTCAGAGAAGGTCCCTCTGGGTGGATCACTCCTCTGATGAGCAGGCAGCCGTGCCAGACTGTGAGCAAAGGTGTTCAGGTGAAGCACAAGAAGGAAAAATCCAGCTTTGTTTCTCAAGCACAGGGAAGCACTGCCCCATATAAAGGCCCCCATTGACTGATTCCCCCAAAAAAGGTATACTATGGGTTAGCAGCAGCTCTGGGGTGGGAGTGGGAGGCAAACAGCCATCAGATTCTCCTTTCCAGATTCATCAGGTGATTTACCTGATATGATAGGTAGCAGCCTTGTATGGCATGAGAACTAGCAAGCATGTTTCTGGGACTAAGGAGAATCCAAGGGTTGAAGCATCTATACGTGGAATAACTTTTTTCCTTGTCCCTAAAGCACACCTGTATATTTGTGCTCTCACAAGTGCTTTCAACATGGAGACATCCAAAGAAAAAGATCTGTTCTTCCAGAGAGCATGAAGAAAGGGAGCCCAGAAGTAAGGACTGATGTTCCCTCACCACTAGGACCAACTGACCACATCAGCCTCCTAAGACCTCTACCTTGAGTTTCCTGGGTATTTCTAGAACCATAATGTGGATACACAGTCACATCTAATTCATCCAGTGGGTGAAGAATGGATCTAGGCAAGACAAATGCTCAGGATTTCTTTGGACTTTTTGATCCACATCCTGCTTAAGTCAAGTAGTGATGATTCATAGAACACTCGAAAATGTGTTAATCTGACAATCTTCTGTCAACAAAGACTAAACCCTCAGACAATCAAAACTAGTCCTTTTCCAATATCATAATATGTCAAGTGATAAAGCAATATTCTAACTTTTGATGGTTTCTCCCAAGCAAATGGCTAAATCCTTTAGTATACAAATACTTATGAGTGATAAACAATAGGTCTTCTTAGTAGAGACAGCAGAAATAATACATAGCTCTTTGGTAGTTATCCTCTCATAAGATTTTTCTCTTCCTCTTTAAATACTACTAGGGGGTACTTGGTTTCCTTGAGACTTATGGACTGCTACAATATTCCTTCTATTGGCCTAGCCTGCCCCAAGGCCTTCCTCCAATTTTAAGGATATGTTAGGGAGAAATGATTCCATAGAGTCTGATCTTATCTCACAGTGGAAGAGCTTGTAGCTCAGAATAGGGCTCTGTCTGCTTCACTTTTTCAAAGGGGATGGTAGATCTCATTAGTATGGGAAACCAGTGTTAGCCATTAGTGTCAAATCAGAGTTGCCTTTGCTAACTATTTCTGTGCATAGTCACACAACATGCTCTGAGTTTTCTCAATAAAACAGCTTCCCAGGAGGATGAAGTTGCTTCTTCAAGGGGCCCCAACTTACATACACTTTCTCAACCATTTAAAGTGAAATCTCCTTGGAGCATGACTTCACTTCTGAAGAATCTTCTTCCTCACACTTTCAGGAAGAATTTCAATAATGATGAAATGGAAACTTCTTCAATAGAAGTTCACATCAATATGAAAAGTAATGACCTTTTTTACTTTTCTCACTCACAAAATTGATTTCAAGTTGATATTGCACCATATTCTTCTTTTGCCCTAAGAAATATAAGTGTGCAAAACGAGGGATAAAATTGCAATGTGTCTTCCACAAGCATGTGGTCATGTGCTGTGCACACAGAAGAATAATCGAAAATCAGAAGGGTCTAGAAGCCTCCCTGTATTTCTTCATCATGAATAAAATAGTTGAGAAAATCCCATAATGCTTTTAGTGCATTTTATTTTGTATTCTATTAAGAAGAATCATTACAAAAGAATTCAGTCTCTTTAAGAGATCAAGAGGCATACCTTTAAAACACTAAAGATGCTATTTTGTTATCAAGTTAGCAATTTCAATGTTTCTGCAAATTCTACTAGTGTCCATGTCAAATATAGATGTGTAATATTCTGCCAAATTTTTTCTTAAAAAGACTAAATCCATTGTTTATGCAATAAGTTTTCAAATATATTGTTTCTTTTAAACTATAATCACAAGATATCTACAGAGAAAAGAAAGACTTCAAGAGTCTAATGTGTTTTCTTAGCTGAAGGATTTAGTTGAGAAAGCAGGATGAGGGGACGCAGGTGCCAGACATTGTGTAGAATTTGCACTTATGCTCCATTAATTGCCAGCATATCTTCTTCTCCCTTTTTCTCCCCTCCCCCCATTAAATCCCTCCGGAAAACAGCAGAGCAGCAGGCCCAGGCTGGTACCCAGCAGCAACACCAGGAGCAGAAGTAGCCAATTACCCTCCAGAATACAAAGAGGGTGGGAGGAGGGGAAATGATGCAGTTACCTAGCAACCAGAAAGAGCAGAAACAGCTGTGTAGCAGGCCCAGGCTGGTACCCAGGCAGAAACAGGATAGCCAATTAGCACACTGTATTTAATGCTGATGTGGTTTCCTAGTAACAAGCTGTACAAGTCTGTCTGTTGCATTTTTTTCTCCCCCTCCCCTTTTTCCTCAATCATGCACAGTATTACTATTTGCCCTAATTACTGTTTCTCCACTGCTTCAAGCAACTATTATTTTGTCCCCAGAGAAATTGGAAGAACTCAGAAAAAAATCTTCTGTAATGACAGTATTTAGTTTCAAATTCAGTTTAGCTGTAAGCCTTGAAATACTAAACAACAACAAAAAGGAATGGGAAGAAAAAAAAAAAGCCAGCAAATCACCTTCTGCTTAGATTTAGGCAGAGGTAACCTATGTTAACTTTTCTACATTCAGTATATTTACATGTGAATAAAACAGAAAAACATTTAATAATAAATACCATCATTCTGCTTGCTGTACACTACATTTTCAAATAGGTTTACTAGACTGTATAGTTGAATTTATTCACATTGATTTTCTGACACTGTCTCCTAAAAGCTCGGAACATAAAATGTCTTATTACCTATATCAGAAATGGGAGATGTATCTTTTGTTGCTCTTTTAAAAATACCAATACTGGGGCTGGGGCTATAGCTCAGTGGTAGAGCATTTGCCTAACACGTGTGAGGCACTGAGTTTGATCCTCAGCACCACATACAAATAAATAAACAAAATAAAGGTATTGTGTCCATGTAAACCAACAAAAATGTTTTTAAATAAAAAAATAAAAATACCAATTCTAGTTTCAATAGGCTCATGACCAATTGAGAATTCAATATATGAGGAATCATTATTTCATTTCTTCAAGCTGAGTGAGAGTGAAAGATGCTATACATCCCATAGTAAGGAGAGTGAAACCACCATATTATAAGTTTACAATCAAGCAGTGAATTCCACTGAGGTGACATTACATTACATGAATACACAATGTGAGGACAGAAAACTTCAAAACATGAATATTGAAAAGTCACTCTAACATATTTCCTACCACATCTTGCTGCTTATACAGAGAAGAATACAGGCCAGAGTTAACCTTTTTGTTGGGTCCTATTCATTAGCACACAGATTATATAATTTCACGTTTCTTAGAGCATCTATCACTCCTAGAACCTCTCTCAGTTAATACTGGCATCCATATTGGAATAACCTATAGAACTTCTTTCAAAATATCCCTGATGTGAAAACAACAGGGCTGCAGAGGAAGGTATAACACATATACTCAGGCAATTCTCTACTATGGAGAAAAAGGGCTTTTTTTTTCCCCCCTCTCAGTTGAGGATGGCTTTTGCCTCCTCACCTACAACAAAAGGATTAATAGCTTCTATTACCTTTAGCTCCTCTAGTGAAACAGGTAAAACAACTTCCCAACAAATAAAAAAAAATTGTAATACTGTTTGCCTGAAAACAGTATATACCACTTCACTGAATTCCACAGATTAAATGTTAATTATGATAATGAAAAGAAGATACATTCGGAAGGCAGAAATAATGAAAGAAGCCTACATATATGTCTCATGAACCAGATGGATGGTTTATAATATAAGAGAGCTTTAACTTATAAATGCATTTTATTTTACAAACAAAAATTTAAAAAGACTCTTCTCCGAATGCAGATAAATTTTGAAGGGAAGAAAGGAAAAGATGTAGGGTTCAAAAAGAAGGAGGTCTTCCAAGGAAGTCTGGTTTAGGACAAAGCTGGACCTAGACTCTGAGGAACTACTAATGGGGTACTCTGATCTTCCATGCCCTCAAAGCTTATGGGGTCCAATTCTTAGTCAATCCCCAACTCACCTATATCCATAAGCACAGATGGTGAAGGAGAAGATAAGGAAAACAGAAATGATAAGTTTTATTCTCACTGCAGATATTCCTAAATAATTTAGGTGGCTTGTGCTCCATTATATAAGCTAACCAGGTCCTACCGCTGAAGGTTGAATATGGGCACACTACAGAAATAGGGTCTAACTCCAGCACATTAAAAAGTTGCCTTAATTACTTTGGGTGTTCTTACCTCTACCAACATTTAGCTTGAAAACTGTCAAGTCAATATATTATTTGAAAAATTGGTTGTAAAAAAGCTACTTTTTAAAAAAAATTTAGAAAATACAGTAGTAGGGGAGGGAGGACAGCCCAGGGATGGGGTAGAGAGGGAAAAGCTCCCCCAATTTCCAACACTTCACATCACTGTCTCCCTTCTTACTTGAAGACTCTTGAACTTCTATTCATAGTCTCCCATTATTGAAAATTAAAAAAATAAGCAGGAATTAATGAGTTATTCACTGTTGGCCGATGAGTAATCTACCCATCTCCAGGGTCTTGCTACCAAATCCTGAGGTGGAGAAGGGTAGAAGAAGGCTTGCAAGGCAGGAAGAGAGGAGTGTGGAGGGTATCAGGCTAGGTGCTTAGGTGGGGAATGGGGAAGAAAGGATGAGCCATCCAATTTGCCATCATTAGGGTGGGGACAAAGAGGATCTACCTAGTTGGGAAGGATCAGCCTTTCTCTACTGGGCACCTGCACAGCCTAGCAGAACCCATGTGGGCTGGGTTTTCCAAAAGTTCCTTTGGCTTTGCTGAACCAATTTTTTTATATGAAAATTTTTTTTTTCTTTCTGATGATCCATTATCAAGGTTTCAACTGTAATTTCTACTAAATTCAAAGTGAATGATTTTCAAAGTCACATATTTTACAAATATCTTTTCATCTGTCCTCAGTTTTTAGCTTTTTTAGAAAAAAAAATAATCATTCCTGGGTTTTTTTTAAAGAGTTTTGTAAATTACACAACTTTCCTCAATTCTGCTTTTTCCCCCTTAATTCAAACAGAATCACTCCATTATTGTTTCAACTTCAGGAGACACAGGAAAAGTATTGCCTACCACCAGAAAGTTCTTATAGCATCATCTTAGCCTTTGGTCTTTACAAATCTCCATTTAATTTTCCTTAAACTTCCCAACATAGTATGCACAGGACAGCATGATCATCATGGTCAGTGACACTCCTACTATAACAGAGACGACTTCTGTACGTTATCTGTTTACTCAAGGGCACAATCACTCCAAGGTTCACTTTTGACCTTCCCAACATCAACTTTTCATTTGTACAGATATCTTACGGTTCACTTTTTCTCTTTTTTATCAAACAGAGCTGGGCTTCCCCTTTAACTCTTAGAATTCATAAAATTCTGTTACTTCTACTGCCTTTTCTGAAATGAGATTACTCTTCTCTTATCTCCTTCCTACCCAGCCCCCCTCACCTCAATTCACACTATACTCTTTTGAGAACAGGTTCCAAATATGGGCTTTATTAAACTATAGTTTAGGCTTCTGCACCAAAAAATGAGGTTCTCAGAGATGGAGGAAGAAATGGCATATAGTATAGCGAGTATTCAAAAAAAAATAATTGTTTATGATGAAAACCTCATTAATTTCACATTTTTCATTTCTTCTTGGTTCTTATTTTAACATCCTTATTTATGGTGTGACTACCAATTATCCTTTAAAAGGACATCTGGAATAGCCCACAAAAGTCTACTTTTATTATCACATTATAAAGCAAATGTGCTTATTTTATGCATGCCAAGTTGAAGTCATTCTATCCAATACATGTTTACATAAAGTTATCTTTATAAATGTTATGATCATATGACTAAATTATCATGTGGTAAAGTTCTGAAGTTACTGGAATCATAAAATTCTCCCATCTACTTTTTCCTCATTTCGCACCCCTCCATTTCAAACTCCTCTTAGGCTTCTGAATATGCTAAATCCATACTATCAAACTCTCCCATTAAATTCTCTCCACCTTGTGAACTGAATATTTAACCCTTATTCTAGTTTCCATCCTGTAATTGGGGTCTAATGAGTTTCTGCCTCAACTCATGGATAAACTTCATTAGCAGCAAGTGTCTCAGCATATTAAAGGCCCTTTAGTGTCTTAAAATTGCCCCATTTCAGCTGTTCTTGTATAAATTCGAAGAATTCTTATCTATGACACTGAGGAAGTTGAAAGTGGGCAATAGACTCCATACCACAACCCTGAGATATTTCATTTTATCCTGCTGATATGCCTGACCTTGAATTAGGTCTTCTATTTATATCAATTAGCGTATTGTCACATTTGCACTATTTAAAAAGATGAACAGCATAAAAAAAAAATACCCTGTCCAGAATGGTGACTCTTGCTCCAGAATGTTCCATGCTTCCTCCTACTACTGATTCAGGCCCCTGCTCTCATCCAATGCCCATTCTCCTTCAGAGACCTTCTCAAATCAGCCTATCCTATTCTCCTTTGATGGTCACTCAATGGCATAGTGTCTCATATCCATATTATTATTTTATACCTATTTTATTATTGCTCTGGGGACTTAATATTCATTTGTGAAATGACTGAGGAACAAATAAAGGAAATACAAAGAAAGGTAATTATTAAATAGGATGCAAGCCTAAGGGCCAGGAGACTTGAGTCAACTTTCAATTCTGCCAGTAGGGGAAATGCATAGCCCAGGTCAAGTCATATTTACACCTATGGTCCTCAGTTTCCCCTATATATGCAATAATCCTTGCCTTTATTATTTCATAGGAATAAAGATTAACATTTGTCACTTGAATGAGTGAACAGACACTACGACAAGAAAGTCTCTCCCTAATCCTAAGGTTAAAAAGAAAAATAATAGTAATGACCATGATAATGGTATAATAACAGCAACAACCATAATGGCCTGGAAAGAGGAGACCATTCATTCACTTGTGTTATTTCCTTGTACTGATTTAGTCACCCGAGAGGTCATATGTCTAAATATGTTTAAGGATCCTTCTAACTCTTATCTGTTTATTTAAAAGAGTTTTCATTATTTGTTTATATTTAAACCATATGTGCTCCATTTTCTCTTGAGAATAGATCATAAAAAAAAATCCAACTGACTGTTTCTCCATCATTAATTATCAGAGAGGTAAAGAGATTGGGCTAGACCAACACTGTGGTTCGAATCCTGAGCTGTGTGATGCTAGGCAAATCAGTGACCTCTTTGGGTCATCTTGGTTTCCTCATCTGTAAGACAAGATAATAGCACCCATGGGCCTTAATATGAGAATTAAAATGGCTAATATTTGTAAAAGAGATAAAACAATGCCTGGAACATAGCAACTGCTTTCCAAACACTTATTGAACAAAGAAAATAAACAAATTATATTTCCAACTTTAAAAAACTTTCATTAAGTGCATGCTATGAGCACTGGTGTTTGCCTCCCCCGCGCTTCATTTGTCCTTTTGTTTGAAATATGTTTAGCCACCTTTTCATTTGAAAATGAGCTATAAACCCTGATTGAACTTACAGATCATGCTACCTCTGGATTCAATAAGGCTTGCCCCAAAGCAAACGCAAAACACTAAGCAAACTGCACACTTGTATTATCCTCTACCTGAAAAAGCATCCAATTACACCCTTCAGCACAAAATCTATCACCACCTGCATTCTCAATTCCAGCTACTCCAGTTCATGGAAAGGGTCCCCCAAGTAGGGCCTGAAAGAACGTGGCTTGTTCATATAACCGTTAACAGTATCCAACAACTGGAAATTTAATTTGTGGCCTTTGTCTGGACTTTACCAACACAATTCACTCTTAACAATATAAATGTAGATGTGCTTTTCTACGAATTTGCAAAATTAAAAAGGCAACTCACTTAGCACAATTCAGTTTCAGGTTTTTTCCTTTTTTTCTAAGAAGTGGCCCAGAAGAAATGTGGAAAATAATTCTTTCTCTTTTTGTATAGAAAGTATAAACATTTTAACCAATTGTGTTTGACGGAAATTAGGCATCATAAAGGGATTACTTTTTATATTGCAAGTGAAGTTTCTTCTTGCATTGAAATATCGGCATCATTTAGCTGACTCCAGGAAGATGGACGACAGCATGATTGCACTTGGTTGAATAATTGAGAGAGAAAAATGTATCACACAAAGACCAGAAAACAAGAGTAGGAGACAAGGGTATGCCATGGCTTGGCTGCTGAAGGACATCTGTACACTTGTGCCAGCACTAAGTACTCTTCCCAATGAATAAACCATATGTCCACTTTCATATGCTTCCTTTCACTAAGATCCTGTTATTCTCTTTGTCTCCTTCCCTACCTCACCTTCTTCCATCTACAGCCTGCTTTCCCCATCCCTAACTTCACCTCTTTGGGCAACCAGTATTTATGCCCCAGCTACCAACTTGAACATCTGCTAGCTTTAAAAAAAAAAAAAAAAAACCATCTCATTGCTAAATATTCTCCAAGGGCAAAAAGTTTGAAGGATTCAGCATACCTCAAAAAAAAAAAAAAAAAAAAAATTGCCACAGAAGGAAAAAAATTGCATATCTTTTCTAGTTCAGTGAATTCTATCTATATAAAGATTAAATGAATAACACTTTAAAAATTCCTCAATGCAAGCAAATCCATGTCACCGACAAGGTATTGTCTTTCTTTATGCAGAGAAGATGGAGACTCACACATTTTTTATTTTATTTCACTTGTGCAACTGTGTCTCCTTTGCAATATATTACCATATAAAAGAGATATGGCATAAATATAACTCTAGAGAACAAAATGCTGTTATATGTCTTCTTTCTCTGGGATGATTTTCTTATTTCTCTCCCTTTCTTTGTTTTCTTTCTCAAAACACCTCTCCAGATGAAAGATGATACCTTTCCATTGAATTAAACTGAGTCCTTCCCCAGTACCAATAATAATAATAATAATAATAATTTTTTTTAAAACTAAGTCTATACTAAAATAGTGTGCCTGAATTCATCCAGAGACAATTTGTGAAAACTTCATTTTAATATTTAGTCTTTTCACACCAATTCTTATAGCAGCAGATTCTTTTCCACCCGAATTTTCATTGCCCATATACCTTTGCCCTCAAGCTTTTACCAGTCCATTTCCTTGATATGTTTACACTTAATTTAATTCCATCCTTCATGCTGTTTTCATCAGTCTTAGTTCATCCACACCACATAAATTATCACCTATGTTTTCAGTTCCCCATGTGCCCCATTCACACCAATTCCAAATAAATACTTCTGATTCTCCTCCATTTCATCTAAATTAATTCATATTCTCTCTTCCACCCTCCATCCCTATCCTACCTCCCCTCTTATCTATTTCTTTTTCCTTCCGTGCTTGCCTGTGAGGAAGGTTTTTATAGGCAAAATGCTTCTGTAGGATGTGAGGCAATTACTTCTAAGCTGTCTTCAGGAAAGCCATTCTAAACATTACTGCCAATCTCAGTGGGCTAATGTCTGCAGGGCCAGTTTTACCCTCCACCCTGGTGTCCATGTGCATTATCACCCCACACCCTACTGATCAACCACTAGGAAAATATTCTCTTACTTTTTTGGTAGTATAGGTTGAATATCCATTATCTGAAATGTTTGGGACCAGAAAATATTTTTTCTGATTTTTTGAATATTTGCATGCACATAATGAAATAACTCATTTATAGTTCATGTTCTCCTTATACACATAGCCAGAAAGTAATTTTAAACAACATTTTTAGTGTTCTGGCATTTTGACTGACTTGTCCCATGAGGTCCCATGTGGAATACGCTACTTTGTGATACCTGTAGGCTCTCAAAAATTTCAGAGTTTGAAGCAGGACATAGTGGTGCATGCCTGTAATTCCTACTACTTGGGAGGTTGAGGCAGGAGGATCAGAAGTTCAAGGCCAGTCTCAGCAACTTAGGGAGACCCTGTCTCAAAATAAAATAAAAAGGGCTGGGAGTGTATCTCAGTGGTAGAGCACCCCTGGGAGAAATTCCAGTAGCAAAACAATTTTGGAGTTTTGGATTAGCGATACTCGATCTGTATTTAACGCTGGCTAACTGGTTCATTTCTCGTTTACATAAAGCTGGTTTTCACTCAATTATCACTATTCAGTGTCAAGAACAATACTAATAACTATAATCAGCAATAACAGTAATGAGTTTTTACTATCTGCCAAGTAATTTGCTAATTTAATCTTCAAAACAATCTCTGAGGTAGATGGAATTGGCACTATTTTACAGAAGAAGAAACAGAGAAGATAAATAATTTATACAGAAAACAAGCCCAAGTCTACCTAACCACAAATCCCTGCTCTAGCTCTGCTGCCATGCTACTTTTCTAATAATGTTTACTGCCTCCTTCAGGGCATTGCCCATAGGGAGGAGCACTGCAATCCACCACAAGGCAATGGCTGCAGGTGCTGGGTAGCATAATCAGCTCCACCTTGGTAATCACACTGAGTAGACAATATTCCAAAAACAACATGCCAAATAATGCATCAATCATCACATCTTCCATCATCTCTGCTGGGAAGAGGGGATAGAAAGAAGAAAATGCTGCAGATTTCCCCAAAGAATGTCTGCTTCACCAGAGTGGTCCAGCTTCCATACAAGGCAGGATGTAGCCTTAGTGTTAATAATTCTGAAAGGTGTCCATAATTATGAACTCTATAACCCCTACAAACGTCAACATTCTTGGTTCATGGTGCTTCCTCTGGCTTCCTGGAGTGGGGGCAGGAGATTAATCATGCATTGAAATCAGGGAGCACTGCAATGTCTTGTCTACTTACTGACTTTAGAGAGAAAGGAATATAAATAAAAATTACTTTCAGGACAAAATCAGAGAAGGAAAAAAACTAACAATATGAGGAAGCACTAGGCTTTACATATAAATTCTGCAGCAAAACCATGAATGGAACCCTACACCTGATCCATAGGACTAAAAAATTATGTTAGGGGATTATCCCATGAACCAAGGAAGAGCCACATGGGAAATTAAGTTTAGAATTAGAGGACATGCCTGTCTTGTATATAAGGAAGCAATGTCTGGTCTCACTATCTCACAGGAGTGACTTTGAGTTTCAGCACTTTTATCCAGTCATATTTATGCATTCCTACTTGAGGAAAAGTTCTTTAGTACCACACAAAGACATTTCATGGACCATCGGAGCTGAAAGGGGCCTCAAGAGCCAGATTGTTTGACAGATGTAGAAAATGAGGCCCATAGAGATAAAGAAATGTACTTCAGGTCACAGAGCTAGTTAGTGGCAGTTAGAACTAGAATCCAGGGTGTTCTGATCTTCCAGCCAATCATCTTTATGATGCACACTTCCTTGGTGGCACAGTCCACAACCACACAGAATACCAGACACTTCTCCCACCTCAGCTGCGACCATCCACTTTTCTCTGAGAATGTTCTTATTCTTCCATTTATACCTTTGGGGATTTTCCCTATTCAGCTTGCAGTGTGCAAAAACTATGGAAAAGCCATACAAGTCATATGCTCTTAGTGACCCACTTAAAAACCACCAATCACAGTAATTGCTCCTAGTAGCACCCCAGTAGACCAAGAAGAGATGCTACCCACAAGCTACAATCTCGAAGTAGAGAACAAAGACCAGTTTAAGATATAGCCAATCTCGCCCTCTTTTGTGTGAACCCCGCTCTTCCAAATGATCCCATTGCTTGAAAGATCAATATGAATCCTTGGAATCACCACGGAAGTCCTATGTGAAACATACAGGCCCTCTCCCTCCCCCACCCGCCCTTACCACACACATAGCAATGTAATCACTTTAGCAACTTCTCAGTAACAAGCTCATTAAAAAGCAATTCTGCCATCTCTCCATAAAGCACGCGCCAGAGAACAATGCAAAAGAGGAGATGCCAATTAATTATAGAATGATCACATCTAATGAACTCTGAAACCCTCCTGCTGTTGGTGACTTTGATGAAAAATCAGGGATGCTGGGAAAAGAGTGAATAGGGACACCCTAACCACCTTGTTTAACTGTGGATGCTTCCTAGTGTACCTCCTTGGATTCTGGTGCTGATCAAACCTGCAAGCTACACTCAGAAAACAAAGACAAGTGTCAGCAAAGGGACCAGAGTCTGCACTATGTACGTCTTACGTGAGTCACGCTACCAGATCCCCTTCCATCAGCCTCAGAACTCTGAGTTTATGCTGTGGTTGGCATTGCCTCTGAAAGCAACTCTTAGCCAGCCAGTGATGAACCCAGGTCCTGCACTTGGGACATCTTGAGGTTTTAGGGTATAGAGTGAGTCATTCTGCTTCCCCACCCAGGGCCCTCCTGCCTTTGGGTCGCCTCCTAGTCAGCACAAAGGCCACTTCTTAGAACAAAGAGGAGCCCTTCCCACCTCAAGGCAAAAGCAGGGGAAAGAGGAAGAAACCACATGCGGCCAACTTGTACCACTACCTGTGTGAGTCCTCTGGTGGGCCTTTAGGTGGGAGCTTTTTGTATAAACTTTCCGGCACCCGTTAAACTGACAGCGGTGAACCCTCTTCTTGTTTTCGGGGCATGCTTCTGCCCCTACCCCTCCTTGTTCACTGTCGCTCTGTCCACTCTTAACTGCCCCAGCTGGTGCTACGGCGGCTGCTGCTGCTGCCACCCCTCCCACCTTTACTGAGCTCAGTGCAGCCTTCTTGGCCACCAGTTTCAACGTCACCGTGCCATCCACGGCTGAGAGAGTCTGTGAGGTTTTGACCAGATGGCGGCTGAGCTCAGGGGACGATGGGGGCGTTAATGAGGTCACTGCGTTGAGCTGGGCCTGGTTGACGGCTGTGTAGCTGTCTAGAGAAGAGCTGGTTGGCTGGAGGCTGAGGCAGGTCTCAGATAGCAACTTGTCCCGAGAGAGCAAAATGTCCACTGCAGAGCTCTTCTCGCAGATGGTGGCTTCCACTGGGAGCAGCAGGGGATCTAAGCGCCGGAAGCTCTCCTCAATGCACGGGGGAGGAGAAGCATGGAGGAAACAGTCCAAGTCCTCACCAAAGGTCTCCGAGATCCGCCTGGGCTCTGTCTGTAGGTAGCGTTCCAATTCAAGGCATGTCTGCAGAGAGGAAGGAGGGAGAGAGAGAAATCACCATCTGAGGCAAAGAACACCGGGAGGCCACTGTTGACAGGCAGAGGGGCAAGGAACAGAGAATGGTTACATGGCTGGTATTTGAAATGCTCTCACTGAAAGGTCTGACCCTGCTATTTACTCTCTGAATACTTCTGAAGGGTTCAGAAGGGTCCCATCATCATATGACTTCAATTACTGTGGCTGAAGGAGAACTAGAGTCCCTGAAGGACTATCTCACACCTTCAAGATCCCAGAGAACATCAAATGCCAAAATGATGATCTCCTGCCCCTCAATCCCATTCAGCAGGTAAGATGCTCCAGGTATCCCCAGGATTTCCCATGGAAGCAAGAAGCAAACAGAAACAGATAAGACTTCTCATAGTGTCACTTCCATTTTTTAAATAGATTTGATCAAGTCACAACAATAAATCTATTTTCCAACTTGTTCTAGAGAACAAAGCATGTCCACTCAAACTAAAATGTGACATTAATAGCAATTAACCAACAGCAAGACCTGGCTTAAGCACAGATTTTCCAACCAGGAAGAATGGATCTTGTTCTAAGGAGTGCTTAGCATAAAGCCTTTGAGGTATACAACAAAACCCCTGATGCTCACAGCAAGTCATTAAAAACACAATTTCTACACACTATGTGGCATCTACATACAATGGTTTAGCATCTCTGACTACATGATAATAATAACTTCAGATGCAGCTGTTGAGACCTGTTAAAGATAGGACCCTATATATCTCAACATAAAGTTTTTCTCCTGATAAAGAAATAGAGAAGAAAAACCAGAAGGTTTAGTTTCAACAAATCTTCATCTTTGGTGCCTATAAGTCTTTGTAAGATTATAGAAGCACTTTCATGGCAAAAGTAGATACTTAAGAAGTCTGTGTTCAATTGCTCTCCTCCCTTAGAAACTCTACTTCTCTGGACTATAGTATGAAACTATATTGCTACCTTGCACTATTGGCCCAATTTTCTCCATCTTCTGGGCTTCTGATGGCACATTTTAATGTGACTGGATCCCAACTGAATACCTACGTGAAGCTTCTATGTTTTCAACCAGAGTTCTGATTCTAGGCTTTTATTCTGCTATGCATGTATTTTAATGATATACCTAGTCGTGTTGTATCTGTCAAGGATTTTATTTTGGTGACATTTCAAAAGATTGGGTTTTAATCAGGCTTCTAGAAAAACTCTGTATGACTGAATAAGAAAACCAGATTCTTAACTATGAATCAGCTTTGGGCTTCACAGTTGATTTTTAATGATATGAACTAATGAATGGTTCTAATCTTCATTCAACACATGTCACAAGTGTTCATTCAACTACTGTGCCCACAGCAAGATGCAGGGCTTTGTATGTGACAGAATGATTAAACATGGGAATAGATCCATGTAATATACATGTAGGTACAGAATGAACAATCACAAGCTAGAGAGGATATGAATTTACAAAGCAAAGTGACCCCAAATAAATATTGTACTATAAAGTGAACTGGTCAGGGGATGAGTGGGTAATGAATTCTCTAATATGGAGGTATCCATCAAGGAAAGCTTAATGAAAAAGTAAGATTTGATTGTTTTACTTTTTGATTAAATGGTAGCTCTGGCTCAGTAGCTTCTCAGCACTTTATATTAGAAACCAACACTCCAATGTTAGCACCTTCTCAGATCTAGAAATTTGCATTATCCTCCTCACTTGCTCCTTTTCCAGAAACTCCATGTCTCCAAATTTTTCCTCTTCCCTTTTGTACCTTATTGCCAGAAATTATCATTTACTTCTCTGAAATATTGAAACCCCCAGTCTTAGCTTCAGTCAGTTCATATCTGGATTATAGAAGCCTACTCCTGAAACCTCTCTTAATCTTTTCTTCCTGTTTTAAAAATGCTGCCAATCAAGCTCAGTATTTGGCACCCAACAGATACATGGTATCTGCCAAAGACACAATCAACCATGTGCTATTACTTTGGTCATTCTACCTCCTCTACTCTTCAAAACCCATCTTCTGACACCCAAGCCTTGTACCCACCTTATCCTTGGCACTGTTCCATGTTCTCAAATATTGGGAAAATATCTGTACAGTTTCCCTACTTTCTTCTTCTTCTGAGTGTGTATCTGTCATCAAAATCTGACTGTTTCTGTTGACTTTCAAGTGCCTTCAGGTAGATGCTTTCATACTATGCTCATTATTTTACAGTTATTTTCAGTAGGGGAATCCATTATTATTAGGGACCGAGTAAAACAAAACAAAAAAAAAACATGTTGTTTAACTTCCAGATATTTTGGAATTTTCTAGATATATTTTTATTATTGATTTATATTTTGATTTATTTTTGCTCAAATAACATACTTTATAGGATATCAATCCTTTCAAATTTATTGAGGTTTACATTATGGCCCAGAGTATGGTCCATCTTGCTGAGGCTGGAGGTCTTGGAAATGAGCACTAATGTGGGTCTTTTGAGAACATAATCATAATGCTTCTTGAGTTTTGCCTAAAGAGAAGAACCAGGTCTTTAAGACATGGATATGTTCCAAGTTAAAAAAAAAAAAAAATCAGCTGAATCATGGGTTATAGGATGTCCTTGAGGTTACAGGACGGTCCCTGCCTCCCACACAAGGACTAATTCATACACCCAGTTGCTACTGTCTATGGATAGAGCTTTTGTGTGCCCTGTCCATTTACACGCTTTCTAGCTCAAAGATTTGAAAGTCACCAAGGAAATGATTGATGTGGGCTCATCTTTCTTCATAGTCAGAGTTCTGAGAAATTGAGATATTCTAAACACATTTATGCTCTATTCTGGGAGCATTAAAAAATAACCTTCCCAATATTCCCTGGTTTGCATCCCAGGAGCACATGAGTCATACTTATGATCTAAACATGGGGAGACCTTATTCACTAAAATCTGGACCACTTCAGAGAGGCTACCACTTGCAATTTGGACATAGGACTTTCTTGTTCTATCTAAGACTTAGAGAAGCATCAGTACCCATCAGGAAGTGCTAGGTATCCCTGTGAAATCATTACAGAATGATTTTGTTTTGAGAAATCTACTTTTTTACAATATGTTCTAGAGATGAAGCTTAGATAGAAAAGAGCTCGTCACCTGGAATGTAGAAGTTAAAATATTTTCTCATCAAGAGTGAGGAGAGTAAAATGCTAAAGATGAGGAGAATTTTAAGATGAAATCTTTCTAACCCAAACACAACATTTATTTCCAATCATATTTGTAAATAATTAGGAAAACTTACTTAATCAATGCTCATGATGTTTATCTGCAATTTATGGTATCAGTATTTACTGGATTTTAATACACATACACAAACATGAAACAGACACAAAAATTATGTAAGGGCAAACTGATGCTATATCAACAGAGCATATATAGGAATAAATGTGTACATACATCGACAAATTATTCGTACACATATTTCCTAACTCCACCCACTGAGGAGCCTACAAGCAAAGACAATGCTGTAGTAATGAGCAGAAAGAACTTGGTTTCTAGAATCATTATCCAGTAAGGGAAAGCAGGGCTCCTTGGAGAAACAGTCATTTCAAGGACTGGGACAAAGAACCTGTAGGATAAGCCTAGAACAGCTTGTGGAACCAGAAGAGATGGAAATGCTTGTAAAGTAAGAGAAGTGCAGCAAAACACTGAGGAACCACTTAAAGAAAGCTCTCAATGGCCAAACATCAAACAATTTAAGCAGCAACAACAACAACAACAACAACAAAAAAATGGAAGTGATAATAATGGATTATAACCCACAGAATAAAATAAAACCCCATGCTGATATAAATAAATAAGCAAACAGGAAGTCAACTCTTCCTTATAGTAAAATTACAATGAATAAAAATAGAACGTTTGATGGAAATAAAAAAAAAATCACCATGAGGCAAACACAAAATTAATAATGATAGCAAGTAGGAACCACCAATTAATGCTAAAATCAATATGAAAATCAAAGTATGATGAGAAACAAGATAAAGGCCTACTCTCAAGTTATCCTCCAGCAAGATTTTTATTAATTACAAAGACAAAAATAATGACTTGGCAGTGGAGAAACCTGGCTATCACCACCTTCATCATGTGATCAAAGTGAGCAGCACCAGTAATAAGTCATACTGATAACATGCACAGCTAATAGGGCGTGCTGAAATATTCTGTGATATTCTGTGATAGTCCTGCCCCCAAATGCAGGAACTCTTGTCTTATCCTGAGAAAGCATCAGTCAAATCCAAACTGAAGACCATTCTACTAAATAATTAAGCAGTATTTGCAAGTATCAAGGTCAAAAAAAAAAAAAAAAAAAAAAGCAAGACTGAGAAGCTGTTGCACACTAGAGAAGAGGAGATTTTTAAAAAAGTGACAACTATACACCATGGATCCTGGTCTGAATCCTGGATCTAGAGTAAAAGGACATTGGTAGAAAAATAATATAACTCGAATGAAGTGTACACATTAGTAAATGGCATTGTATCAAAGATAATTTCCTGATAATGATAATTAGACTATGATTACATAGATGTGGACAGAAAGCAAACAAAGTAGGATATTATAAATTTGGATCTAGAATTCCAATGTCTGTGGGTACACAGGAGCAGAGTCACTCTGTTCTGATGGTGCACTAACCAGCAAACTCCAACTCTGAGTCAGCAGATATGTTTAGTGATATAAATTATGCCTGTTTCTGGTACCACATCTTGGAGATGTGAGTTTTCCCTAGGCCTGACCTAACAATACAACTTAAGGGCCTGAGTCATTGGATATCACCCCACCACCAACACCACAACACACACACAAAAAAAGACCCATTACAGTCAGCACTGGGTAAGAATGCTCCCAAGTGCAAAGTGATTTTCTCATGTATTTATGAGTCACAAATGTGCTTTGTGAAAACTCTAATATCTCAACTTTGAAATGCGTGGCTTCATCTTCTCCTAGGCTCCTAATAAATATCACCTGTAATTGGTTTTGAAACGATCACCTGAAAGCTCTATTAATACATTCTTCATGGCCTTTTTACTTGTTGAAACATGCTTGTTAAAAGTAATAATCCAAGACCTAGATTAAAAAAAAAAGGAATCAAAATTATGACTGCCATACCTTCTACTACTCCCTCTGAAAGTACTTCTACTACTTTCCTCTTGAAAGAATAGGATAATTCATGTCTTACAGCACATATTTAGTTTATGAAAATCTCCCTGCTACCAGCAAGAAGTTGTTACTTTTATGGGTTCAAGAAAAATATAAGACATTTTTTCAACTATGGGCATGATGTCAAAGTTATCAAAAGACTTTTATTCAACCTGTCTTTGGCTCATCAGAAATTACATGAAACTTGCCATTCAAGACTGTAGATATCTCCTGTCACTTTACCACCTCCCCATGACACTTCCCTAAAGGACTTTGACATCTATTTTTCCTGTTTACTTTCCCTCCTTCTTATTATTTGAAACATTTCACCTTCCTTCCCACTAATCATCCTTTTGTTCAAAGTTCAACATGTAGCAGCTCCTAGATGGTCTCTTCCATATAGACCGTGGAAGCCTGGTCTGGAAATAACAGTGTAAAGAAAATGTGCTGACTGCCAAATATTGAAAGATGACCCTTTTCAATGGACAATAAAACAGTTATCTCCAAACATATCTAAGAGTCCACAGCTTGGTGGGATGTCTGGTTATGACCTTAAAAGCAATGAGTGTAAACTCTAGTTGAATATCCTCAATGCCAGTCCTTTCTAAAGTGTTTAGGACATTAAAAATTCTGATTTTTAATTCTTTTAATATGAACACAAGACAAAACCATTGATGCAATACTTTTGCCACCACTCAACAATTATGCTGTAATAATTGGATTAATTGGATCCAATTGAATTCATTGGATCCACGAATACTCAAAGTTGGTAAGTCAAAAACAAAAAAAAAAAAAAAGAAATTGCATTCTGCTAATGAGTTTTGTTGTTGTTGTTATTATTATTGTTTTTTGTTTTTTGGAATGAGACAACATCAAAGAAATAAAAGTCCATCTTTTAATTATCAACTACACTTATGTTGCTAACCAATTATCAGTCATTCATGGTCTCTTTAGCTAGTTGCCCTTAATCTCAGTCATTCTACCTATCTTACCAAAAAAAGGCAAGAGTTAAAAGCACAAAAGATAAAACAAACTTGGGAAAGTATATAGATGCAAAATCATGGGAAAATGGCAACTTTCCACTTCTTAGAAACTTGAACAGTCAGGTTTCTTCTGAAATCAGACTGACCTCATGATGATCATGATGATGTTGTTGATGGTGATGCTACCGCTGATGCTTTTCCTGGGCAAAGAAGGGGTGAACTTTGGTTCCAAGCAAGAATGCTCACCCAGGTAATTACACACATAGGCCAACTACACTTGGCTGCCCTTGGGAGCCTCTTTCTGACATTTATTATGTGTGGTTTTTGTCACGTGCTTTTAACCATGGTGCCATAATCCCCAAAGAGTCTGAAATACAGAAGAGGAAAGGAACCCCTTGCTTGCTCCTGGAAAGGGCCCAAAGCTCAGTGACTTTTTTGCACTTTGAAATCTTCACACACATCCCAGAATGGAAATTCAGAGAGACACAAGACCAGTTACTAACAGGAGAAAAATCTGGCTTTCTTTTTTCAAGTCATCTTCTAAAATACGCCTTGTTTTCTAACATTACAGATGTGCTTACACTTCACACTTTTTAGCCAAAAAGGCATTTTCCTCTGACTCCTAAAAAACTGTAGGATTGCAAAGAGTGATATTGATGGGAACTTTGCGGCTTTCCCCCTTCAAAGAATGAGATGATGTAATGATTCTGACATATTCTCGTCTTTTAAAATTAGGTCAGAGTTGAAAGATGGGGAAAGGAAGTGGGAAAGCACAGCCAGAGAGATCTGGTGCCATTTTTCTCAGGGGGTGGAAGAGGGGAAAGAAGCACCATGATTAATAAACTCGGCATGCCCGTGGGAGAATCTCAGCTGTCAAGCACTTGAAACTTGCTTGGATGGTGACATTGAACCTACTTCAGAAAGGATACATGAACCAGTGACAAGAATGGACCTCCTAAGACCTAAAAACTGAGTCCTAAGATGATTTTAAGCAAATGTTCACTCTTTCTTGTTTTTGATCCCAGACAACGTTAGGGTAGAAGATTAAGGAAGAATGAATTTTGTCCAGAAAATGTAGGTAAGCAGGTAAGCAAGTATACAGTGTAAGTGAAAATCTCTTACTGTGGTTTTTTTTTTTTTTTGCTATTAGATTAACACACATACATGCGCGCGCGCACACACACATACACACAATAGCACACACCAGAGGTACAATAGTATTATACATTACTGTCAGAACTGCTGAACTCCACAAAATAACCACAGTATTACATCCAATGTAATTTCCCATTCCTTTTGACTGTTTCTCACATCAACTGGTTGCTGGAGCTAAAACCAAATTAAACATTTCCCTCTAGTAATTTGTAAATTCTGAAAGACAATGCTGTGAAAATTAATTTATTTCTAAACAAACATGAAAGTTGGGAAATTTCTATCGAAACCTCTTCAGTGTTTCTCCTCCCCAAATTATTTCCAACATACAAAGAAAATATTTGTTTGTATATTTTTCCTTGGGGAGGCCAGGGAGGAAGGAGACAAGATTAAAGGCCTGGGGAGAGGATGATGTCTTTGAAATTACTTTCCCTAGGCACATGATGCAAAGCAGCCTCAAATATTCCTTTCATCTTCCAAGGATTCCTCAGTTGCAATGCATAAAAGAAATCCCCTAAACAACACAAATCCAAATTAAATGTTAAAGTAAGCCTTAAAGTCACGCAACCCCAGGCAGAGCTGGGAGCTGTGGCCTAGGTCTTTGCTCTCTGAGGAAGATACTGGGATCCCTTGCATCTCCAACAACTTAGAACTGCCTTTTCCCCCATTTAGAACGTCCATGATCCTCAAAATGAATGGTGTCACTGATGGGCCATCCTACCTTGGTTCTGTGTTGTCTGTCCAGATGTTACCTCTCAGAACATATCAACTTGAAGTCTATTGGTCCAGCCTCCACCCACAACTTCAGTTCAGTCTTAAGATGTGTTGCTCACTGTTCCTTGGACACTAGACTATAAATTCTAACTTCCAACTGGTCAAGAGACGCCACAGTTTGTGCACAGCTGAAAATGTTCAAGTCTACTAAACTCTTATTTCCCAATCAAGCTGCTATTTAGGTTGCCACACACAGGTGGAATCCCATTTGCTACTTGGTGGCTTTGAAAGCAAGTTTCAGTAAATGTCCCTGTATTAGTCATTACATTTCCATAGACACAATAAGATTTGTGCCTTTCGAGTCAATAAAAAATTACTCTATGTATACTATGAGTAAGAGCAAAGGGCTAGATATGGACTAAAGGAGAAACTTACAAAAAAAAAAATGCAGAAGAGATAGTCCTAAAGGAAAACTCTACCAGGGCCCATGACAAAGCCAACCAGGTCCTGTAGGGAAGAAGGACACTCTATCCAGCTCCTCATGAGAGCCCAAGGATTTGGGGAGGCCACTCTTCTGAAGAGTGATGGCTTCCAAAGAAGAACAATAGGTCTGACGGGTTTTCAGCTTCACCATTAATTTTCCATAAAGAGCAGTTTTCTTGACGAGCGCTTGTGTCAGGCAGGGCCTGATGCTTCAGAAACCTGTAATTATTCTTGGCTCCCCACCCCCCACAGCCTCTGCACCTGTGTCAGTTCAAGCACCAGCTGGCCATGTCTTGCCTCCTGCCTCTTGAGGGGAAAGGGGGGGAGCCATCATTGAAAACCCAAACTCACATTACTCGCCTCTTCTTCCAAAATGCAAAAACAAAACAAAAATTTTAAACTCACCACTCTTATCCCTTCCCCCAACGGGTCTTGCCAAAGGAAACAAATAAACATTAATTGGCTAGAGAGTCCTCATTCAAACCAAAATTACTGAAAAACACAGTTACAGGGAAAGGTCTGACAAGGGGTTATTAATCCTGTTTTACAGCCCACTCTTCCACCCCCCTACCCATTCCTATTAACTTTGCGTGCACACGTACACACACACACACACACACACACACACACACACCCTCCTCAAACTCCCTGGGCCCCTTTACTCTCAGTGGCCAAGATGGGAACATGCCGAACCAATTACATCATCTCCCCTTCCTCTCCCAAATCACTTGCACAGGCTGACTCAGGCTACTGGGATTTTTTTTTTTTTTCTTTTAAGCAAATTCATTTCATTGACTCCCTCCTGGAACATTGTTATGTCCTTCTCAGTTGGGTTAATTAAATATACCTTTCCCTCACTCCCCATAAAAAAATACATTTATATACAATTACTTCTTTGACTCAAAACACATTGCACATGTGTACAGTGTTCTCTCTCTCTCTCTCTCTCTCTCTCTCTCTCTCCCCCTTTCACTCACGGCTTGAATTTCTCAAGAACAACAGGTTCAAAGCCCACTGGGGCCTTCAGTGGCAGATGTAATTTAGTGGCTGGTGATCACAGAGGATACTTGCAAAACTGAGAGCTTTCAGGAACCTCCAGTGTAGAATGTCAAAGACAATGTAGGCGCGCTAAGGGGAATGCTTGTTCTACTCAGACCACAGAAAATGGCAGCCAAAAACAATGACACTAAGCCCTATGCTACCTCTCCTGCCTGGATGACTGTACTTTTACTTAACTTGAAATACTTGAGATACTTCCCAAATATTTAAGGTGGCTGCATGGCTGAGACATTGCACTGCTCACCCCAACTAAGCAAAGAGACTGTCCCTGTGTAGATGGACAGGCAGAAGAGTGGGGGATGAAGAGCATCACACCTAGAGCCAGACTTCCAGGGCCCAAAGTCAGATCATAGCACTTACTAACACAACTGCTATGGAGGAAGTTACTTCACCCTTCTCTTTCTCAGTTTCCTCATCTGTAAAATGGGGTAATAGCACTACCTACCACCCAGGAGGGTTGGGAAAGATTAATCAACAGAGATAGGTCAAGTATTTAGAACAGGGCTTGGCACACGCACTATGTAGGGTGTAGCCATTATGTAACCAGTGCTATTTCCATTACAATTCCCACAGACAATAAAGAAATGTATCAAGGACATGGGAATGGAAAATCAAAAATATCAAATAATTTCAAAGTAAAGTAAACCAGTTAAATATAAAAACTTAAGTAAGCAGAGGACTCTGAGTTGGGAAGATCAGCCTAACAAGCTGAGTGAACTGAGTCTCTGAGGGCTCAGTTTTGTTATCTACCAGGGGAGTGTGCTGAACTTCTAAAGGACCTACTAGTATGGAATGCTATGGTGCCTTGAAATAGCAACAGAGTGTAAAGATTAGAAAGTGAGACAGGTTCATGCAGAACAGGTTCAGAGGAATTGACACAAGGCTCTGCTGTCAATCCAGGGGGGGGAAGGAATTTTGGAAAAACTAGGAGAAGATGGGTCTCAGACCCTCCTGTGAACTAAGACCTCAGGGGCTCTATTATAATAATTCAAGTTTGCAGAATGCTTGAAACTTTATTAGCCTCACCAACACTTAAAATGAGATTTCACCAAAATGTGGGCTCCTCAAATGAGTGGCAGGCCTCAGGCATTGAATGAATGAATGAATGAATGAACTCTCCCTCCAATTGAAAAGTCCACGGTGATTACAATCATGGGTAGGTGGGATCCAAGAGTAGGATGAATGCCAAGAATTCTTCCTTCTTCTCCAAAAGAACATCAGGAACAATGTGTATGTGTTTATTACTAGTATTTCTCATGCAACACATCAGTATTTTTAAGCTTTATCTACAAGTGTTAGTTACTTGTCTTTCATTTGAAAAACATTTTTATATGTTTGGTCTGGGATGGACCCAGTATTCTAAACTAGGAGGCAACTTTAATTTCATGGTATAGCACTGTAAGTATGTACCTGTGTAGAGATAAAAGCCATTCCCTTGCCCCCAAAGAATGTCCCTGTCCCTCTGCCACTTCCTCTTTTCTCCTCTGGTCCCCAGAAAACACCAGGAAGAGATGCAAAAGACACAAGCGGACAAAATCCTGTTTTCAACTCTCACTTTTTATTGGTGAAAAGAACCCCAGCCTAGGAATCAGACTCAGTGCCTCCTTTTCCCACACTACCCAGAACATTCCATTAAACAGCAGAAAGTTCACCTCAGTCTCTGCAAAATGAGTGCACCACACTCTCCAAGACCTCTTCCTGCTCTGACTGCTTGCTGATAATCTGTCCATGGCCTACAACTGCTTTTCCAACCAGCCCTTGCCTCCCTTGGCCTTACCTTCCTCCACCCCCACCCTTCTCCCTGCACTCCTCGCACAGACACTCCACGTTCATACCTCTCTAAGAGTTCTAGTACCTGCCTTTCTGCATCCAAGAATGTGGGCTTCCCAGGTCACCTGCTTCCTTTAATGCCTCAACTTCATTGCCATGATAATGCTTCTTTGACTCAACTGAACAAATAAGCCCAAACACCCTATTCATTCTCCATCATTCTGCCTTGTTTTATTTGCTTTTTAATGCTTACCAAGTCCCGGAAAGATCTCAATCATTTGTTTGCATGTTTATTTTATTGTCTTTTCCTACTAGAATGAAAGTTCTAGGAGAATAAGGACTTAGTCTCATGTGCCAATGAAGCCCCAGCACTCTGCACAGTGCCTGGAAAAAGCAACCAAAACATACCAGTTGAATGAATAAATGAATAATGGAAGCCATTAGTTAATATGGAAATTCCAAGTAACACTTGAGCCAGTTTCTCCAGCCCAGAAATCTATCCTAAAATTCCTGCCTTTTTAGGTTAAAAGGCTCCATCGTCATTTCTCCACGGTTTAAGTTCTAATCCTAAAATGTCACTCACTCTTCACACTCATCAAACAGAGTGAGAGGGAGCCTCTTCTCAAGACAAAGAGGTCTGTCCCAGGTGTTCACACCCGCTGTTTCAGACAGATGCAAACACCTGCCCATTTCTTCCCAGCAGTCCGTATTGCATCATGTGCTCTGAGTGTCGCAAGGATGAACAAAACCCGCCCTTCTCCGCACCTCCATGACAGGTGCTTATTAACTGGTGTCCTGAGGGAATAAAATAAAGATCCAGGCTTAACCTATATCATTTATATCATTTGTTCTCATTTCCATCACCTAAAAGGATCTACCCAAGAAAGGCTCCTCTGGCCACACATCTCTGAAGCACTTGAGACTCATAGCAATTTGGTCCCCATCACTATCAGCCACACATCCATCAGCCCTTAAATAAATGGTCCTTAAGTGCAAAGGTCTTTTCAAATCTAGCAGTCTTCAAGGACTCGTGTTTTCTCTCATCCTAAATGGTGCCACACTCCATGAACACCAGGTGAGGTCCTTCGAAATTCTTATTTTGGCCAATTCTGATGTCTTCCCCATAAATTCCCAAACACTGAAGCATTTCTTTCCCCTCCATTCCCTTTAAGAATTTTACATAAAAAGATATCTCTACTGAGAGGTGCTATTTATTTCAGGATCATTATTTCACAGATACAGAACTCTCTGACACTGGAAGTGAGCCAAAATCCAATTAAGAGGGTATGGCGTTTGAACCAGGCAAGAGCCGAGGGTGAAAATATTGGATAGAAGCTGTTCAGGATTCCTATGAATGTGTGTGTACGTGTGTTTCCACGCACGCCCCTGACAATGAAATGTATATTCTTTTTACTGTATTTCAGATGCCTTTCTCTAAGCCTGTCATTGTTTCCAGAGTCACAAAGCTGTTCCTTTTCCTATTCATTACGTTAGGCAATGGGAATCTTTCATGGGTTGACTGGGAAAAGATGAAGGAGAAAGGAAGAGATGGTTTTCCATCATGTAAGGAAAAGTAAATATTGCTCTTGGCCCATTTCTGAACCACATGACAATGTTGCTGATTTCCAATTAACAATTCCACCCAACTTGACAGGGAAGAATCTAGTGCTGAGACTCTGAAGTTGGGATTCCAGTCACTCTGATACCTCACTTAACCTTAGGTGGCTCGACTGATATCAGATGACATGCACTCTCAAGCGCACCAGGCTCATTGAAGAAGAGACACTAATTTGAATCATCGCTGCCATCCCCTCTCCCCTTTGTTCCTGTCTGAACCAATTTCCATACAGTTTCAAAGAAATCATCAGCCCATGCAAAGGGGAAATCCCAATGGAACAAGAACTACATTAGCAGCATGAGGGGGGAAATCTAATTTCCAATCCAGTTGCTTTGTTGTTTCAACCTCCAAGGAAGGTTGCTACATATGCACAACACAAATTAAGTTTTAAAACATCACCATGATTTAAAATTAATAATAATAATTTTAAAAAACTCTCCTGGGAAAAAGGTGGTTCTTGGTACCAATCTCCTCATACAAGAAAGGTCATGTCCCCCACACACAAGGAACTTGTGTGTGGTGTGGGTCTTGAGGTCTCAATCATCTAAACCAATAAAATTTTTAAAACCAGTATATATTTATTGAAATCTATAGTTTATAGTGAATTGATTCTTAATCTAAAGCTGATACACATTAAGAAATCTGAAATTACCTTGTAGACAAAGCTCATAGAAATATATTTTAATGGTCCAAATTAAAGATTCCTTTTTGGCATGACAAGATATGCCAGTGTGATTTTCTAGTGCCCTACTTACTGGAAAAAATCTTGTGGCAAGACACCAGTGTGACTACATCATTAATTAACCTGAATCACATACCGGAACATTGCTGCTAATAAAACTCCCCTATAAAGAAAACATGTTTTCTCTACTGAGAATCCTGGAATGTGGGCCCCAACAGAGCTATTGACTTAATTAAGGAGTTATTTTGATGTTTGTGTCTATGTCTGTGATTGCTACGAAGTTTGGTCATATTTGGCTTGATCTTTAATAACTTTTCCTTGCATGTGCTTTTTTGGAAAGAGAAAAAGAAAATGGCATCCATGCTATCAGGATTTGCTAACAACTATGTGAATGAAAGGATCACTTTTGTTAAGGCAGGAGATGCTTTATCTGCAGAGTTCTTAAAAGCACAGTGAGCTTTCAACCCACGATTTACTGAATCAGAGATCTATGGAAACCTTCCATTTTCTCTAGAAAACAGGCTGACAGAAAGAGAACAAAGTCATAACTGTAACACTCAGGTGAAATTGGGACTTTTCCAGTCTAACCCATATAAAATGACAGGCTTTTTTTTTTTAACAGAAAATTCTTTTGTGGAAAGCATCTAAAATGCTTGTCAATATTTGTCATGTAATCTCATCTAGGAGACCTAAGAGATCATACAGGCAGCAAAGACTAAAATTCCTGTCCTCTTTGTGGGGGAACACAGAGTAGTTAAGAAAATTGGGATTACCATAGTTATGCAGTCATATTACCAATATGACCAGAAACAAAACCAAAAATCTCTTTGCCACTAACAATTAGACTATTTTTCGGTCCAATGCTAAATCTTTCACCAAGTATCTCAAAACATTCTAGAAATTCAATAAATTATCATCCCTTTGAAATCTTACATCTTGATGAAGGTTTGGAATATTCCAAATTAGAAACAACAACAGATCCTAAACTTCAACTCATAAGCTTTTGGACTGTATTTCTCTGTGTCATTTCTTCTGATGGGACTGGGATGAGTGGGCTTGATTTTTATTATGAGATTTTTTAGTTTTCTGTGGTTATTCCATACTTTGGTGAAATTATTAACAGCAAATGGGAGTTCAGTCATCCCAATCTGTCAACATCAAGTATAACCTTTGAGGTAAAAAGAAATGGAACTAGCATCATTTTTTAAGATGTGAACCGAGAAACATAAATATAGCTTACTGAAGACCTTATTTTATTTACTTGGTCAATGCCAAATATCTAGAAACTAAAATTTATATACTATTTTAAAGCAGGGATTTAAATCTATTATTTAAAAAATTTATAAATACTTCCTAATTTTAATAAATACAAAAATAAATTTGATTAAATGAGATTCCACTTTTTCCATGTATTTTTCTCCAGAATAGTGGTTCTAGCTCATTTTCAGCACCAGTATCAATAACCTATCCCTTTTGTTCAAGAATCAAATAGAAAACACAGCTAGAAAAAAAGATATGTAAGAAATAGAAGCATCAAAAAGGGGAAAAGAAATGGGAGCAATGGAAAACAGATGAGCAGCAAGCAGTTCATTCCTGAATAAAAATCCCAGATGTGGATGCCAATATCTGTCTTTTATCAGTTAAGATATCTCTAACAAAGAGAGTCCATCAAAATTGAGAAGCAAGTCAGCTCAAGGGCAAAATTTACACGTGGCTCTGCTTCCTACCAGAAATTTAATTTTGAAGTGGCTTGTCTAATCATCTGGTAATAATAGATGGTAGGGAAAAGAAGATCATGATTTGGAAATATGTGGTGGTGGAAGGTTATCTATGTTAAAAATTAGGTAACAGCATATTTTTAGGAAGGGGTGGCTAAGCAGTCTTGAATATCAAAGTTCTCCAACTTTGGAACTTGTTATAAGCATGTAAAATCAAAGGCAAGGAGTGGTCATGCAAAGAACACAAACCAAAGTCGGAAGGACTTTTACCATCTCCTCTTTTGTCATTTACTATGTGCTCTTCCATGAATCAACTCCCTTTCTTCCTCGGTTTCTTCACCAAGAAACCAAAGAAGTTAATAAAATGGACTAGCTATGTACAATCTATCCCAATGCCATGGAAATCCTCTGAGTATGAGTATAATAAATTTCTCATGATCAAATCTTGCTTGTCTAGGGAAACTAAGCAAGAAGCAGATGGGATTCACTACTCTGAACCGTCTGCCATGTTTCGGGAGCACTATGTTTCCAAGGATCTCAATTACAGACTCTGGACTGCAGTTTCTGTCCTTTCTCCTAGGCAGAGTCCCAAGATGTGAGGCCACTTGGTTACCCCTAAAGTCTAGGGAAGATAGGGTTTTATATCGAAGGATGATTTCTTTTAGAAGCTAAGGCCCTCCTCAAATATATATAGGGGTCAGAAAAATAATAGACACTAGTGAAATAGTTAAGGACTATGATAGTAGGGAGGAGTGGGCATGTGGTAAACCAGACTGAATCAACCATCTAAAAGGAGGTTGCTACAAAGCTCAGCTCATTGGTATCAGGTGGGAGATGGAGTCCAAGGTTGGCAAGGAAAAAAAAATTAGAGAAGTAAAAGAATCCAGAGGGCTATATGAAATCTGAATTTTTTAAAATTTTGATAAATAGTATTAAAAGTTAGAGTGTGTGAGATCAGCAAGAGGTCCTCAGGGGCCAAATTGAGGCTTCTGTTCCAAATGAAAGGAGAGATCAAAGAGAAAACAGAGTCAGATCTTGGCAGTTCTCTGTGACCTATATTATGGCACAAGATAGCTGTAGAACTTTGTGCCTTAGAGTAGCTACCAGCTGGGGAAACTCTGGCCACTTCCCACAGAGGGTTCCTATGAAACTCATTACTTGAGGAGAAACAGGGCTGGAGGAAGTAATGAATTACCCCTCTGCTCAGCTACTCTTGCCCAGCACCACTCAGTTTGAATCCTTGCTCTCAAGAAGAATCAGACAAAAGAGTAAGAGATCTGTACCAGGAAATACCAAGGCGTCACTATGACAAATCCACAGAAGCCTTGAAGTTTTAAACTTCTTTTGGGTTAAGTCCCATGTTTGTCACAATCAGTAGTGCTCAATAAATTCCTCTTGTTTGATTATTCTTAAAATCTGGTTTAGGGGCCCCTTCTCATTGCCTGCTTATCAGTCCTGGATTGGTAGGTCTGTCCAATGACTAGGGAAGAACGCTCAGGATAAATGGGTTGCACCTGTTGAAACTCTGTCAGCCTTTCAGGGCAGGGATAGTATCTTTTACTGTTTTAAAATTAATTCAACAGTTATTCACTGAGCTTCCACTTTTACAAGACATTGTGCAAGAGCGTTCAGGAGATGTTAGGGCTTCATGCCTGCCTACAAGCTGCTCATGGAGTAGTAAGACTGAAGGTATACACACATATGGCACGTGTGTGACTAGGAACCAGGGCTACAGCAACACAGAGAAAGAACCGGTTCACTGAAGTTGCAGAGGTCAGTAAAGGCTGTGTGAAGATGTCCCGTTTGAGCTAGACCTTGAAAAGTGAGTGAGCTGTTGCCAAATGGAGAAAGGGACAATGACATTCCTGAGAGAGCAGACCACAAGAACAAGGGCAAAGAGGATCAAAAGTCCCACTGTGTGTTTGGGAAAGGGTGAGCAGTTTGCAGTACATGTTCTAGAACAGCAAGAAAGGCATCCCCAGGGACTGGAAAATGCCAAGTGTTTTTGGCTATCAATTGTATTGCTGGCCTGCTCCAGGCTCAGCTTCACCACAGCACTTACTAAAAACCATTGGTCATTTTTCTAGATCCTCAGTGATAATTCAGAGTAAGACTGAAGCACTCAGAAGACACTAGTGAGGCCCAATAGTCATTTAATGTAGCTGAGAAATATTCCTGAACTTAAGTGTTCCAAAAGTCATCTGAGGCATTTTTGTTCAGGCTTATCCCTCTAATGCAAAGTACACACCTAACAAACTATAAAAGGACAACAGTGACAAAAAATATTAAGAATAATTATAGGGGCTGGGGCTCAGCGGTAGAGCGCTTGCCTAGCATATGTGAGGCACTGGGTTCAATTCTCAGCTCCACATAAAAATAAATAAAGGTCCACCAACAACTAATAAAATACGTTTTTTTAAAAAAGAATAAATATAAATATTACCCCAGAAGATCTAGACTAAAAACAACCAAAACCTACTTAATCAAGCACAGAATTAAATTCAATGCTGATCTGCCTGGGAGCAGAGGCAGAAAGATCAACCATGAGTTAAGAAATCCTTATCATCAAATAAAAGGAATTTCAGTGAGGACCTCAGAGATTGTTGTGTGCACATAATGTTTAAAATAAAAGGAGACAGAGGAGGACAAGAAAACATGGGAGAGGAGAAGAAGAGGAAAAAGAGGGAATTATATGGTAAAAATAATAATCTCTCCCCCTATTTAAAAAAAAAAAAATGTTTAAAAGGTGAAATCTCCATTAGAAATGCTCAAAGGTTTTATGGGTGAGGAAACCAAAGGTTCAGGGCCTGAGTATGTTTTTTCTCTTTTGTAGCCTCTCTCTGTGGATGTTTTTCTGGCTTTCTAAGCAAAGAGGAAACCTCACCCATTCCTGTAGACACACAGGCCAGTGGCCCCTGGTAGCTCCTTGCAGCTTCTCCAGGGTGGCAGGGTGGTGTGTTTGGTGTGTCTATCTAGTTATGGTGCTGTTGTTGCTCCCACCTAGGTTCAATGGTGGTCAGTCTGTGAGGCTCCAAGGCAAGGCTCCCTCATTAAGGACAAAATGTGCAGGCACATTTGACCTTTGGAAATCCAGCCCCAGTCTGAAGCATCCAGATTGAAAAGGAAAGCTCCAGGGCTGGAGAGGGAGTGGGAGGAAGCACACTGCAAGCTCTGGCCCTTCCCCCATGCTCTCCCGTGACTGAGAGTCTCACAAAATCAATAGAGCAGCATTATTAACTCCGCAATATCATAAGAGAGGGCTTCGCTGGGCCGTGATAGGGAGAGAAGGTGGGGGATGGGAGCTTCATTAAAGTCCCAACTGGGGGTCAGGGGAGAGGGCTGCACAAGCTCAACAGAGGAGCCCAGTGTTGAAAGGCTCCCACGAAAATGAAAATCTTGCCCCTGCTCCAAGAGCTGTCACAGTGGAAAAAAGTACAGCTAGGCCAAGCAAAGTCTGGACAGCAAAGAGTTGTTGGTGTTGGTTTCCAATATGTCAGCAAGGGACAAGTCAAGCTGGGGATGACCTAAGACAAAAGTTTTAAATACATCACCTTCGTGTGACTGAAACACCTTCGTCTGGTGTCACAAATTTTAAAACATTCCACTTTCACTAATTTTTCACACTATTTTCTTGGACCATCCACAAATAAAAAATGAATGCTTTCCATTTTTTTCACCAGAACAAAATCCAGAACTATTGGTAAACCTGCATGGAGATGAAGCCAGCACCTCTATCCTTTAGTTCCTTTAGGTTTGTCTTCAGACTCTCTCCCAGCTGGGTCACTGCTCCATTCCTTGGTCGTTATAAACCAATCCAAATACCTTTATCTCCAGGTCAATGACACCAATAAATCTCACCAACAGACAGTGAGCAGGGACTCATTTGGTCTTTGCGTTCTTAGGAGGGTATAGGCTGGTCTCTCCTGCCACCATCCCTCACAGAGGGCTGGTAACTGTCTGTTACAAACTGCAAATTTATTGATATTAAAGGTAAACAAAGCAAGTTTCCAGATGCATCTTAATTCCCAAATCTTTCCTCCAATCTTGCAGATCAAGAAAATGTCTGATCTTTGTGAAGTCATGGTTGCCTTCTCTGATTCTGGCATTTGATTCTAGGTAGGTTAAACATCCCCTGTTGCAAATCAGACTTACATCACTTCAATCCATTTGCTGTTAAGAAAGCATCACTCTTCCCAAAGAGGATTTTATTTCTCTCTCTCTTTAGCCATGTACCAAGCCAGAATCAGACAAATGTACTTGCTCTATTTACTGATGTTATTCACATCTGTCAACAGGGGACTAGAGCAACTTGCTAATCAGTCCTAGAGCAGAACTTAAGGAATGGATTGCTTATCACATCTATATTTTAAAAACAAATTGCTGCCAGTGATGACCATAAAACAACCTTCTGCTTTTACATTTATGGATTTTGTTAGGAAGTGCTGTTCAGTAACTTATAATTAAGACTTTTTCTTATCTGAGGTGATTTAATATGTAACAGGGAAAGACCCATTAACTCATCCTTTTCTTTAGTTCCTTTATGTTTTCCCCCAATGCAATAAATAATATAAATCTACTAGAAAATATGATTAAAAAAAAAAAACTTTAAACAACACCACCATTATTCAGTGCTAATGATATACAATCTTCCCTTGGAATCTTGGGAGATTGGTTTTAGCAACCTCCTGCCACCTCAGACACCAAAATGTGCTCAAGTGTCTTATGTAAAATGGTATATTATTTGCACTTAACCTATGCTCATCCTCCCAAATACTTTAGATCATATCTAGATTATTTATAGTGCCTGTTATAATGTAGGTGCTATTTGCTATGTAAATAGTTGCTATGCCATATTGTTCAGCCAAAAAAAAAAAAAAAAAAAAGACTGTACATGTTCAGTACAGACATAATTTTTTACTGAGGATTTTTCATCCAGAGTTGGTAGAATCTGCAGATATAAAAGGCTAACTATACACACAAAAAATATATAAGTGTGGCAATGTCTTTGCTTAGTAAGATGAAAACTCCGGCTAGATACATAAGTTGGACATTATAAAGCCAAAGCCCTAGAGGAGACCTTGTAATGAATGAAATACAGATGTTTAAAAGCTATACACATTTTAAATGTTTGTTCCATTTTAGATTCTTTTTGAATAGTAACTGTAAACTTTGGGGAAAAGTTT
Source organism: Marmota marmota marmota (assembly GCF_001458135.2). Classification (NCBI taxonomy): domain Eukaryota; kingdom Metazoa; phylum Chordata; class Mammalia; order Rodentia; family Sciuridae; genus Marmota; species Marmota marmota. Next base: position 26,094,791 of record NW_026000005.1, read on the forward strand.
TAGAAGAACATTTTGGGGAAGATAAGCAGGATAATTCCTCAACCTTGTGAGATGTGACTATGAAAGTCACTAAGGAATGTTCCTTCCTGGCAGTCTTCCTTATGTCCCACCGACAATTCACCCTCCCAGATTTCAGTATTTCTGGAGAGACTTATGGATTCTGAGCTCCATGAAAGCAGGGACACTGGTCCTCAGCACCTAGCAAGGGCTTACTTAGCACACAGAAAGCCCTCAAGAAATAGAGGGAAGAATGGAAAGAGGGAGAGAGGGAGGAATTAAATAATTAATAAAACTAATAAAATTAATTAGATAATGAATTAAACAGAAGTCACAGAAGAAAAATGAAGTACAGCTACAGACTAAGCACCCTCTACTTCCTTCTCAAGAATGCAAATGTTCATTGTGAATGTAATCACTCTAAGGACCTCATCCCTTCTTAGTGAATGAAGGACCCAGACCTAGCAACAGCCAGTTGAATTACTAGGAATTACTGTTCTGATGTAAGTGACAAAGAATAGGCAAGTGATAGGTGGACAACAAAGGACACAGCAGCTTCCACAGCCAGGGTGTTTTAGAGACGTGGGGTTCTTTTGCTCTCACATATCCACACTTGATTAATGCTACCCATCTATGTTCCTAATCCCTCCATTTCCGCTTCGAGGTGAGGACACACTTGCTCAATCAGTCCACTTTCCTGACAATTCTGTCATTTTCTGGCCCATGTTTCTCAAATACCAAGGGATAATATCCCCTTGACCCCTTCCCTAGGGTCAGACCAGTGTTGGGCCTCCTTATTGCCCCCGTCCCTTGCCCTTGCTTCACAGGACCCTCCCCTCCACCTCCTCTCCTCTCAATCTTCTTGGGGGAGGCCTTTCCCTTGTCCTGTGATTCCCTAAGAGACTTCCACTCCTACAAGCATGTGTCATTCCCCTGACATCTCCCAGACAGCTCTACCCTGCCCCTTTTCATGGAGGAGAGACATGGTGGTCCCACTAAAGCCTAGGTGGGACAGGGAGGACCTGGATTGTGCTGGGCAATATACACTTGCCCACTGCTGGCTCAGCCCGTGGCTACAAGGGGCTGGGGACCCAGTGAATACCAGGAGGCTGGACTGCTTTTGCCAACATGGTCTAAATTCAATAACAAAGCTGATATTTGACCTCCACCTGTCTGGTTCCTATGTCTGTTTTCTCAAATAGGCTAAGGTAGGGGAGAAAGGGAGTTCATTTATTATCCCCACTGAAAGAACAGCGATTGTACTATAATTATAGACAACTGTTAATGGTTCAAATTATTGATCCTCTCAAGAAGCTTGCTATTTTTTAAGCTAATAGATAAGTCTTTAAGTAAACATAAGCCTAAGAAAATATAAGTAGTCCATCATCCCATTATCTGGATTGTGCTTAAGAAAATTAAGACTAATGATCATATGTGAAGGTCAAAAACAGTTTTAAGCAGAATAGAAAAAGTATAAAAAGTAAAAATTTCCCTTTCTTTGTCCCTAGGTATCCTCCCCCATCAATAAGTGCTAAAATGTTATTTTATTTGAAATATTATGTGCATCAGCCTGTATAATAGACATTTTTATTCCTTTTCTCCTCTCATTTATATAGAAGATGATTTGCTTTCATTTTATCAGTTGAAAGACCCCAGGTACAGGAAGGCTGGGGGGAGGGGAGGCCTGGATGCTTCTCTCTCGTCTTTCCTCCCCTTGCCTATAGCTCGCCGGTACCCCATCAGGGCTTCACCCCTTTTTTCCTAGGCATTTCTTCAACCACATCCTCTTACACACAGAGTGTGCCTTGAAATGGAATAATAGTATAGCTAATAAGATATTGCCATTGGAAGAAGCTGGGGAAGGGCACATGGGCCTCTTTGTATTATTTCTGAAACTTCCTGAAGGTCTATAACTATTTCAAAACAAAAAGTTTTTTGTTTCTTTTTTTAATGAAGTAATTCAGCACTTAATGGAGAAAGGCTCAATGGAGGACCCTAACCTGAGAGGAAGACAAGTAACTAATTAATGACGATGTGCTTTGATAATATTATATGCCAAATGTGGACATCAGCTCCTGGCCTGGCTGCTTCCATAATCCCCTGTGAGCCAGAGTAGTAACTTCAGCCAGTTTTTTGAAATGTTTTAGGACATGTTTGATTTTCTTTAAAGAACAAAATAATGTTTTCCAATAGAGCTCATGGTTGTGAACTTGGAATGTTACCACTTTATTTAAAGCATTTTATTTTTTTTAATAGTAGAGTGAGGTTCTATGCTTTTTAAAAAAATCAAAACTAAATCTTAAAAGTACATAAATATTTAATTTTGCAGAGAAAGGTATGGCTCTCCAGATGGGGAGGCTATCCAACTCATGATCTCAAGCATTTTATAGCCTCACTTCCCTGCAAATCACACTGATGGCAAAAGCCCAGCTGCATGCTCAAGTGTTTTGTCACATTCCTGACCCCAGAATCAAATTGCTCGTGTGGGAGGTTGAGCCAAAGGTATGTCCCAACAAGGCCCTAGGGAAGGTTCTGGAGGCTGACATTCCTGTCCTCCTTCACCTCTTCTTCCCCAAGGAAGTCTAAAGCTAGGGCCAACAGTAGCAATGAACTTCAGGGACATCACCCAGTGCTACCCAGAGTCTACCCAGGAAGACGAAAGGAAAGGGGCCTGCCCAAGTCCCTGGACACCACTGCCTCCCAGGAAATGTAAGCTTTCACTTTGTATGGATGTATAATGACAGAGCTACTCATCCCCAAGGATAGATGGGCTAAACATTGGTGGCCCTTAAATCAAAAGATTGGATTTTTTTTTTTTTAATTCTGATTTCCAGTAGTTCTTGAAAAAACAGATCTGGCTAAAGATACTGTGTTCCTTTAGAGCAGCATCTGGCTAGAGCTGAATGGCATTTTCCCCTTCAGATGGAATCTGGACTATGTTGTCACAGTCCCCAACACTCACTCTTGCCTTACACTCTGCCTGCCTCGCTCTTCAACACTACCAGCCTGGCTCCCAGGGCCATCTTTAGGACTCCTGCTCCCCTAATTCTCTTTGCCAATATCCACTTTGAGGGGAAGCATCTCCTATCATCTCTACCACCATCTAGTCTCCATCGTCTAAATTCTTGATGCCTTTTACATATGACATACCCGGTCATCACCCAGCCCTCTAATGTCCCCCCTTTTGTTCAAGACCATAAGAACAAAGGCTTGTCTCCTAACACCCCACTCTTTGTTCTAGCTACAGCATGCACTTTCCATCAGCTCTTAGGGGCTGATAAATCTTTTTCCAAGTACCACCCAGTCATGTTGATTCCTTCATCAAAAATAAGAAATTGGTGTGGTTTCCTTTCTGTGATGAATCTTCAATAAATTTCTGGGAAGAAAAATTTTAAATATGTTAAAAACAACACCCCCACTCAGAGCTGTCACTCTCTCTCCAGGAGGTTCTCTGCCTTTGTCTTCCACATTAGCTGTAAGTTTTTCTAGCATGATCACTGCTGAGGTTCAGCAGGGGTGCCAGACTTGCACAGAGGAAGGGGTCTCCTGGGCCCACACCCCAGGCTTGCCCACATCTGCTCTACTGGAAATGCCATTAGTCGTCGAAGAAATCACCAAGGATCCATCCTGGCTGACTCTTGTGCTCTCTCGGCTCAGTATAGCACTGTCCAGTGTGGATACAGCACCCTGGCCACAGGTGCTGGTGACAGGAATACACCAGAGAGCCTCTCAAAGACAAGGTTCCATTTATGTCCTCATGCCCACCAGAGCTCCGGGTGAGAGGGTACTTTGCACTTGACACCTGGACCCCCAAACCCCTGCCAGTATGGTGCCTGCCTTAAATAGTAAGGTGAGCCTGAGCATGGTCAGTGAAGGAGTTCATGGGGGTTGGCCAACAATGCAATGCAGCCCTGGTGTCTGAGAGTTCAGCTTGCAATTACCTGCTACCAAGGTTCCCTCTGGCTGGGATAAGAGTCCGCAGTTCCAGATAGCAAGATGTTCCTCTGTCACCTCACCCCCAGTGTGGCATAAACTGGCAGGTTTCCCAGCAAGTCAGGCTCTCAGAGGTCCTGGGAAGCTCAGGACTTCCTATTCAGGTAAGTCCCCATCTTCTTATCATTTAACAACATGTGACAGGGCATTGTTGATGAGTCATTAAGCCACACAGACTTCCACTTTCAGAAGCAAACTGCCCTCAGAGCTCTCACTTCCACCCCCAAACCTAAACTTCCTTCATTCCTGGGTACCATCACACACATACACACACACACACACACAAATGCACACAATTGCTTTGTGAGTGTGGTAACATATTTTAATGATAAAAAAAATGTGTTTAAAATTTTAAAACAAATGTATTATTTTTAACCAGAATTTCTGACAAGCTCTAAAGCAGAGATTTAAGTTTATTTTCATAAAATGTAGTTAAAAGTGAACACACAAATTCATATATAAGAGTTTTATGTCCTCATTTAGGTAATTGGTAGAAAAGTTTTCAAAATGCCACAATTAAGCGACAAGTAACAGCCCTGTTTGAACAAATCAGCTACTAAGTTTCCACTCAGAAAACAGTAGAAATCTCAAGAGAAAGAAAGTCAACAAGAAGCATTAGTTTAAAGCTTGAAACAAAAGCTTCCCCTACCAGGGAATAGAACACAATAACAGTGCATAGCGCATGACAGTTCACAAAGCACTTTCACATCCAAATATCATTTGATTATAACAATCCTATTATTATAATTCCCCCACTGCAGATGGGAAAATGTGGTTGAGTAATTTGCCCTGGTTTATACTTTAAAAGTTAGGACTAAGTTCCACATTTTCCAATGGCAAACCCCTCGAATTTTCCAGAACACCCGTATTTCTCAGACTTCGTTTTCCTTCCACCTTCACACATTTTTTTACAACATTCCATCTGTACAATCATTCCCCAATTTTTATTTTTCAGTTTTCTCCCTAAGGCTGCATGTGTTTAAATTTTTTTTCCTACAAATGTCCATTGATAAATGATCATCATAAACTTGAAAACAATAAAATCAAAACAATATTATGAACTTTTAAGTGGACGTTTGTCTGTCAGAAGCTCTGGGTCTGAAACCTGTTCTCTTTATTAAAAATAACAATAATCAAAGGAAGGGAGGGAGGGAGGAGGGTGGGAGAGAAGAAGAAATTATCAATCCTTGAAAAATGTTAAAGAAGCTCCCTCAAAGCCGACTTTTTTCCTCGAGGTAGAAGGAAACCTCTTAGGTTATTTAACTCTGTGTTCACAGAGCCCCATGGAGTGCAGCCCACCCTTTGAGAAGCATTGTTCTAAGTCATGCCACACCATGCATTGTGTTAACATGCAAATGTACTGAAAAGGGGCTCAGGATTCTTGAGAGTCTAATACTCACTTGGACTTAATGATCCCTAAAGCTCAGGCAGGTTATTTGCAAACTGAAGGGGAGAAGGAGGGATCAGAATGAAATGTTTAGTGCTCCTAAGAAAGTTTTAATATTTGCAAAATCCAAGTCTTGTGGATGTAAAAGCAGGTATGTGTACACTGGGTAGAAGGAAAAATGGTTTGCATTCTGCTTCTGCTATGTAGGAAAACCTGCAAAGACATCCTATGTCCACATGTCAGCCTTTATTCATATCTTTTTCTTCCTTTGTTCCTTTCTAGAAATATTTTTTCAGAAATATTTTAATACTAGCTAATTCACCTAGTAAGACAAATACTTATTGGTTTTGAAAAAAAATAATACAAACAGAGAAAGAGAGAGCATGCCACGATGATGACCTTGGGCCTTCACTTAGCCATCAGAAATTTTTGAAAAGTAACCGGAGATTGGAGAAAAGAAGATCTCCTCCAAGTAATTCAAAGGAATGGCTGTTTTTAACCGGAAAAGAATGACCCTGAAAATCCCCATCTGGTCAACCTAAATGATATCCTGAGTAATAGAAGGAAGCCAATATAAAAGAACAATTCTTTTAAACACCCCTAATGTACAATAGCACCCTGAAAGCATTTGAAAATGCAGGCCAAGTGCCTTGCTAGCAGTTTTTGAATGCTGAGGGGAGGAAGAAAGTAAATGATTTTATTCTCAGGAAAGTACATTATTATAATACCTTGGACTTCTTCACACAAAAAGCATCACTTCCTCAGTGAAACAAGCCCTTTAAAATCCACTTCCACACACACACACACACACACACACACACACACACACAAAGGCAATTAAAACAGTTAGTGGAATTATGTACAATGTGTATCTACGTCAGACTAAGAAAATTCCAGATCGGGTTACACATTTTTCTTCCAAGAAAAGGGGTTTTTCCCACCACTGACCAGTTGGGTCTCTGTGAGAGGAAAAAGAGACCATGCTTTTTTGTTAATGGGGGATGTCTAATAAAAAAAAATGTTTGATATTATTCCAATTGACTCCTACTGAGACCAAGAAGAGGCTCCACATACAGGAAACTTAAGAGTCAGTTTCCAAGTTGGAAAATGTTGCAAATACCAATAAAGAATGAACATGCTCAAGACAACTGCTCAACCCAGGCAGGGTGAGGGCTGAGCCAGATGGTCTTTTCCATCCCAGATTTCGATGATCTACAACAGAACCTGGATGACTAGGAAAAAGTGAGATGCAATTTGGAAATTGCTTTATAAAATAGAATCCCAAACAAAGACATTCAACAAGACGGAGAAATTGAAAAAGAAATTAAAATGGATTCTTGGTGAGAGCAGAGAGTAAACCAGCATGAAATGGTACAGAGAAATAAAGGTTGTCCCCCAACCATAGGTTTTTGGAGGGAAGGTGACTTAGAGTACTCCTAGTCTAGGGAGGTTACAAACCCAAATGCATGCTCATTGGACCAGATCAGAAATTAAGTTAGGTGGAAATCGTGGAGACATGGTTAACTGAAAAGTATATGATTGTGTCTAAAAGCATCCAAGTTAAAAAGAAAATTGAAATATGCATGCTGGACAAATAATGTACATCTTTACGTCACTATAGCCTAACAGCTTACTGTTTAAATCTCTGATAATCTTACTATTCTTAACAGAAAAAATGTATCATTTTTTGAGAAGCACAGAATGGTGGCTGTATGTAGCAGAGCCAAAGCACTAGACTTATGCTACACCCAAGAAGAGGTTAAACAGGGGAAAAAAAAAAGAATGAAAAAGAAAAGAAATTAAGGCAAAAGTCTTCTGAATGCCTTTTGGTTCAGTTATACCAATTTTATATGGTTTATTCTTTCAAGGACAAATTAAATTATCAACTACTTAAATACAAAGTTATTGAAGATTAGTTGAAGATACAAAGGGAAATTATGCTTAAAAAAAAAGAAAGAAAGAAAAAGTAAACAATTAAGTGACCAGAAAGTCAGACACTAAATTTAAAAGGAAAAAAAAATGGCCAAGTCTGTGGCCCTGAGTGAGATATGACAAAAAGAGTCCATAATTTCCATTTTACAAATAGGAAAAGTGAGGCACTTACAACTGTTGTTTCATAGTTTGTTATTTAAAATGTATTTTTTAAAGTTATGGGTTCAGGGTTCCTTCCAGGTACTCTCCCAAGGGAGGTAAGCAAAATCTTTTCCATTCCTGCTATTGGTTAATACACATTAAGAAAATGACTACACTTAAAAATATTTTTTAAGTGTTATTCCAGGGGGGAAAAAGTTACCTTTCAGATACATTAAGTGGTATAAAATCTTCCCAGGAAAGCCCAGGAAGTGGAGGGAAGGATGAGAACATCCCTCCACCCCCACCCAGGGCAGCTGGAAGCAGACCAGACAAAGAACTGGAGCCCAACTCCGCTGTGCTAGTCAGCGGGACTTTCCTTCCCTGGTTTCTATATATCTAAGCAAACAACAAATGCACGACCCGCAGAAGGAGGGAATTCAGTCTTCACACCAGGCTGGCATCTCTAAAATAAATCTCTCCATAGGTACAAGGCTAAACCTTAAACATGAAGAAATAATCTTTGAGTTTTATAGCAGCATATGCATGTTTCTGCCCCTCCCCCATAAAACTCCCAACAGGAACAACCACATCAAACGACTGCTTTTCAGAAGCCAATTCAAAAACACCCTACTTTATCACAGAAAGAACATTCCTTATATATGTGAGCACCTCCATTATGTCTTATTTGAAGGAGGAAAATGTAATAAAAATCCTATCTGAGATATTTATAGATCTCATAAAACCTGATTCGCTCTCATAAGCTGCTGTAAACTCAGTCATCAGGTAAGGCAGAATGGCAGGTGTGGTAACCAGCACTGTATTATGTTATATGTGCCTAATTCTGGCTCCTAAAAAAAATAATAATAATAAATAACTGCATGCTGGAAAAACTTAGGAGAAACAAGTCAAAAGACTACAGAGAAAGAAAGGGAACAGGCTGGATACCTGCATAAGCAAGCACACAAATTCCAAGGATGTCACCCTAAATCCAGTTTCTGGGGGGGGCAATATGTATTTCTATTCTTTCCCCAGTTCTAAGTACAAGTTCTTAATGACAGCTTCTCCGTGGATGGATAAAGGAACACCAGAGCCAATGCCTGCCATTCTGACTTCCCCACCTTCCCTTCATTCATTCTTTCTTAGACACTCTCTAGGCTCACTGGGATCTTCAAGCACCTAGTGACACTATTTCGAGAAAGAGCATTGTGCCATTTTGTACTATCATTGACAGAGAGAAGCAGAAGGATGGAGCGTTCACTGAGTGGCAGCTCAGTCAGAGAGCCAATTCTTAGGTAGGAATTTGTAACTTTATGTCACATTCAGTGACTTTCGCAGGGTTCCACCTGTGCCTGATGTCAAAGCCTACATGCAATGTGTCTATGAAACAGTGTGACCTTAAGGAGTATTTGCACAGACTAGCCTATTTATAGATGAGAAAACCAATGCCCAGAAAGCAAACAGACCAGTAAGCTATTCCAGTCCATACAGGTCCACTGACTGCCAGTCTACTACTCTGGCTTCTGCCCTGATGTCTCCTATCTAACCAGGAGTCACTATAAATATAAATAGAGTGTGGGGCAGACTGCCTAGGCTTGGATTCTGACTCAAAAACTATCAGGCTGTGATTCTAGGCAAGCCATTTAATACCCAAAACCCTAATGTCTCCATCTATAAAATGGGGATAAGCAGAATATGTATTTCCCAGGATTGCTGTCAAGAATAAATGAAATAATGAATATAAGGTGCTCAAAGGAGATAATCTTCAGGAAGTAGCTGATTATATATATACATACACACACACACACACACACACACACACACATTCACATAATATAACTATGATGACAGGAAGAATAGCCAGATGGGAAGAGGGATGAGAAAAATATATCCACTACTTGTTTGCTTTGCAGCCACAGTAAGACAACTTGCTTAATCATCCTCTAGCCCAATTTTCTCACCTCTGAATGGTAAGTTCTGTAATATCTGCCTGTTCCTTAGTTATAGCAAGGACATGTCAATAAGAAACCATGAAAGAAACACCCCGAGCCCTTCAGAACAACAGCTCATACAGATGTTTGTAAGACACTCCTAAGCAATGGGGCATGGTGTATACACAGGTAATTCCAGCAACATGGGAAGCTGAGGCAGGACGATGGCAAGTTTGAGGTCAGCCTCAACAACTTACCAAGACCCTCAGTAACTCAGCAAGAACGTCTCTCAAAATTAAATAAATAAATAAATTTTTAAAAAAAAAAGATCTAGGGATGCAGCTCAGTGGTTAAGCAACCCTGGGTTCAATCCTCAGTATCCAAAAAAAAAAAAAAAAAACTTTTCCTATGCAAACATAAAAATTCCCATCATGCCATCATGCAGCCAATCATATTAAAAGAAGCAAGAGCCTCAAGACAGATAGGAAAGTGCATGTTTTAAGGCTGAGCAATCTTGGAATTCAGAGGTAAAGTCAACAACTCAGGTCTGACATTGAGTAAGATCTCAGTAGCTCACAGGAGAAGCAGTTGTGCATAGGGCCTCCTCACAGAAGAACTCCAACACCACAGGAGGAACTGTGTCCCATGAACTGGGTCTACAGTGGCCACTGGAACAAACGTTAAAAGCTCAAAAGGTAGGGGTAGGGGGTAGGAAGAATCTATTTCTACTCCTTTGTATACGAGCAAATTTGCCGTCTCTCCAAAAATAAGTGCCAACGTTCTGACCACTCCATTGAATTCCTGCTAACTGAGCTCTGAAAGGTGAATGTTAGAGTGGGGTCAAGAGCAGGCAGGCACTCCCTTGCAGGGCAATGGCTCCGCAGCTAATTGCCATTTTCACAGCTGGGTTGAGCTTTCCAAAAAGCATCCTTCAACCCTGAGCTCTGAGCTCCTCTGCTCTTGCCAACCATATCCCCATCAAAGACAGTTCATAGATGAAACGATGTAGCTATAGTACAAACAATTTTGCAAACATCACAGTTTGAAAAAGGGGTATTTCTAAACCTTCTTTGTGGACATCGCCACAGGCCCACGGTCATGACCACAGGAGCCAAGCCTTCTATGGAAATGGAGCCTGCCTCCTTGCCTGAATGTCTTCAGCAGCAATTCTTCCACAGTTTATTTTGGTTTCTCTTACTAGAAAGATGGTTCCTTTGAAAATACTTTATAAATAAAGTCTACTTCCAAACAGTGTGGTCAGTGAGAAAATGAAGAGCTGGTAGCGAATGCCTATTTGGCATCAGCCAACAGATGTACATCCAGACAGTCATCCCTTTAAACCATGGAGTAGGCAGAGGTAAGTGGAAAATCAGGGCTGAGGACCTACCAAAGACGAATTCTTTGAAACATCACATGGTTGGAACTTCATGCCCAATACCACAGTTTCCAGAAATGGAATTTGACCAGGTTAAGCAAACCCAGGGTAGGTCATAGGAAATGTGAACCAAACAGGACTGCCTTAGACACTTTAAGGTGAGGGAAAGCAAAACAAGAAGAATGAAGAGTTTTTGAGCAGCTGCCATTAACCAGTGAGCTAAATGAAGTGCACATGCCAGCTCTGTTCTGCTTTTTATAAACCACTGGTACACTTAAATTCCAAGTTATACAAGAAATTTGATATTTCAACATAAGAAATAAGGTACCTGCAACTCTGATATAGCATTAATTCTCTAAAGATCTATGGGCTCAGTACCTTGTCTTCATACTGGAATCCCTGGAAGCTTTACAAATACTGATGTCTGGGTCCCTTCCCAAAGGATACTGATTTACCCAGTCTGCAGTGCAGCCCTGATTGGGAACCACTATTAAAAACACAGTCAAATCTTAAGTCATAGTCAGAGCATGCTCCCCAAATAATTATTGAATTCCTAGTATGTGCAAGGCTCTCTAAAAAGCAGACTACATATTAAAAGCTGATTATCAAAATCATAACCAAGGTATCAATTTTGCTTTACATCATGCAACCTAACTGGAAAAATGAGAAGAGAGAGAAAGGGAGAGGGAGAAAAGCAGGCAGGTAGGCCATACTACAAGACAAAAACTACAAAACATCATAAGGAAGTACAAAGTTTTACCCAAGAGTGTAGAAATCAGAGCAATTACTGTCGAAGGGGGAGGGGGGCAGTTTCCTGGAAGATTTGGCAACTCTCTGAAAGTTAAAGAATAGGTAGTATTTGGACAAAGAGAAGTGGGAGGGGTAAGAGGAAGAAGGAGGAAGAAAGAAAAAGATAAAGAAAAAAAATTGTAAAAACAGAAGCAGGAAAAGCACAGTCACTTAATTTGGATGGCAACTACTATACACAAAACAGGCAAGAACTTGCAGATCTTATGTAGGCCCGGCCTTGGAACACCTTGACTCTTAGAAGTCTGCTTTTATCCTGTGTGCAGTAGGGAGCCACAGCCACACAAGTGAGGAAGGCAGAAAGACAATTTCCTGGAGGTGACAGGGGTCTCCCCAGGTGGCAGAAGGAGCAGAAAATTGAAGACCACCAATGTTAATGTACTACAGAAGCCAAAGCAATGAGATTTTTTCAGTTACTTTTACATTTCAATAATGGAATTTTTCAATCTAGAATTTTTTTACAAATTATATTCAAGGGAAAGAGAAGAGTGAAAGATGGATTACAAGTTAAATCTAGAACATGAGGAGAATGGTCATGTTAACAAAAGAAATAAGGAGGCCAGGAAAAGGAAGAGGTCCACGGCAGAAGATGATGAGTTAGGGGTTTGGGACACACTCAACCCAAAAAAGCATTTAATGTTAGTTGCACAGGTCTAATTTTAAAATGCAGGTCCAAAGTGCAGGAAAATATGTGGACTGGATCTATAGATTGGAGAAGAAAAAGAGAAGTCTCCAAATAATTTCAAAAAAGAAAATTCAACTTCTTCTTAGAGGTGAAAGAGATTTGTGAGACAAGTTCCAAGAGAGAACTTCCACCATCAGAATTAGCAGAGATGACAAAAGGGTAAGGAAAGTAAAAAAAGAACCAACCAGATGGGTACAGTGGTGCACACCTATAATCTCAGCAGCTAGGCAGGCTGAGGCAGAAGGTTTGCAAGTTCAAAGCCAGCCTCAGCAATTTAGCAAGGCCCTAAGCAACTTCAAGATGGATACAAATAAAAACTGAAAAGGGCTGCAAATGAAGCTCAGTGGTTTAAATGCCCCTGGATTCAATCCCTAGTACAAAAAAGAAAAAAGAAAACTAGAACCAGGATGTAGGAGCGATAATTGGGGATAGTCGTGAAAATTAGGCCTGCTTCACCATCCAGCCCCCTATGTTAGGCTGAATTCATTCCCTACTCCTTATTAAAGTATGCATTACTTTTTGTTTAAATTTATAAAACATCCCAATTCCATTGCCCATCCAACCCTCTTAAGAATTTTAAACTGCTTCAGAGAAGAATGTCATGGACTGGCACATGGGTTGCTGTTTCACGCCATTCTCTGTTGGCAAGGTGCCATGGAAAAAAAAAAGCCACTGCACATTTGCTCCTCTCTACATAAAACACTGTATCTTTCACCCAACACCCTACCACGTCTGCCTTGATGCACCCTCCTTACGCCCACTCCACTTATTATTTAAATGACAGTACTTTTTATAAGACTAGTGTTGTAATTGGGGGCTTTTTTTTCTAGCACAGTGTATATTTTCCAATTTACCACACATTATTAAAGTGGAAAAGAGATTAAATTAAACAAGTAAAGCTTCTTTGAAATATTCAATAGCTTGGTCTAGGACCCAGGCAATTCCAAAATTCTATGTATTCATATTCTTGGAAGTAAAAAAAAAGGGGGGGGGGATTTTTCTCACCTCCCTTTATGGAGGTGGGGGAGAAGAATGAAAAGCGAGTCCAAGTTTATTCAAAGGCAATGATGGAAAACAAACAAACTTTTGGGCATCTGAAAGAGTCTTGTGCCCTGGAGCCACAGGTGTTAACATAGGGCAGTGGCCTTAAAGACCTCAAAGCCTTGTCTAGCTTCAACAATCACTTGGTCCAACCCTACTCTCTTAAGAGTTGAGAAAACCAAGACCCTTTCAAGAATTACAATTCTAATACTGTATGTTCCTAGCTTTGGCACAGGCTGGGGACCTGACTTTCAATATGACCCTCAGAAAATGTCAATAAATTCATATTCAGAAATAGATATCACATATGGCTCTACATTAATTATCGTAATTACCTAGAATCATTTCCGAATGACTTGTTTCCTGGCCATTACAGACATGTGTATTCATTCACATTGTACACTCATCTGCCATAAGAGTATCCAGCCCCCAACATGTCCTTAACTAAAAGCCTGCCCAGGGTAGAACTGAGGAAATCTCATGTGTGTTTTATAAGCAAGTCTGTAACAATGTACATAAATGCAGATAGGCACAGGCCAGTGAGTATTTAGAAACTCACAGAATTTAAGATTTTTGTTTGTTTGTTTTGTTGCAACTGTGTTCTACTGTGTGTGTGTGTGTGTGTGTGTGTGTGTGTGTGTTTTAAAACATGTTTTTTTCTCCCCTGCTATTCAAGTTCCTAGGGGAAAAAATCTACACCCAACTCTACTTTGCATCACTCAAACCTAGTATTTTGCACAAAACAATAGGTATAATATTTTCTGGATTTAATATAAATAAGAAACCCCCACAAGGTGTAGGTCCATCTACCAGTTCAATCAGGAATGGTCTCTCCAGGAAAGCAGTCGGCTCTCCCATATCAAGCAGGCTGACAGTAGACTCACACCAAGGCTGCCACAGACACTCAGCTGTAACATCTACACATCAAGCATGTGGTGGGTACAGCTGCTCCAATGCAGAGTCGAATAGACAGAATACACTGCAGAGGACCAATTTCTCAGAGTCACACCAAATATCAAGTGAGAAAAACAAAACGACCCAAGGCAATGGAAATGAGTCTGCAAATTAACAGCAAACAATTAGGCCAAGAGGAGAAGTAAGATCATGACCCATCTTAGGTCAAAGCATGTCCTAGTGATGCCAATACTTTATTTATTGGGGGAACTCTTACATTAGGTCTAATAGGATAGTTTATCTCGTGAATGTTCTAAAATGAGCATACAATGTAACAAGAGAAGAAGTATTTTTTAACTTCTCAATGAAATATGTAACATTAATGATTAGATACTGTAACTTCTTCTAATTTGAACACTATTCTTAGCTATAGTTTTCTGATCACTGTACCTGGTAAACTTTGGCAATCTGGGGTTGAAACATCTCCACCAGTTTATGCTAAACAAACACTGAGCTGATTTGGGAGAACAAAGGGACTTGGAGAAGACTAAACCTCAGCACCTCACCTTCTTGGCATTGCTCAAGTTAAGTTGGGGAGCTGTCCTAAACTTTCAGCAAATCCCTATTCTAACACTCATGCTAACTGACATAAAGAGTGAACCAGAATCGCAGAGGCATTCTCTGCACTCACCAGCCATAGGTGATTAAAAACCTGTCCCAGAGTACTACAAACTGCAAAGATGGGGGCATCTACAAACCAGGCAGCTATCCGAGCACCTGTCCTATCTCACAGGAGACACTGTGACTGGCTCGAGTAAGCTATATTCTTCTTTCTCTAATAAGCACAAAGTGATGAAAGATGACTACAATGCCTGTACTAAAAAAGTTAAAATACGGGAATTCTCTGAAAGGAGAATTTGAAGACTTATAAGAGAATGGCTATTTAAAAACCCCATTTTGACCCTCTCTAAACTATCCCATTTAAGTGGAGAGGCAAATTAGCCCCCATAGGCATTTATATTTAGAATGGGCTGAGAGAGAGGAAGAGCCCACATTTGAACACTTAAGGTCTCTGATATGCCCATCCATAAATCATTTCAGGGCAAAGCTGTCACCCTGCATCTTCTGCTCTGCCTTTTAAATGGATGGGACCCCAATATCCCATTCTCCTCAGGGTAGGGAGTGGGGGTGGGAGATTCATGGAGAACAAAGAACAGTGGTTTCCTTTTCCCCCTATTCAGGACAGATGAAGTAAAAATATCTGCATCGAAATCTTCATCCACTCTAAAATACTAAATTTCAAACAGGTAGACTGAACAATAATGATTGAGAGCCCCTAAATCCACACAAAGATGTATCTATTAAAAGAACATGAAAATGAATTTATTAAAGAAAGGCTAAGTGTGTGATTGATTGCCTTCACATGTGCTTTCATTTTTAAAGCTACATTTATTTAGTGATTGCATCCTCATAAAGCAAAATCTGGATTAACAGGGGAAATTCTAATTTTTTTTTAATCCACCAAGACACTGTTTTGAATAAAGAAACAGATTTACAGTTAGTAAGAATGCACAAATTAAATATATTTTTAAAAGCCAGCTATTTTATCCTTTCAGCATGGTTACTAAGGCTCCTTTGTGTCTACAAATTTCTCAGGGTGGTGCTGTTGCCAAGAAATTCTAATTCATGACAAGGTTTTCTGCAAATTGGGGACAGTGGCAAACCTGCGGATGGACAGATCCTACAGTTTGCTTTGTTTTTCTGCCTGAGAAAGTACCTAGGTGTTTAGGCCTGGAGAAGGCAGGCAAAGGTAAGATCATACAAAGGGAAAGGAAATGTTAGTCATAGACTAAATCCCATCCCTGGTACCAGGAGGCTATTCTTGGAAGGCAAGGATTTCTTTCTGTAGGTTTTCCCCTAGAGATGCCTCCTACCAAAGGCCCTCATAAAAAGTGTTTCAGGGTGCCTGAAACCAAGATGAAATTGCAGTGTTATGGGGACACTTTAGTCCTTACAGTGGCCAAGTATGCCATTAGATTAAAACAATGGGGGAATGGAGGAGGAGGGAAGAATGTTCTATGATTTATTTATTTGTTTCCAGTAGCAGTGGAAAATTTTCTCCAAGCAAAAGGGAGGCCTGAAACTGACCCCATCTGCCAATTATGAATCAGCATTAACAATGAACATAAATGCAGAAGAGATTTCAAGTAAACATGCCATCCATGCCCCTCAATGACATGAAGCAAAGTGAAGTCCAGGTAAGACCTAGAGCATCATTACTTGACTTGTACTCAGGGAATAGCCAGCTAGGTATAATGAATAAATAAAAGTCTAGAAGTCTTTTAAATAGTCTGAAAAAAAAAAAGTATTGTGTCAAATCCTTTTTATTCTATTGGCAATAAAAGTCATGAATGGGTCTCCCTTTATCTGCCATCAAATTATACCCTATAATCTCCTCCAGCTTCTGTCCTACCCTTGACTTTTTCCTACTTTTGCTCAGACAGCTCTTGGAAATTTTCCTGCAAGTTTCCAAAGAGCTTAAGGCTGGTAGCCTTAAGAGTTGTGTCAGCTGAATTCCATAAAATAATAGACCACATAAGCACAGTGTAATTTACAGTTATATGACAGGGAGAGATGATGTTACTTGGGCCAAGTGCTTAAGTATGCAGTCAGAGCCCAGGAATGGAGAGCTGTTAATGTGGGATGTCCATTTGGGTTTTTAAATTATACCAGCAATGATTTTTCAGAGTTGGAGCAGTATGCAGCTACAGCATCACTGCCTGAAAATCCAATGTCAAAATGATAATGATCTCCAAGACAGGAGGTGGCCCTGTCATAGTCCGGGACTTTGTCACGGGCTCATTGACACAGGAAATTATCCTATTTCATAAGTTTGAAATAAAATCCCCCAAATAGTCCATCCTCAATTACAAATGCACAAATGTTCTTGGGTTTATCATCCTAGACACTCTTTCCTCTAGAAACCAAATCAGATTATGTGGATCTCAGTATTTCGCTCCTCTCCCCGAGGCCAGGTACACTGCTCACTTTAAGAAGAACATCTAATAATTACTCCTCATTTGACCTCTAAAATCTGATTACCCCACAGCATCAGGAAACTTCCTCCTGCCTGGGGTTCTTTGCAGCAACCTTCTCAAGCTGTTTTGAGCAAAGGAGTCTCAAAATTTCACCATCTGATGGTTGATTTGGAACCAAGAGTTGCATATAATCACTCCCCCCACTTAGCAGTAAGGGGGTTCAGAGAGGGGAAGGAAGGAAGAGATGGTGATGGAGGCTAGAGATGTTGTCATCAATGTGAACTTAGGGTCCTAGTTACCTTTATATAGAGAGAGCAGTTGTGGCTGCAGAGCAGTCATGGAGTGGTACCTTGTTTATAATTGCTCACCCACAACTTATGTTTCTGTACAGACTATGAGCAAGCCTCCGAAATAATTTGGTAAAAGGTTTGAGAATGAGAGCAGTTGGAGGGAGTTAAGGTAAAAAATAAGGAAGGGGTTCAGAGGGACGAGAATTCCTTTGCCTGCAGATAGAAACTAAGCTAGAGGTTCCTTGAATGGGGAGGAGGGGAAGGGAGGAGGAGGAGAGAAGGGAGAGCAGAGCTGGCTTCAGAGGAGACAATAGAGCTAATCTATCCCCTAATTGTCAGGCCACTGATGTTTCTTTGCAGATCTAGAGTTTCTCCTGGAGGGTCTAGCCAGATCTAGAAAAGCAGGTTTCCTCTGGAGAGGCCTTCCCCCAAAGCAGGCTTTACTACTGCGAAAACTTGAACCAAAACAAAGTTGTGTGATTCATCAGGAGGGAACGTTCTAACAAATAAAGCCAACTTTCTTCCCTCCAACACTGCTTAACAGTCACAAACAAGGGCTGCCTTGGGCAAGCTGACTAAATCAACAGATTCCCTTCCCTAACCTGTCTAGACAGTCGTTAATATGCAACTGATTCGACACCAATGAGCTGATAGTGTGAAATGAAGGCGATTTAGAAAACGAAATTCTGGCAACATTTTAGTTAATTAGCATGCAAAATAAAAGAAGGAAAAAGATCCAGTGAGATCCTTCATGAGATAAAGTCTTGTTAAGAACGAGGGAAAGAAGGCAATGAAGAAATGCTTTATGCTACAAATGTGTGAACTGTGCATGTATTGAGACAGAGTAGAGAGTATCTGCCAGCATCTTCAGACAGGAATGCATGTGAGGACACACAGACACCAAAGGCCAACACCTGAAGGAAATCTTGCAGCTTCTAACCAGAGAACAACAACAAATAACAATGGTACAGTCAGAGGATCAGCTTTACCATTGGGCTACTCATACCAAAAGCCAAACCTCTCTCACTAAAGCAGCAACTGTTACATCGCAGCCTCAAGCTGGCAAATCCTGCTTTGGATCCTGGCAGAGGAAATTCAGCCGTTCATTAGCCTTAACAAGCTGCTGTCACTGAGCAGAGAAGTTACAAGAGCAGCCACACACCAAGCCTCTCAAGGGCAAGTGGGTGTCTCCAGGACGGACTGGACAAGTTCACACTTTCGATGTGCAAATCCAGACCATCTTCTTGGACTTTCCATGGTGCATATTGTTGGGTTTTTAAATACCCGTCTGTCCCCCCCACCCCACCCCCCACCATCTTTCCTGCAGAATGTCCCCTCAGCAGCTTCTAATCCCTGCTGGGGGAAAAGAAAAAAAAAAAAAAACACTTTTTTTGCAGTAGACCCAGCACTTTCCACTGACCAGCATTTTCTTTATTCCACTTCACAAAGCCCAGTGAACTTATCCCTAGCCCTGCTTCATCCTCCCTGGGACGCAGAGCCAACTTGGCACGGGTGCCCTTCAGCATCCTAGGAGTTTCTTAACTAGTCCTCCAAGACAAAGTCAGAGGCGTGGAAGCACACACCACCCTTTGTCTGAGGTTTTGCTATCTAACTGGAGAGGGACCCCAAACAAAAAAAGAGAAACAAGGACACATGTAGAGGGTGTTTTGGGGTTTGTTTGTTTTTTTGTTTTTTTCCTTAGAGGCATTACACTGGGGAAACCTACAAGGAATTGTCAGCCTAAGATAGACACATCTTCCCGTCCTCCTTGTAGATATCCTTGAGTACCTTTTGTCACTGGGCTCCTCTCCCTAGGTCCACATTCTAATCTCAAAATCAAGCTCCTGTTCTTTATTGACACTCGCTAATTACTGGGAAAACACTCCGCTTTGCTCCCCCCACCCCATCTGACAGTCGTCAGCAGCAGTTGAAATAGATGAACCTGATTTAAGGTACCAAACAGGTAGAGATCCGTGGATGTAGAGATGTGGTATACTGTCAGCGATCGCTTCTAAAGCCCGAAACCACCTATCCACCCGGCTCCTCCGAACCCCAAAAGTTCGGCAGGTCTCCGCTGGGGGACAGGGGTGTGCGCAAGGATGTGTGTTGGTGACTGAAACACAGGCAGCTCGGACCGGCTGCTCAGCTCGGCACACTAAGGGGTTAGGGGTGGGTGGAGAGGTAAGCGCATATGACTCTTTAAGAAAACATTTTAAACAACATACAGCCAAAAAGGAAAAAAAAAAAACATAAAACAAACAAAAAAAATTTCAACCCAGAGCCCACACCAACGCAGCCCCTGCATCTCCGCCGCCACCACACGATTTACACAAGTAATTTAAATCATTCACCTGCTGCCAGGTCTCCTCCAGGGATGGCAAAGCTGAGAAGTAGCCGGTGTCGTGGACAAGTTGTAGCTCCTGGAATATACTATAACTAGCCAACACGTCCATGCTGCTGCTGCCGGGCAAAACGGGAGGAGAAACCCTCCCCCGAGCACAGTTGGGTCTGTTTGTTTGTCAGTCTGTCTGGCTCACCCCCCAAGAAGGCAGACATCCAGTGGCCCTTTTGTTTTGTTTTGTTTCAGTCAACTAAAAAGAAAAAAAAAAATCAATGCAGGAGAGAGGGAGAGAGGAGGTGAGAGAGGAGAGAGTGAGTGGGGTGGATGGAGAGAGGCATCCAGCGTGTACAGTGCAGATGACTGCCAGGAAAAGGGGACTTCACGGGAGTAACAATTCCCTTCCAGGGCTCTAATCACTCCAGCTCGTGGATCAGGAAGGGGATGCAAACTCACTGACACGAAGCTGCCATCTATTTCTGCAGCGCTGTTCGCTCCTAATGCAATCTTTGCTCTTTATTTTGGGAGGTTGCATTTTTTTTTTTTCTCGCGATCGCTTCTCTCCCCCTCACCCCTTCCCTTCCCTACCCTCCCCACCCCCCACCCATCCTTGCTNACCAGAGAGAGCGGCCTATGCCCGCCCCGGCGCGGTGCGCAGTCCCCGCCCCGACCCGCGCGACGCGGTGCGCGCGGCCGACACCGCCCTCCCGCGTGTTTCTTCTGACCCCAGTCCGAGACCCTGCTCCTGATGCCCAGCTAGAGTAGATTGAAAACGTGCCTGCCCTTGAGTGGGCGTTAAAGAGAAGAGCGGGAGCCAGCCTAGACCTGCCCCCCCCGCCCCTGGCTGGGGACTGGCAGCTTGCTAAAGGGTCTTTATGTGAGGCTTACCGTATGGCTTTGGCGAGGGGGTCTATGCAGAGCGAGGATGGGAAGCTGAGGAACCCGATTGTTTTCTGGAGCTGGGATATAGAGATAGATTCTGTTATCTCTAAGATAAAACCCCTGCACAGTACGTGTTGTTTGAGTTGACCAATTGTTTGCTTGACCTTAAATGGTTAGTGTGGTTCAAGCTTCTCCAAAATGCACTGCTAGCTGAACTTCTACTTTTGAGATGATTGCAGAATTCAGCACTTAAGAGATGAGAAACTTCCTTGTGCCTTTAGTGGAAAAAATAGACTTACCTTGATCGCCTTCTTCATCTTTCCCTGCCTTTGACCATGAGGGCCTCCATATCACAATATTTGAAAGATTGTTTTGTGGAACAAGCACAACTTGAAATATAGTTCCAGGGGGAATTAAACAAATTACTGGAATTGAAGAAGGGATAGTTTATTCACTTGTTAATGTCTGGAATTCTGCTGGTCGTATTTACAGCATTCATTGTATAATTGGCACATTTACTCTAAGGTAGATGCATGGAATGTGCTGCCACTCACTAGCTGCATGACTTTCAGTGAATTACTGGGTCAAAGCTTCTGCCTACGGTCTCAGAAACAGGAATACTGATATGTGCCTTGGCCAGTTATCAAGAGTCAAAATGACATTTGTGACTCACCTAGCATAGCATCTGGCACTACTAGGTGAATACTAGGTGTTACTATCATTGCCTCCAGACTTTAGCTAAGTGTACTAAATAACATATGAACTAATAGGCCCCATGGGGAACATGCCAGAATCATCCAGATAGAGAGAAAGCAGAAATCCCTTGCTAATTTGTTGTAAGATCTTGCCTTCTTATCCTCCCCACCCCATGCTATCTTTGGAAGACCAGGGTGCACTTAGCAGGAAGCCATTGAGAGGCACTGGGGTAGAAGATATGTTTCTGAGTTACAGGGAAATGAAATGAACTTAGATACAGGGAAAAAGGCAAGTCAACACCAAAGCATATAATTTGGTGTTTGTGACTCAAGGAAATTAAGTTTTTTATTTTGTTACAATATTAACATTTTTTAACAAAGTATGACATTTATTAACTTGTGAGTTTCAAGACTTTATAAATACTAGTACCATTTATTAAGCACTAACTGTGTGTACCTAAATGTTCCATATGCTATGTCTCATTTAATCCTCAGAACACCCCAAAGGGTAGGCATTTACATTATTCCAAACCTCTTGGATAAAGATACCCAGACTAGGAAACATTAAATAAGTTTGTCAAGTTCATACAACCAGGAAATGAGCAGGCAAGTGGTTCCAATACAGTATCAACCGACTTCCACGACTGCTCTGAACTGGATTCTGCATAGTGAAAGATTGAGTTTCTTGGCTTTAAGACAAAATGTTTATAAAAATTGGGTGAGGTTGGGGAACTGCCATTGAGTAGCTATCAACCACCCAACTTACCAAAGGGGTGGGGGGAACTCAACCAAAATTTCACAAAGTAAATCATGCAAGTCTCATTATGAAGTTTTTTTGAAAGCATTATAGAATGTTTCAAAATTCATTCTAAGAGATGTATGCAACAAGGTGTTCCAAAGAGTACATACATTTTCAGTATTCCTTGTATTTAGCTACTATATATATCCTAGAGACCCTAGGTTCTTGTTGCAAAACACATGCAAATTACCCAAATATACAAAATAACCAACAAATTAAGATCACAAAAAACTTTGGCAGTCAAGCAAACCAAAAATAAAGTACACAATTATAACTGCTGCAAATTGAATGCCTTCTCAGTTCCCAGCATCTTGCACATATTCATATCAGATCTTCACCACTATCATGTAAGGGAGCTATTGGTGGTCCGTTTTTTACAGGTGAAGATTCTGAAGTTCAGAGAGCACATGTAATTTACCCATTACCATATGTCCGTCAGGTAGCTGAAGCAAATTCAAAATATGGGTCTGCCTCCAGGTTGATTGCAAAGTATGTGTCCTGTACAAGTATTGCCTTGGGAGACACTGATGATCATATTCTAATCATATCACCTTTTGGAAGTAATCCAATAGGAAACACCTAAGAATAAATAATACCCCCTAAGAACTCAGGAGGATAGTTTAAAAATAAAATAGAAAAAATTTAATATGTAAATACACACAACCAAGTCATCAGATTGTTAGCAACAACAAAGTTGTGCTTCATTGCTACAGAGGCTACTATTATCCTGATGTGAGAGTACTGGTAAAGTCTCCTCAAAGGAAACCTATTTAAAACAGGAACCAAATTTTAGAGCAATTAGTGAAAGAAGTTTGCTTGGAACTTTATTGGACAATAAAACTCAGTGTTATTAAGCATTATTCTACACTATATTGAACAAAATTTATGTTTAAAGTAAAACGATGTGCTAATTGCAGAATGAATAAATAGTGAATCAAGAAAATTGCTGTAGGGCTGGGGCTCAGTGGCAGAGTGCTTGCCTAGCATGCGTGAGGCACTCGGTTCGATTTTCTGCATCATATAAAAATAAACAAATAAAATAAAGGCATTCTGTTCATCTTCAAGAGAAAAAGAGGAGGAGGAGGAGGAGGAGGAGGAGGAGGAGGAGGAGGAGGAAATTTTAAAAATTGCAGTAGGCTTAATTTTGCCTGCAAAATGTGAAGCCCCTGCCAGGGTTCAGAACAAGACACCTCAAAGCATGATACCTTGGTATGCTGAGTATTTTGAGTTGAAGGAGACTGGGAGAGCCACAGAAGCAAGAAGACTTTTCTGGCCTTCCCCTGTCTCTCCTTTACTCCCACAAAGAGGGTCACAGAAACTAGAATTCCTCACCTCTGAAGTGAGCCAAAAGACTAAAAGGTCATTCTCTGACTTTCCACTTCTCCCCTGAAGATCCTCAAATGACAGGAGTCCTGCCCCATACCCAGAGAGGCCAAAAAGAATCTGAGTAAACAGAACTCGCTAACTGTCCCCTGGTTTGTTACCATCAGGTCATGCCCGCTGTTTCACTCAGCTTCTTCACTGCTGTGACTAAAAGACCCGACCAGAACAAAGTTAGAAGAGGAAAAGTTTATTTGAGGGCTCACAAGTTTCAGAGGTCTTAGTCCATAGAAGGCCGGCTCCATTTCTCAGGGCTCAAGGTGAGGCTGAACATGATGGAGGAAGAGTGTGGTAGAGGAAAGCAGCTCACATGATGATCAGTAAGATGAGAGAGAGAGAGAGAGAGAGAGAGAGAGAGAGAGAGAGAGAGAGAGACACTCCACTCACCAGATACAAATATCCCAGAGCCACGCCCCCAATTCCCACCTCCTCCAGCCACACCCTACCACTTCAGTTACCCCTATCAGGGGATTCATTTAATGATTGGGGTTAAAACTCTGACAACCCAATCATTTCTCCTCTGAACCTTCTTGCATTGTCTCACCTGTGAACTTTTGGGGGACACCTCACATCCAAACCATAACATCCCTTTTATCTAATCATACTTCCACATGACTGTCTATTCTTCATCAAACCTAAGCATAAATTCAGCTTTTCCTAGATCTTTGGGCCTTCATTTCTGAAGACTCATGCATCATGTAAAGCTTTGATTAGATTAATTGCTTATGCTTTTCTTCCGCTCCAGTCTTTTGTTAAAGGCATGTTAGCCATGAACCTCATGGTAAGTGTGAAAAAGACACCTTTTCTCCCCTATGCACATTACAACATGCTCTATTTCATAATTGACTTTTACAGCCTAATCCAAAGGAGGATCGTTTTGTAAAAATGTTATGCATCATCTGTTTCCCCCAAGGGTCTCAGCTCTTTGATATTCGAATTATTCTTTCTGAAGCAAAAGTGTGGTCATCTTCTCTGTTAACTTTTTTGTTCATTTTTTGTTTAATTCTGCAGTCCTCCCTTGCCAGTGGCTTTACAGACCCACTTTCACTGACATCGTGGAACCTTGCACCTTTTGCAAGCTTTGCGATCTCATTTTGCAACAGAATTGAATGTGTTTGCATCATATTACATTTGTCCACATTGGCAGGGGAGAAGACTAATATTAAGAGGAGAGGTTTACTCTGGAAAGCAGTATGGTGATTCCTCAGAAAACTTGGAATGGAACCACCCAGTTATCCCACTCCTTGGCATATCCCCAGAAGATTTAAAATCAGCATATTTGGTGATGTAGCCACATCAATGTTTATAGCAGCTCAGTTCACACTAGCCAACCATGGTGCCCTTCAACAGATGAATGGCTAAAGAAAACATGGTACATATACACAATGGAATATTCCTCAGCCATAAAGAAGAATGAAATTCTGGCATTTGCCAGTAAATGGATGGAGCTAGAGACTATCATGCTAAGTGAAATAAGCCAATCCCAAAGAAATAAAGGCCAAATGTTCTCTCTAATATGTGGACGATGGCTCACAATAGGCTGGGGAGTGTGGGAATGGAGGTTCATCAGATCCGACAGGGAGGATTGGGAGAAGGCAGGTGAGATGGGAATAGGAAAATCAGTAGAATGAATTGAACATAACTTTCCTGTGTTCATATATGAAAACACAACCAGTGTAACTCCACATCATATACCACCACAAGAATGAGAAGTTATACTCCATGTATGTATGTTATGTCAAAATACATTCTACTGTCATATGTAACTAAAAACAAATAAAAAATTCAAAAGAAGGGGGATTTGAATGGGGGACTAATTTATAAAAGGCACTTCTATTAACAAGTGCTTTCACATACTCATGACTTTTGCTTCCCTCCAACGATCTTACCACAATAGAGCAAAGCGTGAACATAGGGGATGTGTGTTGGTTGTATCATAGAAAACAAGATTGTCACAAGGGTGAAGGTGGGTAAAACAAACTGTGTGAGAAGACATGATTTGAATTTGGAAGAACATGTCTGTAGCACTTGGGAGTTGCTTCATGATTAAGAAAAGAAACAAAAACAAAAACCTGGCAGCTTCATCAGGCCTTTCACACCCTGGATAAAGTATTGCTAGAAAATAAACATCTCTCTTTCTTTCCAATCTGTGTTCACTTTCTGCTCATAATCTGGCTTCCTACTTGTTCTGCCTGAAGGGAACCGATGTGCTGGTCATGACCACAGGAACTGGTCACTATGCTACTACTAATTGTTATTGTCAACTATTACGAAGACATCTTAGTTATATGTGTGTTCCTTGTGAGTTTAATTAGCATGGATTTCACTCTCTTGGTGTGTTTGATTTTGAGGGACTGATCTGTTGTGGATTATGGGCATGATGGGCTTAAAAATGATGTTGGCTTTGGGGAACTGACCAAGATCTCTCTGCATGTAGCCTGCTAACATTCTCCAGGAAACATCCCAATCTTGCCATTAACTTTTCAGAATTCTATGGGTATTAAATAAAATATTTATGTTTAATGTTTGATTTTTAAATAAAATAGCTAAGTCAACTCTGAATGTTGAATCTTGTCTTGTTGTGAGTCAGACAAATGGGCCAAAAGGGGGACTGGATATATCACTGGTGATGGGCAGGTGCCTGGGTAGACCATTTGCTACTTCCCTCTAACTCTAGTGCTCTATTGCTTAACTAAAATCACTTACCATGATGATAAAGGTAAGGAATTTAAGAACTCAGCAAAAGTCCACTATCAAGAATGTCCTCGCCAGAGCTTACAGTGTTGAACATTAAATGACTTTGTTATTTGCTTCCTGTGGATATCAGTATCAACTGTCACTTTAGTAGCTTGAGGTGTCAGCACACAGAAGTGTCAGTAGCTTCTAATGAAGAACAAAAAAATCATCATTAGAATCCAGTCGTTCAGTGTATGTTAGGTAAAACATTCATTTAACATATATTATGCAAAGCATGTGGGTTGAAAATAATATGGTAAAGAGTCACAACAACAGTGTTGGATAGTAGTGCTATGTCTTAGAAATTAGAAAAGATTTTTGAAGTGTCTGGTGCAAGCTTAATCAGATCCACTGCTTTTCTTTGCAACGTTCCTTCCAGGAGATGCCCAATTCCTCCAATAATGAGGAGATCTCAGCACACACAGGGATAAGCCCTTAAGACTGAGCCTGGTGGACTGATGTTCCCCTCCCAAGAACAGCATCACAAGCTATTAAAGGGTTTCTGGACAAAGATTGGAGAAAAAAGACCAGTAGGAAATGAGAAAAAATGTATTTAATAAAAAGGATTACTTTAGCTATATGATGATAGAAATGCCAAAGCAGTTGTAAGACTAGTGAGAAATTAAGTTGCTAATACTTTAGAGATTATTACCCTTTGCAGTATGTGAGGCACAGTTTGTAAGAGTATATTGTGTTTCATCCTGAATGGTTTTTTTGTTGTTGTTGTGACATGTTGAATACAACACAGTGTTACTATTAATATATTAGGTATCACTGTTTTATCAGAATATCATCATTTTTCTTTTAAATGTGCCATTTCCAAAGGGTTTGGTAGATTGTTAATGGGATTAAACAGCAGAATGCATCTCAGATTTTGTAATGGAAATCAATGGGAGAATAAGATTGATTTGATAGAAAGTCTCCCTACTGCAAACTTTGCTGACAATGACCATTTCTTTAAGTGAGGGATACCTATTCCACAAGTGCCCAATGATGAGTTTTTATGTGCATGATAGATCTGGGTAATTTAGAAGATTAATAATGTCAGCAGCAGTTTTTTGCTGACTGGTCACTCATTTGAATTCCACTGAATTTTCTTTACCAGAAAGATGCTTATTTGAATGGTTAGAGAAGTCAGCTGAGTTACAGTTTTTAGGACTGATTACTGAGCTTCTCAAGAGCAAACTAGGCAAATGTGTTAACCTTCCACTTGTACAGTGTAAATGGGGGAAATTGTGCTATGGTGCCCATCTCAGAAGGTTCACAATTCTCCCTGGGCACAGTGGTGCACACCTGTAATCCCAGCAGTTTGGGAGGCTGAGACAGGAGGATTGCAAGTTCAAGGCCAGCCTTAGCTACTTAGTGAGGCTCTAAGCAACTTAGCAAGACTCTGCCTCTAAATAAAATATAGAAAGGGCTGGGGACGTGACTCAGTGGTTAAGCACCCCTGGGTTCAATCCCCAATGCCACAAACAAAAAAGGGTTCACAATTCTCTCCCAACTCTTATCTCCTTCTATAGCTTAGCACTGCTCAAAGATTGTTCTAAGCAAAAGTGACCCTGATTTAAACAGAGTCATTTCACTTTGGCTTTTCTCATAGGAGGTAACATGGATGGAGAAGGCTAAAAGGCAATATAACTGATAGTCTTGCTCCCTATCCCAGTTGTTCAAATATAAAATTCTACACACCTCTCTGGATGCCCCGAATTAACATATCCTCTGCCTTTCTGCAATATTGATTCCCAGTCTTTAAGTAATATTTGGGTTAAATTTGTCTCTATTGTTTTGTTCTTTCTATGTATTCATGTGTAGCATTGCCCTTTTGAGATTATAAATTCCAGAGGAACATTTATCTGCTCACCCTAGAGAAAATCTAATATCTCCTATGAAACACATGAAGTCGTAATTTTTAAAGAAAATCATTAAGTATTTTTTAAAATATATTTTTAATAAAACTTTAAAGTAGTATTTCTCTTTCTCCAGGGTTGTTTGGACATTGTATTGTTTGCTTTATCTTCTATTATGTTGGCCTGAATAGGAGGAAATGATATTAACTCAAATGATCTCAAAGAAAGAAAACATAGGAGATTTTAAGGCTTCTGGAAAAATCTCTGTAAGCTGGTCCTCCATACCCATGAATTCTGCATGTATGGATTCAAACAACTACAGACCAGAAATATTCTCATACAATGCAAAAAAAAATGCATCTGTACTGAACATACAGACTTTTTTCCTAGTCATTATCATTAGTATTATAAGTAACTCAGAGATGATTTAGAGTATATAGGAGGATGTGGGTAGGTTACATGCAAATACAATGCAATCTTATGTAAGGGACTTGAATATCCTGAGGATTTTAGTATACACAGTGGGTTCTGAAACCAATCCCTTGAAGATACTGGGGGATGACTGTAATTAAAATTACCCAAAGCTATGCAGAGTGTATGAGATACTGTCATGATTGGGATATGAGTTGCCACCACTCCCACCCATATCTGATGTTATCATGTCAGATAATGCAGCAATGGTAAGAGGAAAAATGATTAGGAGAATTATAACCTAATCAATGGATTAATCCATCTAATGGAATAACTGGGTGGTAACTGTAGAAAGTGGGGGACATGGCTGGAGGAAGTAGGTCACTGCAAGGGATTATATACTTTGTCCTGCTCTCTCATTCCTGTCTACCATGAAGTGAGCAGTTTTCCTCCTCCTTATCCTTCTGCCATGATACACTACCCTACCCAGGCCCAGAGCAAGAGTCAGCCAACCATGGACTGAACCACTGAACCCATGAGCCAAAATACACTTTTCCTCCTCTAATTTGTTCTGGTCAGGTATTTTGGTTCCAGTGACAAAATGATGACTAACACAGACACATTGTCAAATAACTCTTTACAGAGTGATTGAGAGATAACATGTGTTTTTTAAAAATAAGCTATTTCCCAGTTGTGTCAACTTCCTATTACTGTGATGGCTTTAAAATCAACTTTAAGGGAGAAAAGTTTTATTTTGGCTCTCAGTTTCAGAGCTTTTAGTCCATAGTTGCTTGGCTCCATTACTTTGGGCCTGTGGTGGCACAGGACATTATGGCAGAGGAGGCCTGCTTACTCATGGCAGCTGAGAAGCAAAGAGAGAGAGACAGTGAGGGGCTCAGAGGATAATATCCCCTTCAAGGGCACACCCCAGTGGTCTAACTTCTTCCCACTTCCTGAAAGTTCTGCCACCCCCCAACATTACCACAGGCTGGCCAACAAGACTTGAGCATATGGACCTCTGGCCGGAATTTAAGATCCAAGCCATAACACCAGTCTATCAGCAAATAGTCACACTTAAATTTGTTACATTTTAAGAGAGATTGCAATCTCAATATTGTCACATTTCACAAAGTGATGTAATAACAGACCTTTCTGGGAACCAGCAACAGCATCAGAAAAAGGAAAGCTGGGGAGGAAGAACTGGTTCACTACAATTTCTTCCACATTGTCTGTGGGCAACATATGTCCTGATACTAAATGACCTTTAAAGATCACTTAGAGTGGAAGGAGATCTTCTTGAGTCACTTTAAAGTGAGTATTTGGCAACCTTGACTTTCCCCTTTCTGATTCATTTATACCATAGCAAACTTCTAGTCTGTGATTTCGTCTTCTGAGTGGACTGGCTTCTGGGAGATTGCGCTTGGTAAACACCTGGTATCGATTTTTATTTATTTTCATACTTGTATATTATTTCTTCTAGTTTCAGAGAGGAAGTCTGAATAAACACAATAAAAAACAGGAACCATAATACAAAAAAAATTCATCCTAAATAAAAGACCGAAGTCAAGTACAAAAGGAAAAGGGAAGAGGAAATATAACAGGTATCCATTATCATTCTAGCTGTGCCTCCCATTAAACACTGATCAAGCCATGTTGTTATTTATAAATTAGTTCCTTGTAAATTTGCTTTGTGAACACACGTCCCTAGAACACAAATTCTCACCTTTGTGAATTTAATCATTTGGTTGTTAAACTAGGAAAAACTGAGCTTTGGTTCTGGTGAGCCCACCACCCAGATATTTTTATTTAAAAACATAATTTCATTTGCTTGACAATTATCGACAACCATTCTGTCAAGCACATAGGCTGGGGACTGGGGCTATAAAGGTGGGTGAAATGTTTCTTGTCCTTCTTAGAACTGACATGTTAACTAAGAGAGACTTAAATAAAAAGTAATGAGAGTGATACAGCAGAGTAGATTATTGGGGCAGTCACTATATCTGTAAAAACAGCCAAAATGCTCAGAAAAAAATATGTATATGGACATAAGTATTGATAAACTAACAAGATAATAATAAATTATTGGGCTAGAATCTAAATGGAGGTGAGAATCAGCATGGCATCTGAGGTGCACTCTGAAGCTCCACATTCCTGACACTGGCTGGCTGGGAGAAAGAGCGTGAACATGGCCTTCCACTGGGGTAACTGTCTCCCAGCAAAGGTAAATCAGCTGGTATTGGATGAATGCTCCCTGAGAACAAAAAGAAAATATAGACAAAATATAAAAATACATGAAGAAAAAATAACCATGTGGTGTAAACTCACCAAGCCTGCTTTCCAAGAGAAAGGGATCCCTCAGTGATAAGCACAATAATCAGCATGGTATCATCCCACTGCAGTGTCTATGTGAAGCCGGGCAGAAAACACAGCTGGCAGGTGCAAAGAAGAGGAGAGGCTTCAGCAACTTTGAAGGGTGCAAATATTGGAGTTCAGAACCTGCTGAGTGGTGAGGGTAGGAGAGGAGCAGAAAGCAGAAATGGACACCCCTTGTGAGGAAGTTTGACTTTGAGATACCCCCACCCCCACCGAGGTAAGGTTCTTAGTCATTTCTTCTTAAGACTAAGATAAGGTCTACCTGGCCTCTAAGGTCTTCAGATTGGGCATGGTTCTGTCTTCCATTGCTCACCTCCCACCCAAAAATAATCTCTTTCCCTTTTCATATATCAACCTTTGAATAACCTGTTTATACTGAACCCAAGTGCCCTTTGCCTCTGGCTGGGTCACCTCTCAAACAGGGATATTGTGCTATCTGGCCCAACTCCAGCTTAAAAGATAGATGCTGGTTCTGAAGATTGCCGGTCCACAATTCCATCAGTTTAATACTGAATTCTAGAATTTTGTTGAGAAAATGAAGTCAAGAATCAAAATATAGTCTTGACTCAGGAGGGTATTTTCTTGGCTCCCAAGTCAGTTGCCATAAGGATCCCCGTGTCACTTGGGAGAACAGGCTCTTGGGAGGTGTCTATCTCCCAGGTACCTCTCTTGTTGCTCTTGAATAATTTTTAAATAGTATTGCTTACTCTGTTCTAATGTGTTCCAGACAAGTCCACATCATTTGTTTATGATTGTCCTCAGCTGTATTTCTCTTTCCAACTTCCCCACTTTCTCTTAGAAGCTGTTTGTTGAGGATACCCTCAAGACCCTCAGAACACTATGTTTAGATTTCTCACTTTTTTTTTTTTGGCCTCAGAAGGGTCATTCCCCCAATAGGTTGTCAGATTTTAGATTTGAAAACCCTGTCCCACTTGCACCATCCTCTCTTTCAGTGATGTAGACCTTGCTGCTCTAAGTGTGGTCCTTAGAACAGTAGCATTAACAATACCTGAGAGCTTGTGAGAACCACAGAATGGCAGGCCCCATGCAGGCCTACTGAACTGTAATAAGCATTTTAATGAAATCCCCAGGTGATCTGTGTGCACATTAAAGGTAGCGAAGCATGGTTACAAGCCAAGGGCCATCTTTTCCTGAACTTGTGATAAATGGCTTCCTGAAGCTGGAGCCAGTTCCACCTGGTCACAACCACCTGTCTGACTCCCATTTCTGCTGAGCAAATGGAGCTGCTGTCTATGGTGTTATTTCTACTTCATCAAATGGTGACTTCTTGTTGGTAAAAATTAGATTTAGAAGTACTGCCATTCCCCTTTCCACTTATTTGAATTTCTAAGAGAAGTCTAATTTGCTTTAACTCTCCTTCATTTTCTAGGTGTATAAACTGAAATGTCTTCTTTTTATAATCTTTTTACGTCTAAGTAGACCATTATACTTTCAAAGCAATGTGCATATCTGCTACTTTACTTGGTCTTCACCACAGCTTTATGACATTGCCAACGTTAAAATACTAAGAGCTTTGGGCTCGTGGCACTCACCTGTAATCCAACAGCTCGGGAGACTGAAACAGGAAGATCAGGTGTTCAAAGCAAGTCTTGGCACCAGAGAGGCGCTAAGCAACTCAGTGAGACCCTGTCTCTAAATAAAATACAAAACAGGGCTGGTAATGTGGCTCAGTGGTCAAGTGCCCCTGAGCTCAATCCCCGGTACCCCCACTCCCCCCCAAAATGCTAAGAGCATTGTCATTCCCATTTGCCAGATAAAAAGGCTGAGACTTAAGAGATTAAGTCTCTTTCCACTGCACAATTTTATCTCCAAAGTGCTTTTTCAAATCTTCACTCTCAGTTGTGGGGAGTACTAGCCTTCCTAGCAAGTCCATTTTATAAGCACAAACATTGGAATATGTTCAGCTAAATATATTCTCACCCATCCTCTCATAGTGAGGTGTGACCAGGGGCACAGTTCTGGTCAATAGCATGGAAATGGAAGTCTTCTGAGGTGTGTTAGTTTACTTGGACTGCCATAAAAAATACCACAAACTGGGTGACTTAAACACAAGAAATCCTCTCACGGGTTTGGAGGATGAAAATCTGAAATCAAGGTGTTCATAAGATTGGTTCCTTCTGAGGGCCCTGAGGGAAGGATCTATCTGCTCCTTGGCTTATAGATGGCCTTTCTTGTTCATGTGACATTCTCCAGTAGGCATGACTCTGCATCCAACTTTCCTCTTTTTTTATAAGGACATCCATCATATTGTTTATGATGCACCCTAACAACCTCATTTTAATTAACTTCTGCCAACATCCTCTCGCCAAACAAGTTCACATTCTAAAGTACTGAATGTGAGGACTTCGACATATCTTTTTTGTAGGGGGATGTAATTCAATGTTTAACATGCAGGGAGAGTGGGCTTTCCATGTAGAAAGGGACAGTGATTGAGTACCTTCCTTTCACTGTCCCTCTTTCGTTCTACTTCAATAATTGAAGCTGCCCAGTCATACTGTGGTTATGAGGGAAAGATCAAGAGGACTAAGGATGCAGACCAACAAGAATAACTGACCGAATATCTTGATACATGAGAAAAATAAATCCATATGCTAAAAGTCATTTCTGCTACATACAGCCAAACACATTCCTAATAAATTGCCATTCTCAAAAAAAAAAAAAAGTTTGTATGAACTTGTCAAATAATGCCAATCAACCTAGAGTACAAGTGTTGGTATCAGGCTGTGTTTACAAATAATTTACACTGTGAGTGGAGATGAGTGAACTGAATACTGAAAGTTCCACACCTTTATAGACATCTTAAAAACAAAATGTAAGAAAAATGTCCTTGTTGGGGACTGTCCACCAATTGCCATCCAACTCCCCTTTGTTGCTAATTCTTGAAGGTGACTGGTGTCTTTCTGTTCCCAATGTGGTTCTTTAAAAGTCAATTAAAAAGATCCTGTTTGCTATTTTTAGTGCCTTTACTAAGACTGGTTTGAGAGAGAATGAGGTCATGACTCGTTACCCTCAACAGTGGAAAGCTTAGCAAGTCCCTCCATGTGCTTGACCACTGAACATGAGATCATCTCTGCAGTTAAACTTTATAGACTTAGATGCACCTCTGCGCCCTTCCTCATCCAGCTCCTCTAATGATCTCTCTTGGAGTCCTTTGGGTAGCTGAAGAGGTCTGGCAACAGTGGCTGTTGTATCTCCATATGTTGACTGTGAAAGAAAGCTCTGGATAGAGGACAGGGTACCTGACAAATGAGCCAGGCAGGATGTCCTCTGAACAGGTCCATCACTAGGGTAGAGCAGTAGGGTCACCTGGGGCATAAACTTAAAGGAGGTACGTACTCTCAGTGTTGTGCAAGCACAGGCCTGCAGGACTCAAGGCTGAGGACCTCCCAAGTATCTTTCCAGGTGCTGCTCCTGCCCCTCCTACTCCAAGCCCTGGCAAAGAATAATCTCTAGTGAACACTGTATCACCTTGTATTCATCTCGGTTGCTACAGGTCTGCTTCTTAGTTCTAACTGGATATTTTCATTAATTTTATTTGAATATCTATTCTTTCATTCTAATAAGGATACATTCAGAGATAAAGAAAATTTTATATTATTCAGGCCTTTTATTTTTCATAATAATAACTCTAAATAATCAAGTATGTTGATTTGAGGCACTATACTCAAATCAGACAGGAAGGTTACATATGCAATGTGGAAAAACTCATCAAGATAATGTACAACCTAGAGATTCGTAGCATAGCCCCCGCTTTATAGATAAGACCAGGAGAGATGAAAGCTAGGCCCCATTCCCAAAGAGAAGAGGGCCCTCTTTATCATAAGTCTATCCCACTCCAGGCCCATACTCTAACATAAGTCTATCTCACTCTGGGTCTACTTACTTCAGGCCTTGCAATCTCTACTGTCTAAATTCTTCTCATATTAACTCCTTCAATCACCACAAATTTGACCTCTCTTTCTTCTGATCAGGTTTTTCTTATTTTGTTGTCGCTTGATTTTGTGATTTCTATTTTTCACTAAAAAAAAAAAAAAAATCATTGAGTTTGAGAGTAGATCAGTATGTCAAGTTTTCTCAAAATATTCTTGAAAGCCATTTTCTGACTGAAATGTCTAGAGGGCAGAGCTAAATGGGGCCATCAGGTAAGAAAGCAGGACGGCTCCACACACTTAGGGGGGATGATGAGGGAGAAATGGAAAGGAAAAATCTTATTAGGTTTTGTAGGTCAGGGAAATCCTTTCTAGCCTGGATTTTTAAACCTTCTGAATTTTAATTGAAAGTATTTCTCCAGAGTATTTATTTTAACATGACTATGCACTCTCCAAAAAATATCCCCTATCCATATTAGATAAATATTACAAATTCCAGGAAGACAAGATTGTAGTAGAAGGAAGATTTGATGATGGACCCTTTTGGCTGCAGATAGTAACCATGAAATTGTTGGTGACCACAAAACTGTCAGACTTACGTGGGGCTCCTCTGCTGGGCAGAAACAAGGTGTTTGAGGGTATGATACATGATTCCAGGCTCCCACCTAGGAATCCACATGAATTCTTCAAAGAAATGAGCAATATGTCTTGCAAGATTTATGACCATCCACATGAGAAAACATCCCCAAATTAGACAATAAAATATTGGTTTTTAACATATCTGGGGCTATTGTTAGAAATATATGAAAGTTGGTGAACAACACCTGAAGTCAAATATTGTGTGTGTGTACAGTACACAGACACACACACACATACACATTCCAAAACAGACATTCTCCTTGGTACTTTTACAACAAATGCAAAATCAAGTACTACCTAATTGTTAACATTCATCTTTTTTTTCATCTATACATTTTTTTCCCTAGAAATTACTCTATTTTCTTCCTATAAATTTATTACTACAACTACAACTGTCATTATTAGTAATAATGAGGATTAAATAGTTAAATAATGGATTAAATGGTCCTTTTTGTCTTTCTGACTATATCTCCTCATCTGCACTGTGTTCCTACAAAATGTATTACTTATCATTCCTGACAGATGTAAAAACCAGGGCACTGAAGAGCAAGACGAAGTGAGGTCAAACAGTCATGAAAAATTGGTCCTTTAACCCACTCCCTAGATTGGAATTAATTAACTCTCTTGAAAGACAGAAAACGGAGTGTGACAACACATAAAAAGGAATTTTCAGTTGAAAGGGTGATTCAGCATTGGAACATGTTTCCAAATTAGGTATCTTCCTCTCCAAATGTCTCTAAACACTGTCCAGGAGACTGGGTATTTTGGATGGTTTCAAAGCTGACCCACCTGAGCCAGGACATTTATTGGACAACCTTTTAAGGACTCTGAGCAGAAATTTTAAAATGCTCTGACGAAATGGTCATGCCTTGACTGCTTCCCCCACCTCTTACTCACATTTTCCCAGCCTTCTACTTAAGGAGAATTACTTTAGCCCTCCAGGGAAACATACTTTCCTATGGTACTTCAGCTCTGCACCAGTGACCCTGCTCAGACTCTGCCCCGTTATGTTAGAGCTCAGTCTCCCTTCCAGGGGACTCCAAGATAGATGCTGGTGTCAGCACTAAGGAAGGATGTACAACATGTTCCTTGTGCCACCAACTAGTCCCACCCACTGCCCAGGGTAAAGGTGTTCTCTTACAGGAGCCATTTCCCACTTGGGTTCTACTGTACAAGTCCCAGGGATCTTTGCAGGCACATGAGGCTCAGAGAAAACAGTATATGGATGGGCATGGCCATGATCTCCACAGTTAGCACTTAGAAGACAGAATGATTCAGTCCAGCATGAAATGAGAAGGTGTATGAGGGTCGACAAGGGAGAGAAACCATCTAGTCTGCAATCTGAAACTGTTCACCTCCCACCTTAGACATGGCAGAATAGAAGTGGCACTAATCAATCTGAAATGCAGGCAACCTGGGTTCTAATTCTAGTTCAGGCACTTTTTTTTTTTTTTTGCCTCAGTTTTTCTATTTAAGCCTAACATTCTTTTTTTTCTTGTTAATGGCAGTTCCTCAGGTGCATGTTCTCAGACTTTACATATAATATTTCTATTGGACAGTGATTGTTTTTTGGTCACCTAGGATGTGCAGTTTCAGTTTCTTGTTTTGGCAATTCTACTCTGATTTTTTCCTTTGAGAACTCTCTCCTTGAGACAGAGTCCATGAACTTCAGGACAGACTTGCCTCCTCAACTTCAAGTATTGAAGCATGTGAAAGCAGCTCATATTTTCCTTCATTATGTGGTTGACTCAGGGGTGGGCAGCCAATCAGACTGCATCTCAGGGCTTCCCTAGAAGCTACCTGAAGAGACTTGCTTTAGCTCCATTGATCTGGTGTGGTGTCCAGTGTTGTCATACTAGGAGCCTCACGTCACTGAGCCATACCACATAGAGTGGAAGAATGAGGTAGCCCAGAGGAAGCAATGAAGCATAGTAAGAAATGGATACTGTGGACGGGTTGAATCACTGTGATCTGAAGCTGTACCAATTTCTGTTCTTTTAGTAATAAAATCATTTTTTTAAAAACTTGAGCTGGTTTGAGTTGGATCCTGTCACAATTTCAATAAAAAATCTACCAACTGACATACTATCTTATTTTTTCTCACTACTTACATCTGCATAAAAACTGGCTGAGATAATAATACACCACAGTATTGTTGAGAATGGCAAATAAGATAAAGCATATAAAGAAAATTTCAAGGGGCTGGGGATGTGGCTCAAGCAGTAGCGTGCTTGCCTGGCATGCATGCGGCCCGGGTTCGATCCTCAGCACCACATACAAACAAAGATGTTGTGTCCGCCGAAATCTAAAAAATAAATAAATACTAAAATTAAAAAAAAAAAAAAAAAAAAGAAAATTTCAAGAGTACAAACCAAAATATGAAAGATTATTTGCATTTGACCTTAAAGTTAACCTTTCTCGCTATTTTTTTCTCTTTAGTCATGATATTTAAAATCCAATTCCTATGAAGAAATTGTGCAAACTGACTTATGAAAGAAGTCTTAGATCATTAAAGTTTATTTGGATGGCTTTTTCTTGCCTTTCTTTTGGAACTGAGCTCAATAAAACCTAACACCAAGTGAATAAGCCTCTCATCCTAAACTCCTGCTATTTCCTAATATTCCCCATAATCATCTCTTATTACCAAATTCCAGAAAATATTTTAAAATGTCCATTTACTCCATGCATTTTTTCCCACTATCTTAACCAAAGTTCTCATTACTTCTTCCATGAATTACTGAATTTAGATTGTTCTGTGGGCAACTGACAGAGAAAATGCAGGAGTTTTCTTTTCTTTCTTTCTTTCTTTTTTTTTTTTTTTTTTGAGTATTGGTAATGTATTTGCTACATGGCAAATTATCCCCCAAACTTAGTGGCCCCAAATATTAATAGAAATGTATTATTTCATAGTTTCTGTGAGGTAGGGTTTGAGAGTGGCTCAGCTAGATGGTTCTGGCCTAAGGTCTCCCAGGAGATTGTAGTCAAGATGTTAGCCAAAGTTGCAATCATCTGAAGACCTAACTGGGGCTGGAGAGCTGTTTCCAGTTTGGTTCATTCACATGCCTGAAAGTTGGTGCTGGTTGCTGACAGGAGGCATCTTCTATGTCATGTGGTCTTCTCCATAGGAAATAGTTTTTCATGACATAACATCAGGATTCCCCTAAGTGAATAATGAAAGAGGACAAGAAAGAAGCCACAATGTCATCTTGACCAAATTTTGGAAGCCATATTATCATTTTTATAAAGTTTTATTTATACTAATAAGCCCTATCTAACATGGGAAGACAAATCCAAAGACATAAATCCCTAGAAGTAGGGATAATGGAGGCTCATCTTAGGTCCTGGGTATCACATTTGGAGCCAGTGACAACTACAGTTTGGAATGTTCAATTTTAAATATAAATTTCTTAAATAGTTCAAGATGAATTAATAGATTGTGGTTCAGAAGAAAGATATACATTGGAAGTCATCGATACAGGGATATTAGCTAACAGCTTGAGAGTGAATAAGATCACCTAGGAAAGATAAGATCATCAGCATCTAAGGATGGACAAAGGAAGAAGAGACTGCATAGAGGACTGAGAAAAATGATCTAAAGAGGTAGAGGGGAGCCAAGATAGAGTAATACCATCAAGACCAAAGGACTTTCAAGGAAGGAAAATCTCTGAGTTCTCATTAATGTGGGATTCTGTGATCCCAGTTGACAGCTGTAATGATCATGGGTTTTGATAGAGAATTGATATAATTAAATAGAATAACAAAAAAAGTTGATATCTACTGGATTAGTTAGATTTCTCATTTTCATTGCAAACACAAAATGAACAACTATTTTGCTTCATTTCTAGTGGAAGTGATAGACTTTATTTCCTCCTCAAGTTAAATTTTTTTTTCTCTAGATATTCTGTCCATAAATCTCTTCCAATTCTTTCTTGTTCATTAAAAGATCAGATTACTATCTGGAATATAAGACTTTGTTATCAACCTAGCGTATTCTCTGCCTATCTCTTTCTTAATGCAGTGACCTTTCCTTTATGTCCTCTATGATTTTTAGGGTTGTACCATCTCTAAACCACCTTGTTGACCATGACATCTTGGAAGATCATAGTTGTCACAAAGATGTCAAGCTCAGGGTTTTTGGTTGATTGTTTGGTGCTTTGGTCACCTATAATTGCAAGAATAAATCTTTAGGAAACATACCTTCTATAGAAATAAGGGCTAGTCATGAGCACATTCAATTTCTTGATTTTTTTGGTTTTGTGTTTTTTTGCTTTTGAAAGTCTTCAAGTTGGGTCTGTCTGGCTTAAAGATTTGTTTTGCTTTGTATAGGACAATTTTAGTCAACTTGTGATCTATTTATCCTGCACCTGACCAAATATGTTTGCTCTGACCCATTTCATAGACAGATGTTTTCTGTTTGCTTTCCAGGAAAAAAAAAGTGCTTGGTCAGCCAAGAAAAACACTGCAGATATCGGCAAGAGAATCTCATATGACAGTTTAGCAAACCAATTGTATTTTGACCCTCTTCTCTACAATCTGAAGAGTTCAAATTCAAGTCCCTTCGGGTAGATTGAGTCAGGAGAAAAACAAATGAAACTTATGTTAATATATAAATCTGATTCTTTCCATGTAAATGAAACCTCCAAATGGGATTAAAACTTGCTGAATATCTTATAATAGTAACTGACAGCACTAATGTCCCCAATTTTCTTTCCTCTCCTTCCTTCATTACAGAAAAGGCACAGGAAACCTTTGTTCATTTCTGTAATATAGTCATCTCTGCCTTGGAAAGCAACAAACTCTTTTTTAACAGTTGCACAATAAAGCATTTCACAATTGTGTGTAAAGGTAGTCCAAGTCACAGAAAGCTTTCATCTATTGTAAATTTAGCTGTAACTTAGCTAGAATGCTGTCGAGATGGCTGTGCAGTCTTCACCTTGGGGAATACCACTGTTTGGGGGCTAAATAGCAGCTCCCTCATTTAGATGTTGAAGTCCTAATACCCTGTACCTCAGAATATGACTGTGGTTGAAGAATTTTTAAAGAGGGGATTAAGTTAAAATGAGGTCATTAGGGTAAGTCTTAGTCTAATATGTTTGGTGACCTTATCGGAAGAAGAGACTAGGACACAGACACAAGAGAAAAGACCATGAGAAAACAGGGAGAAGATGGTCATCTACAAGCCAAGGGAAGACACCTCAGAAGAACCCATCCTGGTGATTCCTTGAACTTGGACTTCTACCCTCTAGAATTGTAAGTGAATAAATATCTATGTTAAACCACCCAGGTACTTTGTTAGGGCAGCCCTAGCAAACAAATAACAGCAAGGTGTTGGGTATAACTAGCCCTGTTGTCTGGATTTATTGGGTGACTGGGTCTCTGAATCCTAGAAACTCAAGATACAGCAGGAAGTTCTCTCTCTTCTTCTGCCCCTGTTGGACACTGAGCCTTCTACTCCTGAGCCTCAGCTAAATCTGCTCTTGGATTTAGTGATTTTTAATTCCATAAATGTGTATAATCTAAATCAAGCCCAGCAGTGAGTAGCTAGAGAGCTAAGTTTCTTTCAGTGAGTGCATACACACACACACACACACACACACACACGCAATAATGTGTGTTAATAATCAATAAATATTCTAATAAGTGTTCTAATGGTCAACAAGAGGCAAATTCTTAACAAGCCAATGTATTTTTATAAACAAGCTATATAGGAGAAAGTCAGAGAATATTTATATTATTCTCTTTTAGTTATACATTAAGACACGAGGACTTAGTATGAATCTATCAGGTAGAGTGAAAGTTTCTCCTAGATTATTTTTTTGTGGGGGGTTGGGGGAGTCAGAGTGTGCACTTCTTAATTCCGAATATACATTTGGGAGAATTTTCACTAGAATAAACTAAACACAGGAAATGGAAACCACTAACACAGGATCTAAAATAAGTTTAGCAAAATAATATTTAAATCTGAGTTACATGATCCCAGGTAATATACAGTGTTTACAGGATTTTTCGCTGTTTGGGACCATAGTGTTCTTTCTGGGTCTCCCAACTTTTCTGGAAAAAAAAAGAAGAGAGAAGAACTTCAGTTTGCACATAGAGAGGCAAAGGTACAGAGGAAGTCCCCGACTGGTTCCACATCCACCATTTAATGCAGGATTCTAGCTCTTGACTGGGCACTCCTACCTCTAAGGAAGGTATTTGAAGCAGGCACCCCTGAAGTATATCTTTTTATTTATTTACTTGCAAATGATATACTTGTACTATGGCACTAAGATAGAATGGACACTATAAAACATACACCCAAAACAGAGCTTTTGTAAGAATGAGTCAAAGTCATTTTCTTCTCAGGAATTTTCTTGCATTCTCCATGTGCACACTTTGTTTGAGAAATCCCCAAATGATTCAGTAGGGTGTGGAAATGGGGCAGATCCTTGGGCTTTCTTGAACACATCTACTTGATCATCTTGCCTTTCTGCACTTTTACAAAGGAGGTAACTTTGTGCAGGTGAAGAAGTATGTGCTATACTCGGGGCTACACATCAACTCTAATCAGCTTTGACTAGGCAATCCCTATGCCCATGGTATCATAGGTCCAAATACTCAAGTTTAGCTGGAATCATACTCCAAGGTGTGATCCATGGCACTTAACATCACAGTAGATGAAAACAAGAGTGGTGTGTGTGGACAAGTTAAGCATTAGGATTTCTGGTCTCTGTTCCTCCTTATAAGTGACCATAAATACTTGGGAAAACTAGAACAAAAGTCTCCTCTGTGCAATATGTATTGGGGAGCAAGCATTTATCTTAAGCTCAGAAATTCCTTTTATTTTACTTCAGTTTATTTTTCTTTGTATCAAATTTGAGTTAAATTGGAATCATCTTTTATTGTTTAAAGCAGTAAGTTGGATATTACTCAGTACAATAAGACCATTTCTATTTACCTGTTCTCTCTTAAATCACTTTACCTGAGCAATCAATGATTTGATTTCTGGTTTGTGGGACTTTAGTATATATAGCTCTTGTTTGCTTGTTTTGCTTTTGCTTCCTCCTTTTACACTTCTGGTTTGCTCAAAGTATCTATGTCATAAAAGTAAATAAACATTTATTCTATCAAAATCTATAAAGTAATTTTCCTTTAAAAGAAGTCAGATATCCACATCTTAGTGAAGGATAAATAAACATGAAAATTTGTTCATGTTCAGTGTTTAAGGGATCTTCAGATCAGACCAAAACAGAATTGAATGTTCTTTGGGGCTG
This sequence comes from Marmota marmota marmota, assembly GCF_001458135.2. Classification (NCBI taxonomy): domain Eukaryota; kingdom Metazoa; phylum Chordata; class Mammalia; order Rodentia; family Sciuridae; genus Marmota; species Marmota marmota. The sequence goes on from NW_026000005.1 coordinate 26,137,542, forward strand.
ACAGCACATGCTGTCCCTGTGGTCAGCTCTGAGTCTCCTTCCTATCTCCCCACCTTCAGTGGAGACAGCATATGCCTCCCATACTCTCTTGTGCCATCTATATCATGATCAAAAGTGCTACCCCTCTGCAAGATAACTGGCTAAGTCTTGCAAGGCCATGACTCAGCCCTAAAAACAATTTTTTTCCTTTATATTTAGCTAAATATCGTAGATGATCCAAATCACAGAGATTTAGTATTGTGAAGCTGGATGAGATCACTGGAATTATCTAACAATTCACCCTGCTCTTTCTAGTTGAGGAAGTCATAGCCCAGAGAGATGAAGTGTCTTGCCCAAGCATGCTAAGGGACAGATCCTGTGGGATTATAACTACATCCTTTAGAATTCAACTCAACAACAGTGACTACTTTGGTCTTAGGCTTGGGACATTTCTGGTTCTCATTTCCTTTGCCCTAGATTATAACCTCTACTTATGGCTTTATTATTGTTTTAGTATTGTTAAGTAGTCTCAAACCACTTATGGTAGGAGGAGGGGATAAATATTCATATTGTAAAAGACAGGACAGCTCTCCTAACACTCATTTCAGTGCTCTCTCCAGTGTCAGAAGGACTGTGGGCTCACTGTTCCTCAGTCACAGACACCTGCTGTGTCCGTGGGACCTCAAGGAGTTGCAGTACAAGCACCATACTGGGCACACTTGTAGGCTTTCTAAGTGGAAATTCTTCAAAAATTATTCTTAAAATGTTTTTTTGCAAAAACATTTTTGTAAAAATAGATAAATTTATGCATGTGTTCAATAACTTCTTTAATAATCATGAATAAAATGACCAAAAATGAGAAAACAGAAGCCCTTATTAGAAACCATTATAATATGGAACTTGGAAAAACCGAGGGAGAGAAATTTGTGTAGTTTTATATTGACTTAACAATTCAGTGATATAACCTAAAAAGAAAAAGAAACATTTGTAAAGAATGGTTTGAAACACCATCAGCAGTAAATGTCGCAGTAGATGGTACTTACAAGTGGAGAGGAAATATGCCTTTTGGGGAGAGAAATACACTTGATCTTTTACTACACATTACTTTCCATGGAAACATACTGTGATATAGTAAAAAATCATAACATCTATGACTGACAACAGAGTCAACAACTAGGATCCATTAAAAAAATTTACATAACACTGAGTATTGGAGGGGTCTGAGAAAATGCATGGAATCTTTCTGACCCTGAAATCAGCAATACTTAGCAATAACATCAAAAGGAATAGTAAATTGAGCTTCAAGGTGTGAGAGGATATTAGATTCACAATTTTTAAAGATTCAGTTATAATTCACTAAATTGCTTCATGCCAGATGATTGCTCATGATTTTTGTCAATAATCTTTTAACCAAGTAAAATCATAATAAGGAGAAAAGAACCTATTACATTAATATTTCATATAGCCTATTTTTATGATCTCTCCATAATTAATAATTGCTGTGCATTTTGTATCTTCTATAGAACATTCTCATCTTGATAAGAAATGGTGAGCATTCTTAGAACAATCTGCCTCTAACTTATTGGTCTTAAATCAAAGCTATCAATCATTGTTGGAACAAGACAGGGTGAATTTGATGCAATGAACACACATCCATCAAATGCAAGTCTATGGCTTGGAATCTCTGTTTGAGATAGGGCTTAAATAACATAAAGCCCTTCCATGGTCAAACATAGAAACAGGGATCTTCATTATTCACTCTGTTGGGGATGGGGTGGGATGGTTACATAAGGTGAGAATCAGATATGAAGAAATGCCAAATTCCAAAGCAAAACTTTTTTAGATGTAAGAATTACATTGGCAGTAGCCTAGTGCCAGCTTTATCTTCTAGATTAATATAGAGAGGTATGCATTATCTTATTTGAAAAATACAAATCAAATATGTGTGTATTGATTGTATCTCAATAACAAGGTCAACATTCAAATAATAATTAGACAGTTGTGACATAAAAAAATTAAAGGTTTTAAGCTCTGTTTACATTAATAATAAGAATAGAACCTCAAGGTATAGCAACGAAGAATTAGCTTATTTTAAAGCAATTATACGGAAGGCAGCTAATAAAATTATGTTGACACTATATATTCTTGTCTTTCCACAAGAACCATAGCAATCAAATCAAATTAAATTTAAAAGAATGCACTAAAATACTCACTACCCAAAGGTGATCAACAGATCTTCCTTAAGCATCTGTGATAATTAGGAGGGTAATGTTTGATTTGCCCATAAAACTCATTATTTCTTTTTCTATTTCTGGAATTCATTTATCTCACTTACCTGTGACCTGTTTAGTATAGATCTGGGTCACTTTTAAATGAAAGAGTACGCATTTTGGGGTAATGAGAAGTCCACACACACACAAAAAAAGATTGTGGATATAAATAAAATGTGGGCATTCCATAATCACAAACATGTCACTTACGAATACACATACATTTGAGCAGAGCCCTGCAGAACGGAATGTTTAACCAGACTTGCCAACCCCAGTGCCTACAGTACCATGCAGGTAACAAATGAAAAGAGCCACCAACTGAGTGAGCGGCAACCACTCTCAGTCCACTGAATTATTACCTTTAAGGAATAAAGAACAGAAAAATTCAGATTTTGACATAAATGTCTGAATGTTTGAATTTTAAAAATTCAAAAACTTTAAAATACTGCTCAGACCACATAAAAGGAGTCATCATGGGCCTAACACAGTGCCAAGTCTGTGATTTAAGAGAGAGAATTCTATTGACCTTTTTTATCCAAAGTTTTTAAAACCAGTCCACCATGCTCAAACGTGTTTTCCAGAATATGAAATAGCTCATATCTTAAATTATCTAAATAGGGACATGTGTTATGAATATATAGAGGACACACTGGTTCCCACAGAGCTTTCTGCCTGCCCGGTATAGTAATGGCTGCTAGCTGCAAAGCCCATTTGGTCAGTTCAGTGCAGCAAACCACAGAGGAATTCAGTTTTGTCTTCTTTATCCTGTCCTTAGAAGTTATTTTTTAGTTTCCCTTAATCTGTGTGTATGTCGACCGTGTCCTCATGATCTACAGACATAATCTGTTATTTCCTTAAATGTTCCTTTTATCAAGCTACCTTCGTTTTTTAAACTCTTATGTTTGCTATAGTATATTTAGTCAGAAATTAATATGACTGATTTCTAAACTACTACAATTTAATTAAAATTATCGTTCTTATTGGTACTTTGTTGAAGTGTTGCCTCAGTGCTAATTGGTCTGTCTCAATCTTAATCCCTACCCCCACCCCACCCCTGCAAAGCACTGGTATTCTGGGTGTGAGTTTTTGCAGAGTACAAGGCTTTTTGTTTTAGTTTTGTTGTGTCTTTTCTTTCTTTCTGAAATACATTTATCACTCTATGGGCAAAATGTTGCCACTTATATGTAGCATTGCAAATTTCATCTGCTCACTAATTGATTATCTTCCTTAAATCAGCTTTTCAATATATATGATGCATTGGCTAAGCCCTTCCATACATTATTTCATCTAAATTTCCCTACAGCCATCCCTACATACAGATTGGAAACTGAGTTCTAAGAAACCTGCGAGGCTTGGGGGAGAGCTAGACAAATCTGGACTTTACTTTCCTGGGCTAAACTCCCTGACCATGTGATACAATCATCCCTATTGTGAATTATCACCTGCCCTGAACTTCCTTATTAATGTCAAGGGAACACTCTAATCCCTCAAGGCCAAGTGAGTGAGAAGGATCCCCCTGTCACTGGATTCCAGAAAGGAAGAGGTGGGTCTTCTGCCCCCACCCAAGGAAACCATAAGCTCCCTGGGGTTCTTTGTTACTGACTCACTCTTGCCTCCTGCTTAACTCAGCTGTGTGACCCTTGCCTTCTGACCTCAGAATTTGAAATTTGGTCTTTCTGGAACTTGTGCCTCAGCTTTCCTTGCAACTTTCTTAGCTTACACTGCCCCTCTGTTGGTAATTCTCAGACTTTAGGGTTGCCTGAGGCAGGGACCCCATATTCCTTCTCAAATTGTTTGGCCATCCCTGAATCCCTGCAAAGGGGGATGGTTGGGTATCTGGCTCCATTCTGACCTTGTCTTGGAATCCCACATAAACAGTTTCTATCCTCCACGATCCCTCCTGTCCACTCTGTGGAAATCATTGCCCCATGGAAACATGACATCTCCATATCTAGCTAATTCTTGCAATGTATTATCTTAAAAAGATACAATCTCACTGAAAAGTTTTTAATAGTTTCCCATCACCTTCATATTAGATCTGGACTCCTCTTTGTGGCCAAAGCCCTATGTGACCTGGTCCCTGTCTCTTTTCTAATTTCATTTCTTGCCACCATCTTTACCTCCCTGTTGAAGCCACACTGACCTTCCAGGCTCTTGAGCATCACAGCTATTTTCTACTCTAGGGCCTTTTCACACTGGATTACTTCTGTCTGGGTGCTCAGTAACACATCTCCACTCATTGCATGAATGATTTCTTCCCATATTTTTAAGTCTCAGTATAAATGTCACCTCCCCAGGGAAGCCTTCCATGATCACTCTATTTCCTACCCCTGCTTGCTGTTATTTACCTCCATAGCATGTATCTATCTCATAAGAAGATAGGTTTTCTCCACCATATACATTGTACTAGCTCAAAGAAAGCCCACTATACACAATATTTGAATGAATACATTACTTATAACGTTATTAGGAAAAATATAGCACTTCTATTAATTTAATGTTACTAATGCCATTGAATATGCAAACAGACATTTGAATACTTGACAAGAAGCCTAAGCACCATTTTAAATTTTGTTCTTAAGGGGGAATAATTCCAAATCCAAAAGGTCAACTTAAAATATTTTAGAAAATAATCTAGCCATTATTTGGTGACTGCCTGTATCTACCCTTAGGCTTAAAAACAATAATGGATTCTGGGTGCTGTCGGAGGCCAAGGAAAGGCAAAAGAAATGGAAAAACAGCCTCTGTCCACAAGAATTTGAACTCTAACTGAAGAACAAACATAAAACTCCTTAAGCATGATTAGATAAACAAGTCTGTACTGACCAAAATATGAACTGGGAAGGGTATGTTAAAGCTGAGGAGAAGGGAGGAATCCTGCATTAATGAAGATATGCCAGAAAAGATGCATTTGAATCTGAGCTTCACAGGGTGTGGCTTGGATGAGAGAAGTGAGTAGGGCTTTTGAGCCCTAGAATATTCCACAGAAAGCCACAGAAGCAGAGGAAATGGATTTTACTTAGGAGATAGCAGAGAGTACTGAGGAAGGAAAAAGTCAGTGATAAGAGGGAGATTGAGAGAGGGTTTCAGTTGTGCTAAGAGGGAGTTTGTGAGGGATGCTGATCTTAGAGTGAAGAATTGGAACCTGTTGATATAAGCAATAGATAACCATTAATAAGAGGATGATGGTTTCTGTGCTTGAGGACAATTGAATAACCAGCTGAGTTTAGACTGATTAGACAAGGGAGAGATGGAAATTAGAGGAATCAGCTCAGAGACTGTTGCTGTCTATCTGTCTGTCTATCTATCTATCTAGGAGACCCCATACCACAATGGAACTATGGAAATTAAAGAGAAGTACAGATTGAAAAGACATTGTAAAAGGCTTTAGTAAGGAACGAGAAGTAGCTCTGCCCATCTGGATCATCGCTCCATCTTCAGAATGGAGACCTCAAGCCCATAAATCTATCAACATGGTCTGCGATTTTGATGAGTCACAGAGAGGAGTCACAGGAAATAAAGGAATTGCTATAATGAATGAGATTCAGGCCTTCCACTCAGGTACTACTGACCACAGTAGCCCAGGATGACTTGAAGGGGACTGTTTCTCTTCAAGGAGTTCAGACACAGGGTCAAAAGATGACCGAGTGTCTCTACGTATGCATGTGGTCTCAGGCTGTCATGGTACTGAATGCAGGATATATCAGAATGCAGTTTAGAAAGACATATTAAAGAAAGGACTCATCACAGTAACACATCTCCACATGCAAGCCACATGAGCGTCTTGGCACCAGCTCTCCTTGTGTTGAGCAACACCCACTCAGGAAGGAAATGGAGACCCGATGCTATTTTTTCTTCTCTGAGCATGTGGCTGTTCTTCACTAAAATTACAACTAATTCCTATCTTTCACTTTCAGCCTCTCACTGAAATTCAATTCATGTAGAAAACTGCATGATTACCCCTAAGCTGGATGCTTGTCCTGACCTAGTAGCCCCAAACATATGCAGATATTTCCCTCCTCCTGCATCCATAGTTTCACTTTCTGTGGTTTTAGATAACCTATGGTCAAACATGGTCTGAACATACTAATATTTGTTTCAACTCTTTTCAGAGAGACCATCTTCAAATCTTGATGAGCTGCAGAGGAAATGAAGGAATTGCTATAATAAATGAGACATTTGGGCCTTCCACTCAGGTGCTAGTGACCACAGTAGCCCAGGACAACTTGAAGGGGACTGTTTCTCTTCCAGGAGTTCAGACACAGGGTCAAAAGACCTCTAAGTGTCTCTATGTATGCATGTGTATTGTTATAATTGTCTAATTTATTATTTTCTTAAGTCTGTGCCCAATTTGAAAGTTAAACTATCATATGTATATGTGTTTAGGGAAAAGCAGTTTATTTGGATCCTGGTGCTATCCAGGGTTTCAGGCATCCACTTGGGATTTTAGAATGTACCCCTTGTGGGTAAAGAGGGACAACCGCTACTTCAAAGGAAAGGATGATTCACAAAATTTAGAACTTTTAATATCAGGACTTTAGACTACAGAAGGAATCACTCACTATTCACTCTATTAAAGACCCCTCTAAGTGCCTCACGAGACTCAGCACACACTCATCTTTTGAAGAACATAGCTATTGCACTAAGCGGCATACCTGCATGTTAGTTTGGCACTTCCTATTGGTTTTATAATTATATTCTTTAACCCTTGTTTAGGTGTCTTCTAACTAAACTCCCTGAAGGTACAAACCTTAATGTATTAAATTTTCAGTATCATCCTGTAGTTCCCCCTGCTATTTTTTTAGTACACAGTGGGCATGCAATAAATGCCCTTTCCATCAGATCAAGTTGTTAAGTCAGGATAGAAGTCAATGGTTTATAGTCAGATCTAAATCTTTCATGACTGGAGAAGAAAGGAAATGGGCAGGTATTTCAGCCTTAAAATGGCAAGGGGAATTTGTGGGTTTTTCCCTCTATAGCAATGTCAGTAGATGATATTGGATTTACCATGTAGCAGGGCTCATAGAAGTGCAATACAACCCGGATGACAGTATGAAATGTATTTTGTGTGTATTCACAAAATTCCACAGAATCAATCACCATCCCTTTGGCCAAGTTAATATGAACTCGAGTGGCAGTAGCCCACGGACCTTTAATAGAGTTCACCGATGGGAAATAGTAACAGCTCCCATGGAGGCAGTACCTTTGCTGCCAACCATGATCTATGATGACAGCCTCCCAGAAAACACATTGACACAATAGGCTGTAATGACTCAGATGGGGCTTTTATGTGATATCGGGCCAGTGATCCGCAGACAATGTCTCACTGGGAGGTGTCTCAATTGCCTTCTCCAAAGCTTTCCCTCATGCTTTCAGGCCTGTCCAGGTACTTCCTGAAGCCCAGGGATGTCTGCCTATGCTCTAAAATTATCAAAATCTGCCTGAAGGCATCTCTATTGCACCAATCAACCACCAGAAAGCCAATGAGAAAAATGAAAAAATAGCTATAGATGGAAAATTTTATACAATCTGCAATGTTAGGTGTAGTTATATTTGCTTAGGGAGTATAATTAAGCATCAACTGCCAGATTTGGGCTTAATTTCTCATCAAGTCCTGTGACCAGTTTGCAGCCTTCTTTGCCCACACCTTAAAGAGGATCTACAACCCCTGAGCCAGTCAATCAGCTAATGACTATGTGACAAATGTACTCATGATTATGCAAGGCATTGCTGTATATTTAGGAGAATAATGGTCTCTATCCTCAAAGAGCTTCTGATGGAGTTCAAAAAGGTGAAACTGATATGTTTAGCCATTATGGCCTAAATTACTCCATGGGTGTATTCTATGCTCTAAGCTGTTTGAGGATTGTATGTTCGTAGCAGCCTAATAAACACCTGTTTTCCATACATCATTGTTTTAATCCAGTGAAATCATGGGTGTGTGATCTGGCACTGGGCAATAATAAAGATAGTACATAGCAGAGGAAAGAATTAATTTGCTAGTGGATGATGAAAAGACCTGAGTCAGATACTTTTAGAGTAGGTCAAGGGCATATGGGAAGGAGGACTGGGAAAGGGGAGTACCAGAAGTTTATTAACATTTCATGATATCTATTATGCCTGAGACACTTGACAGGTTGGCTCATTTTACCTAACCAACATCCCTGGGAAATAGAGATTATCATCATCACTTTACACATGATGAAATAGCAGCTCAAAGAGATTACCTGTCTTGCCCTACATCATGAAACCAGGAAATGATGGAGTCAGGTCTCAAGTCCGGATCTACCAGCTCCAAAGCCCACACTCTTTCTATTCTGTCATCTTAACTCCCTGAAGTGAGTAATAGATTCAAGAGACCAATTTCTGCCAGTTTATGAAGGCCAGGGCTGGTATTCTGCCAAGGTGCCTTGACACACCAGTCAGCATCCATCCTGACTGGTCAGTGTAAAAGCCATTTAACATGCTATATATTTATAAGATATCATACCCATAATGTCCTTACTGAATCTCTGAAATTGGAGAACACTTACTGCTGGCTTTTGAGAGAAATACTGTCAAATCCAAATGTAGCTCTAAGGTCAAGGGAAATGATCTCCAACACTGGGAGAAAATTTACACAGAGAAAACTTTCAATTCTTATAATCATAGTGCTATACTTTAAAAAGCACTTTAAAGTTGTAAGAAAACAAGCACAGGGTTTTTTTTGGGGGGGGGGTAGTTTTAAATATGCATAATTATCTTGATTTTGTTGAAACTTGTCACTCTCTCCAATCTCTAACTCTTCAGAGATAAGCACTTTCAACAATTTAGTAGGTATCTAATTTTTCCTATCCATAGAGAAACATAAACTATATGTTTGTTTTCCAGAAATTAAGTCATATAAACTACTCTGCTTACTATTTATACATAATATATCAAGGACATCTTTCCTTGTCAATACATATAGATCCATTTTGTTCTTTTTAATAACTGCATGGATTTCAAAAGACAAAATATTCTTTTAAATATCATGGTCTCCCTTTAGCAAATTAAATTTAGGTATTCACTCATCTATGCCTATTTTATAGAAATTCATACATATATTCATTATTACTCTATATAATTTGCTGATATATCATTGTACCAATGTGATATGTCAGTATTAAAATTACATATTTAATGCAGTTTATGATTAGCTGTAACTTCCTAATATAACACTGCACTAATAGTTTATGCAATTCCACCTCAGTCGCAATTGATGGTCCCCTGCTGCAGTGAACATCAGGAGCCATCTCAACAGCTCCCAAAGCACTGTCAAAACTCATAATAGCAACTCAAAGTAATCAGAGATAGTTTCCTAAAAGGTCTGAAACTTCAGCCATTCCTTGAAACATAAGGAGGATTTGGCTAGGCCAAAAGAAGAGGGAGCAAAGAATAGGAACCCAAGGAGTCAGGACCATGGACAGAGCAGAGATGGGTTGGATGGAAAAATGAGCTTTGAGGGGAGTCCTGAGGAAAGTGGTAGGAGAGGTGAAATGTGGTTTTATGATGAGAGTTTTGAAAAACATCAGAAAGTTCCGATTTGGTGTTTAAATAGGAAGTCATAACCAAAGGATGACTTGGGAGAGATTTAGCAAACCAGCAGTTATATGAGGTAGATTTGTCCACACATGAAAAGGTATAGTTGAGTAAGACATTACATGGAAAGAATCAACATGGTCCGCTGCTCTGCTTACTGAGAACTTGTTCTGGGCCAAGTCCTGTACTAAGTATTCAAGTTACATGTTCTCATTTAGCCTCCTCAGGGTGACCCTGAGTCTTAATGACAACTAATCCCATGGATGAGATATGCCAAAGCTTGGAAAGGTTAAGTGATTTTCTGGAAGTTGCATAGTCTACCTAGTACAGAGCTGAAATCCTAACCAACATGCAAAGGTAGGAATCAGACCCAAAATGCAGATTTGTATCACAAATACTGTGGACATTCCACTCTGTACTAACTCATAACTTCAAAACTAAGATGTTCTTTCCTTTTTTCCACTGTTACCCTCCTTCCATGGAAACCTAAAGAAAAAGTAGCTTCCTAACAATTTATCAGGTTCAAATCACCCCCAATGATAGTTCCACCCAAGTTTACAAAGTTTTTACAAAAGTAAAATGAGGTAAAATCAAATTCAGGCTTTGTCAACTCATGAAGTTACCTCTCACAATGTCACCTATCCTCTAGGGACTTCACGCTTCTCAATCATAGTGAGGAAAAGCAGGTATTACAGATCTTTCCTTGTCCCTAAATATTCCACAGTATGCTCAAACAGAAGGACCATGCTAATAAAGTCTAAATCTTACTTGGCCCCAAGAATTGGATTATTATCTCTAATATGTCCATAGGTATTCATTAATTTAATCGTTTATAGAGTAAATGTTCTTGGGTACATACTGTGTGCCTATTTTTTTTTGAGTGTGTCCTCTGTTCCTATGTGTTATTTAAGTCTTAACCCATTTAATCTTTATAACTATCCTATGAAGTATTTATTTATAACAATGAAACACAGTGAGTAATTTGTCTAAGATTATACAGATGTGTAGCAAAATCAAGATTAAGATCAGACAATGTCCATAGCCCCAACTCAACCTCAGTGCTTTGCTCAATAACCATCACATCATGTTTCCAGGGAAATTCCCCAGTAACTCTTAGAAGTTAGTAATTGACCAAGGCTGAAATGAAAGACTTAGAGTGCTATAGAATTCTGTGGTTTATGCTTTAGAATTCCAAGCCTATGTTTGAAGTCTAGTTACCACATGCTGGGTGACCTCAATTTCTCTGCACCTTTTTTCATCCATAATTAGAGATAAAATAATGTCTACCCATAGGGTAGTCATGAAGCATAAATACAACATCGAGGGCCCAAAAAAGAGATTCAGAGGAACACCTGGATTACTTTAAGGAAATGTTCTAGTGTTTTGGATGTTGGAAGGTATTTATAGATGCAGAACCCATCTTGACTTCAGCCATCTGATCACCTACTTTGAAGAAGTCTCTAGAGTCTAAGATATGCTAATTTGGAACTATAGGCATTTGAATGCTGGAATGCATTTTCAAGGAAGAGTGAATTCTTAGGGGTTACCTATGTTCCCTAGAAACAACTACTAGGAAAAAGTGTGGACAATTACTATGCAAAACCATAGAGCATTCTGGAACTATTCACACTAGAAGGGAAGATAAGTTTCCTCTCTGATAGTGGCTTGCTGAATATTAAAATGTCCTGTGTTTTGTGTACCACCCATTGGTTGGATAATGATCTTCAACACTTCACAATCGCTGTGTTGGCACCAGAACAGCTCCACAAGGGAGATTAGCAAGACTATTTGTACTTTAATTGATTCCTTGAAACATTTCCTAGATAAGACGATTATTTGCATTTTCCTGATGGCTAATCCAAATGTAGACTTCTAATAGTTTGAATAAAAGACACACTGAGTTTGTGGCAGTGAAAAGTGAAAAAAAAAAAAAAAAAAAAAAAAAAAAAAAAAAAAAAAAGGAGGAGGAATCACAATTCCTATTCCCATTTCTATAAATGCTAAGCGTCTTTCTCTTCCAAATAACTGTAACTATATAAACAATAAATATTCCGGACCATGGACCTGCAGTTTCAGAGCATGACAAGAATGGAGCTAGTTCAACATGGACGTGGGTTATAAATGAGATATGCTCAGAACCTACTACGCTGAAATTATATAGGGCAAGGCAGAATCTAAATCACAAGCGTGACTAACTCTTATTTGTTTTGTCGGGTTTATTTTATAGGGAGCAGACTTGGGTCCTCCGCGAGACATTGGGAGGGGCGGCCCTTGATTGAAAGCTGCTGAGGAGGAAACACTGAACCCCAGCGAATCAAACCCTGCCGTGGCCTTGTTTCAGATCCTGTCTTCCGCGGAGCTGCTCCAACTCTCTCTACCGAAAAATTGACTGCGGCGCTTGCTTTTGAGCATTCCTGTGCTCGCAGTGAGGATATCAATGCCTGCACTCTGGCCATCCCCCAAGGCTGCCTGTCTCCTGGTTGACTTTGCACCTGCACTCAGGCTGCCCTTGAGGAAGCAAAGTCAGCAGACAGACTCTCTGTTCCCTTTCTTTAGGGGCAGAGCACATGTTTTCCGAGCCACTGCTGCCTTCTGGATTACTCACGGGGCTTCCAATTCAGATCTTCTTCTTTCCTACTTCTTCTGGCCCTGGGAGAAGGAAGCCATTCCACCATGCTGTTCTTTTGAGCCCTCTCCCTGGGCCTCCCCGCTCAGTAGCCCAGCCCGAGTAGCCCACTCCAGAGGCACATGTGAATGCTGATGGCAAGAAAAAGCAGGGGGGAAGCAGGCACTCCAGCCTGATGTGGGGACACATGGGATTTTGGAAATCAGCTTCTGTGAGGGACTTTTCTTCAGGAAGGGAGAGTTTTGCACACAGTGTGCCAGACAGCCTGGGATTACAGAGCCAAGAAACTCCCCAAGGAGCTCACCTTGGTGCCCTGAATCCTTGAGCATGAGTTCTTTCACAGCCTCTAAGGGGCCTGACTAGCTCTTACAACTTGGTAGTCAGTAATGCAGTATTCAGAGCCAAAGATAGGGTAAAAGGGGAAATTACTTCAGCAAATTGCTTCTTCAAGACTCAGTTTTCTTATCTGTAAAACAGGGAATAAGCCACTTACCTCGCTGGGCAAGTATGACAATCAAATGATATAATGCATGGAAACTGCCTAACATGGGGCTGGAGGATAATAAAAAATAAATTTGTTCTTATTATTATTTTAAGATACCCTTCATATATTATTTCTGATCTTTTTAAAAACAAAACAAAACAAACCTTCAATTACAAATGGTACTAAATCCTTTGTACAAATAGGACATTATAGACAGACCAGACAGGTGACTTGCATCAAACTGAGTAACTGCTAAGTGGCAGAATCAGATCCACCGCTCAGATCTGAGCTCCGGCATTCTGTCCTACTTCCTTCTGCCCCAGAGTTGCCTTGGCCACCATCCTGACTGAACTGTCAAGGCAACACCATACTAAGTCACTCTCCCCTGCTGGCTCTGTACTCAGCTCTAAGAACATATTCCAGCAAGGCTCGCTGCTAGACAAAGAAATGCCAACATGGACATGCTCATGAAATCCCTCTCACCGTAGAAACTGCCCACTTTGACAGGCATGTTTTAGCAGGAAACAAGGTAGCTTGCTTTCCAAAGTGCTTGCTCCTGCATCTCATAACCAAAGGAGAGGAGCAGCAACAGTTTTTTGTTTTCTTTTTTTTTATTGGCCCATAACCTTTCAGTTATATGAGTTTGGCATGAAATGACAGCTGTTAACACAGCAGGCCACCTCTTGGCATTCCAGTGATGGCTATATTAGTGCCACCACAGGGCCCAGGCTTGCCATAAGCCTTTCGTGAATCAAAGTGCCACTATTTTCCCCTTATAAAAACCACAAGATGGTATCCAGGCTGTGCTTTTCAATTTATATTGTTCTGCCGTGCAGCAGCAAGATCATGAATTTTAAGTGCCTACTGAGATTTGGTCCTGTAACTGCACCATGGGCCCAATGCCACAATGGGGAGAATGGTGCAAAGTAAGTATAATAGTGTTTTTACAAAAAAAAAAAAAATCTGATTGCAATAAATCCTGAAGACTGAGGATAGATTCAGTTGAGGATTCTCATTAAATACTAATTCCCCCTTTTCCCCCTGTACTTGCTTCACCCTCTCATATATTATATAAATTTTATCTTACATGGCTCAGAATAGGACTAAAACATGCATCTTACTGCTTTCCAAAGATGCTGGTAATAAAAGGCAGAGATGGGGGATAAGACAGAGGAGAAAGAACTGGAGGCCAGTGTTGACCGTGGCTTCATGAATAATTCACATTCTATCCCTTCAAGCCAAAGCTTCCTCCTAACTGTCTTTCTCAACTGATATTTCTGCAATCCTCCTAAATATCCGGCCTTGAAGCAATGAAAGCAAATCTTCAACTTGCCCCCCTGTTGCCACTCACGGTCAGTTGCCAGGTCTGTGGATACTTCCTTTACAATATCTCTCATCTCCAGCCTCTATTTTGACTCTCCAAGCTATTACTCTAGTGGAGGTCTTTATAATCTAAAAACTGAGTCATTATGATCATTAATTTGTGAGCGAGCAGATAAGACTTTAGCTCTGGATGCAAACAAATTCGGGTTCAAATGCTGGAGCAGACACTTACTAGCTGTGTCCCCTTGGACAAGTGACTTAACATTTCCAAGCCTCATCTGAAAAACAAAGATAACAATAAGTAACTACCCCTCAGGGTGTAACAATGATCAAGATAATGTATGCCAAGTGATTACATTATTTTTGAGCAGTTTTGCATAATCAATTTCTTCCCTCTTTACTTTGCTCTATATTCCTCTTTTAATTTTCTCTTATTAGAATTAAGCAAAAATGAGGAAAGCTGTTTCAAAACCTAAATGAGGCATCAGAGAAACTCCAAAAACTGGTCTCTCAGTCAAGGTCTTTTACCATCAGACCTTTAAAGGCCTTCCAAACATGCCTCTCCCAACACCACTCCTCAGTAGTTCTCACCACATGACCTGGACACACATTTTTTCCCTAATCCACAGTTTGCACCATTATTCTTCTCCATCAGTCAAACACACATGTTAAGGGCCACTTTAAATCCAGCATCCTTTAAAAACATCTTTTTGATATTTCAACCTGCCTTCTTCACCAAACTCTGTAGTAGTTAACACCTATTTCCTGAGTTATTTATGCTACAAATCATATCCTTCCGACCTTGAAACTTCATCTTTCATGGGTTTATGTCCCATTTTTGTTCTTCAATGAGAATATCCACCTTACAGGTAAAACTTCCTTAGAATAAAGCCTTTGGGTTCTTCAGGAACTAATTTTCTTTTGGATGTAGTTCAAATGCATGCATCTTGCATGACACTGAGATTGATAAATTTGGAAACAGGGTTTTTTTTGTGTGTGTGTTTGTTTGTTTTTAGTTGTAGATGGACACATTACCTTTGTTTTATTTATTTATTTTTATGTGGTGCTGAGGATCAAACCCAGTGCCTCATATCTGCTAGGCAGGTTCTGTACCACTGAGCTAAAACCCCAGCCCCAGAAGTGTTTCTAAACAATGTGAATCAGAAAGGACCCAGAAAAGAGTGGGAAAGCTCCAGTGTCCTTGATCGTGTCCTGGAAATAGCTGATGCAAAGCCTATAGTGAGTATCTCAGCGACAGGCTCTTTTTAATGTGGAGGAAATTTCTCCCTGGTGCCTGAAGCAGGTTCCTAAGCATCCCTTAGGCTATGGCCATATGTGAATAGAGACAGAATCCTCATCTAATGGGGCAGAGACCAAGAAGCCATAATCCACTAAGGAAGGATCAAGGAGAGAGAACACATCCCAGGTGACATCCATGGACCTCCCATAGTATTCCTATTTCTGATCATGTTGTTTGAGTGGAGCCAGAATTAATTGGGATGAATAAGAAACAAAGAGGCTACTGGCATGGGAATGGATTCTAGTTTACAGAAGATGAATCATCCCCATGCTTTGTGTCCTTCTATCCTTACTCAAAATTGAACAATAGAGTGTTTACCAATTGACAAGCACAAAGTCAAGTTCTTCATTCCTGGAGACCACTGACTGTTGAACCCAGATCACCAGAGGTTGAGTGAACTCAAAACCAAAGATATCCTGGCAAGTCAGTGCCAGAAACTGGAGAAGCTGTGTCACAAAGGGATCAAAGGCACATACAGGAAGGTCACTGGGACATATAGACATAAAGAATCAGAAACCAAGCCTCACAACCAGGAGGATGAAGCAAGCTCATGAGAGTTGTTGGTATTATTGCCAACTTCTTCATCATCAGCAGCAGAGGTCTGTAGTCCCCTCTCTGAACTCCTTGGCCTTGAATGTTTTTTGGAATTTATAATTTTGGGATTTTAGATACATTAATTAAATTGATTTTATCCATTAACATTTCTGCAGCAAATTATATTAAGTGGAATTAGAGCCAATAAATAGCCTCATGTCAGCTCAGGTCAGATTTTCTACCAAATGGGTTTTGACACCAATTTACAAACAAGGAAAAAAAAACATTTTTTTTTAAAGAATTTTGGTGACTTTCAGAATTACAAGTGAGAGATTGTAGATGAAGAGAAGATTTATGAAGTAGCAGGCACTTGTGAGAGCCTCCATACACCTGCTGGATTGAGGCCCTGGGTGGGTGACAGCCTTCCCACAGTCATCTGAGAACTAAGTTACAATCTGCAAAACCACAACTACGGGCAGGTTAGGATTTGACTATAAG
The DNA here is from genome assembly GCF_001458135.2 of Marmota marmota marmota. Lineage (NCBI taxonomy): Eukaryota > Metazoa > Chordata > Mammalia > Rodentia > Sciuridae > Marmota > Marmota marmota. The sequence goes on from NW_026000005.1 coordinate 26,154,116, forward strand.
GATCCCACTATCCTCAACTATGCAGAGTCACAGGGCAGGGCCATGTAAATCCAGATTTCTAAGAAAAATTTGGTTTGATGTAGATCTAACTAAACTACATTCTGAAGTCTGCATTCATCTCATATGACTATTCTATTGGCTCTCCGTTATCTCTGGGTACTTAGAAATTCTTTATTGATGACTTTGGGTTGTAGTTTTCTCACTAGTGACTATTTTCTTCTAATGCCGAATTTAAGGAACATCTAAAGTTATTTTTAAAACTATTTTGATTCCACAACATCACCAGCAATTACCTGGACCTACACTATCATGAAGTCTGCAAGATAGAATTTTATTTTAGAAAATTAATATTTTTAAATGATACAAGCAAAAAAAGAGATCCTGTGGATCTCCCTTTATTTTGGAGATCATATTTATGTGTAACTATTACAGAAGTGCAACCAGACAATAGAGGCCTACCCAACCAAGCAGAGACAACCTTACCAACAGACATCACCATCTTCCCAACAAACAGGTACCTTCAGAGCTCTATGGCATTGTCAGGTGAGTGGCCTTGGCTCCCAGACTCAGAACCATGGCCATTGATGTCTATCATTCAGACATTCTGTCATGATGACCAAGTCAGCTGAAAGCATGTGGGGAAGGACAGGAATACAGACAGAGGAGAAGCAGAAACTACCCACTTTCCTCACTTTCTCTCTGCTGCCTACTTTCACAGCCCCCTGGACCATCAGTGACCTAGCTTCTGTAACCAGGTATTATCCCGAGCAATTTAAAAAGCAGCAATCCCCTGGGGATTTATCAACCAGAAACTTCTCCATGTTCCATGGTGCTCCAAATCCCTCTTGCAAGTGATCAAGTCTCTTTAGGGAAATAAATGTCTATTCTTTCCCAAGTGTTGTTTTTTTCCCAGAAGGGAAATAGTTAAGTCACTTGCCACATCTCTCTTTGAACTTGAATGCCCTGGGGTGGGGGTGAGGGGGTGGTTGGTTTCTCATACTTGAACCTGCTAAAATTCAGTTTGGAGAAAGGATAGTTAGATTGGAGAAAGAAGGAGCAGTCCTCTATCTAATGAGTGTGAGGATTTTCACTTGACTCCTGTTAATACTAATGAGGGTGATCTGCCAAAATCCTTGTGCACTGAAATGAAAATATATGCTTTCATATAGAGATTTCCTGTTACACTGTTGATAATTCATTGTATGATGTGATCAACTTATACTATAATAATGGCACTTATACATCACACTTTGAAGATGCTTTTTATTGACTTAATGTGAATATTATTGCCATCGTTTATTACAGAGAAGTATCTTGTAGTAATTGAAATACAATATAGTGTCATTAATCATCCTGAATGCAAAATGTTAACTTTAAACTGGTCACACTGTATTAAATGCTCCTCTAACCATAAAGCAATTTGATTTTCAAGTCTGTAGAAAACATTTTCAAGCAGGATGTTTAGGATTTAGTATAACTAGAACTTAGAACACATCTCTGTATTAGTTTTCTTTAACAGAAGTAAGCTCCATGACTGCTTGGTAGATTCTCCCTTCCATTGTGAACTCACTGGATAAAATGATTAAAGTTGCTTTCATACAACCAGGGACAGGACTGTTTTCCCCTCTCTCTATGTTGACCTTGAGAACTGGTTATCCATATTTTTAATATGTAACTCACTAGAACTTTAAATTTAAAAAGTTGTACTGTCAGACCAAAAAAAAGAAAAAAGAAAATGAGATAGAAGGATAATAAGAGACCTCTGCCCAGGTGTCATTCTGTTGTATTCTCTTCCAAAAGCTGCATTTGTTATCAAGTGGTGCATGAGACTGACATTAGATTTTATAGGTCAAATGATTTTGTGGTCTCAAGTTTCTTCTTATAACTGGACGTGACTAATAAAAAATTGCAAATGAAAAACATAGGTAGAAAAATTTCCATTTCCTGTTTGGGCTAAGAAATTAAGGCACTTAGAATGCAAATATGCCAATTTTTTTTTTACAAAAATCTCTAAGGGATATACAAAGGGAAACTTATGGTATGATTTTAGATATAATACTAAGTTTGGAATGAAGAAGAATTTAAGTCCATCTTTAACCTGCCTTTTATATCAGAAGGTATTTCTTAGCCATATGACAATTTATCTACATCATCGAGTAGTACAACTTTAAGAAGCTGCTTCTTTTATTCCAGTCATTGATAAAAATAACTCACTGGGTGGTACTTTTCTTATTTAAAAAATGTATACTATAATTCCATTTATTTTGGAGCAGTGTTTTTTCATGATAGAAGTATATCTACTAGTAATAGATAATCCACAAAATACAAAGAAGAAATTAAGGCACTTAGAAATGCCTCAAGGCAATATTTTCAAAAGCCTTTGTAACCCTTATGAAAGATGCAGAGAGACATTAAAATGCTTGTTGAGGACATTTCCTTTCCTTTTCACTTGATACAAACTGATAAGCAATTTAGGACCCTCTGTGTGTAAGGCACAGAGTGATTCTATGTCATTTCAGATTTGACTTTTGTCAGTAGCCTTTCTCTTCATAGGTGCATTTATTTTTGACCAATTTGCAAAGAGATTAAAATGAAAATGTATGAAGAGTCCCAGAAGGTAGTCTGCTTTGAAAAGCTGTTTACTTGCCTTGGGCATGGTTTGGGAGGGTAAAGGTCAAGGATGAGTCATGAGAAAGCCCCAGGGCTGTCCATTCAGACAAGCTCAATGCACTTTCATCTCTCTCTGTTTTTGTTGACACCAGCTGTGTCTACCTTAATCCTCCCTGTGCGTTTACATCTTTTTTCTTAATAATCTATATGCAAACCCTAGAAAGGGGGCATGTGCCGAATAGAATAGAAAGTAATGGTTGGGGAGCAGGTGATGGGGAGAAAAGGCAAGGGAAAAGAAGTATAATGGGAAAAGAAGTATAACAGATTCCTTTTAATAAAATGTCAGAGAACCCAACAGCACATCTGACAAGACTTGGTTTGACTTGGAGCATCAATGGGAGCTGTGATTCTTAAACATTACCCAATACCCAAAACAAAGGGATGCGAATATGCCAATTTTTTTTTTTTACAAAAATCTCAAAGTGCTTCCCACAAATCATCTTTAAGTGTGACAGATGAAAATACATTTCATGACTTTGAAGCTTTTAAGGAACAGAACTATTAAATCAACCCACATAGCAGATTATTTGATTGTATGTTTCCAATAAACAGTACTATAGAGGGGGTTGTGACTAAATCACTCCCCTTTCCTAAAACATATAGGCGGAGGTGAAGTTGTGAAAAGAGGGTGACAGAAGGAACATCACTGCATCCTGATCAAATTTCTTGGTCAAAAGGAATATATGGATGTACTGTCAAGAGAAGAAGGAAGAGTTTGAGAACAGAGAACAAGAACAAAACCAAACAGTCTTAAAATATACACCACGATGGACTACTACTATCTACACTGGCACAGCCGTGGGTGATAATGCCTGGTGGCAGCCCCACCTGTGGAAAGCCGCAGGTTGGAACCCTGTGTTGAGGTTTATAGAAAAAGCGGTGCTGATGCTGTGATCTGCCAGGAAAAACCAGGGGCAAGGAAAACATCAAAGGCAGAGACTACCCTAGCAACACTGAGGGAATTTTCAGCATATGATTACTTCATTTCTCTTGCAAAGGAGAAAAAAAAAATCTTTAATATGACCACCAAAGTGGGGGTGGGGCGGGGAAAGGAAGGCAGGGTCACTTCTCCAGAGAGACAGCCCAGGCTGGGGGTGATGGGTAAGGCTGGGATGCGGAGTGCCTGGCAGTAACCCCTGGCAACAGCCATTCCCAGAACAGCTGTCAAGCAGTGACTTAAATGGATGACCCAGTGCAGGGTTTGTTTTTATTTGGTTGCATGTTTTTTAACCCTGATACATGGCTTTAAACACCAAGGGACTCTTTTTTTTTCTTTCTTTCTTTTTTTTTAAGAAGAAAGAAGCTGGCATATATTTTAGGTTCAGAAGGCATCTTTTTTTTTTTTAAGTACCCAAGGGAAACAACTTCACTGCCATAAGAACCAAAGAACTGCTAAATATATTACCCTTAAAAGCCCAAAGCCCCAAATTTAGTACATGCCTTGTACAAGCACTATCATTTTAATTAATGCTTTCTGCTGGTTTTAAGAAAATAGTGCTTTAAGCACCATCTCTCTCCTCCTTGCCTAGCCTGATAGTCAGACTACCTGGATGTGAACCCTAACTCTTTCATCATTTATTATAATTTGAAGCAACTGTGGACCCTCTCCACACCTTAGTTTGTTCCTCTACAAAATAAAGAGTGATGATAGGACTTACCTCTAGCAAAGGTAGAAGTAATTAGTGCAGGTGAGGCATGTGGCACACTGCCTGGCTCTGGATTAGCATCCAGCACAAGTTAGCCAGCAATTATTACTGTTTCTTACCATGTCTTAGTAAACACAAAATGCTGTGAATTGTATGATATGTTACTATTATTTTATGTATCAGTAAGAAAAAATTGATACCCATCAACTCTAACACATGCTTTCTTACAGTTCATTTTACACTTCTGCAAAAGTCCTTCTACACTTCATAGACATGTATTTTTATCATAGATCACACTTGTACATACATTAAAAGGTAAATGTAAGCTAAATAATTTAATGCATTCCTGAAACTATTTAGCCTTAGAGTCCAATTCACCTGAATTTCTTCTTGAGCTATCAAAGCTCTGCACCAAGACCACCAGGGAACACTGCTGATCATACAAAACTGGGTTTATTAAACTTGCTGAGCAGGAAAAAGTTCCAGCTTGGCAGGGTTTCAACATTCTGAAAGGGGAGGCAGAGAGGGGCACTTATGGTATTTTTCCAGGTGTGGGGGTGGTCTCAAGGTGGCTTGGAGCAGAAATAAGTGAGGACTGGGTAGGGATGGGTCCAAATGTATAACAAAGAAGAGCTTTTGCAAGTCAGTGTTTTTATCTTGGAACATATAGGGCTGATGTCAAAACCCTTCAAACTTAATTTGCTATTCATGTCATGGTTCACATGATTTATCTGCTTTGCCAATCTTACAATACAGTTTTGCAAGTTGTGATTTCTGCTTTAATTCTGACCCTTGTCATCAACATCCACATCTTTCCACCCAACGTTCTGATCTGTGCCATTAGGAGCGCTGATGACGCAGAACAGCTATTGCCTCTGGTTGTCCTCTGTAGTAGCTGGCAGCCACTCTGAAAGTTTCAAGGCCCCCTTGCCTTACTGACAACTACATCAAAACTGTTCCTGGATGATGTTGATTTCAATATGTTTCCTGATTTCAGAATTGACAAAACGCAAAAAAATCGTGCAACACAGAATCCATGCGATAGCGTAATAATTTGATGAAAAGAAAGTCTAATTTTCATCCTGACAAGTAAAATCAATCACATGTTTAAACTCTGATTAGAGAACTAGTCAATGCTGGAAAATAACTATAAAGATGTGTCATAAAATTTTTGAGCAGCACAAGAATATTTATCTATGTATGGGAAGGTCCTAATGACCCCTGTCTCAAGTCTCATGGAGGAGTAATGTTTGTTTTGTTTAGAGCTTTATAATGTTATCATTAGTTTTACTTCCCCGAATTAGTAATTTCCTAATTTTTAGAGTCTTCTTTTTTTAAAAAAACAGGGAAGTTATCTTCTCTCAGAAGAAATAATCTGACCCATATATACAAGAAATATTTGACGTATTTTACCTCTGGAATTGCTATGCCATTGGATGACACTTGAAAAGATGATACTCAAATGCACATTTCTTAAAGTATATTTTTATTTTTAATTGATCCATAGTATTGTACATATTTATTCAAAGATGCACTAGTAATTGAACTTTTTCATAACAAAATGGATTTGAACTTGGCTCCATTGTAACTCACTGAACAGGCCCAATGGTAGCTCCAAGAAGATAAGTCCAGAAGCAAGCAATCGATTAGGACCCTGACCTTTGGTCTCATAATTTCCAAAAAATGGTGAGTGTGTATGCATATGTGTGTCTGTCAGTGTGCTGGGTGGGGATGCAGAAGGAGAGAACTTGGAAATTTGTTTATGTTGTCGATATCATGCTTTCCTCTGAAAGATTACCCCACATGTCAGGCTTAAAAGTAACAGATACTTTGCCTTATGATTGACGTGGTTCAGGGAAGACTCTTCGTCACCAAGGTTATAGAGCTTTAGAGGTCCCACATGGCTAACAGATGTTGGGGCTCCATTCGCTCCATAATTAATAGTAATTCAAATTAAAATGTTTCTAAGTTAGAAATAGATTTTGATTTCTACAACAACATTCTGACTTCTCCATGACTATATTGACACTCTTTTTGCCATATCAAAATTTTTGGTTATTTTCTTTTTCCAACAAGAGAAATGTGAGCTGCCCCTGCATACTAATGTCCTGAGCATATTCCTGTGTGCCTGCTGGGAAATCCTCACTGGGTGGCATCTTGGTTTGCTTCTGGATCAGGAAATGCTTTCAGCTTTAGTCTGTACAGAATGGAGATGTTGGAATAAAACTGTGAACGTTTTTTTGTGTTCATTTGTGAGCAAATCCCTCCCCTGCCCCTTTTCTAACCCAGTGTCAAATGGGTTGTTTCTCAAAGTACAATTCAGATTTTCTTTACTGCAGATTATTCACTCTGTTGGGTTTCTTTATCTGAAATTATCCTGGGGAACCTTTGTGTTTGAAGCACAAAATGATATGAAAAGTCAAGTTTAAAAAAAAAAAAAAAAGGCAAACCTAAAAGCTGAAGGCGGTTGTTGGAAGCAGAAAAATCATTCCTTGAACTCCCCAGGAGTTGATCAAAGAGACAGCCATAAATTGCAACAAAGGCAAAGATCTACTCTGCTCTGAAAGCCAGCCAGAAACACTGGAAATGTTTCATTATTTATTTCATTAATTCTGTGATAGCAATCTCTTCTGACAAGATTTGCAAATCTAATCATTTATTAATGAAACGTGTCTGGTGGATTGTGCCCAAGACCTTCTTTAGGTCCCAGCTTCTTGTATGACCGAAGCCTTTCGCTAATTGCCAGCTTGTTGTCTTGCTATATAATGTGACACTGGACTTTCCAAGATCCTCACCAGAGATCTGTCTTTCTGAGTGCACAGGCATATCCAACATGGCCACCAGGCTCCAAGGACCAGCACAATGGACACTTTTTAGGATGCATACAGCAGACCTGGTTTCTTCTTCTCCTGGAGAGCATTTTTCTGAGAATGCCATGAAACCCTGTGTGTGCGGTTTTAAGTCATAATGCAATCAGGAAGGAACAATTAAACTGCATTTGCAGCATTGTTGCTCACAAGGATGCACGTACAGTTAACCTGACTCTTGACTAAGACATTGATTTTTCCTGGAAATATCTCTGTGGTTTCAGATATTTCCAAAATCTCAGCCTGTTTCCTTGGCGACCGGCTAAGCTTTATTCCCTATGAACCAACATGGCATGATTCATCAGTAAACAGCGAAGCAGCAGCCACCCAACTTACAGGCTTCCTAAAGATTTCCTGGAAAGCGATCCCTGCCCTGAGCTGTTTCACAGGCTCCGTTGTTGATATTTCACAGAGCGCGGCTAAAAAAAATAATAAAAGTCCCATAACCGTGTGCATGGGGAACAACAGCGTTTATGGAGATAATGAAATGCAGAAATGAAAACCCCTCAGCAAAGCCCCTTTAGATGTGCCTAAGCTCTGTTCATTAATCTGTGATAATTAGACTTATTTGCAGAGGTTAACAGCAGTGGCACATGGTAATTAAGCACATCCTCTCTACCAGAGGGATCGAAAATGCTTCTCATGTGACACATGTCCGGTCTTCAGGACATTTTATATTTGTTTTACAGCTCAGGTTCCCGACAGGAGAAAGGAGTTATATTTTATATTGCCATGATCAGAATCTACTTCCTATAATGAGAAGCAACAACATTATTTCAGTTGTAAACTCTGGGTTGAAAGTGACCTACAGATAGAACCATCACCTCCATCACTGACTTGCTGGATTATCTTGGGTAAATTGTTGAAGTCTTTTGCCTTCATTTTCCCCATCTGTAAAATGGGGATGACGACACCTCCTTTGGGATATTGTGATAATTTAAAAATGACAACAGAAAGAGCTAACAACATTCATTGAACACTTACAGTATGCTCTGTGCAACTCTAAGCTCTTCGTGCATGCCCATAACATCTCATCTTATAAATGAGGAAATAAGAGCATAAGAGATTGAATAGCTTTTCCAATACCAAACTTTGGAAGTGAATAATTTAGTTCACTTTGAGACATTGAATCTCTTGAGAGCAAACTTCCCCAAAGTAGATACAGGATCACTGTTTTAAAAATGAATTTCCTTCTTTTCTCTGGAACAACTTTACCCTTGGCAACAGTCCTCATTTGGGTTTATGCTAGATATAGTGGCATACTCCTAACTATGAAAGACTCCATTAATAAAGAATTACTGAAATGCAGAAATAAGATGCTCCACTTCTCCGGTTTTACTAATTGCACTAAATGAGGCAATATATGCAAAGCTCTTGGTATGGTGCTTGGTGCATACTAAGTGCTCAATAAACAGAAGCCATTATTAATATAATTGAAGTGAATATGCAGAGGAGATACCTACCTACAGTATGCACAGGAAAAAGGGGTGATTCATGTCCTGGCGGGACAGAGCAGGGTGGGTGACACTTCATCTTCTTATTCAGAACAACATACAGTTGAAAACTTGTGAAGTTTCTTTCTGGAATTTTCCACTTAATATTTTCAGATTGCATTTGGCTGTGAGTAACGGAAACCTCAGAAAGCAAAACGGTGGAAAAGGAGGGAATACAGTATTCCAGATTATAGTCATCCCTAAGTTGTACAGTAGGATTTTGACACATTCCAATAAGAAAATAACTAGGTAGTTTACAATATTAAAAAGAAAGAAGGAAGAAAGGAGGTATGAAAGGAAGGAAGAGAGGGAGGGAGAGGGTAAGGAGGGAGGAAAGACAAAGGAAAGAAGCAAGCAAAGAAGGGAACCTAGGAGATTTATCTTAAAAAGTAACCAGACTTTTCAGCCCTCAAATCCTGGACAGCTGAATTGAAAAGGCCTCCTGTCTTAGGAAGGAGGGGGGGTTTGCTTGTGTTGTAAAACACCACCAGACCAACTAGGAAACAATAATGAGGTTTAGCTGCCCTTGCCCCAAGACAGGGTTCATTTTGAACTAGTGCATCAAGATAGCTGGCATCTGTTACCTTGCTCCTTACGCATGCCGTGGGTGAAGCCACACTCATGCTTCTCACACATAGTCTGGAGTACAGATCTCAGCAGAGAAATGAGAGCCCCATGCCTGAGCTTGGCTGATTTTCCACACACAGCTGGTACATTCATTAGCAGATCTTGACTCCTCTCCCTACACCAGCGTGCAAATGGGCAGGATGGCACTTGTTTTCTCAAATCTTTTCTTTTTTCTTTCTTTGAGGGTAGTGTTGGTGGTGGCAGGGCTTTAAAAAGACACTTTCTACAAAGAAAATACTTTGCAGCACCCAGGCAAGAATTAAAGGAGTTCTAAGGAGTAATCTAGAAAGTTCCACTTGGCCCTATTCAGGGACAAACCATTCCAACACTTTCCATGTGGTTGCTGACAACAGAAGGAGACCTCCCCTTGACTGCTGGCTTACTCTAACCTCACCTTTGTCAGTTCCCGCCTGGCTTTCTCCCGTAAGAGCAACCTCACCTTCAGCTCCTGGCATGCAGACGCTGTGTTATATAAAACAGCAACCCTGAAGCCAACACAGCCCTGGCTGCCTCAGCTTTTTGGAGAAGGAGGAGAGAAGTAGTTTTCTGAAGTGGGCTAGCCAGGCACAGTGACACAGGCCTGTAATCCTAGTGACTAGGGAGGCTGAGTCAGGAAGCTCTCAGGTTCGAGGCCAGCCTTAGCAACTTAGTCAAAAAAAAATAAAAACAAAAAAAGGACTGGGGTATAGTTCAGTGGTAAAGCACCCTGGGTTCAATTTCTAATACTGCAAAAAAAAAAAAAATTGTAAAATCAAGTGGGCTAACAGGCACTAAATGGGGTATTTTTGGAGAGGTTTTCCATGCCTACATCGACAGGAAACTCATGAGTACCACAGGATGGTGGCATAAGAGTGCCCACTCTGTTCAAGATAACTAGGTAGTTTTCAAAATAAAACTAGGTAGTTTTACAGTGTTAAAAAGAAAGAAGGAAGAGAGGGAGGGAGAGGGTAAGGAGGGAGGAAAGACAAAGGAAAGAAGCAAGAGCGGGCACTCTTATGCCACCATCCTGTGGTACTCGGTCAACCTACAGGAAGGCCACTGGTTGGGACTGAGCCCCAGCACAAGATCCAATAGACCAAACCAAAATGGAGTCACTCATGCTGAAGATCCACCCCCAGGCCAATCTAAGTTGTTGTCAATCTCTAAACAGGCCAAGGTCAGCCAGCATGAGAAGGAAGTCCCCTCTTCTTTAACCTTTACAAGAAAGTACCTTTGAATTGACCAACCCTCCTTTGTTCTGTTTTTACTTTCTTCGTCCCTTTTCTATACAGCCAACCTCCCTTGCTCAGCTCATCGGAACACTCATTCTCTAATAGAACGGGCTGTTGCCTGACTCTACAATTGCAACTGAAAGCCAATTAAGACCTTGAGATTCGATTTGATATAGTCTTTTTGATAAACCCATTGTAGTGGAACTATTTGAAATACACACACACACACACACATATACATTTATATATATATATATAAATTTCTTCAGATTGTCTAATTTCCACCACATGAAACAATCTTTCCATTTTCCTTTCATTAATCAACCAGAGTATAAATTCTTGCCTTTACCTGCTCCTCCAACCCTTCTTCCCGTTTAATAACCTTTCATCTTAAAGATCCCTTTTCCATCAGACAATAGATATGATGATGTAAAGTAAGAGCTCTTTGTAGCCCGAGCTCCACACAGATGAAGCTGGAAGGGATATTGTGAAAGTAGTTGTGTGTCTTGGGGTTGAATGAAGAGAAACTAAGCTGGAATGACAAAGACTGAAAGAGCTAGAAAGAGATTCCTCTTGTTAAAGTAAATTAATTAGTTGGATTTATATGAGGAGACAGAAGGGAAGAAGCCAGGCGGTGTCCCATATTAATAACTCCCTTGGGAGAAGCCAGATTGGATTGAAAGCGAAAGACAAGGAGGGAGGGGCCCCCGTGCTACCTTGGAGGAGAAGGGCCCTGGTTTTCCTCTCTTTGCACTCCATCACCCCCACAGACACAGACACACATCCCCATCCTGACATGAAAATGATGTCATCTTTCTTCTTGACTCACCCACCAGACTACATTAATCCCCTGCAGCGTGAGGGCCAGCAGGAGGCTGCTTCAGGGACTTCAGGCCTGTGAATAAATGATGACCCAGTGGTTAGGGGCGGCAGCCGAGATACATTCAGGATGCATTAAAGCAATTAGCTGGAAGAGGAGTGAAAGCGCAATTTCCAATCCCCAAGAAGGACCAGGCCATGCCTGGAAGAGGGTGAGCAACTCTACAGCTTAAGGCTGGTAAGAGGCACTTAGCAAAGTGGCTGCCCAGTAGAAGTGTCAAGTCTCACCCCCTTGGCCTCGTTTGCTACTAGCACCATTGAGGGGGATTTTATAATCCTGGGAACCATGAAACAAATTATTTTTGCAAATCAGGAACACTAGAACCAGCCTTTTCACAGCTGATTCCAAATCATGGTTTGCAAACTGATGTCCCCCTTGGCTGCATCTGGCCCTGGGTGCTTTCTGCCTAGCCAAACCATTTTTAAAATATTGACCCGTATTTGGGGGCCAATATTTTTAAAACTCATAAACATGGATTTCTAGATTGTGTTAGAAATCCAGGAAGTCTAAAGATTCTGGGTTGGCATGCCTGCATACTGGAGCATTGGCTTTCCTCCTTAAGGAGTCTCATGTTCTCTAGTTTGCCACAGTCACCACCACTCCCTGTTATCTTACTCCCTTCCCACATCACTCATTTACACTTACCTGTGCCCCTGTGGAGCACTCAAGTCAGTGACCTCTCCTTTGCCTGGCTTCTGAGCTAACTTCAACCAGAAATACAAGGTTAACTTCTATAGCTGCCAAGCACAGTTTGCACACAGCCCCTTCTCATTCCCTCCTCCCCAAAGGTTCACCTCTACCCTTGCATGAGGGCCTGCTATAAACATGGCCACAACTCTTTACAAGGCTGCCACCTTCATGGATGCAGAGATGCCTTTCTGAAGTATACACACTTAGCCATCCCTACCTGGGTGCGGTAGAGCAGCCATGAGAACAAAGGGGTATCTGAACAGGATTTTAGATTCAGCAGATTTGGACAGTGTCGATGCCCACCAGAATAAGAACAGCCAAGAATGTCACAAGCTAAATAAAATGCCAGCCAAAGCAGCCTGAGATCCAGAAGCTGCTTGGCATATTTGTGATACTCACTTCACAGTGTGATGAGATGTGAGAAATAGCCCTTAACATATAAGAACAGCCTAGCCAGGCCTCCAATTCTGATCCCTCTTAATAGGCACTAGACCCTTCTTTCCATGATGCTCTTTGCTTCTTTAAGGCAATACATCTTTATCCTGCTTTTTGTTCTTGATCAGATGAATTTCCAATCAGAAATGTCAGTTCAAAACAAAACAAAGAGCTCCTATGACTGAAAGGAAACCAAATCACGCATCTTCTATGAAGCTTCCTCCTCCTTCCCACCCTCCTCCAAACCCACAGATGCTTTTCTCACTTCTTGCTTTCCGTCTCTCTTCTCCTCCCCAATCACTTAACCCAAATGGGAATGAAGTGCTAAGTGGCCGCTACCTCCCTCCTCTCAGCTGTGCAACATTTGGGCACTTCTAAAAGGCACCTCCCAGCCTGCGATTGGCACCAGAGCCCTCTGTTAGCAATCCCGTTCCTTAAAATTAAAGGACAAAGCATGTGTTTAAAAGATAGCGGAGAAACCTGTGTGACTACTAAGTCCCCCAAAAGATCATAACAGACTGCAGTAAAAAGTACCTGGTATGGGTCAGAAAATGAATAATTCAAACTTTCTTCACATGCTGAATTAACCTTGACTTATTTCATGCTTCCCCGCCCCCATCACGCTGACTTTTGCTTCTCTCTGGGCTGAAGTTGGTTGGAGTCATCCAAGTGTGCATTTTAATCCCTCCTGGAAACTTCTTCTGCTCTATTTGGATCACAGAACATGAGAGCCATTGGATAAGTATGTGCTCGCTGCCCTGCAGGAAGGGGTGTCATGGGGAAGCCTGCGGTGACAGGGGCTTGGGGCATCAGCCACGCCCATGTAAAATGACCATCAAATGTCCTTCCACTAATATTGGCAGCCAGAGGCTAAAGCCATTTAAGATTTATGAAATGTCCCTGTTTCTATTTTTGCAACACTAATTTTTCTTTAAGGAGTCATTTTTCCAGCTTCCTCACTCCCATTACCAGCATCAGCAACCACCGCCTCCTTCACCCCACCAGGAAAAGAAAAATCTTTCTTTTTGGACTCAGCCCTTGGGAGACAGCAGAAGAGACACTTCTATCTGCTTTAAGGTTGCCTCGTATCCCACAGCATAGAGTGTGCAGTGTCATTTGCTAGGCACAAAGCCATCTGGGGGAGCAAGGTCTGTGACGCATGAAAACTCAATTTGCAACCAAGTTGTACTCACAGCCCCCCCACCCCCACCATGAGCTTGCAAAGACAGTGGAAGCCAATCAGGAGATTCAAGTGCAATACCAATTAAAAGCAGGATACGAACACACCTGTGTATGGTTATGCTCTAAAATACATACTGTGTGTCTTAAAGGTGAGGTCATGGATGATGATACACACAGAGGCAAAGAGGCATCTGGGTTTTGCCTATAAGAACCCTATTCTCATCACTATGGAAAGCCTAATTTCTATATGGATGTTGTCAGCATGGTTAAGAGAGCTTCGGGCAATGACGGAGATGTTCCACATCTATACTGTCCAATGTGATAGCCACCAGCCACATGTGGCTACTGAACACTTGACTTGTGGCTACTATGACTGAGGAACTGCATTTTAAACTTTATTTAATTTTAATTAATTTAGTGGCATTGAGGAAGGAAGGAAACAAACATTGGATTCAGTTTCTTTCAGGTGCCAGGCCTAGGGAAAGTGCTTTCGCATATGAATCACACTGAAACATGGTTGATACCTTACAACTCTGCAGTAAGTGACATTATACCCATTTTACTGCCAAGGAAATCTGAAGGTGACAATTTTGCTAAATAGCCTAAAGCCACAAGATGAATAGCTAGTAGGATGTGAATTTGAGCCTTTCTATTACAAATAAGTGGTACCATTCCTATTTCAAACAAGCCATTAGTTATAGAATCAAGTCCAGGAATGAGTAGTAGTCATTCCTGGACTTGACTGTATAACTAAACTGACTACAAGTTTCTCTCAGATCCAAACATATATTGGAGATATTGAATGGGAAAGCATCCATTCAATTTCGCTTATTTTCAGTAGTATGGCAGGAAGATCTGAAATGACCAATTCAAAGTCTCCCTTGTTGTTACTGAAAGAAGTTTGAGACCTGAAAGGAGGAGGAGCTGGTTCCTACTAGGCACAAACAATGTCCAGAGGAAGGTTTTGGAGATAATTCCAAAGTGAAATGTCCTCCCAACTGGCGAAACACCTTTCATTAGAAATCACTGGCCTAGACAGTGAGAGAAAGTAGGAGAATCACCAAGGCCCCGGTGAGTCTAGCACCCCTGGTGATGGTCCTAGCCAGGAGGCTGGTGAGGAGAAAGGGTTTCCTCGAGGGTGGTGTTGATGGTAATTAGAGCCTTCTCTAGGAGGGGGGTTGGTCTCAAATCCCAGTTCTGCAAATGCAGCTGGTGGCTGGGAAGCTGTCGCCTGGCCTTCTCTTCAGAGAGTCTCAGCTGTTCTTGTCATCTAAAATCATCACTTGGTTTAGTTTCCCAGGGTAGGGGTGATGGGGGAGGGGAGGAGAGCAGGGAGACATGCAGAAGGAGACAGTGACCATGGCACAGGCAGCTCTGCACAGCATGTGTCTGCCCTCGCCCAGGCAGCAGACTTCAGTTACTCCCTGGTCCCTGGCTGGCTGTTCACTTTCTACCCCAATGGGCTCTGAGGTGACAAGTTCAATTCCCAGTTCTGTCAAACCTGCATTTCCTCCTCTGACCTACTTTTCCCACTCTGCGGCGCTGGAACAATGCCTCGCTCTGTTCCCTGTTTAGACTCATCTTTTGCCTGCGCTGCTGCAGATGCCCAGGCTTTTGCCAGCCTTTTTGCCTTGAATCTCTGACAAGTGTTGATGGGAAAAGAAAAAAAGAGAAGGGAAAAAAAATCTTCACTATGAAATAGAGTCCGGCACTCCTGCAGATGCCCAGACTCCAGAGGGAGTAAAAACCCGTCCATCACAAAGGAAAACATTCAAAAGGTTGCGCTTCTCCATTCAGCACCTCTCCCCTCTCCTGTCCACCTCCCACCCCCTTCCCAATTCCCTGGGCACAGTGAAACCAACTGTGGCCATGCCAGGAACATTCCTGAGACATGGCATCTAAGAAGCTGCTGCTACTGCATTTCCAGTCTCCCACTGAGCTGCCATCAAGATGGCTCTCAAACACCTGCCCAAAAAACTCTCCCTTGGGTAGGCTGTCTCCTGAAAGGAATAAGTCCAGGTCTTCACAAGGCTTCAGTGAGCCTTGTAGTGTTAGGGTTTGGTCCCACCAAAAGATTTCTCATGGCCACAAGCACCAAGAGAGTGGAATGACTAAGGAACCAGTGAACTGGCACCCAAGAAGGTTTTTTGGGATCTGGAAAGAAAGGAAAGGTCTGCAAGTAAACACAGGATCATCTGACCTGGGAAATGGCAAATGGTACAGAAGAACAATAGGAACTCTGTCCTGCACACTGTTTATCTCCTTTATAGAACTACACACTGTTTATCTCCTTCATCTTCACTCCTATGTAAATAATAATGTCCTTTGCTTAATGTCTGTCCACAAGGGTCAATTTGTCTGTTTTACCCAGAACATTATATTTCTCATAGCAAATGCCCAGGTGTTGGGAAACATCAAAGTCACCTGCAGTGTTAATTTAGGAATTTCAGGGGGTCCTGTCTCTCCTTCTTCTCCTAATCTTCCAACTCCTTCTCCCTCGTTTCCTTGTTTCCTCCTCCTCTTCCTCCACCCTCTTTCCTTCTTCTGTTTCTCCTCTTTCTTCAAATTTTGGCTGATGCCCTTCATGCCTCCATTGAGTTATTTTCTAAATCATTAGAACCATTGCCTGTGTACACCAGCTCACATCCCAGTTGGGTCATCTCAAGCGTGGCTTGGCTTTTAGGTATCATTTTAAATTGGGATGCTTTGATGGAATGATAGCGTGGAGTGTTTCTCAGCCTCTTGTGTCCATTTCACTGTATCATTATGGTGGTTTTCAGTCTTTCAGACATTTTAATCTATGCTTAATTGTGCTCATTCCCAGAGGCTCTTTAAAAGCAAATGACAGGGGCTGAGGTTGTGGCTCAGAGGTAGTGTGCTCATCTAGCATGTGTGAGGCACTGGGTTCAATCTTCAGCACCACATAAAAATAAAGTAAAGGTATTGTGTCCACCTACAACTAAAAAAATAAATATTTACAAAAGGAAAATGACACAATTTGTTTTAAAATCCAATAAATAATACACATGAGGCCTGCTAGGGCTTGATGGAAGCCTCTCTGATCAACTGAAGAGAATGACTGCACAGAGGCCTGAGAAAGAGGGGTTTGGAGAGTCATTGTCTTTGCCTAAGTATTCCCAGCTCCTCTAGAAAAATCTTCAGAGCCTTCAGAGTCTCGTCTCTCCTCTGAGATAGAATCTGCTAAACTTGCTTGTTCCTGGTGATCTGTTTACCACGCTGAAAGATTGTCGTGGTTCATCTTCCTTTCAAAGGAGATAATGTGGAGCACATCCAGGTGTTTTGGAAAAAGGAGAAGGGTTCTTGGGCCATTCTGTCATAGTGACAAATAACGATATGGGATTGGGCCTTTGGGCATCCTTTCTAGGAAAATCTGGGATCTTCCAGCAGTGAATGGACATCTGCTGGTTTGCTCATCCAAATCTAGTCACCCTTCTTCTGCAGCACCTCAGATCTGCCCCTGTTGAGATCAGTTTTAAAGGATGAAGAGTCAAAGTCCCTTGCCCTTATCTAGCCAAGAGGATGGAAAGAAACCTAATGTGGGTCAATCACAATTTCATGGGAATTTTAATCTTGAACCAAAATGACAGACAACCCCAAACACTGGTACTTTCCTAAAGGGCACCACTTCCTGATCCTTGATTCTCTCGTTCTAGACTTTCTGATTCTTGGTTTTCATCTTTGACATTTCACAAATAACTATTGCATATGCTTCAATTTATTCCTTATTTCTCCCTTTGTGAACTGACAGATTCATATCTGTAACTTATACTAAAAGACCCCAAATCACAAACTTTTAAAAGAATGAAGCCCAGGGCTTGACACGTACTCCCATCACCGGGGCCTCAGATTATGCCTGTGTCACACATCCCTGATGAACTCCTGTGTTACCAGGAAAATGTCCAAATAACTACCAACCCCCCACCCCTGAAAAACCAAATATGGATCACTTCTCTGGTCTGCCCTATAATTCTCAAATAGACAGACAACATAAATGGCATCACAGAGGCTAAAGGACAAAGACTTTTCAAAAAAAAAAAAAATTTATCTGCCTTAAAAGCCATGAATGAAATAAAGGAAGCTGTGCATATCACCTGACTCACCTGATGACTGTGGGTCAGCCATCAATATGCAGATAGTAAGAAAATAATTGGCATAAGCTCCTTGAAATTTCTGCCTCCAGCCTCCCCAAGGAGGCCTTGGGGAGATTCAGATAGCATTTGAACAGCCAGGGTCTAGTAATGAGAATTGACATTCCAGTGTGTAGTACAAAAGACGCTTCCCTCCTGGAACCATGAAAAGAACTTTCATCAGCCAAAAAGTTGCTCCTATTAAAAAAAGGGAGGGTGGTAAAAGAACCCTCCTCATTTATTGTTTCCTTACCATTGTTGCTGGGTTTGGCTCCAACCAAATGTACAAGCCCCTGGCACCATCTATGCCTCCCTCATTAATGCCACTTGCTCATTGCTATGCCACAAACCCCAGCTGATTCACAGGAAGCCCTGAGCTGAAGGCTGCCCGGGTTTCCCACTCCATGAGTTAGGAGCTCCCTCCTTTTCTCCATTCACGGCATGCATCTGGAAAGTGGGAAATGGGCTTTGAACTGTGTGGGGCTCCTCCCTGACCAGTCAAACCCGAGGGTGCCCGCAGAATAGTTATTAGTTGTAAACTCAAAACAAGTATCAGAAAGAAAGATAAAAGGTTAAAACCACAAGTGAGACACTGCACGAACAGCCTGCAAGATTGGAAAAGGTAAGCTGAGAAAATACTCAAGACTCCTTCAGCAGAAGCGAAAGATAAAACAAAGCGCGTTTTGTGCCCAAGGCAGAAAATTAAAAATTGAGCAGGTTCCACTCGGAGAGGTGTATTGCAGGGTTAGGTCTCCTGTTCCATCACCCCTCTGTCATCCTCTCTGGGGTCCTGATTACCTCCTGCTGGGCTGTTTTCTTTGTCCTCTTGCTTCTAGCTGAAGCAAATACTAATAGTTATGAATCATTGGTTACCCGTGTTATCATCAGAAAATATTTTCAAGACAATAATCATAGAAGACCTTAATGAAGCATCAGATCCTGGGGGCTTGGGGTAAATATGCATACCCCATTGTACAAATAGCCAAATGCATCCTTTAATCCATTTTCAGAATCTAAAAGGTGGAATATGACCAAAGGCACACCCCCTCCTCTGAAGGTATCGTGTATTAACTTACTGGTACATGAAGCACATAAAGACCTGGTCCCCTGGCTGTGACTCAGGACATCTCTGAAAACCCACTCCAGCTCCAGAGGGCCCTTTAACAGTTCAACCTTTCCTGTTGCTCCATCCTGCTTTCTTTCCTCCCTCCCTTCCTTCCCTTTCTTCTTTCATTTCTTGTTGTGCTGCATTGGACCCTGGACCTCATGCCTACCACACAAGTGCTCTACCACCAAGCTACATTCCCACTCCCCTGCTTTATTTGTCTTCTCAACAATACTGTCCCTGACAACACTGCCTAAAACATTTTGCATTAAACCTTTAAAAAATAAGCTGAAATAGACTAAAGATGTCTTGAAACCCTCTACCTTATCACTGTAGAAATCTGTTCCATGATATCCTTAGAGAGGACCAAGTGACCTTCCCTTGAAACTTCCCTGAGTTTGGGGTGCCCACAATCTCATAGGAGTTCACAGTGATAGTGTCACTAGGCTGACACTATGGAATTCTGTAAAGTGATAAGTGAGGGGCCAGAAAGAGAGAGAGGAGCTTCTTGACAGGAGGATGCTAGACGAAGGTGTTACAGGAAATGTCTGTAAACACTAACACAAAAAGCTCTTCAGGTAGTACCCAGTGCTGTGGTCTCAGAGTTTGTGTCCCTCTGAAATGCATAATGGAAACCTAATTCCCATGCTATAGTACTAAGAGGTAAAAACTTCAGGAGGTGATACCACATGAATGGAATTCATGCACTTTTAAAAGAGACCCAAGAGAGGTTGTTTACCCCTTCCACCATTTGAGGACAATGTGAACAGGTGCCATCTATTAAGCAGAAAATGAATCTTTACCAAACACCAAATCTGCTAGTGCCTTGATTTTGGACTTCACAATCTCCAGAACTATGAGCAATAAATATCTGTTGTTTATAAATTAACCCATCTCAGGTCATTTTTATTGCATCTGGAACAGACTAAGATACCTAATATCCTTTCCCTTTATAAAAACAAGTCAATGACAGAATTCAGGGGGTCATCCTGCCAAGAGTGGTATAGAAACAACACAGGGAATTTATGATAAAAGGCCAAGGAAATGGGCAAGAAAAAAGGAGCTGAGAACACAAGGACACTACAGAGAGAACCGTTAAACAAGCATCATGCCCCTGGCTTATCTCCCTTGCACACTGGGCTCCCAGAGGCTTCCAACAGAGCTCGGCACAGTGAAGACTGACACACAGAGAGAGTTTGGCTTGTCATATATCTAGCACAGCAGAGAAAAGTTGAAGGAGAAGCTCTGAAACACGAAGTCAGCCAATTTCTGATCATCAGTCTGGATGCTAATTTTCACAGTTCCTGCCTACAGACAGGGTCACCACATTTTCCAACCATGGCCCAAACTACTCTGAGCAAGACCAAGAGGGAACATGAGGGAGTTGAGGATGAGCTGGGATGGGTCTTCTTTGTGTGGAACAATAAGTTTCAACTGAGTTCAGAGGATGGCTTGTAAAAGTAAACTCATCCAAAGGGGATAGGCAACTCCATGAGTGTGCAACCTGCCCAGGACAAGCCATTAGGGAGTGGTGGAAACCATAGACCTTGCTGGGCTCTACATGAACACTTTTTTTGGATGAACCATTATGTTTGTGATTGAATTTGACTCCAAGGCTGCCAGTCTGCTACTCCAGTTCTCAAACCTGAACGACTTTCCAGATGACCTCCAGCAGCATCTGCTGCTCACACTCAGAGGGCGAACTGGTAGGCTCATGCTTCTGTTTTATTCCATGTCCAAAAAAAGCCCCCCACACCCTGCTCCCTAGTCTTTGCGGCCACCATCCCTGTCCCCATTACTAGATCAGAAAAGAAAGCTAACACAACAGCCAGAATGGAAAGGAAGGAATAGATGAAAGGGGTGGAGGGATGTTGAATAATAACAGCAGATAACCAAAGGGCAGGGTGAATACCAATCCTTCAGGATTATTTAGATATAACACCCCAACTATTGATATAAATCAAACTTCAGCATCTAAAAATAGCTTATTCATTCTTAAGAAAAGGAAATCATGAACATCTATTGAATACCTGGATGACGCCAACCAAACACCATGTAACTTACTCAGAAGGGCCCAGAACAAAGGGCTGAGTCTTGAAGATTGATTCTAGGGCCCCTTCATCTCTAGCTGCTCAGCGATTTCTCATTATTGAATAAAAATGTGTACGAAAACAGGAATGCAGGAACCAAAGAAATAACCCATACATTAAACAATTAAATGTTTGCAAGCAATAGTAAAATGGACTAAAGCTAAAAAAAATAACTTAAAAATTTAAAATGGTTAAACTGAAAATATAGCTGAGAATGGGCTGGGGATGTGGCTCATGCGGTAGCGTGCTCGCTTGGCATGTGTGCGGCCCGGGTTCGATCCTCAGCACCACATACAAACAAAGATGTTGTGTCCGCCGAAAACTAAAAAATAAATATTAAAAAAACTCTCTCTCTCTCTCTAAAAAATATATATATATATGAAACTTATTTCTGTTTTTCCAAGGTTCCTGAGGAGGACTTTGCTTAATTGATACCATACACTGTTCTGTTCTCTGGAACTTTGATCCAAGGGCAACACCTAGGTACCATGTACATGGAAGTCAGAAGAAAGGCAAGAAACTAAAAATCAAAACCAAACAGCCATTTCAATGGGATTACCCAAGCTTCACATTGGGAAGAAAATAGAAAATTTTCATAAGCCACTTATCTTAAGGATAAAAGAACTAAGGTGAGAGTGGTTACACCAGTACTTCACTTAGTTCAGGCTGCTGTAATGAATTGCCATAGACTGGTGGCTTAACCAACAAACGTTGATTTGTCACAATTCTGGAAGCTGGGCGATAAGGTGATAAGCAACTCAGCATCCATTGGCAGAACTGCTGCCTACCAAGTATCCCCATTCTGATTTGCAGACAGCTCTCTTCCTAGTGTATCTTCACAGAGCAGAGAGCAGAAAGAGGAAGCGAGTCCTCCAGTGTCTCAGAATCCATGAGGGCTCCACTCTCATGACATAATTGCTTCCCAAAGACTCCTCCCCTAATGAGATAGAAAAGGATACAGTGAAGGTCGACAAGAGGGCAAGCACAAGGGCAGCCCTTTGGACATGCCTGGACACGTTATAAGACAGTTCCTATTTCTCAGGGCGTAAAGCTCCATCTTGCCGAAATCACCGGATTATGAATTATGATATTCCAATTGTCCTGAGCCTGCCATGGGACAATTGAAATATCAAAAACCAATCAAGAGGAGCTTATCAACTTCTCCTTACATGCCCTTGAAAGACAGAGCACTGTGAGACTTAAAGGGCACTCTTGCCCTCCCAGGTGCACTGAGACAGGAGTTCTGAATCTTTCTCCCAATCTTTCCTTTTTAATAAAATTCCTGCTTGCTCTTTATCTTGGTGGAGTTCATGGTGTTCATTGTTCAATTACGTGGAACATGAACTCAATCCCAATGGAAATATTAATACCATCATTTGAGGATGAGCATTTCCACACATGAATTTGAGGTGGGCACAGCATACAGACCATAACAGACCAAGAATGCTTTGGGGGTTTTCTTTTTTCTTTTTGGTACTGGGGGTTGAACTCAGAGGCACTCGACCACTGAGCCACATCCCCAGTCCTTTTCACTTTTTGTTATAAGACAGGGTCTCACTAAGTTTCTAAGGCTGGCCTTGAACTTGCAATCATCTTGTCTCAGCCTCCCAAATCACTGGGATCACAGGCATGAGTCACTGTGCCCAGCCAAACCAAGTCCATGTGCTAGTTATTATTTCAGAAGTTGAAGACGTTGAACAATATTATAGTTTCCCAACTATAGACTATTAGACTTTATCTCCGATTTGTTAGATAATTGTGTCTTATTCTTGAGATTATTGGTGCTTCTACTTCTCCCTCATTTAAAAACACTCCTGAAACTCCTAATACTCCACAACCACTTCTTCATAAATACATGTTACAGGGTGTGGTAGCGCATGCCTATAATTCCCGTGGCTTGGGATGCTGAGGCAGGAGAATCGTGAGTTCAAAGCCAGTCTCAGCAAAAGTGAGGTGATAAGCAACTCAGTAAGAGCTTGTCTCTAAATAAAATACAAAAGAGGGCAGGGGATGTGACTCAGTGATAGAGTGCCCCTGAGTTCAATCCCCAGTATCCCCCCTTCCCCAAAAAACTACTGTATACCTACAAGCCATTCTAGGTGCTGGAAATATGGTAGAGGTCAGTGGAGAATGGGCAGATAGGCAATGTTTTAGCTAGCTTTTTGCTGCTGTGACTAAAAGGACCAAACCAGAACAACTGTATTGGCAGAGAGTTTATTTGAGGGCTTACAGTTTCAGAGGGTCCAGTCCATACACAGTTGGCTTCATTCCTCAGGGTCAAGGCGAGACAGGGCATCATGACGGAAGAGTGTGGCAGAGGGAAGCAGCTCACACCAGTGATCGGGTAGCAAAAAGAGAGGTCTCCAGCTGCCAGATCCAAAGCCACGCCCCCAATTCCCACCTCCTCCAGCCACCCCCTACCACTTCAGTTACCACTCAGTTAATCCCTGTCAGGGGATTGATTCAATGATTTAAGACTCACAACCCAATCGTTTCTCCTCGGAACCTTCTTCCATTGTCAAACCCATGAGCCTTTGGGGGACACCTCATATCCAAACAGTAATAGGCAAGGGGCTCATGTTCTGAATAGAAGCTGTTTGGAAGTGTTATTCAGCCAAGAATACACAATTTATTGATCTGTTGTTGAAGTTAATTTTTTCCATTTAACAAAACATCTCATTCTTTTACAAAGGCATTTTTACATAAAGAGAACTTGGACTCTCTTAGAAACTAGATCCAAAGACGTATGGATTCTAATATGTACCCGAACTGTTGTTACCGCAGTATTAAAAATAACAATGCTAAGTCATCTGAATATAGAGGCAGAAGAACTGCTGGACTCGAGTCCTTTCTCTCTCTTCTCTGTCCTGTGCCACTCCTTTCTGAAGTTGCTCTTTCCTTCCAAGCCACACAGAGTTCTCCTCTCTGTTCAGGATTTTTGAGCTGTCGAGCACCTGTGAGTTGCTAATTATTTCATGTGTGTAACTCTTGTATCTTCAACTGGTGAATGAGCCATTTGAGGACAAACACCATGTCTAATCATCCGGAAAGCCGAGGGAAGAGGTGGGCACACAGTAGGTTCTAATTTAATGATTGAATGAATAATTGATTGCACGGTTAACTAGGATGATACTGCTCAGCTGCAGGGCTAGAAACAGAGATAATGAGCTTTAGCTCATTATTTGACTCCTGACCACCCAGTCATGCCTACATCCCCTGAAGTATAAAAGATGCCCCTACCCTGTTTCCTGAAAGTAACTACATCCTTACCTACAACAGGTGTTGTGAGAAGAGCAGAGGGAGATATTGATGTTAGAAGCCCCAGTGAACAGCAGTAAAAACAGAACATAAAGCAATCCTCTGTGGAAAGGAAAATGAGAGGGGATTTGAGAAAACTAGAACATTTATCTTACTCTTATCTTTACTTCAAAAAGATGATGCCCAGATTACCATGTACCTCCACTTACAGGGAGAAAAACAACCTGTGTATTCAGCTGGCAATCAGAAGAAACAATTTCCAATCTGGTTATAATATTGTTAGTTGGGATTTTAATCCCAACCCTATGAAGGAATTATTGTCACTGGGTCTTTTTATATTTTGTAAATAATCTTCTAAGCACAAGGAGGGTTTTAAGCACTATATAACACCTGTCTGGGGCATGGCCAACCCATCTTCATGGACACTCTCTGACCTCTACAGGTTAGTAGTAAACAATTACAGGTGATTAGGAAAATCACCTTCAAACACCATTTACCTGATATCAATATATTTTAATTTAGATCTGATGTGGGTAGCATCTTTACTCGATCTACAGCCCTCTCAGGCCATCCTCTTTTTGGATAATGTCTCACTGGTGCCAATCCTAAGTTTGCCCTTCCTCTGGCTTTCCAAGACCCATGTAGCCTCCTGTGGGCAGCACAGCTCCTGCCCCAGGAGATATGCCATGTGGCTGGTGTCCTGACTGAGACAACCCTGGCAGCCTTGGGAATGCAGTGACTCAGACACTGAGAAACCACCTACAGACCAGCAAAACAGCAGTGGCAGCACTTACCGAGGTCTCAGCTGGAATGGAATGACAGGCGAACATGGCTGACAGATTAAGCTAGGCAAACTGCCTACTACTGCGGAAATTTACTTCAGTGGATTTACTTGGGGCCCAAGAGGACCTCAAGGGAATACATGACTTCTGTGTACTCATAGAGTTCAAAACATGCTTCCAGATATGGGTGCAGCTGAGGGAGTGGAGGGAAGGGAGAAGGGGAGGCACCCTGAGTCATTTTGTCAGGAGGGAAGATAGGTCAGCCGAGAAAGACAAAACCACAAGGAAAGAACTTGGAGTATGAATGAGACCTGGCAATATGCTTTGAAGATCTTCCCTGCAGAGGGAAGTTGTGGTCCTGAGTCAAGCTGGTGGCAGATACTCGAATGTTCCTGTCTCAGTGGCCCCACGTGTGTGTGCCAATGAGAGAGAAGATGGAAAGTGAGAAATGAGAGGGCTGTCTTGTTAAAACCCACGAAACTCTCAGACCTAAGCCATCCTGCTGTGGGATCCCCCTAACTGGACATATGCAAAAGAAGGATACTTGCCTCCTTTTCCAAAGCCTGCTGAGTGGCCAAGGCCTGTGTAGATGGAGGAGGAGAGGAGGGTGCGGGTCAGACACCAAGGAGGGTCATTGCAGTTGGTAGCAGAGTGGCAGCTCAGCCCAGAAGACTGAGCTGATGAATGAATCTGCATAAACAAGCCTCAGGGGCTTAGGAATTGCTATAGTTTGGATCTGGGGTGTCCCCCAAGGGCCTTATGTTAAAGGTATGGCCGCCCCACTGTGGTGCTCTTGGGAACTCCTAGGACCTTTGGGAGCTGGGACCTCATGGAAAGAGATTGGGTCATTGGATCATGTCCCTGAAGGGGACGTTGGAGACTGGTATCTTCCTCTCTCTCCTTGCTTTCCAGCCAAGATGAAGTGAAGACTTTTCTTCCATCATGGGCTTCTGCCATGACAGGCTTTCTCTCCACAGGCTCCAAATCAGCAGAGCCAAGTGATCATGGATGAAACTCTCTGAAATTATGAACCCAAATAAACCTTTTCTATTATGAAGTTGTTTATGTCATGCATTTTGTCACATCCACAGAAAACTGACACAGAAATATTTATTGGTGAAAGATTCAGGATGGAAGGAATCTTGGCAAATTTTTATGGAGTTGGTGGAAGTGCAAGTGCTAAAATGTAAGAGCTTTTGTTCTTGCTCAAGAATAAGTTGAAGAAGCTCAAGGATCACTTAGTTACACCAGAGTCCTCAATACTCTAATCCCTTTTTAAGGGTGTCATAAGACACCTGACCTACCAGGACCAGCCCTGCTATCCTGTCTCTGTTCTAGTGATCAGAGGTCATTAACATGGGCACCATTAAGGACTTGAGCCTTCTTTTGTTACCAAGAAGTATGTGCTCCTGCATGTAGGAAAATAGGAAGCAGTTTGTCACCACCATGTCCACAGTAGTCCCTTCGCCCTACACTGGTTACCTTTGCTATCCATAGCTTTCTTTTGTTCTAAAAAAGGTGATAGGAAGCCTTTATTGGATACACCCATCCAATCTGAGCCTTGTTATCTGATGTACTCAAATGTTGTCTTCATTGTACTCTATGTACCTCCAGTCAAGGAATGACAAGCAAACCTTACCCTAATTATCTTTTCATGTCCGTAACCATCCCAGACATGCCTGTACTTTCCTCCCTGGACCTCCAAGCCTACAATTTTTTTTTCTTCTCTGGTGAAGTTGGGTAAATCCTGATGTTTGGGGTGGAGAGCCATGAATCATGAACAAGAGGCCCTGGGAACATCAAGCCTCTGATGCTTCATTGTCACGTCCTAAACAGCCTCGTGGGTTCCAACTCTGACCCCACTGGAGTCTTCATTCATGACTGGTGCCTTCAGGAATGTGTCTGTGAAAAGTTAGAAGAGTTTCACATGTAGAGGGATGGAGTCATTGATTTTTTTTTTTTTCCCCTTCCTTTCTATACTGGATTGCAAAGGAGCCCTGCAGGCTGGTCGACCACACAGGAAGCAGGCGTGGGCAGAGACCTGAGTCCTATTGCTGAGTCATTTAAATCCATTTTAGAACCAGTTTTCTCAGGGTATAGAAAGGAACATAGTTCTCAGTGGAGATATCATGTAACTATGGCCTAGAAGTATTTTTTTTAACAGATGAAATTTAGAAATAATTTGAATACTTTGTGCTGGAGAAGCAGGTTGCTATATGAAATGGTTGGGAAAAGGAAACATTCAATTCAAGTGATTTCAAAAATCATTGGTCTAAATCTTGATCACTCTAAATGGCTACTTCCACTTTCATCTGCTTGAAATCAGTATTTCCAGAGTCATCACATTTGCCTGTACCTGAGTATGGAGGAAGAACTTTGTTTTTGTACTGGAGAGTTAACCCAGGGGTGCTTTACCACTGAGCTAAATCTCCAGCCCTTTTTGTTTTGTGTTTTGAGACTGGGCTTTGCTAAGCTGCTTAGTGCCTCGCTAAACTGCTGAGGCTGGTCTTGAACTTGCAATCCTCCTGTTTCAGCCTCTCAAACTGCTAGGATTCTGTGCCCAGCAAGAAAAACTTCTTAAGATTGAGTGGGCAACTGAGAAGGGGAAAGTGAGATTGGACAGGGAGCCAAGACTCTGGAGTCCTTTGTTCACTGTGTGGAAGGAGGTGTTTAAGCCCATAGAGTTAGCTTTTAAATTCTGTGGTCCATGGAAAGATACTCTATGTGTCATGAATAAGTGCTAATATTTAGCACATCTTATGCCTTTTTTGAAAAAGCTAAGAACTCCTCTGGGGAAACAAAAGCCTTCTCCTCTTGCTTTAGCCTTGAATTTCTCAGGGTGGGGATGCTCTACTCTGCACAGAGGGCAAGGGCAAGGCTGGGCGTGTTGTTTTCTTCACTTTTTAAGGAGTTCCCTGAAGATGCTTGTGTCAAGGCCTTTTCATTCTGAGTCATTTCAGTTCGGAGGGAGACAGAGAGAACACCTTGATTCAATCTTGGTTTTTTTTTTTTTTTCACCAAATGCCTGTAAGTGGTGAGCTGCCTGGTGCTGAAAGGAGCTCCGGTATTTGCTGCCTTTGGAGGTGGCTTCCTAGAGGCACTGCACCTGCCTGCCTCAGGCCCCACCCTCCACTCACACACATGTGGAATTACATACAGGCTCCATGAAGAACAGGAGAATCAGGGGGCCCTGGGGACTCTGTGACTCCTTCCGGCCACAGACAAACCCGTGCAGTTCCATGACTCAGTGTACCTGGGCTCCAGCTCCCCCTTGGCCCCAGTCATAGTGGCTGTGAAACTAAGGGCACGATGGATCTTGTGGCTAAACCTATTCCTGTGGACTGATGGAAAGTCATTTCTGGGCTTCGCAATGCTCTTTGTGCCTTTGACAGGAAAAGAGAATGTGGCAGTGAAAAGTGACCATGTCTGTCGTTGTCCTTCATGTAGTAGATGGATTGTGGGAGTTGAGAGTGAAAAACTGTCCCCAGCCCTTCATCCCTCCCAGTGGCCATACCTTGCAATGTGGCTTTGCATTTCCTTCAGTGAATAAGTGAATTTATTTCTCCACCCCTTAAACCTGGGCTGGCCTTTTGGCTCACTTTGACCAACAGATGTGGTGTGGATGACAGTGTGCTCATTCTGAGCCTTGATCTCAGTAGGGTTGAACAGGTCTGCTCTTTCTCTCTGGATCCCATGGCTACCCTATGAACAAGCCTGCACTGCTGGGCAACAGAGACACATGGCCCTGCCCCCCACCCCCATCAACTGCCAAACAACAGTCTGACATATGAATAAAGTTTCCTGCACCAAGCTGCCCTCAGACAGCCTTCCAGCTACCCACAAAGTATGAGGAAGCCAAACAGGATCAACCGAAAACTGGCCTAGGTCAGTTAGTTGAATTGCCCAACTGACCTGTGCACTTGTGAGCAATGTTTCGAATCACCAAGTTTTAGGGTAACTTGTTACACAGCAATAGCCAACTGATATACTTACTCATTTAATGGAGAGGACATTACATGACAGGTCCTTGTAATACTAGCCTTCAGGCATTCACATATCATTTATCCCATTGGCTGAACTGCTATCATAGGACCTCTTCCACACACTGTAGATACAATTTCCCTGCTGTCTTAGAGCATGCTAATGGGTACATATAAACCAAAAATATATCAAGGCATATATCAATAACGTGAATATCAACTAATGATATGTAATATACAGACCATATAAAAGGGTATATGATAAAGAATAATTTTGTGGTTGCTTTAGGGAAACCTCAAAGTCTAGACAGATCTGAATGTGAACATAGAGTAAGCTACATAAAGAGAGAACAGAGAGAACAGCAAAGGTAAAGGCCCTGAGATTGGAACATGGTGTGTCTGAGCATACTCTATTCAGAGCACAGAGTAAAAGGTGAAGAAAGCAAAGGACAGAGCATGTCAGCCTTTAAATCTGGGGTAAAGAATTTGGTTTTATGTTAAATGCACTAAGCAAGCTATCTTCACTTTTAAAACAGGTCAGACACTTACTCTGATTAAACTTTAGATGGATTACTCTGGCTGATGGGCACAAAGTGGTTATTAAAGGGACAAAGTAGAGGAGTTAAATCCATTAGGAAGCTCCTGCAATAATCCAGATTGGGCCAAGGTTATAGCCATGGAGATTGAGAGAAGTATGTTTTAGAAGAGGAAGTGACAGGATTTGAGATGCATTTGATGAGGGAGTTGGGGCAAGGGAAGAGGAATCA
The DNA here is from genome assembly GCF_001458135.2 of Marmota marmota marmota. Lineage (NCBI taxonomy): Eukaryota > Metazoa > Chordata > Mammalia > Rodentia > Sciuridae > Marmota > Marmota marmota. The sequence continues at coordinate 26,183,947 of NW_026000005.1, forward strand.
GGATAATTCTAAGATTTTTATTCAGTAACTATATAAATGGAAATGGAAGAGATTCAGGAAGGAGCAGGGCTGGGGGGTGGACATTCAAGAGAGGCCTGCTAGGACAAGGAGAGGTCACATATCTAGAGGGCTCCATGGAGTTGTGTTATGGGAAGGGGTAAGCACTGAGGAATGGATTTTGAGGGGTGTCAAGGGCATAAGCCTTGGACTGGATGAGGTCACCTGGGATGAATAGCAGAGCCCAGGACAGAGATGTGGAACCCTCCAATATTTAGGAGTTGAGCACTTGAGAAGGAGCCAGCCATGGAGACTGACTGACAAGCAACTGCCAGTCAAGTGAGGGGCAAGTGAGGAGTTATAAGGATATCACAGAAAGCATGGGCAAGGAGGAGGTTATGACAGACACAGGGGACTAGAACCATCCTGTAGCATTGAATTTGGCAAGTATGCACATGCTGCTTGTCCTCCTTGGGGCAATAAAGAATCATATAACATAGCTCTTCATCAAATGCTCTTCAGGGCTCTCTGTCCCTGCAGTCTTCTATTGAGATAGCTGGGGTTACTTAATACCTCGACTCCTCACAATTCATATTCCTATGGGCTCAGATGCTCTCCAACTCCATGACTCTCCATTGGCCCAGAAATACAACAACTCATCAGACATCTAGATTCTCTGGAAACTATAAGCTCCACAGGGGAAAAGATAGCCTCCGTCTTGTTCATGGGAAATCCCAGTACGTAGCCTCAAAGAAATTCTTCCAAACATTGGGCACATAGAGGAAGGTTAAGTCTCATTTGACTCCCATCCTCAGTGCTGTGTTGACTTCTCCCTGTGACCAGGCTGTCACTACCTTGTCCCTCTGTGGACAGACAGGAAGCTTTTCATCAATATTTCCCAGACTGAAGTTTCTCTGGGTTGGGATTCCATGTTGCTCATGTCTCTCCAAGGTGGAATGCTGCTGCGGAGGTACTGTTTTTGGCTTCCCATATGCTGACTTCTCTCCTGTTGACTTGTGACAACACTCCTGATGGCCTGTGCCATCTCTACAGTTGGGACCAATCAGATCCTCATCTGAATTTGAGGTGCCTGTCTCCCAGAATGCAACCTTTAAATATTTGTGTTAATTATGGAATTTTCCAGTTGCTTTGCATTCAATTCACACATCTGCAAGGTCTGTATGGATGGATAATAGGATGAGTTTGTGTCTGCTTGACCCAAAGTATTGTTTGTCAAAAAGTCAAGGGTACAATCCTGGGCAATGATATCTGGGAATGTGCATGTGACTTTTTGACCCCTAAAAAGGCATTTCTTTTAGCCTGCAATTCTGTCCTTGGTGCTTATGTATAGTTCAGTATCAAAGTTTCCACTTCCATAGTTCATTTAGGAAGACAATCAGTCTATGTTCCAAATGGACCTGGAACAATTTACCTGCTAGTCTGGGTGCAATTCTGTTTCTGAGACACAATTGGATGTTAGGAAGCAGAACAATGAAAATTTAACCTCATTTGACCTGAGCAAAATGTCATCCTTTGATCATTAGGTTTTGTGTGTGTGTGTGTGTGTGTGTGTTTTTCTACTTTTAAAGGCTTTGGTAATTATTCTGAGCTTAACTCAGAAACTATTCTGCTACCACCTTCTGCTGTAGGAACTCATATTTGTTTGACCTGTGAAAGGAAATTATCACGGAAGCAAAATCAGATTTCACTGAAGTCAAGACACATATTAAATCTGATGCTTCACAGCTGAACACAAGCCCCTCCACCTCTGACAGTATTCTCCTGGCCGTGTGCAGACAGACACTTAATAAATGCATTTGATGAAGGTCCCTCTGTCTTAAAAGGAAATTAGATTGTTCTGACAGTATCTCCTCATCACTAAACTGCTGGTTATTATCCGGCAGCCTGTGATCCTCTAGGTGTTTGCAAATTGATTGCTTAATGTTTTGCATTCCTCTATGTTCACATTTTGAGGGTGAGCTGCCACCTGTATAATTCCCAATGTAGGGGATGTGTTTGTCCTTTACACACACACACACACACACACACACTTTTTTGTTTTAGAATAATTCATATATACACAATTTCAGAGCAATTTATTCACACATACAATTTTTGATACAGAACATTTTCCTAAGCTCTTCACTCATTTTCTTCTGTATTTATTAATACCAAACATGTATAGAAGAACACTGGGTAGCCCTTGGGGACACATTGGCTTGTGAGACAGAGCAGATTCGTGTCCTTATGGAGCTAAACATCTAGTGATTATAGTTTCAGGTTGTAGTTAGGACCACGGATAAAATAAATGGGTGCTATGATGGAGAATAAATGGATGGACCTCTGAATAGGCAATGTTAAGCTGAGTCCTGAAAAATGAAAGAGAAAAGGTGAAAGGAAATGGAAAATGCAAAGCCCCGGGGTTGAAAAATTCCTGAATTTAACAGAAATGAAAGGAAGGTGGACTTTGGGAAGTGGGGGAAAGGAGAGTGAGAGGTGACCATATTGACAGGTACCTTATGGGTAGAGGGAACATACACTCCAGTGTACAAGAGCATCACTAATGTAGACCTTTGTCCTTGTGCAGTTATGGACAGGGCCCCTTTCACTCTCAAAATGTCCAGGTTTGCATGATACATGGTCCCTCTTCTTAAAGAGCAAGACAAAGAATTTATTATATGTGAGATGGGAAATCATGGAGGGTATTAAGCAGAGGTATGACAGACTGAATTTATGTTTTCAGGTTGTTTCACCTGTAGTCAGATATGGAAATGGAGAGAGTAATAGGAAGACTATTGTAGTGGCTCAGGGAAAAGCTGATGGCCCATAGAGAACCACATTGAAAAATAGATTACATTCTACCATCTGCTTTCCTTTGAAGCTCCCAGTGATGGTTCCAGTAGACTAGACCCTAAGATATACTACCCAGCCCCTTTCCTATCCCTTCAGGGCTGAGCCACTTATTGCCCAGATGCCAAAAGTATGAACTTATTCTGCTAATGGCTCCCAGTTGAAGATTTCCCCAACCATGCCCTTAACCCAGGATGTGCTCTCTCCCTGGAGGCAGTAATTCTAATTGATTGGTCAGTCTAGGGATACAAAAGCTGCACTCCTCGCCTGATTCAGGAGGACATCCCTACTCCACAACTCCTGGTGAGATACTAAGGCACCTGCACCCTGGTTGGATTCTCTCCCCCCTCCTGCAGCCCTAATACCCACAGGTGTGGTTCCCCAGAAGCCCCTCCACCCCACCTGACTCAAGTCACCTGCCTGGAGGATCTGGCCCCAATTCCAATCGTAGCACAACTTTCCATTAAAATGTGTCATGGGTGTTATCTGCTCTGTCATCTCCACATCTAATCAAGGGGTAGAGATTTCCCTGGTGCTTCTCTGCTGGTACACAAAAGATCTTTTCCTATTGTCTTTTATGTCCTTTGTAAATTGAATCACCTAGTTTGTTTTGGCCAGGATAATAATACCAGTAAATGGTTGTATTGGTTCGGGATGCTGCTTCTTTGTAAGCTGGCACCCTTCCTGCTTTTTATTGCATTCCAAGTAGTTATTTCAGATCTTGTAAAACAACAGCTCTTCCTTAAACACCTTGATTTTCCTATTACCTAAATTTAGTTTCTTCTTTCGGTACTTGAATTATTTCCTTAGGGAATGTAAAGATCCCATAAATTCCTTTTTTATTTCTTTTTTTCATGAGATTATTCCTAGTATTTCTATATAGTAATTTGAAACTTATTGAAATAAATTACAGTAGTACCTATTCTTTATAGCTCATTATCATCAAGAATGCAATATATCATGGATTAAATCACACTCCCCCCAAACATCACTATAACCAACCAAAGCCTAATGCAGGGCCACTAGAGCATAATAGGAAATACTGGCTTGTATTTTCAAAGCAACTTGTCAAGTCTTCACTCCCTCATAGGCATGAGGGCAACAGGAGTGCATGGAGGTGAGGGAGTAGGAACCAGGGAGTGGCAGGGGACTTTCACATACCTTGAGCACTGGGTTTTGTCTATACCTCTGGTGAAGTCTCTTGATAGACCTTCAACCATCTAGCCTCATGAAATTTCCCCTTACGTTCTCAGGAAAGGACACATGGAGGGGGGCAAAGAGTGTCCAAATAGAATGGCATACTTTCTCTCCATTCATTCCTTCCACAAATATTTTTGAACACCTTCCATAGTACTATGTCCAGGTCACACTTCTGTAGGCACCAAGCCTCACAGAACTCTGTTCATGCTCCTGGCTATAGTTTGGATCTTGAATATCTCCCAAAGACCCATGTGTTCAGGGCTTGGCCCTCAGGGTGGTGCTACTTAGGAGGCAGTAGGGCCTAGTGTGTGTGTGTGGGGGGGGGTCTTTACTTTGTTGGGGGAATGAACTTGAAGGGGACTATAGGACTCCAAGCCATTTCTCACACTCCTTTGCTCACTGGTCACAAGATGAACAGCTTTATTCTGCCATGTACTTCTGCCATGTGCTTTCTGCCAGTCCAAAAAGTGGTGGGAACAAGCAATCATGGACTATAACCTCCAAAACTGTGAGCCAAACTAAACCTTTCCTCTTTATAAGTTGATTATTAGTTGTTATGACAGAAAGCTAACACATCTCCCTGCTCCCAATCCTAACTTGCAATGTGATCCTTGTTCCTGAATCCCATAATAAAATATAATGAAAATATTCCATCTCTCATTGCCAACTCTAAAAATCCCAGTGGACAAAATCCTATTGGATTAGTCCATTATTGTCTCCCACCCCAGTCCAACTGGTTGTAGCTACAGGGCCTATCCCAGGGCAGCTGCTGAGAGTGACACTTCATAAGCACAATATCACTTTTGTTTTTCTCCAAAAACACTATCTGCTGATCAATTTTCAGATAATCCTGCCAATCAAATAATCCTATCTTTCCATGGCTGTGCCTGTGAGCATGCGATGTCCCTGGTATAACAATGCTCATGCACATTCTCTATCTCTGTGTGATGGTAATAGTTGATTGTGAGTGAAAAATGAGAATTTTGTCTGGCTCCTCCAAGAGAAGACAAATAAGCCTGAGTTGACCAAAGGGAAACCCAGAAGGAGGGAGGAGAGAGAAAACCATGTCATCACATTCTGAAATGCAGGTGGCTGTTGCCTCTTAAATAAACCAGAGTTTCCATCTGTGTTGGGTGAGAGCAAGAAATGAGGAAGAAAAGCCGCCTGGAGAAAGAGACAAAATGAACCCTGCCCTAGCCAAGGAGGGTGCTCATCTGAACCAGAAAAAGAATCCCAGGGAAAGATGTCTTGAGAAACAAAGACCCTGGGCTTACAGAGCCAGACTAAGACATCCTGCTTGGAGCACGTGGGATCTCTGTATCCGGCTTCTGCAGTCACTGAACAATGAGCCAGGCTTCTGCAATATACATCTGCATTTGCTCACCTGAATACATAAAAGTGCTTAAAAATCGAGTATCTACACTGTTTCTTTTTACAAGCTGACTCTATTCCAAAAAAGTATTTAAATAATACATTACTACGTTTCTGCATAATCTCTTAACAGATTCAAGCATATATGTTACAACCCTGGACAGGTATTGGTACCTTTGTTCATCCCAGCCTTTCCTTTTAGAAATCACAGTCCCTCCTTTGGTATGCCAGAGTGACACATTTTCCATGTACTTCAAGAGAATAAAAATATATATTTTTTGCATTAAAAATAGAATCACAACAGGCACACAGTTAATTAGACATTTAAACAAAGGGTAACCAAATCTTCTATTCTTATGGCTGATCCACTTTCAAAACTGCCAGAAAAGGCTTAACCATCCCATCACTAAATCAAAATCTGTGGAACTAGTATAATGTGTTGATGATTAACCTTGTCAACTTTAAAAAAAAATAACCTTCCTCGTTTATGCCATTATAGTAAAGGATTCCCCTTTCCCATGCGGCAGGTCCAGAATGAAAGTGGGTTGTTGCCATGGCAACAGCATACAAGGCAGAGAACCCAAGAAGGGGGGGGGTCTCTTCACCCAAGGCCAGAGCCACAAGAAAGTCCCCTGCCCTCCAAGTGGTAGCAGCAAAGACAAGCAACCAGCCATGATGTCACACTGCCAGATGGCCCACTGTTGACATGGGGTTTTCCCCTTAACTGATTATTTGCATAATCCTGGATCACTTGTTCAAAGGAAAATTAAAAATTCACTTAAATATATGTCGACATACTTATCGGACTGTTTTTCTCTTTTGAACAGCCTTGCATTTGGAACTTTCTCAAACACCTAGCACACAACTTTCTTACACATGAAGCTAAATACAGTATATATTTAACCATTTATTGGTTCCCTTTTTGAGCCAGGTATTGCTCAAGATTCTGAAGTGAAAAGACAGGTTCTCTCTCCTCAGGGGGCTCAGTGTTTAGAGTAGACAAGCAAATGTAAAGATCCATATAACCTTACAGCTCTGTCTAAAGGGTGAGGATTCAGGAGTATAGCCTGTCACCCCTGGAGGAATACACCGGCTGGGGAGAAAGGACACAGGTGCGTCACATGACTTGATCCCCCCTGAAAATTAACAAGGAGGTAGAGGGTCTTCTTTGGTTTGTCTGCTCCCTTTGAGACCATGCTAGCAGACAAGATAGCCTGAACAAAGACCCCAAGGTAAAAGTAGCCCGCTCCATGTATGGAAAGTGTACACAGCTCAGTAGTGTGGAACAAGAACCAGTAAGGCAGAGCATGGTGGGAGCTGAGTTAGAAATCTGGGAAGCTAAGGTGTTGACAGAACATTGAAGTCCTCCATGGAGACACTGGGCTGTGTTTTCTGGGCAACAGAGGCACCGATATGGCAAAGCCTGCCATTTGGATGAATTCTTAGTGGCAGTGGGGAGAACTGCTTAACAGATAAAGTTACAATCAAGAGGACCATGTCCAAGGCTGCTTCAGATATCCAGACAAGAGCCAAATAAGAGTAGTAGGGATAGAAGGTAAGGATAGGTTCTAGAAACATTTAAGGAATAGTCTCTCATAGCTCCTCAGCATGACTCACCTCCCCAAGTCCCTAAGATTCAAATCTCCATCCTCCTCTCTAAAACCAATTCTAACACCAAGAAAAACCTGGAGAAGGAAGGATAAGATTTGCAGCAACCTGTTCCATAAAGCACCTATGTAACAGTACACAGTGTATCCATTCCCTGAACCACTTAAAATGAATGTAATCACTTGAGATCCTATTGGCTAAGTTGATGGACAGGCAAATATATTCCTTTCTTGAATTTAGTCCATTCCACAGTTTCTCATCATTTAGTGGTCATGGGAGGTCAGAAAAAGAAAGAAGAGTTTTATCAAGTTCTGATTAATATATCAATGCCAACTCAGAGTGGCCGGCAAAACAAAACTGATAAGGCCTCAGATTGAGATAGGATCGTTCCTCTGTAGCTCTCCTGGTTTCACAGTGAATATGAATTTTCAGAGCATTCCTATAAAGTAAGAAAGAGACAAAGGGTGTTGGCACCTTTTCAGTAGAGAAAAAAGAATCGAATGCTTGAAGAGGTGAGCTGACTGGGCAGAGGCAAGGGCATGGTAGGCAAGCCCCAGAGCAGAGTTGGGACTTTCTGATTCCTCTTCCTGTTTTTTTTTTTTTTTTTTTTCATCTAAGCCCCTTCTAATGAGGTTATTGTCTTTAACGCAGCCTGTCCAGATCTCATCCAAAAAGAGGAAGCAAAGACCTGGGTAATTTTCCAGATAATTTCCTTAAAAGAAAAAAAAGCAACATCTCTTTCCTCCAAATTGTTTATAATTGATGCAATACAGGAAGTCTCACTGCCTTTTAATGAGTTCCCAAACTCAAATTCTGCTATTTAATTTTTTTTAAAATCTGCCTTTGCCTAAAATAATTCAAGTGGAAAGGGAGGTTTTTGCCTAAATTATGAAAATTATCTCAACTTACTTCTTCATATAACCAAGGGAGCAGTGGGCACTGACTGCTTGGTATCTGGGCCATAGGAATCAATCCCTTCCCCATGTCCTGTGGCACAAAGTGCCCCTGTGGTATTGGCATAGGGGTGCAGGAGAACCCGTACCCACCCACCCTCCACCACCCTGCTCAAGTTCAACATTGTGTTGTCCCTTTCTGTTTGACATTATATAAGTGTTCATCATTCACTCTCTTTGCATATCCTAAGACTGCAACAGACCCCCACTGCTTTATTTCATTTATATACAAGTGAAAATGCTGGACTTAAACTAATGACTGGAAGCAATGATTCATTTCAATTTGTGCTGGAGGGTCCGTCTTGGACTCACCGTATTTTAGCCTGTATTGATATGATGGGGAAATTGAGCTAACAGTGATGAAGCAAGGAAATGACTTTGTTGCCTGCTTTTTTGCCAAGGCACACATGCCAGTTCTTTGTTGCTTAGTCTCTGCTATTTGCCACGCTGCTTTTGTCTTTCCCACATTGAGCCACTCTTCCTTACTCCTTCTCCTTGCATCTCTTGGGATAGGTCACATGCCGCTGGATGCTTTAGTTCAGTGAAAACCTTGGACTGTACAATGTGGTCCACAGACAAGGATTCAGCTGTAAAGAAGCAGCCTGATCCTGAAGCTATTTTGGAGTCAGATTTTGAGTCTATAGCAGGACACCAACTGTTTGTCTCTTCACCAGGGCTTTCACACAAAGGTTCAAACCTGGACAATGAACAGTGACAGCTCCTCGGGGTAGGCATGTGGGCAATGAGAAGAACCAAGAACAAAGGATAAAGGATGCTCACCAAGCCACCCGGGTACCCAGCAGGGACATATACTGCCTGCAGCAGGCATCCCAGTTTGGAAGTTTTTCTCTTCTGGATTCACACATCTCCTGAAAGGAAGGGCTCCTGTCTGAGATAAAAATCACATGAAGACATGTGATTAGACATGATTTCCCAAAATGTAAGAGCAGTCAGCAGACTACATCCAACTCATTGTCTCTAAGCGGTTAAGGCAGGAGGAGGAAAAAGCAGGCAGGAGGGAGAGGGTGGGGGAAGGAAAGCAGGGGCTCTGGAGTCTTTGTTTCTCTCCCATCTGGCTGGAAGCCAGAGGCGAAGATCGAAGAGACCTATCTTTTGTCCACCGATCTGACAGTCATCCCATGTTACCACTCGGCAAAATCAAAGTGAAATGCATTCACACATTCGTGCCCATCACTCAAAAGGTTACGGAGAAATCTCTCTTCCTGGGTCTGTGGCAACAGGGGTGCAATGTAGCTTTCTGTTTTCAGGGTCATAATAAATTTAAGAGATTTTCACTTTTTACGCTATGGTCTGCCATCATTAGCATTCTCCTAGTCTTCCAAGGGGACCCAAAGCATGTGCTCTGTGGCTTTAAGGGAAGTGAGAGCCCTTCCTAGCCCTCTATATCCACTCTGGTGAGGCTTGAGCATGTAAAGTTTCAGGATATACATAATTCAAAAGATATGAAGAAGATTTTCTTCATTCTCCATCTATCCCTGCATACAACAACCCCCCCTCCTTCCTTTCTGGCTTATAACAAATGTTAATTTAATCAACTGGCAGTAGATTGCACTGGTTGCTGACTCATGCCAGACATGGCCCCTGCGGACTCACCAAGCTCTGCCATCTCATTTGGAAATGAACGATAAAGAAGGATCAGCCAGAGCTGACCACCTTTCTTCTTCTGTTGTCTTTTGCTCCCTCCTGTTCTTACCCCCTCTCCCCCAAAAAAGATCCTTTATAAATGTATCCCCTGCTACACAGGCAAGTCATCCACATGGCAGCCTGAGCCAACGCAAGGGTCTGAGCTATTACAAGTTGTGCAGTCTCTGAACTGTCCCTGAGACATCTGGGACATGCCCCCTTGACCTGGGGACTGCTTTCTAGATAAAGCCCAGGTGTGGCCGAGGGAAGGAAGGGGAGATCTGCAGAAGGGCAGTAAGGCAGATCCAAGCCTAGTTATCCAAGCCGTGTGCGCATGCGTGTCAGGATGACAGCCTGTGTGTGGAGAACCTGCCATGGAAGTTGATTTAAAAGTGTGGAGGACCAGCTCCCATGAAGGAGCACCTTCCCCTTCTCCAAGCCAGCAGGAGTGGGGGGCTCTTGGCCCCCTGGGGACAGCTGTGAATGGAGGGTAGAGGGAAGGGATGTTCCTAGAGACAAGGCAGGAGTAGCAGGTAGAAGGGAAAAGGATGGAGAGAATGGAACAGTAAAGAAATGCTTCCCAAAGGAAAGGACCCAGAGCTTAGAAGATGTCTAGGCTAAGCCTCGGTAGTCTTGTGGCCTACTTCTTTTTCTTTTCTTTCATTTTAGCATTTCACTTATAAAGAAGCATTCTCCATTTTTGCCCCAGAGGGATTCCTTTAAAACCTTCCCTACCATGAACCTCCAAATAATTGCTGAGCACTAATGTATAGGGTCCTCTGTGAGGAAATAGAATGCCATTTTGCCTCTCCTCTCTGAATGCCTTGGAAAGCACTTATGGCATTCCAAGCACCATTCCACCCATTATTTTGTTTGCTCTCTCCTCCTAATCACCTGTAAAGCACACAGAGCTGGTCGTATTAGGCCAGTTCTACAGAGGAGCTGAGCTCCCTGGGAGAGCTGGTGGAAGGCAGTCAAAACTGATACTGTCTCCACTAGACACCTCTCTCTCTGGGGGTTGCGCACCAGAGGTCTAATTGCTTAGACATTAGGCTTATGGTTTATTAAGCGAATGAAACAACAAAGCACTGAAACTTCCGGAGGGGGCTGACTCCTCTATTCACCAGGCCCCACCCACAGTGCTGACTGGCCCTGCTTTTCCTTTGATCTCAATTGTCAGTGAATCGTTTTATGCTTCATTGTACATCCCCACCGCCCAACTCCCCACACCACACTGGATTGTAAGTTCCTCCTGGCCAGGGACTTGATCTAGAGAGTTTTTGTGTCCCCAGGAAGGTTAAGAAAGAGGGTTTGCAGAGAGCAGATTTAAATTTTCCCATTGACTACAAGCACATATTAAGATTTTTAAAGTGAGAAACCCAGCTACAGTCACCCTACTTTCAAATCCCTGCATTGAGATTGCCTTCTGCTGTGGTCATTCCCCTAGAATGGCACCCCCGTCCAGTTTCTTTTCAGTTCTTTTTTGGGTGAGGGTGCACATTTTCATGTGTCTTGGACTGGCCACATTGTTTGGGTTCTAGAAGGCTCCCTGCTGACCAAGAGGACATTTACAATGGCAAAAGCACTTTGCCTTGGAACACAACTCCCTACAGAAAGACCAGGAAAGGGGACACGTGAGAACCACCCCCCCTCTCCGAGCATCCTTAGACATGGCACAACTAGTCTGTACTTCTTTCTTCTGATTTATGGCTCTCCAACTTTGGGGGTCACTGGGGAACTGGGAAAGAACCAGCCCTGTGTGGGGGAGGCTTCGGCACCCAGTGCACAGCATTCTAACAGCACGTGCTTCACTGCCAAGAATGGAAGGCGGGGTTCGCTTTGTCCTTATTTGACCAGAAGGCTGGGGACGGAATGCTGCCTCAGTGCTCGGGCTGCAAACTCTTCAGGCGCTCGTAAACAAGAACACGGCCTGGTATGGCTTCTTGGCTAAACGTTTGCACAGTAACTCAAAAGAGGCAGCAGACAGGAGTCAGGAGGGAGAAATAACCTCAAGAAGGGGTGGGGGAGGCTTGGGCTTCTTAGGCCTGGGGGATGGTACTGTACCCGGAGATGATGCTCAGCAGAGCCTCCAGGGACAGACTGCGAGCCCTCCCCGCTGCGCTGCACCACCTGCCAGAGCCATTTGCAAAGCAGCTTGTAAGAGCAGCTAAGGGAACGAGCCACTTGTCCATCCTACGTGCGGGAGGCCAACAAGGACTTTAAGTGTTGCTGAGAGGGGCAATAAAAAGGCATTAAATATTTTATCTATTTTGAACCCTCACGATTTGAACCAAAGTTATGTACAAGCTGAGAACTTATAGCTCAGGAATAACATTGGCTCAGCATGGTTAAGGCTGGTAGAAATATGAAAAAGATCATCATTATTTAATTCCAGTGTTAAGTGTTCAGTGATCAGTGGATCACCAGATCTATCCTGGCCTCACAGAGATGGAGCGCCAGCAGCTGGTAGACAGAGGTTATTAAGCCAACATGGCATGTTTCATTTTCTCTGTTGGGGACAACAAAGGAAGAGCCTCTTCCAGCTGCTATGTGCCACCTCCAAGGGTCTGAAGTAAAAGTACACTTGTCCCACAAAAAGTACTATTGTTCTTGATCCACAGGGGATTGGTCCCAGGACCCTTCCCACTCCAAGGATATCACAATCAGATGCTGAAGTCCCTTATATAAAATGGCATTATATTTTCATATAATCTAGGCATATCCTTTCATATATATTCAATTATTCTAAAGTACTTGTAATACCTAATACAATGTAAAAGCTCTGTAAATAGTTAGGAAAAATGACAAGGAAAAAAGGCTGTACATCTTCAACACAGATGCAATTTTTTCGGCATAGTTTTAGTTTGCAGACGGCTGAACTGGCAGGTGCAGAACCTGCAGATCTTAAGAACCAACTGTGCATCTGAGAATGAATTGACTGCTTCATTCATTTACTCTTACTAAAGCTCAGCCCTGCCACAATGTTAGACTTCTCCATTTTAAGTCTGTCTGCCTCTGATCCTTCTTAACAATTGAATTGGTCAGCTCAGACTGCCTTAACAAGGACCACAGACTTGGCGGTTTAAACAATAGAATTTTTTTTTCTCAGTTCTGAAAACTGGAGTTCAAGATCCAGGGGCCATCAGGATGGGCTCCTTCTAAGGCCCTCTCTCTTTGGCTTGCAGATGGCACTTCCTCTGCCATCTCCACAAGTGCCTCCACTTTGGGTCCTAATCTCCTTATGGGACATCAGTCATAATGGATTAAGATCCACCCTGATTACCTCATTTTATCTAATCACCTCTTTAAAGGCCTTATTTCCAGAAGCATTCATGTTTGGAGCTCCTAGGGGTTAGGACTTCAATTTCCCATGAATTTGAGAAAGACACAGTTCAGTTCATAACAATTATGATTTTTGTGTGTGTGTCACAGAGCCAGAGGTGTTAGCCTCTGCAACTGCACAGGCATTTTGGCACACACAGGAAGACACAGGATCTGGCCTGCTATGTTTGCCTACCCACCATATCAACCATCTCTCCCAACAGAAGGTGAGACCAAATAATTCTACTGTTTCCGGTAGTAGTAAAGAAAAAAAAAGTGCTTTCTTTGATTTTAGTCAATAATGCTACTGATAAAGGAGAGAGGACAGTGAAAATAGGCTCCTGAATCCTTGGGGCCTAGCAACATCTCACCCTTTATGTGTCTACTCCTGCCACCAGATCCCCTTAGTTTGGTAGCCAGTCCCTTTGCATGAAAGCAGCTACTGCCTGGTTGTTCCATTGCCAATGCCATGTCTGATTGGTCTATTTTGGTAAAGGAACAAGCTTCCCTTTGTCTTGAATATGAACTGGAATCTAGCACTCCATCAACCACATTGCAGAAGGAAAAAAAAAAAACATGTGGCAGGTTCACTTCTGGATCTCTTCTTCTGTCTTTCCTCCATCAGAGTGTCCCTAATCCCATCAGGTGTGATGTCATCATTGTTGCAAACCAGAGTCACTTCAAGCAGAAGCAGAACCACTTCCTAATTCCCAAGCATGTCCCATTGGGAACTTATGCCTGCTCAGAAATTTCCAACCATCCAGCCAGCCCCACTCAGACTTTTCCCAGGACAGCAATACTGAGACCTCTCAGGGGGTGAATTTTGGCCTCTTAAATACAGAAGAGTTAAACAGGTAGAGTCAAGAAAGCACTCTAGTGACATTTGTAATGCTTTAAAATAAAACCCATTTAGAATTTTCTGACCTGAAACCATGTTTTGTGTGTGTGCATTTTGTTTTTCGAAATGCTCCTTTGAGCCCAACGTGCTGGAGACATGACAGATTTGGCATTTCAATCCATGTCTGTTTGAATTCTAGGAATGCACATTGGCTAAGTTTTTTTGAGCATTTTCTGGTAAATTAAATCAGAGGTAGATATCAATGCAGGTAGATAAACAGACAAGATAAATTTAATTGTAAGAACACAGTGGGAAAATATCTTCCATTTGTCTTCTTCCTTTCTCATAATTCAAACCTTCATTTCTAGAAATTTAAAAATATTATAATAAGAAAGTCTCCATTGACCAAGACTCAGAGCCATAATCTAACCCCAGTGAATTAATACTATTTGTTTACTCAATGCATAGGAAAAACGGGGTATATTGAGAGACAGATATGTAAATCTTTGTCCTCTAAGATCACATAATCAGAGTGGGGAGACACAGACACACAAAAGTATAATTAACAATGAAAAGCAGGAAAAGCTGATCTGTTCCAACTGAGTGGGTCAGATACTCTATGCTATTGGGTTTCAGAATGGGAATGATCACCCCACTGAAGAGGTCTCAGAGGAGATGTTATTTCGGCTTGGATTAGGGGCTTGGACTGGATCCTAATAGCAGTGTGTGTTTACTGAAGACTTTGGAGCAGGAGAGTGATATCATACCAAGGCTGGTGGTAGAGGTGAGAGTCCTGGCACAGGGCATTGGGTGTGATGGAGCAGGTGGGAAGAAAGCCTCGGAGACATTCCTGTAGACTCTGGCTGAGGCTGTGATCCAGGCACTAGGCAATTTGCACCTGAATTGAGGGTTGGCTGAGATGGGAAGATAGAGACAGATGAGGCAGAGGCTTACTGACAGTGGAGGTCAGAGGACAGAAACCAGGGTCCTGACCAGTGACCAGTTCTCCTTGTTCAAAGGGAAGGACTAGCTCCTGCTGGGCAGCTCTCACAGCCTCTCTGCCGGCCTTCCCCATCTCCCAGAGATGCAGAATCTTCCAGCACACCAAGTTTTCTAGTGGAAGTCCCAAGTCATCCCAAGAATGTAGTCCTGCCTTCGGAACAGGGTGGAAGAATGTTCAGGGCACATAAATTAATTAGGCAAAGCCAGTTGTCCAACAACAAATCGCAGAGTTCTTTCTGGTTTTTGTAATCCCTTAGGTATCAACCCTAAACCAGACCTCCATCTTGATGTAAAAAATGGTTAAGACTTGGCTGGCTTGACTTCAGAGCATACCTTTGTTGCCTTTTGGATTCTGTAGAGGTTTTAGCCCTGCTAAACATCTGTTGTCTACTAGATTCCCCCTTTCTGACAGCCTTTATTTCTAATTGAATTTCACCTATGACCCTAGGGGTCCCATGATCCACCTGTCCTTATTGGCATATTTAAGCTCCTGGCTCAAATGTCTCAAATGTCCCCTAAAGCTAAACATCTCTAAACTTTTCATTTACATGAAATTACTTCCCTTTATTATTTGAGCTAGTTAAAGTTCTGTATTCTGCTGTGTGCAATTACAAAGTCCCTGATCCAGGCTCTTGGTTTAATTGTGTTATTGTGGAAGGGACTCTGGGAAGAAAGGCAAAATGTGACACCATATTACAGTGTGAACTGGCCCTGAAATCTCTGTCAAAACTCTGCATCTCTCTAGGGTTTGGTTTCTTCATAAACAATACAAGGAGTCATTCAAGCCGATCTCTAATGATCCCTCCAGCTTGGACATTCTGACATTAAAATTCCCACCTAGTTCCTAAAGCACTAGTGAACTGAGCCCCTTTCTTATGATCTGCATCCATCACAGTCATGTCACTAGCTGTCTGACACCACACCGTGGTCTATGAGTGCAAGATGGACTAAGGAATTAAATGTGGTTCCAGATTTTTGAAGACAGGTAGCCATAAACTGACATTAGCATAAAGAAAATTGTCAAGTGTTTCTTTTTTTGTGTGGAGCAGGAAGGACATTGGGAAGAATAAAGAAGGCATGAGGTAGGTAGGAAGCAAGGTCACTTTTAGACATATTGAACTGGAGTAAATGTGAAACAGACAAAAAAAAAAAAAATCCAAACTGGAGACTCCACACCAGAGGGGAGACTCAGACTTTGCATTAGCATAAAAATAGCCAGGTGACTTTGAAGTGAGGGGTGGGTATACACACAGGGCCATAGCTGGAGAGAGATACTCACCTGGAGACACTCTGATGGAGGCAGGGACTTAGAGGTGGAGCTGAAACCACAGACCAAGTAACATGTCAGGGGAGAGGGCAAAAAGAAGAACCTTAGGACTTAAACATAACAGAAGACCATGTCTCATGAGAAATAAAAGAAAGAAGAAAAGGAAAGAATATTAAAGAACAAAGGAAGAAACAGAGAAGAGAGCAATTTCCTCCGAATTGTTGCTTATTCTGGGCTCTTCACATATGTCAACATTAAACATTGTGTGGGAAACATTGAGGGTGAGAAAAAAACAATCTAGGAGAGACATCCTTGGGTTTATGTCCTTGGGCTCATGCAGTGGAGCAATTTTTCCACTGTCCAAGGAATGGGCAAAAGAAGGATCATGAAGCCAAGTTCAGGTCATGTCAGCAGCACCCAGCTCTTGACACTTCCCAAGAGTGATGGATCTAAACATTTGCTACAATCCATTAGAGATTATAGTAAATGTTTAGATATCCTGCATCACTGCCCTTTCTTGAAATCACACACCCTGACAATGCTCACCCTGGGCACATTCCTACAGTTCTCTCCGTTTTTTCCTTGGGTTTCTCTGAAGCTACGGATGCTTCACCCAGGGAACACTCAAAGCTAATGTCCGTTTTCCCTCAACCTCCAGCCACTGAGAGCCAGGGATTAATGCCCAGCCCTTTCTGCCGCCCATGGTAGAGATCTCCACGTATCTGTATGCTCGCTTTTCCTCCTCTAGCCACAGTTTCCCCACTCCCTCATTCCTGTTTCCTAGGATCACCTCTGAAATAAACTATGTGCACTCAGTTCTTGACTGAGGCTCTGCTTTCAGGAAAACCCAGGCCAAGGCAAAGATAAGCTAGCCTGGGTGGTGGCAGACCAAGAAACACTGGCAGAAGCATGAGTGCACATTTCCTTTAAAGCCCTGAAATGCTAAATAAATAGAACAGATCTTGGCTTACCTCTGTAATGAGCAAAGGCTGAGCTGTGTCCTGTGGGGGCAGACAGAGATACTACTCTGGAAGTATCCAAGGGCCTTGGTCATAAATCCCTCTGGGCAGGGTGAACATGCAGTACTAGTTCTCAGGACTTCACACTGAGAATGCAAACAAGCACAAGACCCATGCACATCATAGCAGAATCATGCATCCCCTTTGGGTGGTCACCTTCCTTAGGTTAGGGGCTGTAGCCTAGGAGCCTTTGTAGTATGAAGGTTGAGAAAGTGTGTCTTGTTTCATTGTTGGATTCATCCCCACAATATTTTAAAGCCAACATAGCTTAAGGGATAGGAAGTTCAATTGCAGTAGAGGGGGCCTACTATATATCATTTATGCTATTGTCTGGCACCTGGAGGCATTTGAGTGAACAACTCTAACTCCAACTATTTGGGAGAGGGGCTTTTGTTCCAGCCCACTCTTCTAATGGCACCTGCAGCTTATTCTCCATGTTGCTTCCCTCCTAATTCCCTATCCTTGATCCACCTTGAAGTTCTCTGATGGTTTTACTGTTCATCACCTTCTTGGACCTGCAACAACCATTTGTCTTCAATACCATGCTGCTTCTACCTTAGGAGAAGGGTGGTCCTGGGTAGGTTAGGCAACTCTTATCATTTTTCCATAACTTGGGCTCTGACCCATTGCATAATTCTCTATAAAATAGGGACATTGCCAGTAACTGACTTTATCCAAGTCTTGAGAAGATCATAAAGGAGTTTCAAAGGTCAAGGTCTGATATCTCTGCTCGCCAAGTTCACGGAGAGCTCCTTACTGGTCCTCTCTCCCCCAGGCCAGGGACACCATATTGCTCAGGCTTTGCCCCTTCTTTTCTGCTCTACCACCTTTCAAAGTGCTGGTTTTCCAGATTCCAGTGTTGGCTACTACTTCAGATGTCTTTCTCTTCCCATCTAAACACCAACCATCAGCCTCTTTTGGCAGAGCACCATATTACCCTCGGCTGCATTTAAAATTTTTAAAGTATTTAAGAAATGTATTGTTTTCATACTTAACAAAGTAATTTTAATTCTTCATTCTGCCAGCTCCTTTTATTAGAGGAGACCTACACCTTGCCTTTACATATCCACAGGATTATCTAAGAGGTTTTTTTTTTTTGATAGAGCAGGGTGATACTATTTCAGCATTAATTGACACACAGACTTTAGCCTTAACCTGGATTTGATGCATCACCACGATTTTATTTAACCATCACAATGACAAATACATCTTTTATCGTCGTAAAGGTTGTCAAGGCTTCTTATTAAAAGGGAAGAAAGTAAAACTTGTGGCCTAACAAAGCCACTTCACATTCTCCACCCAGAACTCATTTAAAGCTAGGGATTCCATATTTGCTTTAAAGGCAGAATGCAGACCAGACAACTGCACAAACATCCTTTGTTGTTGTTGTTGTTGTTGTTTTCCTTTAATGCAATGCAAAGATCTTAAAATTTAAGCATGAATGGAAATGAGAATACTGGGGGTTGTATTTTTTATGGGTAAGGTAAGGGCTCTTCAAGGGTAACTCTGAGTTTTTATGACATTCACGTCAGGGGTTGATTATAGAACCTAAAATTATCATCCGCAAGATGTGACTCTTCTGTTTGGAAAGCTTTCTTCAACTTGAATTTTGCTGCCAACAGAATAGAATTTCTAAGTGACTGTAAATTTGTAAGCAACACCTCCCCAACCTCCCTCTTATCTCAAAACCCTTGAAAAGATAACTTGGCATTGGACCTGAGTGGACTGTTTGAAAGCCACCTCTGATCCCTAAGTTGTCTCTCTGCAGCCTCTCTGTGGTGTAAAGTTGGGTGAGAGATAGGAAATCTGGGACTTGGCTTTCTTCCACCCCAAACAGGTGACTTGGGCTGCAAATTCCAATACCATCCATTGCATGTCTGATTCTCCAGGCGGAGGTCTCCTTGGGCCCATCACATGTGTGCTGGATTTCCCAGCTTTATTTCGAGCCCTATTTCATCTGTCGCTGCTCATACCTCTGCTCAGGTTCATGGTAAATGGTCTGTTTCTGTCAATGACTTTTTCATCTGTGTCAGGAAAAGGCCCATTAGACAAATCCAAGGGGACAAGTTCAGAGAGTTTGTCAGTTCCCGTCACTTTCAGGTCTGGCTGTGCAGTGGAGCACGGACTCACAACAGACTTGTCAAGATGGGCAGCTTCTTCTGGAAGAATTTATCTCAATGGAGACAAATGCCTGAGGAGTGAAAAATATCAAAGACCAGCACTTGGACCTGCTGAATGGAAAAGAGATGTCTGTGAATAAATTAAAGGAAGTTGGAGTCTCACTCCTCACAGGGGAAGTGGGGAGACAATGGGATATATCCAAGAATATTTGGGTGTGCTTAGTAAGAACCTGATATAAATAAGGAAGAGATCATTTCTTTTCATCTTTTTTTGTTTTGTTTTCATTTTTTGTACTGGGGATTGAACCCACTTTGCCCTGAGCTGCATACCCAGCCCTTTTTGGTATTTATTTTGAGACAAGTTCTAGCTAAGTTGCTGAGGATCTTGCTAAGAGGCTGAGGCTGGCCTTGAACTTTTAATCCTTCTGCCTCAGGCTCCAGACTTGCTGGTATTACATGCATGCATCGAGAATTCCTTATCAACAATTAATTTCAATATTTTCAAATTACCAATAATCAGTAGTTATTAATAAGGGCAATTAAAGACAATATCTTGTCTTATTTCATGGAGAGTGTAGGATATAACTTCCACATCTTTCCATTGCCCAATTAAGTAAGCACCTCACCACTCGTAGCCTCATGCACTCTGCCTTCTGAACTCAGTGAGAAAATGGTTCTGGCTGCAGCCTAAGGCCAAACCCTCCTCTTGTCCATCAGACTCTCCTACCCTAGCACTCTGCCATGCACTCCTTCCTAGACAGTCTTGTGCATTATCACATTATCTTCTTGCCTTGGTCATGCTTTCAGTTTACAGCTGCAATAGCTTCGATTTAAAAACTAAAAAATCTTTTAACTCCAGATTTCTTTTCAGTTGCCTATCATTTTTCTGCCACCCTTTCAGCAAAATTCTTTTATCAACTTCTCTTGAGCAAACTCCAGGAAACAAAAAAAGCTGTCACATTCACCAATGACTTCCACATAACCAAAATCAATGCTCAGTTTCACAACATTAGCCCTAATTGACTGCTCCGTATAATAAATATATTTACTTGTTCTTTTATTCATTATCCATGCCCCCCCCACATCATACTGGAAGCAATTCTCATGAGAAAATAGAAACTTTGCCCTGATTACCACGTATCCACAACTCCAAGAACACTATGTGCCTGGTGTATATTAGGTACTCAATAAGTACTTTCTGAGCAAACAATTCAATCAATTCATTAATCATCACAAGGATGTGGTTCAGATGGCACCTGTGCATTAGTAAAGAGAACAAAAATTTCTTTGAGACATGTATGCAATATATAGCCTTGAAATTTGCCATGGTCTATGAAGCAATGCTGTCCATACTCAGAAATGGAGAAGCAAGGTAAGAAAAGGAAGCCAATATTTATTTAGTGTCTACTGCATAGCAAGCACTAGACTAGCCAATTTCATATGTGTTTTCTCATTCGCTCCTCACAACAATCTTTTGCTCTGACCATCTCCTTTTTCCAGATGAATAAACTAAGGCAAAAAGAGAGGTTAAATAGATTGTCCAACTTTACTCAAACATGAGTTCAGCTTGAATGAGGAAGCAATATAGTTTTCTAAGTTCCCTTAGGCTAGACATGAAATGCTGTGAATTCACAAAAAATCTCAGGCACTGGGTTGATAAAGATATATGTCAGATTTTTCAAAGTAAAATATATATTCATTTTAGAATATTGGTGGTGGTGGTTTTATTGTCAAAATCCACAATAGTAAATAAAACAGTGGAGCTCAATGTGACTTTAATGTTTGTTTTCTTTTTCCAAATGTCCTCACTATCACAAGAGGTGCAGAACCATCATTCACAGCACTCACATATCTGTAGGGTAGCCATCCGGCCAAAGGTGCCAGGTAAAATACAGGATGGCCAGTTAAATTTCACTTCAAATGAAACACAAATAATGTTTTAGCACTGCACACAGTACATGCAGGTGTACCTGTGCAACTGCAGGTAAGATTGAGGAAATGGGAGCCAGAGGGTATGATCCATGCACAATGTCTAATGGGGACAGAGGAGTCCATATTCCACACACAGCATGGGACATATTGATTCTAAAATATACTTATTGGTGGGCTGGGGATATAGCTCAGTTGGTAGAGTGCTTGCCTCACATGCATAAGGCCCTGGGTTCAATCCCCAGCACCACCAAAAAAAAAAAAAAAAAAAAAAGAATTCAAAATGAGAAGAACTACCTTTTCTCCTGGGTTACCAGCATGCTTTTCCCTCCCAGGTAGGGCATGTCTGGTTTTTCCTTGAATCAAGAGCAGAATTCCTAGCACTGTGTTTTCAGACGAGGCAGCCATGAATCCAAAAAGAAAGTCAACAGGACTGAAGGCAGCTCAGAGCCCCTTTATAAAACTGATTTGAAAATGCACGGGGTAAATTAGAGGAATGAAAAGGGAAAAATCAAAATCTCGGAGAACTNAAAAATAAAGGTCCATGAATAACTAAAAAAAAAAAAAAAAAAAAAAAAAGAAAGAAATGCTACATTAAAAAAAATAAAATATACTTATTGTTTATCAGGCCAAAAAGAGAAAACCTGAGTGGCAGGGGTGGGGTTCCAAGAGGCCTGGAGATAAACTAGCCCCTTCCTCATAAAAAAACGGAGGATGAGTCATCTGGCTTCCATTTTTTCAAAGTCTTCTGAAGGATACTCTCCCTCTTTTCAGTCTTCACTTATTTGACAAAATCTGTCTTGGAATATGATGGGGAAAATAGGGGAACTGTAAAACTCAAATTTAGCTGTATTTCTGTATTTTTATTAAGTCTGGTAACCCTACATCTGGCCAAGTAGTTTGGTCACCATTCTCATACTGATCCCAACACACTATGAGACAGGTTTTGTCAAGGAAGTAAAGACAGAAAGAAGGGAGTCCTTTCAAAGGACTTTGAAAAGATGAAAGCCAAATGACATATTGTTCAGCTTTTTATGGGAGAAGGGCTAGTTGGTCTCCAGGACCCTGGAGCCTCACCCCTGCCATTAAAGTCTTCTCTTTATGGCTCAGAAATTGAACAACTTGTCAGGCACAGTGGTGCATTCATGTAATCCCAGCATCTCAGGAGGCTGAGGCAAGAGGACCACAAGTTCAAAGCCAGTCTAAGCAATTTAGCAAGGCCCTAAGCAACTCAGCAAGACCCTGTCTCTAAATAAAATATTAAAAAGGGTTGGGGATATGACTTACTGGTTGAGTATTCTGGGTTAAATCCTCATTATCAAAAGAAAAAAAAAAGACAGAAAGTGAACAACTGTGGACAAATCTCTTACCCTCTCTAGCCTCAGTTTCCTTATCTGCAGGTTGTAACAGTACTCTTAGTTATCAGAAATAAAACATGTAATGTCATTTGGCTGACTTCCACAGATAAGTGCTCAGTTGAGACCTCACTGAAGCTTTAAACAGAAACCCAAATGATTATAAAAAGAGAAGCTATCTGGAGAGAGGGCAAGAGTTCACATGAAAGTGGATGCAGTTGTACCTGTGCAACTGCAGGTTAAGATTGAGGCTATGGGGGCCAGAGAGAACAATGCATGCAAACTATTTAAGGGGGACAGAGGATTCCATACTGACCTGCTTTTCTGAACAAAAATAAAAGACACCAGATTTTTAGTAAAGTAAAAATTTCATAACTAGGGCAAAAGCAAGGATAATCTATAAATCACTCTCCCTGTAGTAGGTTTAAATGGTGAATTGAAATGTGTGCTAAATGAAGAAGAAAATATAAAGACTGGGCATAAACAACTTGGAGTAGGATCAAGTTAAAATCACAAGGAAATGAACCCCACCAATGCCTAAGACTGTGGATAATGGGTATCATGAAGTAGGGCAGTGCTGTGGACTGAACTATGGTCCCACCAAATTCATATGTTGAAACCCTATGTGACTATATGAAGTCATAAAGATGGGATCTCATCTTATAGGATGGTGACCTAATAAGAAGAGGAATGGGAAGATCAATCTCAGTCTCTCCCTTTCCTTCTCTCTCCCTCCCCCTTCTCTCCCTCTCCCTCCAACCACACACTATGGCAAGACCATGTAAGAAGAATACAGACACTCCTAAGTAAAGAAGAGAGCCTTCTCCAGGATCCAACTATGTTATCACCCCCCATCTTTGACCTTCAGCCTCTAGAACTATGAGAATATAAATTTCTGTTGTTTGATTATAAATTTCTGTCCATGATATTTTGTTATGGCAGCGGGTGCTGACTAAGCCAGGCAGTAAGGAATTAAAATCTGTAGGAGCACCAGTGTAACATGTTTTAAGAAACTTGTATGAAAAGATTACAGTGATTTAATATCAAGTAGAATATAGAGCAAGGAAGAGAGATGGAGTCCGTGAGATGAAGAGACAAAAGCAACCTAGCAATGGACGGAATATTCAGGAATGAAGGTGCTCTCCCCTTGTTAGCAGCCTTGGGTTTATCAAGGCTCTGAACAAAAGGAATTGATGATGGAAGCTTAGACACCTCACCTGGAGGATGTGGGTTGGATACAGGTTGACAAGGCTGCACTATGAGTGTTCAGTGCTGGTGGGAGAGATCTAGATTCTAACTTCAAAATTCAGAGAACTTTAATGCATTCTCATTGATATTTTGCTTGGATTAAAAGGGGGAAAATAAGGCACAATCAAACGACACCTCCTGTTCAAGTTTCATTCACTTAAGCCATCCAATCATCCCAGGGATTTGAAGAAGCAGGCTGTTGTGGTTTAGACATCATGTCCCCCAAAAGCTCACAGGTGAGACAATGCAAGAAGATTTGGAGGAAAGATTATTGGGTTATAGCCTTAACCTAAACAGTGAATTGATCCCTGATGGGATTAACTCGGTGGTGGTTGGAGGCAGGTGGGGTGTGGCTGGAGGAAGTGCACATATACTAAAATTGGAATACAGAGAAGATTAGCATATCCCCTGTGCAAGTATGACATGCAAATTCATGAAGTATTCCATATTTTTTAGATGAATGGATAAAAAATGTGGCATATATACACAGTGGAATATTACTCAGCACTAAAAGAGAATAAAATCATAGCATTTGCAGGTAAATGGATGGAGTTGGAGAAGATAATGCTAATGAAGTTAGTCAAACCCAAAAAAACAATGCCGAATGTTTTCTCTGATAAAAGGAGCCTGATTCATAGTGGGGTAGAGAGGGGGAGCATGGGAGGAATAGATGAACTCTAGACAGTGCAGAGAGGTGGGAGGAGAAAGGAGGGGGCAGTGGGTTAGAAATGATAGTGGAATGTGATGGACATCATTATTCAAAGTACATGTATGAAGACATGAATTGGAGTGAATATACTTTTTATACAACCAGAGATATGAAAAATTGTGCTCTATATGTGTAATATGAATTGTAATGCATTCCGCTGCCATATATAAAATTAATAATAAAAAAATAAATAAAAAGCCTGGGGATGTGGAAGTCAGCACTCTGCACCCGGACTGTCTAGCCAACTTACCACTCATGACAACAAGCATAGTATGTAGGACACATGAAAGTCACATGTGGTCCTGTCTCCACTGGCCTCCCTGTTCTAGCTTTCATTTATAAATAAAAGGTGGCACCCCTGATGATCATCCCTCCCTTTCCATCATTGGACCTAAGTCGGCACCTATAGGAGTAAGGTGACCCAGGGATAACTGCTGGCTTTGTTGTTACCACCGTCTGTCCAACTTTGTTTCTGACCCTAACTTCTCACTAGCTGTTTTAGTCAGCTTTTTTGCCACTATGACTAAAGGACCTGACCAGAACAATTGTAGAGGAGGAAAAGTTTATTCGGAGGCTCACAGTATCAGAAGTCTCAATCCACAGACTGCAGCCTCCATTCCTCAGGCCTTGAGGTGAGGCAGAACATCATGGTAGAATAGTGTGGCAGAGAAAAGCAGCTGACATGATCATCAGAAAGGAGAGTGACAGCTCTGGGGATGCCCACTCACACTCGGCCCTCACCTAGGATGTGCCCCTACAAATGGCCATGAGCTGAAGGGCCATTTCTAGATGCCCATACTTATGCCAAAATGAGAATATGGGTAGCAGAAAACTTTTTCAAATATAAGGTCTTGTCAGTGAGGCCACAGAAATTAAATGGCTCCATACTTCTTTAACATACATCTGGCTAGGATTTATAACTAAAGCCCAAAGTTACAAGCATCAGTGAGCGAACTCATGAGAAACCTTGAGCATTTGGGTGACAATAAACAGAGTAAATTTGAGCAGAAAATCTTCTGGTTAGAAATCACACCTTGAATGATAGCTAAGAAGATACTTATTGGATATTTGCATACCAGCTGTTATCATTTAAGCTCAACCAATCCATTATATCTTCAAGTTGAATCTCAAGACTGTTTCTTCTTTTTCTTTTTTTTTTTTTTTTAACAATCCTAATTGGCTTCATTTTTAATTTTAAAATCAGGTAACACTTCATTCCATAAAACAGAATCAGTTTTCCTATGAGCCAAGCACTCATCAAAAATAATTTGATGAGTTAACATCAGATTATTTATTTTGCTTACACAAAATAAGGACAAGAGAGCTTCACTATTTCGCCAGTTGAGAATAGCTGTTTTCCCTCCAAACCAGATTTCTCTTGGAGGACCAGATGTGTCAGCTTGGTTTGATTGACTCCATGTTGTGTTTTTTTCCCTGGAATATTGTCTCTGTTGAAAAACTGGCTTCACAAAGAAGGTGGCAGCAGGAAAATTTCAGAATCCAAGGCTTAAAAATAAGTCTTGGGCAGTGTGGGATTATTTTCTGTCTCTGGGAGGAATCATCCGGTGTCTGAGGCCTGGAGTCAGAGGCAAAGTCCCCAGACACCCATCCAGGAGATGTCACTCTCAGTAGCGTCTGGTGTCCTGAACTTTGCTCGCCCAGGATGACGGTAGGTAAAGAGCAGCAGGTCACAGGGGCCCCCTGACCCTTTGGGAGACAGAGCTCTCCCTGGGCAGACCCCGGGGCTGAGGGTCAGCAGCCAGGGGAGAATCATGTCAACGACTCCCCTCCTGTGGTCCCGAAGGTCCTGGGGCAGGGATGTAGGAGGTAGCTAGTGTCATAAGAAGTTCCCATCCCCAGCCAGGCGGCTAAGCGAGGAGAAAGACGGTGGCCTGGCCCCTGCGCCTGGTCTCACTTCCTCCCCGGCACCGCCTGGAAGGGGAGGAAGTGACACCCAGGGGAAGGCCGGGAAGTGAGGCCACCGACACATTCAAGTTCAGGGCGACAGCTCAGTCTACCCCCCAACAGGCCCCATACTCAGCTCCCCTTCATGGGCCATGTCCTTTCTTAGAGTCACGCCCTGCCCTTTATAGGCACAAGGACCCAGAAGTTCCAGGGACATGTCCATGTTTAGGCCATAGCATCCAAAAGTGCCTCAGGTGCACATCCATATTTAGGCTCTAGGATCCAGAAGTTCCTCAGGTGTCCATGTTTAGGCCCCGGGATCCGGAGGTTCCTCAGGTGCACATCCATATTTAAGCCCCCCGGGTCCGAAAGTTCCTCAGCATCCATGTTTAGGCTCTAGGATCTGGAAGTGCCTCGGGTGTCCATGTTTAGGCCCCAGGATCTGGAATGCCTCAGGCATCCATGTTTAGGCCCCTGGATCCGGAAGTTCCTGAGGTGCACATCCATATTTAGGCCCAAAGATCCAGAAGTTCCTTAGATACACATCCATCTTTGGGCCCTCAGATCCGGAAGTTCCTCACTCTTCCATGTTTAGGCTGTAGCATCCGGAAGTTCCTCAGGCACACGTCCATGTTTAGGCCCCCGGATCCAGAAGTTCCTCAGGTGCACATCCATCTTTGGGCCCTCAGATCCGGAAGTTCCTCAGTCCTCCATATTTAGGCCATAGCATCCGGAAGTTCCTCAGGTGCATGTCCATGTTTAGGCCCTCGGATCCGGAAGTGCCTCAGGCACACATTCATATTTAGGCCCCTGGATACGGAAGTTCCTCAGACATCCATGTTTAGGCCCCCGGATCCGGATCCAGAAGTTTCAAAGGTGTACGTCCATGTTTAGGCTCTAGGATCTGGAAGTTCCTCAGATGTCCATGTTTAGGTCCCCGGATCCAGAAGTTCCTCAGGCGTCCATATTTAGGCCCATAGATCCAGAGGTTCCTCAGGTGCACGTCCATGTTTAAGCCTCAAGACTATTTCTTAATGCAAGGAAGTTTCTTAGTATATTAAAAAAATGTGGGCTAAGGTTGTGGCTCAGCAGAAGAGCGCTCGCCTAGCACATGTAAGCCCCTGGGTTCAATCCGAGTACCACATAAAAATAAATGAATAAATAAAATGAAGGTATTGTGTCCAACTACAACTAAAAAATAAATATTTTAAAAAATTTGTTTTAACAGTTTTAATAACCATTGTCTTATAACCTTGAAATGAAAAAACATTTGTCACGGTAAGCCACATATGTTACAATTTGTTTTAAGAATTTGTTATTGAAAGTTGTGGTTTGTAAACACAGCATGGCTGACTTGTTCCCGTCTATGTTTTTCATGAAGTTTGATATCAATCACCAATCTTGTGATAATTAACTCAGTATTAATTCACTGCTCTAGATCTAATCTACTCAACCACCATAAAAGGGCCAAGCATTATCTCTTAAGATTAAGAATGTAGCTAAAAGCATTCCTGCTCATAGAGATTTATTTTACAAGTATAATTGAAGTGGTAATCACAAAGTATCTTTTAAACACAGTGGAAGCTTGTTTTCCACATTAGTAACAAGATTCTAGGGGTTCTACTGTTCTCGGTTTAGAAAAGGATGTCCTCTACATTTGGTTTTATATAAACAAGTTGGTAATTTGAAAAATGAAAAGAAAATCTATTCAAAATATAATTTTCATGACAAATTAATAAATATAGGAATATGAGCCTGTTGGAGTATATGCAGAAACATCTGGCTCAGCAGGTGGCATACAGTAGGTGCTCAATAGATATACACTGAATCTGATTTGCGTCAGCTGAAGTCTCTTTATTCTAAAGTTAATCTTTTGCTATAGACAGAGTGTTTTAGTCAGTTTTGAGTTTTTGTTTGTTTTTGGTTGCTGTAACCAAAAGGACTGACAAGAACAATATAGAGGAGGAAAATTTATTTCAGCTCATGGTTTGAGAGTTCACAATGGGCCAGTTCAATTGCTCTGGGCCCAACTTGAGGCAGAACATCATGGCAGCAGGGTGTGGTAAAGGAAAGCAGCTCATGACATGGCCATCAGGAAGCACAGACAGAGCTCTGCTCTCCAGGGACACAATATAAACCCCAAAGTATGCCTCCTGTGATCAACTTCCTCCATCCACACCCTTCCTGCCTGCAGTTACCACTCAGTTAATTCATATTGTGGATTAATCCACTGATTAGATCATACTCTCATAATGTGATCAATTCACTTGTTCTGTCTCACACATGAGTTTAGGGGACACATCATATCTAAGCCATAACACAGGGATAACAGAAAAAGGTCAAGACACAAAAGTATTCTTTGAAAAGTTATCTAATCCCACCATAAGCCTAAAATTCCCTTTTTATCCTTAATAAGAAGCCCTGAAAAGGAAGCCAACCACCTGAGATTTCCTAAGAGAGAGATGCTCTGGGTTGGATATGTTTTGTTTCCCAAAGATGTGTGCACCAGAAGCTTGGTGTACCATGTAGCAATGTTGAGAAGTGGTCAGACTTTGAAGAGGAGGTGATTGGGCCATGACTGCCCTCATGAGGGATTGATGCTGGTCTCATGGAGTGGACTGGGTCACACAGGAGTAGTTCCTGCAACAGCAGGTTGTTATAAAAAAGTAAGTCAGGTCCCTCCTTGCTTTCTGACTTCCTGTCTCACCATGTGACCTCTCTCTTTGCATGTGCCCGCTTCCTCGTCTACTTCTCTGCTATGTTGTGGCATAGCCAAAGTGGCCTTGCCAAATGATGACATTTGGTCTGGACTCACTGACCACTAAAGTCATGAGTCAAGTGAAACTCTTTTCTTTATAAAGTTCCCCACCTCAGGTATTTTGTTATGAAAACACAAAATGTACAAGGAAAAAGTAGTATTGTTTCTTCTCTAACTTACATCACCTCTTTAAGCTCCTCTGGAGACTTCCCGGTCCTGTTGCTATGAGCTAAATCAATTTAGAATGCTTGTGCTGTTCCCATGAACACTTTCCCTTTCTAGAATCGTGGATTATCAGTTCACGGATTCCCTATACCCTCCCTCCCCAAATTTACACATCTGCAGTGTACACCCAGAGCTGCACATAGCTTCCCCTGGAAGGAAGAACTTGGTGTGGGCAGTGCAGGCAGTAGCCTTCCTCCAGCCATCAGCTACTTCACTTCCCACCTGAGGCCACACTTTTCCCCCAGATGGCCCACATTCCTTGGCTGAGGGATAGTCCACGGGGGGATCATGCTGACCAGCAATATTCCCTGCACTCTCAGTCAGGTTTGGCCATGGCCTTTGGGAGCTGATATCACAGTTCACATCTTCCTCCACCCAATTCTGCTTTGGTTTCCTTCCCTTCTCAGGTGCAGATCTGATGAGGATCTTGCTCTGAAAACGCCAACCCAGAGTCTTCTCTGGAAAGACAAACTGGGTCAGTTATTTCCTATTTCAGTCATTTCATGGGTTTATCACCAAATGATCAATCTGACCAACAAGTCCAGGTAGAGAAAGAGGACTGCCTGGAAGCTCATCAGACTACATCCATGGTCCTCTATAGTTCAGCCTTTAGACATGGAACCAATGCTCCAAATAAGACCCTTGGTGAAGCCAGAAAGCAGAAGAAAGCAGCTCCATTGAAGCTTCTGTGGCAGGCCACAGGGTCCTGGAGAGATGAAAATCAATGGAGCAAACAGATCAGTGGTTCTCAGCCCACACCATCCATCAGAATTCACTGGGGGCATTTGAAAAATACAGATGTCTGGGCTTTGTCCTGTTGATTCGGTTTCAACATAGTGAGAGCCCTTCAGGGAATTCATGGGTATCTTGGGTTGAGAGCTACAGAACTCACAGATCTAAGGCCCTGCCATCCTCTACAGTTCTCTGGTTCCATAAGATTCTACAAGATTGTCCTTTCTCCAGGGTAATGCAAACATTTAAAAATAGGGCCTTTACCAGCCAAAGTTAAAGAACCAATTCTGGCCTTTTCACTAATAGAAGGACTTATTTTTTAATTAATCACGTAATACCACTGGCTATGTTCTCTTCCAAAAAATCAAACAAATAAGATTACAGGTGCTCTAAAGTCCTCTTTGACTTCCCTCCAGCCCAATATTAATTCTTTTAGCTATTCCTAAGATTAGCTGTATTCCTAAGATCTCCTAATGATCCTGGATCCTATTGCTGCTCTACTGCCAAACCTCCTAGGACTCAGCCATCTAACTGTGGGAGATTTCCCTGTGGCCTTACCTGGGCTTCCAAGGGTTAATTCCACACACAAGAGATGTCAGTAAGACTTCTGGCTTTGTTGTTATCCAAAGTCATGTTTGTTGTTATTTTCAAAGTCATGTTTCATAGATTCTCTTTTGTCCTTCTGAAGCTGGAGAATAATATTCCAAACAACTGGATGTCCAGACTTTAGTGTCTTATTTTCTTTATCTTATCCACAGAGAAATAAGCAAACACTTAAGAAGTTTTCAATGTGTGTTGCCGCCCCCATATTTATTTCATGCCCCAAATGATCTGGAAATTAACATGATTGAGTTTTCTTTAGTTATTTATAAAAGGGCAGCCATTTTTTAGAATGTGGTTGGTTCTCTTAATAGGTGACCTTTTGAATGCTTGATGTTGAAGGGTGTTTGGTGAAGTTGATAGCCCGTGTTATAGCAGTTTTCACGATGTTTGAGATTATTTGTGGTCAACTGGTACTCAGAGAGACTTCCACTCTTGATCCACTGCTCCTTTTAGTGCTAGGAAAACAGGGCTCCTCTCTTAGGAAATGAGGATAAACCCATGGATCCGATCTCCAGTTTGATTAGCAACCCGATGCCAGCAGAATTGTGATAAGAGTCAAATTCAATGTGTACATCAACTCCTAATATCCTTCCCAGATATAAGCCAGAGATAATAATCTATGCATGTATGTATATGCTCTTAAAGAACATGTTGAATTGTTTTGTGGGTACTTGGTAAGTACATTTATGCCACATATAGCATCTAGTAAATTTCACTCAACAATAGATAACTATTTGAATTTTTAAAATAAAAATTATTGAAATAGAATCTATATTATTGATAGAAATCTTAGGAATATAGTTAAAAGAATTTTTGCAAACTGAACATTCCCCCAATTAACAACACCAAAATGAAGAAATAGAACATTACCAGTACCAAAAATATAATCCTTCCTGAGTCCCCCCATGTTTCTATCCCCTAATCTCTAAACTAAATTCTATTATTATATACTTGTTTTGGCTATTTGTATACTTGATGTAAATGAAATTGTAGCATGTGTAACTTTTTTTCCTTACATTTTATTTATGTCATAGATGGATTTATTTTTTGCTTTTTCCCAATCACTAAGAGTGATTGAGATGTACTAAACCCATCACTACTTTGATAATACAGGTAAGATTCCAGATTCACATTTCTAGATACCAAGATTACCTCTAAATGTAAGCCTTCGTTTACATTTCTGTGTCAGCAATGTTCATTGGGATTTCTGAAGCACACACTTTAGGTCTGTACTTCTCCAAGTAAAGTAGCTGTTGAGCATTCCTTGTTGTCTTATAAACAATACTGCATCTTCACAATTCATTCCACATTTAACCAGAGCAAATGTAACCAGTAACAGGTCCATTTCCCAATCTTGTGAGACAATACAGTACAATATAGCAACCTGGCTCTTCATGAAATCTGATTTTTAACAATTTCAGCCAATCACCTACTATCTGAGTAGAGGGTGGAGTTCCATCCTCCAATGATGAGTCTAGAAGATGAATTCCTTCTTTTTTATCTGGAGCTTTCAACCTTGCTTTGGAAGGTCTACCCATATGTCACAACAGTTTGCTCTTTCTTCATCAATTGTAACACAAATTATTGGACATTTGGTAGTTTGGTGGTAAGGAGGTACTATTATGAATACATATGTTATAAACACTCATGTATATATTTACACATTTCCAAAATGATTGCACCAGGGTGGCATTGGTGATATAGTGATGGGCATAATTGCCTTCCAAAATGATTGTACCAATTTATATTCAGAAGTATGTAAAATTCCAGTTGCTCCATATCTTCACCAACACCAGTTTTTTTTTCTTTTGTTTTTGTTTTTATTTGTGTTTGTGTTTTTTCATCTTGGCCATCTGAAAGACAAGTATTGGTATCTTATTATGACTTAATGTATATTCTCCTATTAATACAGAAGAACATTTTTAGTAAGTTTATTAGGCATTTGAATATCCTCTTTTGCAAAGACTTATTCAAAATTTTTGCCTATTTTAAAGCGTCAGTAGATTAAGGCAATGTGGTATTGGCATAAAGATAAAGAAACAGATGAAAAGAAAACAATAGGAATCCCGTAGCTATATTGTCACTTGATTTGCGATAAACTGAAAGTGATGAACATTGGGGGAAATGTCTTTATAGTTCGTCATTCTGGGTCAAAAGGATATTGAGATTAAAAAAATATATGTTAACCTCTATCTCACACCACACTCAAAAATGAACTCTGGATTCTAGATAGACTATAGATTTCAATGTGAAAAGTGAAATAATAAGGTGTTTCAAGAAAACAAATGATACTATCCTAATGACCATGGAGAGGTTGAAGATTTCATAAGTGGGGTTTTAGAAAAGCACTACATATAAATAAAACAAGCCATAAAATAAAGCACAGTCACATGCTACATAAGCACACCTTGGCCAACGATAGACCAAACATATGATGTTGTTTCCCTAAGACTAGACCACAGCATGAGCATGGCAAGTGTTACCATCAAGGGTTGTACTTATGCTCTGGTGCTCCCACAACATTGTCATTGTTTCCGTGACCTAATGATGCATTTCTCAGAACATACCCATCATCAATCAACACATGACTAATTTTGAAAATTCAGACTTTCATTTCATCAAATGGCACCAATAAGGGAGTCAAAACCATAAAAGATAACCACAATGCATATATTTAACACAGGATTCATATCCAGAATAGATTATTTTAATAGCTGCATAATATTCCATAGTACACATGTATTATAGTTTGTGTTGCTCTTCTAGTAATGATCGTTTACTCCATTCTGTTCACTTTCTAAAATAGTGCAGTAGTGAATATGCTTGTGTATCTTTAAGTGTTTTCCTAATGAATTATCAAGACATGGATTGCTGAGTCATGTGATGAAGCAGAGTTTCAAATCACAAAGGCCAATAGGAAGATATTTCTCGCCACACGATTTTTCTCCCATCTTGCAAATCTCACTCTGAAATTAGTTTTCTGCATTCCCTGTGCCTTGGCCTTGCCCATTTTCACTCCTTTCAAGGCCATCACATGAGTTTATCATGGCTTGAGGAAAATGGTTAAGAAGTTTGATGAGGGAAATAAAGCAACATGAGAAAATGTTCCGGCAGGAGAGCACTCAAATATTCTTCACTTCTCAGATTACTAAAAGAAACTATTTTTACTGTATCATTATGGACTTCATCAGTGTATCCTGTATGTTGACAATAAGCAAGAATCATGGGGTTCTATGAAATAAGTAATTTATCAAATACAAACCTCAATTAACAACCAAGTTTTTTGATTACTAAAGAGAGGTCAGACACCCTTGCATTTTCCATCTTAATTATTGAAAGTATTTTTCAAGTACATATTAATCTACTTCCTGCTTTGGTTAGTTCATATCCTGAACCTAGCTTATTATATCTTTAAAGATATAAAAAACTTAAGATCCTCAGGATCATAATGTGAACATCAATCTCATTGTACATGACATTAATACAGGAAGTGTTCCTGGCACTCTTTGCTTTACAGTAGGCTATAAACTTATGAAAGGCAAGGACCACATTCATATTCTGATTCTGTCAGGTATCAGGTTTGTGATCTTCAGTGAGAACATCTAAGTCTCAGTTTTCCCATGTGCAGATAGGAGGAGACAATTAAACCCTCTGGTTTTCAGAAGAATAGGAGTTTCTAGTATATAGTAGGTAGCACATTGTGGGACTTAGGGATATGTTCCTTTCCCTCCTCCTCCTCAGTATTTTTTTTTCCTGAATCAAATTTAAATGAGTGTGGAGATGGAAATGAACTTGTCCTGATACTGGGGAGTAAAGGGAAAAAAAATAAGCCCAAAAGATACTTTGCCTTATAAGTTGCGCCTCTCACCTGAAAGTGGGGTGACAGGGGGAATTCCAGGACACTGAGATGTCTAATCTACTTGGTTGGTATTAGTAATGGGGAAAACCTTTAGGTAGGCAACTTGATGATGTGTATCACACTTCCTTTGCCCTAACAATCCCACATAATCTCAAATAATTGAGAATGAACAGAATGAATGAACAAAGGCACTCACTAAAAGGTTGTTTCTAATATTAAAATATCAAAAATAACATAGGTGTACATCAACAGATTGGCAAAACATACTTGGATCATCCATAATATTAAAAACCCATTAGAAAACACAATGTGGCTTCCTTATTTATAGCTTTATAATATGTTAACAGAATATTGTTAAGAGAATAAAGCAGATTATAACAGTAACAAATTAAATACTATATTCCATTTTTGTCAAAAACATCTCTATGTTTGCATAGTAAAATGTTTTGAAAAATGCATACCAACATGCTTATGTTTTTCTCCAAGTAGTATGATTATGGATGATTCTCTCATTCTTTTTGGTATATTTTTGTCTTATTTGGATTCTTTTACAACATGCACATATTATTTTTTTGAGGGGATAATGGGATTGAACTTGGGAGCACTCAACCACTGAGCCATATCAACGGCCCTAGTTTGTATTTTACTTAGAGACAGGGTCTCACTGAGTTACTTAGGGCCTTGTTAAATTGCTGAAGCTGGCTTTGAACTCGAGATCCCTCTTCCTCAGCCTCCCAAGCCCCTGGAATTACAGGCATGGTGCCATTGTGACCAGCTGCATGTATTATTTTTGTACTCAAAAAATATTAAAGTTGTTTTATTTTGAAAAATGTTTTTTAAAAGGCATTTAATAATTCTATACAAGGAGATCCTAAAAAACTCAATTCCCTGTGGACCTTGTCTCATTCCTCCTCAAAAAGAAGGGAGAAGTCTCAATATTGCTGTGTACAGCTGGAAGGCAGGATTTCTCAATATTGACATGATTGCCATTTGGGGCTGGAGAGTTCTCTATTGGTGGTGGAGGAGTTGTCCCATGCACTGTAAGATGTTTAACACCATCTTGGGCCTTTACCCCACACACACACACACAGACATCCCCCCCACCCCGATTTAGGACATCCAAAAATATCTCCAGACATTGCTAAATGTCCCCTGGGGGGCCAAAGTGTTCCAGTTGAGAACTGCTGCTCTAAGGGAACTGGAGACCTAAAATTAAACCCCATGTTTACCACTCACTGGGTGAATCAATCTCTCTGAACTTCCATTTCCTCATCAACAGAATGACCATGTAATGTAATCTTGAGGATATCTTTTGATCCTGAAATCTAGAATTTTATGGGCTCACAGAAAATCCATTGGGCTAAAGGAGAGTGGTTGGTACACAGTGGTACAGAAGTTAAAAAAAAAAAAAAGAAAGAAAGAAAAAGAAAAACAGAAACATAGCTAAGTCTCCTGATTATGATCATTTAGTTATTCATTCATTTGTGTGATGGCAACTATTTATTGAGTATCTATTATAGCCCAGGCACTGCGAGGGGCACTGAAAAATAGTAAGAAACAAGAAAATTAGGCCCTTGCTTTATGGTACTTATCTTCAGTTAATAGAAACAAACCATACTCCTGTAGGTTAATAAATAAGAGTATTTTAGATAGTGATAACTGACCCAAAGTAAGTGACATGGCAATGGAGAGTCACTGGAATGGTACTGGGGAAGCAGGCAACATTAGATAAGGTGGTATGGGAAGCCCCCCCATCGAGGTTGATACCTGAACTAAGGTTTGGATGATAAGAAGAACAGAGCCAGGCTGAGGCTGTAGCTCATGACAGATCATTTGCTCAGCACACAGGAAGCCCTGGGTTCAATCCCCAGTACTGGAAAAGAGAGAGAGAACAGAACCTAGTGAAGATCAACAGGAAGATGCTCCCAGACACAGGAATTAAGCAACATGAGCAGGGAGATGGAGACAATCTGGATCTGTGTCAGTGACAGTGTTTTAGCAATGTGGACCTAGCAGAGAGGCGCCAAAGGAAACAGCGTCAATGAGATCAGCAACAGCTAAAGGAAAAGGTAAGTGGAAAAATAATCTCTGATTGTCCACATCAGAGTGATTATGGTGAAAATTAGATCCAGAAAAAGCCCTTGTGTCATGGCCTTCCTTCATAATGCAATTGAAAAATCGTGTTTGGGGAAATTCTGGAAACAAATGCCCCCAAAGCTCATCAATGCTTTTCTATCACCATTTAGTACTAGGAGGGGGATGCCAAGAAGATGTCTACTGAATTGCTAAAGCAATAAATTGAGGAGATAATCTTTTTCGTGGTTGGTAGGCTCTGGGGGAATGGGTCCAGCAGATAAAATGATAACTAGATTTAGTTGACAATTTGCTTTGAGTAAAATGTCGAGCTTGTAAATAATTTAAAAATAGCCTGTCATTCAATTGCAGCTTGTCCTTTAAGAAATTTTAATCAATGCAAAACACATTTCTCAAACACAGGCTTCTAACCCCTGTAAAAGCTGCTAAGGGTCCAGAGAAAAAGCTGTGACATGGTCAGACAGTGTGTGCACCAGATTACTAAGGAGTATGACAGAGCTACAACCCCAGAATCCAGTATTATGACAATATTCTGCCACCTAGGAATCAACTATTGTGACAATATGTGATGTGGAAACATGTGACTTGTTCAGCTCTTTTTTGCTCAAGGGCACTGAGAAGCTGAGGTTTCAATCGGCTCACCAGAAACAATCAACACGCACACAAACTCTGTGCATTTTGGCTGCAAATAGATTGTCTGTTTGGTATCTTTGCCAAAAGCTTGGCATTACAGAGAAAGAGAAAGGAAGAGGTAGGGGGTGGGGAGACTTAATAACTGCCTGAAAGGAAGGTCTAGTGTCACCCTGAGAGGATGAACACAGGAAGAAGGAAGCATACCACAGGATTTGGGGTGGAGGATCTCTCTTGACTCCCACAATTATTGCTAATCTAACCTAAAACCCCTTTCTGCTCAGCATCCATGTCAAAAAAAAAAAAAAAGAAAAAGAAAAGAAAGAAAGAAAGAATAGAGATGGTTCTGATGTGGGACAGAGCAGTTTGTCACCTTTCCCAGGCCTGCTGCTTTCCCCAGGGGTGTTGCAGGAATAGGAGGTAGCTTCTCCTTTGTGCTTCCCAGCCCTGCATTGCCAGGACCCACAGCCCAGAGGCCTCCTCTGACTCAGCTGAACTTTTTATCAAAGGAAACCGATCACTGTCCAACTTACAGTGCCAGGAGTCTCACCAGCAAAGCCCCAAGGGCAATAGAAAGCCCTGTTCCTTTAGGTCCGAACACGTGTAGAAGAGGTTTAGGTTTTGTTTTTTGTTTATTTTCCCTCTCTCCTAGAATCGGGAGCATCTCTCTTTCTTCCTTTTCAACACGGACATAGATTATGAGGACATCTTCCTAACTTGCCCAACATGGTGACTCTGGTTTGGGAAATAAAACAACACAATTAGAGAATAAGGACTCCCCCTGAGTATTTAACTGAATTTAGCTAGATGTTTGTTTTTAGTGAATTGCTTATCATCAATAATCAAAACATAGGTATTGATTTTATCCCTTAAATCTTTAATGCTAAATAATCTGCATAGCTGTTAATCCTGGACAGATTTAAAGATAATAGATAAAGATGCATTATTCATAAATGTTGTACGGCAGGATATCCACTGTGCCACTGTTAATCTCTAGCAGTATCATTTTCATATTCATCAGTTATTAGTTTATTTTAACCAGATTGCCAGAAATATTTGGAACGTTAATTTTTAACATCCACCCTTTTAACAAAATATCTGTTCCCCTTTCAGTCTAAAGCAACCATGGAGACGGCAGGAGGATGCTGCTTCCTTCCTTCCACTCCTGGCCAAATTTACACAGAAGCACACTTGCAAAGACATGCGGCTGGGCTGTTATTGACTGTCAAGTGCTTTCCAGCCTGTCTTTGTCTCAAGGTCAATTCAGACTCAAGTTCCACTTTTTTTCCTTCATGTAGGAAGATTTCTTCATTGGAAAGCTTATTTAAATTTATTTGCAGATATTGAACCAAATCTGCACAGGCTGCAGCCTCCTGGGGCCTTTCACTTGGGGCTAAATATAAATAAATATCCATATAGGACAGCTTTTGATGAAACATTAAAGATCACTCTGGTTATATGGCTTCCCTATTTTCTCTATGAAAAACCCATGGCAGTAGAAGGAACCTTTGCTATAGAAGGGGAAAGATTTGCAAATCGCCACCTCTGGGCTACCTGGAACTTAATGGTACAGGGCAAAGAAACAGCTTGTCTAGGAAGTGAGATAGAAATTAAGTAGCAGACTAGCTCCCCTTAAAATTCCAACTCTCCATTCCCTCCAATGTTTATGAATTTGGGGCATGTTACTATCACATGTATCTTACCCAGAATCAAGTAACTTTTCTCCTTTCATTTGGGAAAAGATCCCCCGGTCCCCACACTGGGAAAGATGAAGCAAAGAGTGGGTCCTTTTTCTTTCACCCTCTCTCCCTTGACATGGGTTCAAAAAAGAAACCAATCCATTCAGTCAACCAAAAGTTATTGCTATATTGATTATACTTGTTATGGTTTAGTCTAAAACTATTCACCCAGTCAACCCTTTTGAAGAGTGGGGCTATTGCTTTTAGAAAGTGAATTGGCTCGGAGCCAACTTTTTGTTGGGAATGGAACCACCATTTGACCCACCTATTGCCCTTCTCAGACTATTCCCTGAAGACCTTAAAAGAGCGTACTACAGGGATACTGCCACATCGATGTTCATTGCAGCACAATTCACAATTGCTAGACTGTGGAACCAACCCAGATGCCCTTCAATAGATGAATGGATAAAAAAAAATGTGGCATTTATACACCATGGAGTATTACGAAGCACTAAAAAATGACAAAATCATGGAATTTGCAGGGAAATGGATGGCACTAGAGCAGATTATGCTTAGTGAAGCTAGCCAATCCCTAAAAAACAAATACCAAATGTCTTCTTTGATATAATGAGAGCAACTAAGAACAGAGCAGGGAGGAAGAGCAGGAAGAAAAGATTAACATTAAACAGAGACATGAGGTGGGAGGGAAAGGAAGAGAAAAGGGAAATTGCATGGTAATGGAGGGAGACCCTCATTGTTATACAAAATTACATATAAGAGGTTGTGAGGGGAATGGGAAAATAAACAAGGAGAGAAATGAATTACAGTGGATGGGGTAGAGAGAGAAGATGGGAGGGGAGGGGAAGGGGGATAGTAGAGGATAGGAAAGGTAGCAGAATACAACAGTTACTAATAGGGCATTATGTAAAAATGTGGATGTGTAACCGATGTGATTCTGCAATCTGTATTTGGGGTAAAATTGGGAGTTCATAACCCACTTGAATCTAATGTATGAAATATGATATGTCAAGAGCTTTGTAATGTTTTGAACAACCAAAAAAAAAAGAGAATAAAAAAAAACAATACCTACTATGTCATTAGTCAATTTTCCATATGAATATTAAACCACTGAAAACTTAAAAAAAAAAAAAGAAAAAGAAAGTGAATTGGCTGATGGAGATAAGGAGTCAGACTGGAGGAGCAGAAATAAGACAAGGGCAGGAATCCTGCAAACTTGAAGGGTGTTTATCCTCCTTCTGTAGCTCCAGGAATGAGGCTGGTACTACCTGGCTAGAACACTACTACTGCGGGGTACAGCACCCTTTACAGGAGAAGACAGGAAGCACACAAAAAGGGTTTAAAAAGCTAACGTAGCCAGGCCTGCATTGATAATTTTGTTTTATTTCACTCAATGTTCAGAACAAGCTCTCAGAATGAGTAATATGATCCCATTTTAAAAAACAACAGTACAGAGGTATTTGCCCACCCTGCCCTACTGAGAAGCCCAAGTGGCAGGGATATGAGGGAGATCAGCAAACCAATCACATTCTGATGTCAATCATACCTGCCCAAGGGAAAAGTGTGGACTTCTAGTTACATGTAGATTCTGTGGGCCTTGTATAAATTCCCTAAGCATTGCCAAAATCACATGAGAATCACACGGACCCCCTGGGAATTGTAGAAACACTGACACAGCCTACAAAGTCCTTCTCCTTGCACTCCTAAATGCTCTTTTTTTGAGGTCCAATGGAAGAATCTGAATGGGATCAAACACAGACCAGCTATGTTACTCTTGATATGCACCCAAACTACAGCCTTTGGCTGGAAGCCAGGTGAAATTCCTATTACACTTCATAGGAGCAAAACAATTAAGCTTTTCTCTGTTTCTGTTGCTTCTAAAAAAAGGAAATCTTACAAAACTGTGTCTGTAGTTGGTACATAGAGACCATGTGTTAGCTCATTAAAATAGTGATTTTTTTTTTTTTTTGGTAATTGTTTATTTTTTAACA
This sequence comes from Marmota marmota marmota, assembly GCF_001458135.2. NCBI lineage: Eukaryota > Metazoa > Chordata > Mammalia > Rodentia > Sciuridae > Marmota > Marmota marmota. Next base: position 26,224,872 of record NW_026000005.1, read on the forward strand.
ATGCATGAAGCTTTTCTACTGTGCCTGGATAAGAACTCTGTATAATCCACAGAAAATCACAAGCTTTACCCAAAAGGAGTTTCTATTCAAAAACAGGCAAGATAAACTACACACAGGCAAAATCCACACTACATGAACTGAATCAAGACCTGCCTGAGTGAATCAGAAGGGTTGGCACAATTCAGACTTAGGAGAAAAATCCACTTTTGCTCAACTATAATAAAAATTATGATTCTTTAGTCTAACAAATAGTTTGCAATGGTATTATTTTGTTTGCATTTCACAAGGAAATGAAGGAGGTATGGTCATCCCTATTTCCAGTTCAGGTCTGCTAATTGGCTTATCCAAGTTCACATAAGCAGTGAAGGGAAATTGGGATGTACAGGGACAATTATTTGACTATTCCAAGAAACTAGAAGTTGTCAAGATTTTTCTGCCTGAGTTTTTAGCACAAGAGCTGGTCATTGCACAAATAAAAACACATGCTCATAAATGGGCCCGGGGGGAATGAGATGATGTCACATGGGTCTGTCCAAATATATTGTCCTTTTCTTGAAGGGGTGGAGGTGGACAGGTGGGTGAGGGAGTCTCCTTAAAGGCTACTTGAAGAATGCAGGGAGATCAGTGTAAGCAAGGTGGAGGCCTCTCTCCTCCCCAATGTGACTCTTTTCCTCGCCCAATTTCCATGCCAGGCACGTGGTGTCAAAACGAAAGAGTTTTCCATAAATTTGAGTTTAAAGGGGATAATACTGGATGTTAAATCATTAAATTAAATCATTCTTTACAAGACATTTTTACAATTTCAAGCCATTTTCCCAACTACAGCTGCATAGTAAATTAATTACTGCATTAGTAGTTCATTGGTGACTCGTGTAAACAATGTCTTGACTCAAAACAAACACACACGCCTGTGCTGCAAATGTTGGCTCACATATTTTGAAGCCATTAAAAAGTGCTTGCGATTTTAGAGAGAAAAGTGTTCTTAGTCATTTCTTTCCTTGCCTCATTTTCTCCTGGAAAGTTAGGGTTCATCATCCCTTAGTATATAGGGTGATTTATCACAGTTGCTTATGTGGGCTGGCTAACATAATTAAGCACTTTCCAGGAGTGGAACTGGGCTGCAAATATGTACATATTTTTAGGTATACATCCTAAGAAAAAACGGGTTTCATTTTTCATCCCTAATACCTGGAGACCTGAAAGGTAAGAATCCCATGGTAGATAAACATACATCAAAAGTTGTACACATTTTATTTAGTCATGCTTATTCCAGATTCTTGCTTTACTTCTTAAAATAAATTGTTAATCTAAAAATAATTAGATTGAAGAGAATATACTTTAGCAAAATAGCTCCAACCAAAGTAGTATAATTTGGGTAAAAAAATGTGCCCTATATTGCCCAACTAGAATTATGCCATACCTAAACTCTATGTGAATAATCTAAATTGGTTTTATGTGCAATTTAAGCTTCTTTATAAACACATATATACATAGTACGTACCTGAGAGGTGTAAGACATTGAAATATTCATGTATATAAAGCAGGTTCTTGTAAGAAATATACTTCCATCTCCTTCTGCAAAAAACATTTTTTCCCCAACCCAAACTTGGGCATAACTGGTTTCATAAGCTCAAGTATAATCATTAAACAATGAGTATATTCAATATCAGGCCTGAGCCCCAAACCAGATGCTCTCTGGCTGCTGTATCTCCGCAGAGAATAAGGTCACACATATGTACACACATGTATGTGACACCTGGGTACACAGCATATAAACACATCAAAAGAGGGCTGGAATCTAAAACAAAACAAAACAAACTACTAAAATGTCCATTATCAACACAATAGACAAACTATCCTTTATCTAAAGGATGAAATACTAAGCATCAATGTCAAGGAACAAGCTATGACTATCCTTGAGTGAATGAGTATTAAAATTATAATATTATCAAAACATGTCACAAAGAAGCAAGACATGCAAGGGGCATAATGCATTGCTTCATTTCTGAGAAGTTTTAAAGAAAGCATAATATATGGTGTTGGAATACTTTGGAGAGGAGGTAATGAACAGGGGTCTTCTGGGATCCCAATATTTTCTGTCTCCACCTATTGATGATGAAACACTGCTACACAGTCTGGTTTCACTTTCTGAAAAATTGATCCAGCTATATACTTATGTTATATGTACTATCTATAGATTATACTTTAATAAAAATCCTACTTAAAATCAAAATAAAAGAGATGACTAAGATACTTATCTCACTTCCAAGCACAATTGACCCAAAGTACTACCCAGAAGTAAGCTCTTCTTTGTGCCCTCTGTAGGGCAACACAGTCCTCATTCTCATTCAAAGACTCAAAGCAATGGGCACTTGCCTTAGTAAGAAGAATCCTCATCTTCTCAGATTGTTGTGTTAAACAAAACTTCTTGCCGTAAAAGATGGAGAAAGCCTATGGCCTCTATGAGCCAAATAACCATGGTATGCTTTCATTCAGCTTAGCCATAACCCAGTCAGGCAGAACCAGGGATTCCAAAGGGACTGTCTGTGGTTCTAGTTAGATGACATATTTGCCAAAAATGTGGACAGCCTCATACCCTAGAAGACAGCATGTCTGTCAGCTTCTGACAAGACAACCTGGTTGAAAAGAGTACATTTTGTGAACTGTGTCTAAGTAGCACCCAAATTTGAGACGATGTTACAAGAGTACTTTTTACAGCTCTCCTGTCAGAATTAAGAAAGGAAAACCTTATATTTGATCTGGGCTTTCTTCAAGAAATGTACCAAAGGCAGCGCACCCTGGCACGATTCTGCTTGGGGCATGCAAGGCTGTGCCATTGTGCCGCCAGACTGCCACTCTGCTTGGAGTCCAGACCTCTGTGAGAAGCAGGAGAGGGAAGCTCTCAGATGAGGAAATAAATCTCAGTGCTGAAATTGGGAGTGGGGGTGGCAAGAGCCAATATGAATGCTGACAATCATAAAAAGCAACAAATCTCCTGTCATTCATCAGGAACAAGACAGAGAATGAACATCATTCCCCACTCTGAAACGACTATCCCTTTTTACCTTCTTGAAAAACGGGTAAGTGATTCTCTCTGAGTAGAGGCAAGCAAAGCTAATGGTTGTGAGAGAATTGGGGATTCTCCTGCCTTTCTGGGCATGCATCTGCGTGTTCCAGTAAGAAATATTTTTATCAAACCCAATATCATTCACCATAATCACAACCCTCTGGTCTCTGGGAAGAACACTGGATCTAAAATCTTTAGTTTTTCTTCTTACCCTATCACTTACTTATAACATCATCTTTAACTAATCACTTAACCTTTCTGAGCTGTGAATCCTTTGCCAAATGAAATTGCCTTTATAATTCTTCAGATATTCAGAGTAGCAGGATAAAGACTGGCTGTATGTGGCTTTGAGCATTCACAAGCTTAAGGCACTCTGAATGTGAAGGCCAGCCTTACCTGTGGGGTCTTTCCTTCCCACCTCCTTGGATAAGCCCTGCCTAGCTCAGCCCTGGCAATTGGGTCCTGTTCTCTGCAAGCATATAAGTTCAGAATCTAGGAGAGGGTGAGTCACTCTTAATATTGTTTCATTTAAAGTCAGTGGCCTGTAGCTGCTACCCAAGCTTCTTCCAGGAATTTCCATCCTCTAGTACTTTCTCTCTTTTTGATTTACGAGTCTTGAAGAATTCCCTATTAGAGAGATCCAGTTCCAGAGATGTGATCAGTGCTCAATCATGATAAATTTTATTATGTGTTTTCATCATTTTGAGGGGGTGAGGAAGAACAATCTAGTCCATGAACAATTTAGAAAGATGAACATACTTCATTCTAAAGTGTCAGAAGTTAGAGCTCACAGAAGACCAATGAGAAATAAAGGGAAGGCATTGTTGAGATTATAATTCAAGCCAATGAGAAAGTGCAATTTGATTTCACCCCAAAGGGCAGTTTGCATTCACACTTTAAGGAACACATCTGTGGTAAGAGTGAGCTATACCTGTGGGTCAAGTCCCTCCCACACTTCAGCCATGCCCATGTGGTATTGAGAAGACGAGCGCTTCTTTTAGTCAAGCATGTAATCACATATTTCCAGATGAGAGGCACAAAAAATGATTAAAGCTTTGGGAAATTGGATCTATATAGAGAGACTAATGGAACTGCCTTCCCATATTCTCAAGAAGAAAAGACTGGTAAGAGGAGAGGGCTCTCAACCAGACTGTGCGTGAAGGAATGCATGCAACCAGCAATCCTGAGAACTGACTGAAGGCAAAAGCAAGGGCATTAAAGAACAATCAGATACACTTTGCACCCATTGGAACAAGATTTTTAAATATTTGAGGTGTTAAGCTATAGGGATCCTCAGAACTATCCCTAATTTTAAAAAGGTCTTGGAGTCTGCCTGGAAATTTTGGGGCCAAGTTATTCTTACTTTCCTTTCTGCTTTGATTCAGTTGGCAACAGAAAGATTGTCTCAAGGACTTTGGGGGAATACCTCTCAGAAGTATAGTTTATGACCTTGACTACCATTAAGCTCAACAAGATGACTGTAATCTGATCGGAAATAGCAAGCCTCAGCATGGCCTGCTCAAATAGCATCCAAATATTGTCATAGGTCTACATCACTTTTCAAATCAACAGACTGCATTGAGCACATCAGCTCCATAAAATAAGTTCCTTAGCATGAATTTCCTGTTTCTGTAAGTGATATCACCTCTGTTCAGCCACCCAGGACTGATACTTCACTCAGAGTCATCTTAGACTCATCGGTCTCCCTCACTCTTCTGGCAATCTGCCTGTTAAGTTTTCCTTGTCTTTCTCTCTATTCCTTCCTTTCCATTCCTGAGGCAAAAAAAAAATCCTACTTCAGGTCATCATTAGTACCCACCAAGGTAAAAAGAAAATCTGTTGAGACTGTTTAATTCCTGTTCTCTAAATTCAAGATCTTTCTCAAGAGTATTTCTCAAAGGGAGCCAAAGATCATCTCCAAAGAAATCACTAAGGATCTTGTTAAAAATGAACAATTCCCAGGCCCTAGTCTTCTGACTAAGAATACCTGGGGTCAACACTTAGGAATCTGATATTTCAACAAGTTCTTCACCTGTGATACTTATGTACCCTAAAGTTTTAGAAACCCTTTTCTACTGATTCAGTCCACCTGGGAATTGATTGTTCATTTATCCAAGAACACATGCCAGGAACGATCTTTCTTTTCATTGAGCCATTCCATTCATTAAAAAAGTCTTAAGGGTGCTCATCAGTAGTAGAAAGAATAAACAAAATGTGATGTATTCATACAATGGGATACTACACAGCAATAAAAGAACCAACTGCTAGTATACACAACAACACAGGTAACAGGCGTTAAAAATGAGCAAAAGGAACTCGACATGAAATAGTACATACAGCATGATTCCTTCATGTGATGTTCAAGAACATGTGACTATGGTGATAGATCTGAGAACAGTGGGTATTTCTGGGGGATGATATTGACTGGGTAGAGACACCTTCTGGGGTGTTTAGATTGTTCTACAGTTTCAGCCAGAGGCATTTACCTGTTCATGTGTGTACACATGTATGTATATAAAAATTCATTGAAGATTATGTACTTTGCTATATGCAAACTATATCTTAACTAACATAATAGAAATAAATAAATAGACTTGTAATTTTCTGGAAGGAGGGAGAGAAAGAAAAAAAATTTAAAAAGCAGAGTCCAAACTCCTTAGCATGTCTTTTTAAGACCCTTCACAATTTTCCAGTGACATAATCTTTCAAACTAAATCCTACCACTTCTCTTCTCCAATCAGATATACTCACTTATTCGTGGTTTTACTAAACAGAACCCATGGTTTCTTTCCTTCCTCTTCTCCTTCTCTTCATCCTCTGCAATCATGCCTTACCTACCTAGAATATAATTGTTTCTACATCTAAATCTTAACCAGACTGGAATGTTAAATTCTGCTTTCTCATGACCTCTTTCCCACCACTTGTGGGTTGAATTATATTCCCCCCAAAGATATGTTGACAACCTAACTCCGGGTATCTTGTTTGGAATCAGGATCTTTGCAGATATAATTAGTTAAGGTGTGATGAGACTGCATTAGGGTGGGTGCAAACTCCAGTGACTGGTGTCCTTCTAAGAAGTTCTTATAAAACGATGCACAGACAAACAAAGAGAAAACCCCATGAGAAGACAGACACAGAGATCGCAATGATGTATCTACAAGTCAAGGAATGCCAAAGACCGCTGGCAAGCACCAGAAGCCAGGAGAGAGACAAGCAAAGGAACCTTGGAACCCCTAGGAACCTTGAAACATCCTGATTTTGGACTTCCAGCCTCTAGAATTGTGAAAGAATACATTTCTGTTGTTCTAAACTGCCCGATTTGTGGTAATTCCTTACAGTAGCCCTAGGAAACATCTCTCCTGTCTATAGTCACCTCTCTTATTTCTTGACTTCTCCATCTCCAAAATTCTAGACAAATCACTTAGTCCCTGTGACAGCCAGTTTCCCATGCCCCCCCCCCAATAATTCCCATCTCATCATATCAATGCCCTTAAATAGAGGTCCATCCCACATCAATAGGATTGACCTATGCTATAAGTAGTAAATTTTGGAAATGATGCACTGCTTCTTAGGATAGATTAAAAGAAACATTTCAGCTTCTACCCTACTTTCTTGGACCATTCACTCTGGAGGAATCCAAGAGCCATATGACTAGCATATTTTGGAAATCCCATGAAGTTCACTGGTAAGGAACTGAGGCCTCCTGCCAACAGCCATTTGAGTGAGTCAACTCGGACTGCAATCCAACTTGGAGCCCTGAGTTCTCAACATTGCAACCTTGTAAGATCTTGAATCAGAACCACTCAGCTAAACCACTGAGGATTCCAGGGTCAAAGAAACTATGTGACATAATAAAGATCTATTGTTTTAAGACACTAGATTATGAGACAGTAGGTTAAGACACTAGGTTCTAAAGTTTTTTAGTAGCAACAAATAAATGATTCAACCCCTGTTATCTGTCTCACATTTCTTAACTTTTCTTGGAAAGATCTTGACTTCTCAAACAGATTGCAAACTATCACGATAGTTTGAAGGCAGGGATCTATTTTTTTGTTTGTTTGTTTTGTTTTGTTTTTCTTTGCATATTTAACTATGCCCAATAATTTGTTATACATATGAATATGCCTTCTGAACACATGTGAATGAATGAACAAGCACAGTGTGTCCTGTTAAATGAACTTTCAGCATACTATGTTGAACCAACAAGCACATTTCTTATTTAAGGAGTATCAAATTTATAGAACCTTCTCCCACAGCAAAATCGTTAAGAGAAGCAGCATCTGAAGCCATTTTGAAGCCACCCTTCTTTCTCTCCTACCCATTTCCCTGCCTTGCTGGTGTTGCTTGTTGGCTTCTGAAATGTAGGTCACCTCCAGTGGCATGACCTAATTAGGAGATGTAATTTAACAGGGAAAAAAAAATAAGAGAAATCCTCTGAGATGGCAGATTCGAAACAAAGAAAAGCAGTTCTTTCATGTTGTGTTTTTGGCAATAGCTTCTACTAAAGCCATCCCTTTCCAGCCTCAAGCTACACAAATTTGTAAAGCACAAAGAAGAAAGGTAGAGATGCATTCAGGAGCAGCTGGAAATGATGAATTTATAATGATCACAGAAGGAGTAAGAGAGAGCTTTCCTTCACTAAAGTGGCTCTGTGGGGCTGCTTCTTGGCAGCACGAGGGAGACTTTGTCGGAAAGAGTACTGTTGATGTGGTTACCAAGTACCACGCACTCTAAGCCTAGGAAGAGACCTCGTGGCTCTTCTAATCCAACCCCTCCGGAAATGATGTGACACCTGTTGTGTATTTTATTGTGACAATAAAAGTCCATACACAAAGCATCTAAACAATAGAGGCTTTTCCATCCTGCATTTGACGCTGTTGTTTCAGATACGAGAGAAAAGGGTGAGCAAGCTAAACGGATTTTAAGGGTTCATTACAAAATTAACTTCCAGGGGATGTCACTGGGCCAGTTTGGACCCAGTCCATCTCCCTCACTTCTTCCTCTCAGAGATGTGATGCTTGGTTCCTGTAATGCTTAAGTGCTTTCTGAATCACCCCAGAAACACTTAACTACACTGATCATAATTGAATGCATTATTAATTCTTTCTTTGGAAACTCATATTCCATGTTGATCATTAGACAATTCTACTTATCCATCCAAGGAAACTCAAAAGCCTGCTTTATGTTTGACCTGCTCAGTGGCTGACATTGATTAAGATAAAAACGATTATATTATTCCCATTTTACAGAGGCACAGAAAGGGTAAGATTCTTACCCAAAACCAGACAACTAATGAAAACTGAAGCCAAGAAGCAAACCCAGGCAATCTGACTTCAGAAACCATGTTCTCAACTCTGCGTATAACTTTAGCTACAAATCTGTATTCTGCATCTGCTTTGGATCAGTGGGCATTTCCTGTGTAGGCAGCATATCAGCTTCTCTCTATAGGTAAATTCCTAGTTGCAAGAGAGATCCTCCTTGGGCTGGGGTGGTAGCTCAGTGGTAGAGCACTTGCCTAGCATGAGTGAGGCACTGGGTTCAATCCTCAGCACCACATAAAAATAAATAAAATAAAGGTATTGTGTCCATCTACAACTAAAAATATATTAAAAAGAAAAAGAAAGATCCTCCTTATTTTTTGTCCTTTTTTCATTACTTCATACCATGGGAGATGCCAAGGTACCCCTATTAACCGTGGCTCATGCAGGAGCTCTCCATGTTGCTGATCAGGGGATTTTGCTATGCCTTTCTGATCCCTACCTCATACTAAGAATCACCATCCTAGAATTGAGAAGTTCCAGTGTACCAGCATGAGGACTTCCGCAGACCCACCCCTCAGGAAAATTGGTGAAAATTATTTTAAAAAACAGCAATGTAAGGTCTCATAGCATATAGAAATTTCTATATCGCCCTCATTGCATATAGAAAATGAAGAAGCATTCATGAATGTCTACTAAAACTCAATAATAAACGCAAGAGTTAGTGGTATTTTAACCAAGACCAACATCCTTCCTCCCCTTTCTCAGCTCAGGTGATGAAGGGTCAACTTCAAACTGCTTAATCCCTAGCACCCAAAAAAACTGCTTTTGCCAAAAACACAGGACTCCCGCTCCCTTCAAGTGCCAGTCAGGGGCCTCTTTTCCTGGGAGGAGTAGAACATGAGCATTTCTCATCTTTTCCTCAGCTACCTGTTGCTGAGGCTAAGCTCTGGAGGTGGTGGTTCTCTTCTTCTGCCCAGTCCTCACTCGCGTGACCTTGGAGAATGGTGCTGTTGTACACGTGTGTTAGCTTGCTATGCCAACAGAGGCATGCAATAGAGGAGAGCTGGGATTGCCACCCTTTTCATCCACTGAGCACTCAGTTCCTAAAGGAAGGGTGCCACTCAAAGAGAAACCACCATTGTCACTGTCCCCAACACCAGAATTGTGGTTCATAGGTTTTGCCTAGGGGGAGAAACAGCCCACAGAATAGGAAACTCCAAATTCCTTCCCAAAGGAACTGACTTCTTTTACAACAGGATGTAAAGGAATTCAAGTTTATGGGTGCTCTCTAAAACAGAGGAAGTTGGAGGCAACAACTAAGATGTAGGACAGCCTGTTTGCTGGAGAGAAGTGAAGAAAGCAGCATCTTACCCTCCTGGGGTAATAACAAATTAAAAACAACTCATTTCAGAACTTCCCTTCAAAGAAGCCCAAATCTTATTGAATGAGACTGTGATGCAACTTATACCCAGGGCACTGTTGAAAACAACAGAGCCATTGTGCGTAATTAACTGAGTTTAACAGTTGTGTGAGTCAAGGAAAGATAAATGATCAAAACCAGTCATTCCAGGGTGACCGTGGACATACCAAAAGACACACACCTGAGCAGCAACATTGGCATCTCACAGCATGAGGAGGATGAGACAGAAGGAATAATTCAGCTACTCACCCAGTCCTAAATAAGCAAAGAAGCAAATAGCAATCCCTAGAGAGACCCGCACTAGAGCTATTATAATGTATTGCCTAAAATGTACATATTCTAACAATAAAAACAAAAAATACATGCAAAGAAATAGCAAATATGACTTGGAAAAAAATAGGCAACAGAAATTGACTATGAAAGTGACCAGATGTCAGATATAATGTACACAGAATTCAAGATAGCAATAATAAAAATGCTCAAAAAAATTAAAGGAAATCATAGTAAGAAAGGAGATGTGATAACAATATTGCACCAAATAGATAATGATAATAAGGTGGTAAAAATTATATATGTAACTAAATGGAAATTCTGGAGTTGAAAATTGTAATAATTAAAATAAAACATTTACTAGAAGGGTTCACCAGTAGATTTGAGCTGTCAGGAAAAAAAAGCAAGCTTAAACGCAGATTGATAGGGTTTATGCAATCTGAAAAAGGGGACAAGGGATAAAGAAAGAGCCTCAGAGAACATCACTAAGTACACAAACATACCCATAATGGAAATTCCAGAAAGAGAGAAAAGGAAAAGGATCAGGAAAAAATATGTGGAAAAAATGTTGGCTAAAAAAGCCCACTAATCTAAAGTGCAAGGAACTCCAAGGAGGATAAACAGAGAGATCTACAAATTGTAAGAATGATGAAATCTGAAGACTAGGAGAGATCTTGAAAACAGCAAGAAAAAGGAGAAATTAGATATCACTAATAAGAAAACCCTATACCATTAACAGCTCAGTTCTCAACAGAACCAATGGAGGCCAGAAGACAGTGAGATAACATTCAAAGTGTTCATAAATATTCAGCAAAACTAGCTTAACAAAATGAAGGCAAAATAAAGCCATCCCCAAATAAACAAACACTGAGAGAATTCCTTGCTAGCAGACTTGCCTTACAAGTAGAAGTAAAAGAAGTTTTTCAGGTTGAGAGCAAGTGGCCACAGTGATTCAAATCCACACTAGAAAATCAACACTGTCAAAAGTAGTTATATAATATGAAAGACATTATGCATGCATATTTGTCATTTCTTCTCTTAACTGATCTGAAACACAACTATACAAAACAATATGAGTTTAATGTATCATTGGACCTATAACACATAGAAAAATAATATATTTGCCAATAATGGTACAAAGGAGGGGGGCAGGAAGAAAGCTTATTGGTCTAAGAAAATGACTTCAGATGGTAGTTGGAATTCACAGAAACAAATGAAAAGAACAAGAAATTATAAATAAGATTTTTTAAAAAGCTCAAACTATGTATTTGTTCTTCTTTGTTCTGTTAATTTCTTTAAAATACATAAAATTATATGAAGTAATAAATACAACAGTGTATTGGTGGATTTGTAACATTTGTGATGCAATGTGTAAAAATAATACAGTAGGGAAAGGGGAATATAATTACATAGGAGTAACATTTCTCTATCTTTCTGGAATTAATATAAATCTGAAGTTATTCCTATGTGTGGTCTCAGGAACAACCATTAAGTAAATAACTAAAAATGTATAACTAAAAAAGCAGTAAAGTTGGATACATGACATTATGCATTTGTCAAAACACATATAAGAGTACAGCTATGAACTTTTGTTAATAATATCAGCATTGATTCGTAAATTATGATAAATGGAGCTCAGTAATGCAAGATCTCATCAGTAATGGAAAAATCTGGTGGTATGAGACGGGCTATATAGCAACTCTATGTTCTTCCTGTACAACTTTTCTGTAAACTGCTTTAAAAAATAAAGTCTACTTTAAAAAGACCTAAAAAATCCCTGATGAATGATTTTTAAAAAATAAATTATTAAAGAAATGAAAATGACATATTGGAAAATTCTCAATGCAAAAAAAAAAGTGGTAATGGAGGAATAGGAGAATGAAAAGGATCTAAGACATAGAAAACAGAAATGGATGATGTAAGTCCAACTATGTCAATATTCATATTAAATGTGAATGGATTAAAAAAAGTTAGAGGTTGCAAAAAAAGTCTAATGATAGTTTATCTGTAGAAGACCTACTTTCTTTTTTTCTTTCATTTGTTCTTATTAGTTATACATGACAATAGAATATATTTTGACTTACTATACATATATGAGTATAACTTCTCATTGTACATAACTTCTGGTTGTACATGATATAGAATTACATTGGTCATGTAATCATGTATGCACATAGGAAAGTAATGTGCAATTCCTTCTACTGTCTTTCCTATGCCCATTCTCCCTCCCTTCCCTTCATTCCCCTTTGTCAATCCAAAGTACTTCTATTCTTCCCTACCTGCCCCCTGACCCCCAACTTATTGTGAGTTACCATCTACATATTAGAAAGAACATTCAGCTTTTGGTTTGATATTCTCTAATTCCATCCATTTACTGGCAAATACCATAATTTCATTTCTCCTTATGACTGAGTAGTATTCCATTGTGTATATATACCACTTTTTATTTTTCCATTCATCTGTTGATGGGCACCTAGGTTGGTTCCATAGCTTAGCTATTGTGAATTGAGCTGCTATAAACAATGATGTGGCTGCATCACTATAGTATGCTGCTTTTAAATCCTTTGGGTATATGTTGAGGAGTGGGATAAATGGGTCAAATGGTGGTTCCATTTCAAGTTTTCTGAGGAATCTCCACACTGTTTTCCTGAGTGGTTGCACCAATTTGCAGTCCCACCAGCAATGCATGAGTGTACCTTTTCCCCACATCCTTGCCAATATTTATTATTACTTGCATTCTTGATAATTGCCATTCTGACTGGAGTGAAATGAAATCTAAGGTGCCAAAAACATACATAAGAGAAAAAAAATAGCCTCTTCAACAAATGGTGCTGACAAAACTGGAAATCCATATTTAGTAAAATGAAATTAGACCTCTATCTCTCACCATGCACAAAACTCAACTCTAAGTGGATCAAGAACTTAGGCATTAGACCAGAGACCCTGTGCCTGATAGAAGAAAAAGTAGGCCTAAATCTCCATCATGTGGGCTTAGGAACTGACTTCCTTAACAAGATTTGTACAGCATAAGAAATAAAATCAATAATCAACAAATGGGATGGAATCAAGCTAAAAATCTTCTTCACAGCAAAGGAAACAATCAAGAACATGGAGAGCATAGAGAATGGGAGAAAATCTTTGCCACGTGCACCTCAGAGCATTTATCTCTGAGATACATGAACTCAAAAAACTCAACACCATAAAAACCCCCAAATAACCCAATTAATAAATGGGCAAAGGAACTGAACAGTCATTACACAGAAGAAGAAATACCATTGGTCAACAAATATATGAAAAAAATGTTCAAAATCTAACAATTAGAGAAATGCAAATTAAAACTAGAAGACCCAGTTTCAATTCAGAGATTAAAAGACATTGAAAGTGAAAGAATGGGCTAACATCATGGAATAGAAAACACAAGAAAGCTTGAGTGGTTATACCAATATCAGACAAAACAGACTTAAAAACAAAAAGTGCTACTAGAAGCAGAGAAGGACATTTTGTAATGATGTGATCCATTAGGAAGAAATAACAATTGTCTGATTTTAACAACAGACAGCAGAGCATCAAAATATATGGAGCAAAGCTGACAGAAATGAAAGGAAAATAGACAAGTCAACAACAACTCAAGTACCCACTTTGAATAATGGATAAAAAACTAAGCAGAAGATCAACAATAAAAAAGACTTCAAGAACACTCTACACCAAGCAGACCTGATGGGTGTCTTATACATCACTCCATTCAACAGCAGAGAAATACAGATGTGTCTCAAGTATTTATAAAAGGTGAATTTTATCTATACAAACTATTTTGTTAAATTCAACTACATTCTACAAAATATCTGACCAGTGCTCCTCAAAACTGCCAAAGTCATCAAAATCAAGACAAGTCTCAGAAACTATGACAATCTAGAGAAGGCTGAGAAGATATAAAGACCAAATACAATGGAGGACCCTGGATGTGCCACTATGGCAGGAAAGAGGCACTGGGGGAAAACTAGTGAACTACAGATAGTGGAGGTTTTATTTAATGGTATGTGTCCATGCGGGTTCTTCACTATGAGAAACATACCCTAATAGTACAAGACATTAACAACAGAGGAAACTGGTGCCAGAGGGTATATAGAAACTCTGAATTATCTTGGCAACTTCTCCCGAAATTATTTTTAAACATTTGTTTAAATTCATATAAAAGGAATCACTATCCTATTCTGTGTTTCCCAACTTCCTTTATTTTTAGGAGTTAGTTTTAGATTACTAAGAGACCAACAAAAGATTGTTTGTTAGGGGTGGATGCTCCTGGAAAAGACAGGGAGAGGAGGGATGACTATTGAACATGATTGCAAAGGGAGGGAGGAAAGAGGGAAAAAAATGTGTGGCAGAGGCTGGCAGCTAATCATGGTGGCTAGACAAAGTGGAGCCTTGCCTGCAAACATGTAGGATGTTAGAGAAAAGCCATTTGAAGAGGGAGGGGACAGGCTGGCTGATGGAAGAGATGCTAAGCTTGAAGTAGGTTCCCTAGAAGTTGTCTTTGCAGGAAGCCCCAAAGAAGACAGCAAGCATAGGAGCCCTTAATGCCCTCTTCATAGCATACAGATTGTCATTTGTTTCTCCACCAGACAACTCCTTACCATTGTCCACTCCTCACAGAACATGAAATGGGTACCAATGACCATGACTTTCCTCCCAGTACTTCCCACTGGACCAGGGTACTACAGAGCATTCAGACTTTGTGAAATGTTGTTTTAGAACATAGCCTTACAGGGGCAGCTTATAAACACAGACTCCATTGCCAGAACAAGCAAATGAAACAGCAAGTTGAGAATCTGATCAGAATATAGAAAGGAAATCACTAAACAGACATTTATTGGGCATTAACTACAAATCATGTCCTAAGTCAAAGGCTGGGGATAGAAGGGAAATGCACTCTTTACTGCCCTCTGAGAAACTCACAATCAAGATGAGCCTGTGTTAGGATGAAAGGAAGTAAGGCAGGCAGTGGCCAGGAAAATAAAACTTAGAAAAAGGAGAAAACACATCACAAAGCCAAAGGGCTAATAATAGAGATCTACGCCAATCTCTTGCCCCCTCTGTAGCTCAAGTCCACCCAAAGGAGGACTGAGTATGGAGAAGACACAAGAAGCAATAACCCTGGCTGACCCTCAACAGGCACACAGGCACCTGATGTGTGAGGTTGTCCAATCACGACTCTACGGGGGCTCCATTTTTAATCCTCATTTCCCAGATTGTGAAATTGGTTTGGAGAGGTTAAGTGACTTATCCAAGGACACAGATAAGAAATATTTGGAACTCAGGAAAGCTTTCTCCAGATCCCTGTGCTTAAAGTCTGCAAAATTCTGCCTAGGCAAAAGGATGAGAGCTAAAAATAAACTGATTATTTCCTCATCTGAAAATAAAACTTTGCACAAGGATCAAAGAAAAAAGTAAATCAAGATCTGGGTCCTCTATCCTTAAGTCCATCCTTACAAAAAAGGGTCGGCCTCAGCCTGGGGAAGGATGACCGAAACAAGAAGAAAAGAGAGATGGCAAAGGCACAAGTGTTCGCCAACACTCCCGGGAGCCCCTGCTGTTCTGCTGGGGAGGGAGGAAGCGGCCTCTGCTCCAAGTTAGTCCTTCCCATGCCAAAGACTATTGATCCAGAGTGTCAGTGACACAGCAGAATGAATTAAAAATACGTGCTCAGAGCCATTATTGCTTCAGAATAACATATGCAGCCAGCTAGTGTACATTTTAATATGAGTGGAGGAGTGCGTGGAGACAGCGGGGAAGGATGGGGGAGATGATGTTGAACAATTGCAAAGAGGCAGAGCAGTTCATCTGCTGGAGCTGAGAGATCGCAGCTCCTTTGAGCAGAAGTCTTTTAGCCTCATCCCTGCACGGTTCTTCCTCTTAGAGGCATAATGCATACTTCTGGGTTCTAAACATATTACACATAATATGTAGAAGCAGACTCGTTTATAGTAATGGGTGGAAATCCCTTGGTCATATTTCTGATTCCAGAAGTATTATAATCAAAGAGGAGCATTTGAGGCACTTGTGACACGTTTCAAGAGTTCTCATGTGGTTGGGAACCACCCAGAGGCTGGGGGGACAATTAGAACCTTTTAAACCCATGTACTAGATTTCCAGACCTCACCTCTTCCAATTTTATCTCATGTCCCCATTGTAAGATCAAAACTGGCTCTCCCATTTGTTACTTTTGCCTGGTGCTAGTGTGGCTTTACATTCAGTAAATCTGAATACATGAGTTTTAAGAAATTATATATGGGGTGTGAATATCTTTGTCTTTCCTCTAGCAAAATTTTCCTTTCATTATGTACATAGATATACTTGAAGAATCCTTTTATAAAGTGACGTTTTCTTACATTTGCCAATAGGATCTTCGTGATAGATTTTCTTTCTGCAAAGCCCCCTGATACATTCATTATGCGCTATGAATCAGAAAACCAAAATTTTACACAAGCACGTATGTCCCGTAAATTGTGAGCTGAACCCATAATGAAGTGGGGCATGGGGAGGTGGGATGAGATGCTGCAGGGAAGACATCATCTGGGGATCTAGTTATCACTATAGATGATAATTAATAGCACAGTTCCCAGCTTAGACCCAGACATTTTTCCACCCCCACTATCAATTCTGAATACTGTTTTAGTGGGAAAAGTATAGGATGTTAGTGTCTCTAGTTTGCCTGAGAGCAAACTAGAATGCATGTTGTCTAATTCTCTTATTTTGCTTTGAAGAACCCAATCCAAAAATGTTAAGTGGCTTAAAGATCATGGAGCTTTGCAAGTTTGGTAAACATTTTCAAAACTCGTAAACATTTTAAAACTTGAGCTCAGCCTCGGTGACCCAGTCCACTGAGAACATAAAGGTGTTACAATAATTTCCTCTCATTTTCAGGCTAAGAGGGAGGATGTGAAAACTGTTACCCAGAGAGAATTAGAGTGTTAAGGGCAGATACAGGCTTGGTGAGACTTAAACTGTCTGAAACTTAGAAGCCCCTTCAAGATTTAAAAAAAAAAAAAAAAGCTAAACTACAAATAAAATTAGGTACATAAGAAGTAAATATTTATTTAGAATGAAAAAAATAAAACATAGTTTTTTAAAAACTAGACAAACATCACAAACTTAAATAATATCACATATATCATAAATACAGAAAAATTATGTGATGATGTTTTTATTAAAAAACTCCTGTCCCACCTAACACTTGTTCCCCTTCATTTTTGGCTGCATGCTCGCTGATGACCTCTTCATGTGACAATGATTTGGCAATATCTTTACCACAGGGAAACAGAATGAAGATTCTATCTTTCCTCTAGCAAAATTTTCCTTTCATTATTGATAGTTTAGAAAAGCTTTCTTCAGTCCCAGGACTCATTAGTGGTTTTATCAGATAAACCATTAAGATGGTTGTCAAATCTGGAAAAACATTTATCAAGTCTCTCTTCAGTATATGAGTTATAAGATTTTGGAAGATTTTTCTACAAAGTAGCTTCTGGCTCTGTAGATGTGAAATGCTGTTTCTGCCTGAATACACACGTACTCCCAGTCTCATGCATCTTGTGGAGATAATATAAGAACCACCCTCACCTTAAACCCAGGCAAGAGGGAACCTGGTTACAGAGCTATATTCCTCTCCTCTTGCCCTGGTGTCCCTTTGCATAGGACAAGAAGTCTGTGGGGTAAAAACATGTCTACCCAACACTCATTGCCCCTACCTCTAGATCTTGCTCCACATACACAGGACCTTAGCATTCCATGTTCAAACAGAGCCTATCTAGACCTCTTCCTGATATCTCTGCTCCCAAGAGCAAACCCTATGCCCAGTGTAAGCATTTCTTAGCCAACCTCACAGGCATAGACAGAACCCAGATAAATGAAGGGCCTTAAAGTTTATATTCCATTAGTTTGCAGCCAGTCCACTTCTGCATGGCACTCACAGGCTCTGCAATAAAACCTTTTTCATTTTGGATCCCAACCAAATCTGGAAGCTACCCCAGATTTGAGTACGATGAAAAGTACAGTTCGTAAAAGTCTTGCCACTACTTTCCATGGCAACCATGCTGAGGAAGCAGTTAGAAGAGCTCAAAGAAATAGAAATGCACATGCCTCTGAACACAGTGAAATCTTCCTGAATAATCAGCAGCATCAAACCCCCTCTGTGACTGTCCTCTGGAAGCAACACTGCTCCATCTTTGCACATCCCAGAGGACAATCCTATTGCCATATGGTGACTTCAGTGTATGTGGCAGAAGTTGGGCCTTTTTCTTCCACCTAACCCTTCTACAGTTCTCCCCTCTTCTTAACTTCCTAAGATGACACACCAGGTGCCAATGTCTTCTGAACAATACAAGACACTGGCAAGGTGACCCCTTGTAGCCACAGTTATGGGAGGGCAAATTTTTCTTCATGCATGAGGCATCAAAGCAAGGTGGGGGAGTGTAAGATGGCAGAGGACAAGGAGGACTGTCCACCCCAGCCTAAAATTAAAAGACTTTTTGAGACAAAACTGATCATCTGGGGGAGTACTGTGCTCCAAGAATCAGTTTCCTGAGCAACCACCATCTTAATCTCCATCCCAGCTTCTCTTCTGATCCTCTGGCTCTGCTTTCCTCAGACCATCACCTTCTCAGAGGTCATTCCCCTTCACATGGGACGAATCCTCCTCAGAAATTCTCAGCAAATGTCAGAGACCTTCTCCAGAATCCGTCCCTCAGGCTGCCCCCTCCTTCTCCCCTGAGTCCTCAAGGGCTCTCTGAGGTCCAACTTTTAGGCACTTTGACTCACATTCAGGGTATGAGATGAATAAGATCTGCTGCTTTAAAGTATGCGTCTTTAAGCAGGACCAAGTCTCAAGCAAAAGATTCAAAATCAATAAGCTTTAATAAAATACCTAATACACATAAAGAAAAAAATTCCAGGTATCTTAAAATACAGCAGTGCATTTAATCCTTAGCCTTCCTATAATGGGGCGAAATAAAGATACTGAGAGCTTTGGGGGGGAGTTAGCCAGGGTTGAGGGGGGGGGCTTGGGAAGAGGTCAGATGACTTGTCCTTAAAAGTCAAAAGACTTTTAAGGCAGGGGGCAGGCACAGGCTGACACTGTCATGAATTCTGTCTTGCTGGCTTCTCTCCACAGGGACGCGCGCGCACACACACACCACAAATGCATTGGGTGGGGGAAGCCAATGCCAGCCTCAGCCTTAAGTCTAAGCCTCTTATTTGTATTCCCTGCACCTTGAGGGGCAGCCAAGTGGTGGTGGGGGGGGGAGGAGGGTTGGGAGGGACGTCTAGAAGGAGAAGGACAAATTTAAAAAGAAAGATTTACGAGGCCATGAAGATGTTTCTCCCAGACTCCTGAGTGCAGGAGTATGACTTATTTATTTTATTTTCATTTGTAACCAAAACCTTCCCCGGACTCCCATTGGCCCCAGCTGAGAGGGGAGAGAGGGCTGGCCCGTCAGGCGTTGATCACTGGGCCAACGGGAGACAGTGTGGCGTGATGCTGACGCAGCCCACTGACAAGCCAGAGAGGCCCAGGGGAGCAGCTCTGAGCCGAGCGCCAGAGCCAGGCAGGTAGAGAGCTGACAGCTGGGGGATTGCGACAGGCGCCGGGCTGGTGGGGGCAGGCTGGTGAGCCAGCTGGCTGGAGAGAGGTGCAATTCTGCGAAGCACAAACACTGTTGTTTACCCTCTCCCTTTGGAGTCTTCTCCATGCCTCAGCCTCTCTACATTTCCTCTCTCCCTCTATCTCTATTCAGAGATAAAACCCAGAAAGAAGGAAAAGAGCAGAAGAATACATACACATTAATACCACCAAATGTCACTTAGTGGTCAGCCGCCTTAGCGGACAGCTGCTGTCCTCAGGGTAACCTCTTGAATGGAGATCTGCAGACTCAGAAGAAAGAGCAGCCTCCCTGAGAAACAGGCTGGGGAGCGAAGGGGGTGGTTGTGTCACGCTGGGGATTCGTGTGTTCAAGATGCAAAGGCACAAGGTGTTGAACTATCTATGGCCTCAAGGACTACCTGGCCCTTACTCCCCTGAGAGAGGCCTCCCAGGGAAAAGAGGCAGAGTTCTCTTTTGAGAAAATGGAATCTGTAAGGGAAAGGAGAGCAAAGCTTCAAGCCTGTGGTTACATCCTCAGTTTTCTTTAGAACAAGGACTCTAGCATTTGCACAGATATGCCCATTTATTAAGAATCACACTTTTTTTTTTTTTGCAAAGTTCTCCCACTTAGGAAAATCCATCTTCCATCCTTTTAATGCAAAAATAACAAACAAAAATAAAACTTCACTCATAAGATTGTGTTTACCCATGATGCCCTGGCAGTTTTCAAGATAATATTCAAAACTATGAGAAATGACCTCTGACTCTCCCTTGTTACTACTGCTCAGACCACACAGAGCTCCTTCAGTCAATGAAGCAATAGCATAATTTTCACTTCTTAAAATGACAAGACAGCTGCTGGTGATCTGATGGCTGGAGACTTCATGATCTGACCCACTGATTTGATCCTCAGCAGCCCAAAAGTCACATCTTTCTTGGTCCTGCTGACTCACGGTCTTTGCCCTACCACTTCCCTATCTGGACAAGAGGTTATATCATTCCCAATCTATAGATTGGACAAAGGCCCTATTGAGTGATGTGATTCCATGAGTGTCTTGTTTTCTTTTGTCAGGGGAGATGACGTGGTCAGAGACACGTTGTTGTTGCTTTATCTGAGGGTCTCATCGGACGAGATGTCACTGTGAAGGGAGCCTTCACTTTATCACAGAGTAACACCACAGAGCTTATCTTCTAATTCCAACTCTGACACCTGCCTGGAAGGGAGGTACTTACATCTGGGAGTCAGAAGAACGAGTTCTGGACTTGAAATTATCACCCAGCAATTGGTTTAATTTCATTGCACACCTGCATCAAATCCTCCTATGGCTCCCTATTTCCATTATAATAAAGTCTAAGCTCCTCAGCACAGCTCAAGACTCTGTACCATCTTCCTTCTGCCTATCTTTCCAACCCCATCTCACACCTCCCTCCTTCTCACTTGCTACTCCCCAGCCACACCACAGCCTTCCTTCTGCTCCTTAAGTCACCCAGGCTTGTTCGTATGTCATTGTCTTTGCACCTGCTATTCTCTCTGCCTACAATATCTCTAATGTGCCTGGAGTCTACCAATCATTTGGCCCTCAACAAATATTGGGTTAGTCAGTGGGTACATTAAGCACAAGCATAGGACAATAATAGAACAATGGCATTGTCCCCACAAAACATATGGGGTATAGAATTTGAATTTGATATCATTTTTTTTTAAATCCAAGTAGTCATCATGGGCAAAATAAGAATCTTGGATTTGTTCATCAGTTCATTCATTTAGCAGAAAACTTTCAATGATGGGCTTCATCTGCTCATGTGTGATATTTCCACTTGAATTACATGAGCAAAGATGAGGAATAGATTTACCCCAGTGTTTAGTGTCTCTAGAAGTGATAACCTGGCCCCCCTGTCAGCTCAAATGCCACCTCTTCAGAGGTGCTTTTCTCCATCACCTTGTAAATGCAGGTCTCCTTGCCCTACTTCCACTGCCTAACACAGAACTCAGTTGTAATGCCTTCATAGAATTTACAAATCAATTTGTTTATTTATGTATTGCATCTGTGCTCTACTTATCTCCCCTAACTAGAACTTATGTTCCATAGGCAAGAACTGTGTCTTAGTCACCATCAGCACATAGAACAGTGGAAAGTACTTGAGAAATGTCTGCAAAATGAATGAATGAATGAGTCAATGAATGAATATAATTTCAGGCTAGAGATATAAGCTCACTGAGCCTAAGATTTCTCATCTTTATAACCAACAATAACTGTCCTGCCTGCTTCAAGGTGTTCGTGAGAGTCTGAGATTAAATATGTGTATAGACCTCAGTTTGCTAGAAAACAGAGGCAAAGAATAAGTGCTGGGGTTTCACATGGGAAGGACAATCCCAGGACATTGAGAAGGAGGGCAAAGGGGGAAATAAAGAATAGGAAGAAATAAAAAGTGGGTAATTACCACATGGACCACTGCTTCACATGGAACTGTTAAAGGACACAGCCAGTTGCTTGGCAGGAGTATCCACTAGACCACATGGGGCGTCTTCTGTGGGGAAACTTCACCTTGAAGTAATCCACGGAAAAGAGGACAGAACATTGGTATTCACCCATTGGAGAGTTTACTGCCCCACACTTCCGGGAGCCTCATCCTGCCACCTGTCTCCCCACTCCATTAAAGCCACCCCCAGGAAGTCAACTCCTGTGTCCTTCAGCAATGCATTTCTTTCAAATCTGGAAGTAGCTAGAAAAGTAGGTCTCCAAGCCTGTGGCAGATTGACCACAGTGGAGGAACTCAGCAGCCCCACACAAAATCCTTCCACTTCAAAAGAGGCATCTGGGAGTCCAGGTCAGGGGGCTGGTGAGGATGGCAGAATCTCACAAAGATGGGAATCTGATGAAATTGGGAAGATACACATAAGATAATTTGGATGCGATGTGAGAAAGCTATTTGAAAACTGTAAAGCCCCAAACAATGAAAATTGATGATGTTTTATTGGTCTTTTTTTTTTTAATTCAAGTGTCTTTCTACCTCAAAGTCTCCACATTTGTATAGTTTGATGAGCTTTCAACTGCACTGTGCAAATGAAGTCGTCCCTGTTCCCAGTTATAGCTGGAACAACACCTCTTTGAAATAAGCCACTTCATCACCTCATAAAAATCCTATCCAAAATAGGGAGCCTAAATGTGTTTTGTTAAAGTGGGATGTTGTTCTTTCTATGTTTAGTTTATATTCTTGAGAAAAAGCAATAAACAGGAGCACTCCCCATGGGAGATGCTTTTCAAGTTAATCCTTTGTCTCTTGATTCTCTTCCAGCACCCCTTTGCTCTAAAATCGACTTTCTTGAGCACATTCATACATTGTGTACACAGTGACCGATTTTAACACACCTCCAACATGCCATTAAATGTCACTACCATGGAGTCCACATAACAGAACAGAGAGATTGTCTATCCTGAAGCCTCCAACTCCAATTATGTAACTTGTTGACATGTGACCCCCCCCCCTCATCAGGTTTTATCTACGAATCCAAGACCCACACTATTAGGGATCTTTCCAAATTGGGGCCAGCCTGAGCTGGGCTCAACCTGGTTTGAAAAGCTTCATGTGTTATAGATTTTGATTGCATTCTAGAACCCAGTCAAATGAAATGCCTGGCCCTTGGTAGGATTCACACACGTGCACATACATGTGTCATATATAAAATTCATTAAGTAAATATATCTGAATGAATGCAATTGGTTTAGAGTAGAAACTAAAAAAAAAATTAAAAATAATAGCACAGGCTGTAGAAGTAAAGGCTCTGGGTCTAAATTCCATAGTCATCATAAACCAGATAGTGTGACATTGGACAGTTCACATAAACTCTTTGTGCTTCTTATGCCTTCTTTTTTTTCCACCTGTAAAATGGAGATAGTAGTCAAATTACTTCATAGGATTTTTTGTACTCACTAAACGATGCCAGGAATATAAGTCCCTTGAGCCAGGAGGGTCCAAGTGCACAGTAAGCATCAGGTGAAGGTAGGTCAGATGATGATTTTTGAATGTATTACTAATTCACCATCCTGCCCCAGCCAAACTGGGGGAAAGGTACCTTTTCCATGGCCATCTGCATTCACTAGTTCAGCCAGATCCAGTTTTATACATGCTAAAAACCCAATGCAAAACCTGTCTTTAGAAATTCCTGTAAGCTAAAGGGAATGGCATGGGCATGGCATTTTATGTCACTTTGTGATACACTGTGTTTTTCAACATGGTAGTGTCAGTTGATTTAAGTATTTTAGTGAACGATCTTACTGTTTTTGTGCCCAGAGGCTTTTAAAAGCAAGGACCAATTTTTTTAAATCAAGTAGATAAATGTATAGTTGTTGTGCTTGAAATAACAGCAATACAAACAGTAGGGCTAGAATTTATTTCCATTTGGGCTGTTTAATTATTTGCCAAATAGCTGGGATGTTTTTCTAAAATTTAGGAGACAAACAGTTTAGGGCGTGGGGGTGGGGAGCTGAACATCTCTGCCACTGTCCTAGGCCCTTTATATTGCCAGGCCCCAAACGTAGGCCCCTGAAATTATTGCCAGGATCCGCATCATGTGAAAATTTGCCCTTCCTTCTGGGGAGAGGCAGTCTGACCTCAACTATTTCTCAAGTCCCTTTGACATCTAGATGTGCCTCCCTTATCAAACATAGAATAATGGCTAATGGGTCCTCATTTCAGACTATTTCTGCAAACTGTTGCCGGTAACTCTATTGCAGGCTGCAAACCACCTTAATTTTAGTATGAAATAGCTCTCTACTGTCCAAATATAAACTGTTTTCTTATGGAGCACTGAAGCTAAAGAACTTTAAAAATCAGCATCAGGAGCATTCTAACCTTACCCACCTCCTGATGTGGTGCACTTTTGAAGAACTCTTAACAACACTGTGTAACTTTAAAATGAACCAAGTCTAGTGGATAGATGAAAAAGCAAAATAAGACCACAACTAAAACAGTAAGAAACATCCAGAATATGGGATGCTCTACAAAATGACTGGCCTGATCTCATAAATAGTGGGATGTCATGGGATGAGGGGGTGGTAAAGGGTGGAATCTATTTCAGAATAAAAGAGACTAGAAACACCAATTGCAATACATGCCTTGCAATAAGGCTGGTTTGAAAAATAAAAGATATAACATATTTTCAGGATAATTGGAGAAATTTGAATGTAACTATTAGATAATATTTAAAAATCAATGTTAATGAAGAATTATTACTGAAGAATGCTCTCATTTGTAGAAGAGGGATACTGAAGTATTTAAATATGAAATGCTAATCCAAGTGACTAATAAAATATTAACAACTGCTGGATCTAAGTACTCAGTATATGACTAAACAGTTTTATTATCTTTTTAAATATATTCTATATGTTTGCAAAGTCAAGTGTGGATTTTTCTGTGAATTTCTAAACTGGTTGACAGTTTGGGCACATGGAACTCACATGTCTACTTTTAAGAACTGAGGATCAGTGGGGAAGAAGTGCACATCTTAAAATAACTATCCTATGTTCATATATGAATACATGACCAGTGAAACTCCACATCAAGTACAACCACAAGAATGAGAAATTATACTACTCCATGTACATATGATATGTCAAAATACATCCTACTGTCATGTATAACTAAAAATAAAAAATAAAATTCTGCCTAGGTATAAGAGTATGGAAAAAAAAATGATCCTGTTTCAAGCAAGTTGCACTCCAGTTGAGAGTGAAGGCAGCTTAATAATGATAGGGAACAATGAAGCTGGGGGTGGGAGAGACCTATTCTAGATGCTGTGGTTCAGAAAGGCATGTCTAAGGCAAACTTGGAGCTGAGACCATTGATTAGAGTCAGCCATGTGGAGATATGGGCTGGGGCTTTCCACACACAAAAACCAGCTTATTCAAAGATCCTGGGGTAGGCACAAGCCTGGTGGGTTTGAAAGGCAGAAAGTAAACCCTCATGAGTGGACAAAAGAATGTAATGAGATGAAGGTCTTGGCTAGGAGATTGGACTCCATTGTAATTGCATTGAGCAGCCATTGGTGGGCTCAAAGCAGGAGAGTGGCATAATAGGATTCACACTTAAAAAAAAAAAAAGACCTGTCAGTCAGATGTTTGTGATCAGGGACTATCTCTTTACATTTAGCCCAAATTCCTTCTGCTGCAATTAAAATGCATTCTCTCTCCTCAAAGAGAACAGATGTTACCTGATGTTCATATCTGTTCAAATGCCTGAGGAAACATCAGACAGCTATATCAAGATCCCCAGAGCACCAGAATGAATATAGGAAGAAGATCCAGGTGATGAGCATCAAGCCCAAACTCAGTCAGAGGCCACAGATGAAAGCAGTGGTCATGCCAATTCTTTCCTTAATTCTCCCTAAGGGCCTAACATGCTCATTGATTCTCAAATCCCTTCTCCCTACCAAGTGCTCTGTGGCATCAGCAACCTTGGAAGATGGTCTCCAGAATTCATGGTAGGGAACATAATGCTTTTGCAAAAGGACACTAAAACAGAATGGGTGGGACTTCTGATGGACTCTATCCCCAGCAAAACAGTAACGAAACTGGTAAAAATTAAAAAATAAATTATTAAAGTCTCTGGAAATTGTCCTGAGGGCGTAGAGTAAATGAAGAAATACTCCTTCAACACCATCTATCAAATTTCACAAAAACAGCAAGTCCGTGGCTTTTCAGCCATGACCTACTCCTTTAAAAGTCCCCTCGTGCCCACCCTGCATAGTTCCATGTCACAGAAGCTGAATCCTGAGCACGAGCAAAGATGGGGGCTTCCTCTCTCCACAGCGCACATCTGGGGCCATGGGTTCACCCTGGGAAAGTCACGATGCTGGTGGCATTGCTCATTCCCCTCCCCCACAACCTATATGGCAGATCTATTCCAGGCAGTGAGCTGGGACCCCCCCCCCTCCCCAGACCTACAGCATCTGTAATTCACTGGTAATGATGCATCCATCATCCTCGTCTCAGTTCACTCACAGGAGAGATTGAAAGGTGGGGAGACCAGGGGCTGGCCCTGCTCTTCCCTGGGCCCCTTGTAGAGCTGGTGGATAACTCCTAGGTGACACAGGGTCCCACCCATGGATGAGCGACCCTGCATGCCCTGCTGCTCCACCTGTGGGGGCTAATCACGGGGAACAGAGTGGACTTCGTGTCTACAGGTGTTGTCAAAAACAAGGCCGATCTTGGTGGATAGCAATTGAGAAGTGGCTGGCAGCTCCACATACAAACAAAAGCAGAGCAGTCAGAAGTTTCCCTGAGAACCACGGATAGAGCAGCCTGGAAAAGCTCTTCTGGGATCACAGTCAACACAGAGTGGAATCTTCCCCGACACTAGGGGCTTAAATACAACCCGTGGACCAGGCAAGAACTTGACCAATCAGCTACCCTGACCCAGGGGTGATTCCCTCCAAACCAGGCTTAAAAATAAAGTCCCATTCACCCTGGAAAACTGGAACATCACGGGTATGGCCAAGACTGGGTCCTCCTGGGAGCAGTCAGAGGAAGAAACTGCAAGCGGCTAGTCCTTGGCCAAAGGCATGCAACAACAACAACAAAAAAAAAAAAAAAAACCAGATCCCCTGACAGCAGCCAAGAAGTCACAGACATGTCCAAAGGTAAAGAGTAAAATTTAACTGGCGAGGGGGTCCTAAGTGGTACCATTGACCAATAGTAGCTTGTGCAGATCCTAAACCACGGCAACCCTGGGGGAGCCAAACTAAGAGATAAAAGCAAGTGGACACAGTCTAATTGTGGACATCCAGAGGCTGCACACAGTGGGGGGGAACAGACATGGCAGGGTTAGTTCAGCTAAGTCACCAAGAAGCAAATGGGAAAGCCACCACCACCTCTGGAGGGAGAGGAAAACTATCCAGGATAGCTACAATATACCATCAAAACATTTCAGTTTCAAGAAAATATTGTGAGACACCCAGACACCACCGCAGTATAGCACAA
The DNA here is from genome assembly GCF_001458135.2 of Marmota marmota marmota. Lineage (NCBI taxonomy): Eukaryota > Metazoa > Chordata > Mammalia > Rodentia > Sciuridae > Marmota > Marmota marmota. Next base: position 26,252,500 of record NW_026000005.1, read on the forward strand.
ATAGCCCCCAGATTTTGTTTCTAATGCTATTCTCCAAAGGGAAAAAAAAGATTCAGGATCTCTTGGAGAAATTACTGATTCTTGGAATAGAGCAGAACAGATACACGATGAGCCTGGAGCATCTTGCAGTGCCAGAATGAAAGGAAATGTTAAAAACAAACAAAACCCTGACATTGATAGGGGTGTGTCAAAGGGACACAGGAGCCAGCTGTCAGAGCTCCCAACAGCCAAAGCTTGTACAATTGGAGGGACAAACAAAGTATCATTGGATTATAATCCACAGTATAAAATAAATATTCATCAGCTCATACTAATATAAAACAATGATTGAATAAATAAATATATGGGAGAGAAGAGACAAATCTCCTGGCAGGAGAACCTCATAGAATTTGTGTAGGTACCCTGTCCTTACTAAGGAAACTCTTAACCACCCCACCAGTCTAACTATAAGAAAAATATTAGACAAATTCCAATAGAAGAATACACTACAACATGCTTAACCTGTTCTCCCTGACCTTGAAACTGTGAAGGTCAGGGAAAACAGGAGAAGTCTGAAAAACTGTCATAGCCAAGAGGAACCTAAGGAAACATGCAGAATAAAGGTAATGTTTCCTGGATGAGATCCTGGAAAAACCAAAAAACAGACAACCAGACAAAGAACATTAAGTAAAAGTAAGGAAATTCAGGGTATATACTCAAAAGAGTTGAAAGCAAACACTTGAATAGATATTTGTATACTAATATTCATAGCAGCATTATTCACAATAGCCAAGAGGCAGCAACAATCCAAATATTCATTCTATGAGTGAATGAATAGACAAAATATGGTAAATGCATACAGTGGAATATTATCTGGCCTTAAAGAGGAAGGAGATTCTGAGACATGTTACAACATGGATGAATCCTGAAGACGTTCCCCTGAGGGAAATAAGACAGACACAAAAAGACCAAGTACACTTATACAAAGTGCCTAAATATCTAAATTCATAGAGACAGAAAATAGAACGGTGCTTGCCAGGGGCTGAGAGGATGGGAAAATGGGGACTTCTCATTTAGGGAGTGCAGAGCTTCAGTTTGGGAAAATAAAAAAGTTTTGGAGATGGATGGTGGTGATGGCTGCCCAACAATATGAATTGTTTTAGTCAGCCTTTTCCACCACTGTGACCAAAGGATCTGACCAGAACAACTGTAAAAGAGCAAAAGTTTATTTGGGGCTCATGATTTCAGAGGTCTCAATCCACAAACAGCAAGCTCCATTCTTCGGGGCTCCAGGGGAGGCAGAACATCATGGTGGAAAAGTGTGGCAGAGGGAAACAGCTCACATGATGATCAGGAAGCAGAAAGGAAGGTGCAAAATAAGTACCCGATAGCCACGCCCCCAATGAAACACTTCCTCCAGCCACACTCCACCTGCCTCCAGTTACCACTCAATTAATCCTATCAGGGATTAATTCACTGATTAGGCTAAGGTTCTCTTAACCCATATCTTTCCTCTTCCAAACTCTCTTGCATTGTCTCACATGTGAACTTTCAGGAGACACCTCACATCCAAACCATAACATGAATGTTCTTCTAATGGCACTTCATTTTGCAATTTAAAATGGTTCCAATAGTCAGGCATGGATTACAGATTACACTTGTAATCCTAGTGATTTTGGAGGCTGAGGCAGGAAGATCACAAATTCAAGTAGTGTCTTCAAGGAAGCCATGAAATTGTCCAGAAGAGAATAAGAACATGGTAAATGTTTAGTCAGTCCTGACTTGAGTTTGCATACCTGAAGCATCAAAAAGCAAAGTTAGTAATATGGGAAGAAGAGTAGAAAGGACAAAGGAAGGCAACCACACTCCACTCCCTTCTCTGGCTGCTGGCTACTCTTCTGTAGCAGGCCACAGCTGCTACCCACAGGTGTATGGCTCTGGAGAAAGCAGACACAAACATAGCCTTGTCCTGCATAACAACATTTCAGTCAATAATGGATCACATACATGACGAAGTTTCTATAAAACTGTAACAGGGCTAAAAACATTGCTTTTGCAATATGTGCAAATATACGTATGGCATCACAGCCATCCTAAAACTGCAGCACAATGCATGACTCACATATTTGTGGTGATGCTAGTGTAAACAAACCTATGGTGCTGCCATTGCAGATGCAAGCTCAATTCTTCTTGAATGGGTTCTTGATTGCGGCTGCAATTGTCTGAGGACATTGGACTCTCGCTTTTTCAATTTTCCAAAGCAAACTCTGCCAGTGATTCCCCAGAAGCCTTCAGTCTCAGTCTAGGGTAGCACCATTGATCCCTCTTGTTTTCAGGCTTCAGTTTCTTGGACTGCGCAGCTACTGATTCTCCCAGCTCTCCAGCCTGCTGACGGCCATTGTGGACTATCCAGCTTCTGGTCGCATAAACCAACCTAATAAGTCCCCCTCTTATAATTATACTTCCTGTTGATTCTGATCCTCTAGAGAACCCTAATACATAGAACACTGGTCTATGTATTTACAATAGCGTATTTTTAATCATTATTTGAGTGCACTGCCACTTGTCCACTAAAAACAAATTAGTATTAAACTAATACTAAAACTAATGCTAAAAATTGTTTTTATACTAAAAACATAAGTATAAGACAGTAGGCCATGTTACACCAGCAGCAACCTCACCCTTCTTGTGTTTATTTTGCCTCTTGATGACATCAAGAGGCCACGTCAAGTGATTGACCTCTGCCATCTAGGTTTGCATGAGTACATGGTATGATGTTCACACAAGGATGAAATCACAGAAGATGCATTTCCCAGAACGTACTCCAGTTGTTAAGCAATTCATGACTGCACATTCTAAAGCCTTTCTCTAGGAGCACTTTCAGTCCAGTAGGAGTGAATGTGTGAAGATTGACATTTACAGAGAGCACTAAGTGAACACCAAGCGTCTAACATTTGCACCAAGCCTTGGAAGACAGATCATCTTCCAGGAGGAGGCAACGTAGCAGAGGAAATCACAAGATGCTTAATGTGTATCCTGTGCTCTTGCCCAGCCAAGAATTGTTAGGAAATGAGATGTAGCCAAGTATTAGGGTATACCGGATGTTAAAAAAAATGATTTTACTTTACCTGGAAGGAAATAGGGAGCCCCCGAAGGATTTTTTAAATGGTTGGTTAGTGGTGTCCATATTTATAAAAAGTTCCTTCTTGAAGTAGTATTGATGATGGATGGGGACCAGAAGTGAAATAGGCAGACTAGATAAGAGACCACTGAAATAGCCCAGGTGGGAGATGATGAGGGCCAGAATCAGAGATGGACAGGACCAGTGGAGATAGTAGTAGAAGGAATGAGAGGGATAGTTTCAAAGGGAAGTGGCATATAAGAAGAAAGGTGACCTAAAATTTCTAAGTTTAGTCACTAGAGAGATGATGGTTCCATTAACTGAAGCATTTGCTTGAAGAAGGAAGATCTTATTTGGAATGAAAGATGATGAGATCAACTCTGGACTTTCTTAGTGTGAAGAGTTGTCTGGTAGCTGAGTATACCTGTCAAGGTTCATGTTGGATACCAAGGAATGGGATCATCAGAGAGATCTGGTCTGGAGGAATCTGGACACATTGATTCAGATGGTGTGGCCACAGGGCAGTACCTCAACCCATAGGCATTTATGATTCCTTTGAGAGATCCCCTCACTGGGGCTAAGATTTCTCAAATTCTTAGCATCCAGAGACAATTTAAGATGTGCTCGCACACATGTAGACAACCAATTTAAACTTAAAAAATTCACTGTGACTTTTTAAATACTAACTTCCAGCAGAACTCTTAAATTAACAACAATAATTGTTTCACATCATAGAGAGGGATGGTGACATTTGCATCTTCAGATTAGGTTTAGTTTTGTATCTTGCTCTCTAGTTCAGTTGAGTAAGAATATCCTAACTCACAATTATAGGACATTGGGAATAGCAGAGGATTCTTGGCAAATGTCAGTTCTGAACAGTCAGAGCAATCACGGGCCCAATGATTTTAGAAAGTCATTTGCTGAACCAATAAATGTTGGTAAGGATTTGGTGGAAAAGGTACACTCATACATTGTTGGTGGTACCACAAATTGGTGCAACTGCTCAGGAAAGCAGTATGGAGATTCCTCAGAAAACATGGAATGGTGGGCTGGGGATGTGGCTCAAGCGGTAGCGCGCTCGCCTGGCATGCGTGCGGCCCGGGTTCGATCCTCAGCACCACATACAAAAAAAGATGTTGTGCCCGCCGATAACTAAAAAAATAAATAAGTAAATATTTAAAAAAAAAGAAAACATGGAATGGGACCACCATTTGACCCAGTTATCCCATGCCTCAGCATATACCCAAAGGACTTAAAATCATCATAATACAGTCACATCAATGTATATAGCAGCTCAATTCACAATAGCTAAGCTATGGAACCAATCTAGGTGCCCATCAACAGAGGAATGGATAAAGAAAATGTGGTACCTATATACAATGGAATACTACTCAGTCATAAATAGAAATGAAATTATGGTATTTGCTGGTAAATGGATGGAACTGGAGAATATCATGCTAAGTGAAATAAGCCAATCCCCAAAAACCAAAGGTGAAAATGTTTTCTCTGGTATGTGGATGATAACTCACAATAAGGAGGAGGAGGGGGAGGGAAGAATAGAAGTACTTTTGATTAGACAAAGGGGAACGAAGGGAAGAGAGGGGCAATGGGAATAGGAAAGATAGTAGAATGAATTGGACACTACTATCTAATGTGCATATATGATTATAAAACCAATGTAATTCTACATCATGTACAACCAGAAAAATGAGAAGTCATACTCCATGTATGTATAATATGTCAAAATACATTCTACTATCATGTACAGCTAATTAGAACAAATAGAAAAAACAAGAGTCATTTTCTGAGATATAACATCAGTGTTCCATCAGAAGCCAGTTTACTAGCAAACCATCCTCAAAAACAAAAAGTTTGAGTGTTTGAACCAAAAAACTAATAGCAAATGGACCCTCAATCCTCTTTTGGGTTATATCTACCTCTTGAATGCCTTTGTTATTATTCTCCTGTACTTGTTAGTGTATAATTTTAAAATATGTGCAAATACATTAATTTGAAATATGTGCATATATCACTAATTTATTTTTCCAACAAGAAAAGAAAATCATCTATTAGAAAAGAGTAAAAACCTCAATAATTAGCTGGTTGCATCACACTTTAGTCTTCTAATAAATTGCTCAGAGCTTATCTTTAACATTAAAAACATGTCATTTTTTAAATTATCTTTAACCCTAATGTACTAGGTTCAATCTATTCAAGACATATCATATATCATCAAAGATATATAATTTGAATGTGCTACTTGAAAAAATAGAGTGGTGTTTTTTGGGACTGGCTTATTTCACTTAGCATGATATTCTCCAGTTCCATCCATTTATCAGCAAATGGCATAATTTCATTTTTCTTTATGGCTCTGCAATATTTTATTATGTATATTTACTACATTTCCTTTATCCATTCATCTGTTGAAGGGCACCTAGGTTGTTTCCATAGCTTGGCTATTGTGAATTAAGCTTCTATGAATATTGATGTGGCTATGTCACTGGAGTATGCTGAGTTTAAGTCCTTTGAGTATCCAAAGGCCAAATGTTCTCTCTGATATGTGGATACTAACCCATGACAAGGGAAGGTAGGGAGAGGAAGATAGAAGTTCATCAGATTAGACAAAGGGGAATGAAGGGAAGGGAGAGGGAATGGGAATAGGAAAAACAATAGAATGAATAACTATCCTATGCTCATATGTGAATACATGACCAGTGTAACTCCATATCATGTTCAACCACAAAAATGAGATCAAAATTGTAATGGGTTTCATCCCATGTATGTATAATATGTCAAAATACACCCTACTGTCATGTCTATCTAAAAACAACAAATAAAAAATAAATAAACAAATAAAAACAGAATGGTGGTCACTGAAATTTCAGAGTACTTTGTGAAGTTGAAGTTGCACTTGTCTTTGAATTTGGCAAGTCCTCTTGTAGGTATATAAACTCTACAGGAACTCCCACCATGTGCAGGAGGAGGCATGAACTAGACTAGTAATGTCAGTGTTGCTTATAGGGGAAAAAAAGAAAGAAATATTCATCAATGGGAGAATGGATGAATAACTCTAATAAGTTATCTTAAGCCTACATTTGTCACCATGGATAAATCCCTAAATACTCGGGTTGAGGGGCATGTTGCACAAGAGTGTAAAACCATTTATATCATGTTTGAAAATATTACAATAACCTATATATTATTTACCAAGTATATATGCATTAGTATTATTAAAAGCAGAGAATAATACCACATTAAGTACAGTAATGTGTATATTTTTCAGGATAGAAAATAGCGGGGGTGTCAATAAGCACATCCTAAAGTCCCAGAGGCTTATAAAGTAAAGAAATATTCCTTGTTGATCTAATGTGAGTTTGGCTCTAGGATGCACCCGGCAGAGAATTGGAGAAGGAGACTCTTGCTCTTATCCTTGATGCAAAAGTTATCTTATTCACAGTCATTGAACAAAACTTCCCATCACCCCAACTTAATAGATACTTAGTGAGCACTGACTCTCTGACACAGTGAAGGAGGGGGAAGCTAACAGGATCTGGGAAGAATTTATGGGGGACCGTGATTCTAAGTTATTTTAACACTGTTTGAAAATCTGAAACTACTATGGTAATAAACTTTTGATGAAGTTGAATAGTGAATCTAAGGATAGTCTTTGCATGGTTCTATGTGTGGATTTGTATTGTTTCACCAAATTTTTAAAAACTGATTTCATTTTTTTTGTTTTCACACTTGTTTGAATACTCTGTACTTGATAGCCAGGGGATCTTGTAGGGAAAACAAATCTTTTTTATTTCCACAGCATTCTGTCCATGACTAGACTATATCATAATCACACATTTTTTCCCACCCACAAAATTTTTATGGCTGCATTGTAGTTGTACGTAATTATGAGATTTGCTGTTACAAATTCATCCACGCATTCTATATAACATTATAATTTAGCCAATATCACTCCCCAGCACTTCCCCCCTCCCTCCCTGCCTCCTACCTCCTGGTCCCTTTCCTCTAATGATCTCACAAATTTTTAACTATTGCCTTCATACAAAAACAAGGGAAGGGACCATACTGCTGATCAGCAGGTGTTCTCTGGGAATGATTACCTGTGGTTTGGCATCCAGGTGCACTTATTTTATTCAGAAAACATCAATCAAATGTTTTCAAACACCCAATAATATTACAGTTTCTCGGGACAAAGACCCATGTTCTCTGTTCTCCTGGAATTTATATTGTAGAGAAAGAGAACAGATAGTAAACATGAAACAAAAAGTAAATTACAGTGTCAGGGCAATTCGATCTGTGAAAATATAAAACAGGATAAGGAGATGGTGCAGTTGCTTAGATCTGGAATGTCCCCCAAAGGCCTATGTGTCTAAAACTTGTTCCTTAATTGGTGCTATTGGAAGGTGATGGAGACCTAGTGGGAGGTTTTAGGTCATTGGGGGGACGGGAGCATGTCCTCAAGCGGGGTTGTGTAATGCAAGTCTCTTTCTTTTTTCCCTCTTTGGCTTCCAGGCTGACACAAGCTAAGCAGCTTGTTCCACCTTGCATTCCACCTCGCGTTGACTTGCCACAGACCCAAAGCTGTTGCTTTGGCCAACAAATCGTGGACTAAGGTCTCCAAAACTGTGAGCCAAAATAAACCATTTCTCTTTATAAACTGATGACCTCAGGTATGTTTGTTATACTAAACATAAGCTGACTAAGACAGAAAATGATTTGGAGTTCTGGTTTGAGTGGTTAGGGAGCTAGAACCTGGGTGTCAAGACAGAGAATGTTATGACAAAATCTGAGGACATTGCAAGAAAGAGTTCCTTGCTGAGCCCGAGGCTAGTACTCTATCAGTATCCATCCCAACACTCCACCTCACAGTATGGCTTAAGAAATAATTGTTAACTGAACAAAACTTTCTTTCCCACTAGCATGGAGTTTTAGATAAACATAACGAAGCAATCAAACACTGAAGTCTTATGTGTATATACCACACATATGCTAAGATACAACCCACTGATGTGCAAAGAAAACATTTCTGCTAGTCTTCACACATGGGATTATAATTCCTCTTACATTTTATATATCATTGACTTATGTGAATTCAACATGGGATTTGATAAAAGAATTCTGTTAATGCCCTGTTTCTCTTTTATACAGGATGTTTTCATTGACTGATTTTCATGCTTCTTGGCCAAAGTGTGACCTGTAACTTTTTTCCTTGAAGAGAAAAATATGCCACTTTCTTCTTTACCTATAGAGACAAAATTATTCACTTTTGCACCAGGAATTATTATTATTTTGTAGTTATTCTGGAATGGTTGAACAAAGACTATGATGGGCTTTAAGGGGGTACATACTTGTGCACTTAACTACATGCCAAACATTGTGCTGCCTTAAATGGCTTATTTAAATCTTACAACAACACCATGGGGTAGGTATCATTATTGAAACTTTGTAACTTAGGAAATTGAGGCCCAGAAAGTTCAAGTAACTTGTTTATGGCCATATGGTTCTTTGAAAAGGAAATGAACTCAAGTACTCCAACTCCATATTTGCACAACAAAAATATGACTTTACTACCATAACTTAGGTGGGTATGGAGTGCAGAATTAAAGTGCAGGTCAAAGAAGGTAAAGAAAAAGGAAGCAACATAATGAACAAGGAAAGCAAAGCATCGAAGAGAGGGAGTTTAAGACATTATTAACTTTTCACATTGCCATGTGAACCTGAGAGCAAGTTTCTTCTTAAATTTTGCACCTGAGGTGCCTCTATTGTCTCAAGATAGTCTTGGCTCTGGGGAGGTGGAGGGATAATAGAAGACAGGAACAGACAGGCACAAGAGGAAGATCAAGGGTCTTGTGGGTTGTCCTAAGAGTTTTGGCTTTGACTCTGAGCAAGACGGGAAGTCACTGAAGGGTGTTAAGGAGAGAAACAGCATGATCTAATTTAGGCATAAAACTTTGGCTGTGGGGTACAGGAGGGAAAAGGAAAGGGCAGGACAACTGGCTCAGAAACCATTGCAATAATCCAGGCAAGATGCCACAGTAACTTGGACAAGGTGGCAATGGGATGGAGAGAAGTAGTTAAACTCTGAATAGCCTTGGAAAGTAGAGCTGATGTAATTTGCTGTGGGACCAGATGTGGAATGTGAGAGAAAGGGAGTCAAGGATGGTGGAAGCATTTATCCTCATGTTGAGTAACATGAGCCCTGACACAAAAGCGACTGGAGTTAGAGTCTAAAAGATGCTACATGATCTTAGTAAGAGCATCTTCTGGGAAGAGGTGGGGGTGGAACGAAGGCTAAACTTAACTGGGTAATAAAAGATAAGGAAGAGGAAGCAATGAATATCAACTTCTCTTAGTGGTAGCTAGGACACTGTAGGTCAAGGAAAGGTTGTGTCAACATATTTTTAAGATGGAAGAGAATCAAGAATGTTTATGTGCCGAGAACCAGTAACCAACAGAGAAAGAGGGATTGGAAGCCCTAGGACAGAGAGGGGTGACCAAGTGGATGAACTTCCAGAAGAGACAGGAGTGGGCGTGGCTGCAGCCCAAAGCCCAGAAGACACAGGGGAGGGCCTGGGTCAGAATAAAGGGGGATTTGGGAGGGATGGGAGAAAGGCAAAGTGTGGAGGCTGCTGTTTCCTGGGCGGACCAAAAACCTGAGCGAGGTCTTGCTGGATAGGCTATACTTCCATGAGTTAGAAGAATGTGACTGCTACTGCTAATGTTTATCGTGCACTTACTTTATATCAAGCCTTGTGCTAAATGCTTACCTGGCTTATTTAAATCTCAAATAGCACTACAGGGCAGGCATTATTACTGAAATTGTGCCAATTAGGAAATTCCCAACCTCTCTTTAGGGGGTTCACTTGATCACCACTCCCTATCCCACGTACTTTCAGTTGCTCTTTCTGTATTGGTTCCTCGTTCTCTCATCCTTCCTTGTTTTTATGAACTGATAAAGCAGGATCTATAGGGTCAAAGAAATAGTTCCAGAAATATCTAGTTATGGTACAGTTAGGTGGTACTGTCAGATTTGTGCTGTGAAAATATGGAGTTAGATTGCTTGTGTTAGAACCTAATAGCCATAGACAAATTACTTAAACTTTCTAAATCTCCATTTCCTAAGTTGCAAAATTCAATAATAATGCCTAATCCATAACGTTGTGAGATTTACATAAGCCATGTAAGCATTTAATACAATTCTTGGCATATACGAAGTACACAATAAATATTGGTTATTTGTACTAGTGGTAGAAGTAGTAATATATACTACTGTAATATCATAAGCCAAGTGTGAGGTGGTTCAGAGTGAAAATGGGAGGAATTTTTTATATTCTCTTGGGAGAAAGGGGCATAGGATTATGGGCTGCAGTGAGGATTCAGCAAAAGTTAGAGATCACAAATATGTCTGAACCAATTCACATGATTGGGTGAAACAGAAGTATAGCAAAAAACAAACAAAAAAAAAACAGTTTATCTGATATATTTTCAGTCCAGTGACACCATGGGTCTCATCTTTGTTTCTTATTGACTGATAAAACATGATCTATGGGCCAAAGACAGTTCCAAATATTCAAGAAGGAGTGGGGCCCAACCTTTTGCATTCAAGATACAGGTAATGCACAACTCCACCAAAGCTTAATGCTAAAATAGATTGAGGTCAACTGCAGTTTTATTTCACTGGAGACCACCAAATCCTCTGTCTCCTCACACACTGTTTTTAAGAATAAATCTACTTCAGTTTTCAGTCTTGTCCATTTCAATATCCACTTTCTCTAGTAGTAATGGATATCACACAATAGTGAAAAACTTTCATCTCACCTTATGTTAGTTTATTTTTTAAAGGCTAATATTATTCAGTCTTGAAACATAAATCTCAAAATTAAACTATTTCTTTCTTGAAACTTTTCCAGCTTACCTTTAAAATTTCTTCAATCCTGCCATTTAAGAAAGAAAAAATTAAATGTAACAGAAAACTGCCTTATCATTGCAGAAGTTGTATGATTTATTTTTTCCACTGGGCAATGTGCTTAGCAACTTGCACATTAAGCCTTCTATTAAGATTATATTAATATCATAAATATGCAAAAAGGAAACCACTCTGAAAGTTCAAAATAATAACAACAAAGCTTTCCCTCATATAAAGCCTTTTATCTCAAGATCTCAATGCACTTCCCAACAAACATGAGCACCCCGCCTGACCACTTTTGCAAGGGGCCAGTTAAAATGCTGCCTTCCCTTTGTTCACTGGCTCAAAATGCTAGTAAGGATGAGTGGAAAGCAGAGCAAAGGCCTAATGTAATCATGATTTTAATTCTTAATGTTTCCTACAGCAGCATTTATCATTTTTAAAAGGACAGGGCCTCTAGTCTCTAAGAAGCCCCAAGTGGACATCTCTCTTTTTCCTTTATTCTTCAGCCATAGCTGGAGGGGAGGAGAGAGATTGTAGCTCTAGCAAACACCCACACGTGTGACACAGAGCTGTATCTCTCACAAAGAGACACACCTGTACCCTGACGCAATCCTGGCTAGAAATGAATCAGGGCCCTTGAGGCAAGAGCCTGTGACTAATGGTCCCTGAGGAGCCCAGGGGCAGCTTGACAAACCCGCCACATGAGGGCCCTCCCAGAACAAAGCCCAGGTGAGCAATGAGCGATAGAGCAAGGGAGGAGAAGGAGGAGCCCATGCATGCTGTTCCCAGGGCTTAGAACTACTTACTCATCCTGAGGTTGTTCCCCGGTCATTATAGGGTGCCAGAAAGGGAAACTGAGCTTTGCCCTGAGCCATACATGAAAACTTACTGTGGGATCTAGGGTGACTTCCTTTGCTTCTCTGGACCTCAGTTTCCTCATCTCTAGAAATGAGGAAATTATATTACCATCTCAGGAAGATTCCTTCCTCCTCCAACAGCCCACAAAGTACTCAGTTGTTATTTCCTGTCTCTTCAAGAGGCAGTGTCTTGAAGGGGCATGGAAGGAATTGTTCTACAAAAGAGTATTTCAGATTCTGAAAGAAGCCTGACAAACTCTCCAGCACCTTTCTGTACTGCTTGTCCATCCATTTGAGACAACAAACACCAGCATGCACAGTGGAGAGGAGAAGTGTTCCTCTCGTCATCCTTGAGTACTGTCAATGTGCATGAAGGCATTTTATCCACTCCTCAGTGGGCAGATTCAACGGGGGCACTTCTCTGATAACCTCTAGTCTCCTAGGAACACCTAATGTGGAGCATCCTGCATCACAAGGGATAATTCTGCCCAGTCGCCCCCGGCTTTGAGACATTAGCCCTTAAAGCCTCTTTCACCTGGAATCAAATCCCAGGGAATCATTTATCAAAGAAGTAAAAGAAAATCCATAATTATGTCATCCCTGGATCAACCTGACCTAAACTGAGGGAGAGGTTTTAAAAAATATGAGAACATTTGGGGGAAGGGAGGCAAGGAAGGACCTTTAAGAGAGATCAGATGCTCAGACTCAAGCCGTATCTGCTGCACTCAACATGTCCCAAGGTCTTCACTTTGCTTTTGACAGGTGATAAAAGGAGAGGGATTGTCCCTAGCTTTTTCTTTTAATTGATGCTGCTGGATAAGTTTTTTCTCTTGTAGAGGGTATCTGAGGTCTTAATTACTCCCTTCAGATGGAAGAACAAAACTTCTATCAAGTAATTGGACAGAATTAAGCTGAGCTGAGCAGAGCTGCTAGTAGATCACATTTCAGGGTTTGCTTGGAACTGATAACAGTTTGCTCACCCCCAGACCATGACTGCTGGACAAACCTCCTCCCAGTCTCAAGATCCTACTTTAGTTCATAACCACTTCCTGGAGTTCTTTGAAAGCTATAAGAGAAAATGAAACACAGTTACCTCACATCAGAAAGTTGAAGCACAAAAACAATGCTGTAAGCTTAAGAGGAAGCAGGTGTCTGAATAGGGGAGTTTTTAGATTGGGACAGTCATAGGAAAAAAAAGGAAGTCAGTTCTTTCTATTTCCAGAAAAGGGAAATTGCTTAATTAAATATTAAGCCCATACCAGTGCAAACCCAGGTCCACCAGTCTGGTATTACTCTAAGTTTATTGTTCCTCAAGTGTTCTGGCATAGGTATTTTCCACTTTTAGCTTGCATAATATCTGTCTATCCAAAACTAACATTTGCAAAACTAAACAGACAAGGGACTACATTGTCACTACAAAAGAGTTCATTTCCCTAAGGAACTGAAAATATGATTTATAAAAATTCATTTTTTCACAGAAACTTTCAGAAGCACAATTATTATAAAGACAGTCATACTCTTGGACTCAGGCATAAAAAACTAGTCAAAATATACAATATAATGTTTTTCAAAGAAGTTGCACATTCATACAGAAAATAACCATATATAAAAAAAAACTTTATCATTTATGGATTAGGTTTTATCTAAAATCGTATTATTTGAAATTCTGCTCATCCCGCAGATGTTGACACATAAATTATCTTGCTCTTTATAAATGAAGTCACCAACTATTATGTGACTTTTTATATGCCCAAAATTGTACACGCTCTGTGAGAGGTATACAGACAAGGTATGCATAACCCATAGCAACCCTGTAACCAGGGATTTCAAGTGTATTGCAGATATCCAGGGTCCTTTGGGTCCTAGATGTATTGCCTTTATCTTCTTATAGTCCACATGATCTATAGCAGAGATTTCCCAGATGATGACCAATGAAATAACCAACTGTCAGGTTCACCCAAGATAAAAGAGCCCTTGGGATGTGAGATTTTTAATGTGAGACTCGAGAAGGTCTCAGGAAAATCTGGACAAGTTGATCACTATGGAGATTTGAAAGAGAAGCAAAATCAGTAAGTCCTATCAGTATAATAAATACATACTCCTTCTCTACACTCTCCCTGTCTTCCTCTGTCCCCTCCCATCCCATTTTACTTTCCCAGGGCAGCTGTATGGAACAGTGACTAGGAACCAGATGGTTGTTTCCAAACAGATATGGGTCTACTTTCCAGCTTTGCAGTCCCTTTTTTTATTGTTGTTTTTAATCTTTAACAACTGACTTAACTTCCCCAATTCTGCTTCCTTACTCATGAAATGCTGAGAAGGGTCAGGTTGTGATGATGGAGAAATACAGGTGAAGTATTTACACACCACGCTTCACACATGCTAAGCGCTACTGTCTCTAGGATCACTCCACTGCAGAGACTTTAGCGTTCAAGGTTCTGGTTCTCAGAAGACTGATACGCAGCTCTGCTGTAGACCAGTGGGGATTAAGACCCAGTTCATTCACGGAGCTATGAGCACATCAATCCTTTGTCCTTTTGTTAGTATGAAGCCAAGAAATGGGTGTAACTGAAGCAACGTCCTGTTTCCCCACAACTGTTTCTCTCCAATCAAGGTCTTTGCATTACTGTTCACTTATACATCACTCTCACACACACACGTTTCTATGCTACTGAACAGAGAGAAGACAAACCTTTTTTCTTTCCTTTGTTTCTTGACATATTTAGGAAACATGAGAAAAATGATGTGGCACTAAAGAGTGTAATTAGATGGGGCTATGCATGGAGGACAGGAGGAAGTACAGGGAAAAGAATGTGCATACATGAGTTTTTTTGCTTCAAAGTTCCTGCTAAAGCAGCTAGGAAGTCCCACAGTCCCAGGGTGTGTGACCTCCTGGTAATTCCCCTGGGGAGTCCCACCTCAGAGAACCTTTACCCCCAGAATGAGGGGGAAGTTGAGCTAGGTAAATTCCTAAATAGAGGGCAGGTGGGTGACTGAAGGCCCAACTCAGGCCTGGACACATTTCTAGGTGGGCTTCTCCTTCCTGCCTTGACAGCCACAAGGATGAACTGCACCAAGAAGAGGAGACTGCTGTGGCCTGAGACGATTGCTGGTATTTTCCTTTGTCTCCCAGCTTCCTGTGTTTAAAATGAAGGAATCTGAGGCCTTCTGTGACCACTCTGGTCTGGGATTCTTTCCTCAAGAGGTGTTCTTGAATTTTGAAGACTGCCAGGAAACAGAGTGAGTCATGGCTTCTGAGCAGACAGTATTCAGCTTTAGAAATTCCCAGAGATATGACTTGTTTATAGGAAAGGAAACAGAGCTATTCTGAGCTGCCAGGGGAAGAGGAAAGCACTGCTCATTTTTTAAAATACCATGCTGAAAGGTCACCCAAGTGGCCAGTGTGACAACGAGACCCTGGTATAGACACTGATACTGACAGTTCATTTGTCTACACTTTAGAGGAGAGTTTGGGGCTTGACATTTAAAAAATGCAAGTTCCATGACTGAAATTCCACTCTTAGTCTTCCGTGGGAGCCTGTGGGGGTGGCAGCTGAGGGAGGGGGAGGTGCACATACAAGGACTCCGCCTTTGGTAACTTTCTCACTTCCCATTTCATCAGCAGGCCACTGATTTCTATTCCTATATTCCATGCTGCCTGAATCAATGTCTTTTCTTCATAGTGTTCACAACTGTGATGTCAATCGTCATGACCTTAAAGAATTATGCAAAACTGTCATGACCTTAAAGAATTGTGCAAAGCTACCCACTTTGGAGTCCATGCTGGAGGAAACTCGGGAGGACTCATATTCCTACAGCCTTTGTTTCTGCATTAGCTCACTTTCTGGTGCATTGAGTTTGGCCCTGAAATGTTCAAACTCATAAAGGTACCGTGTACACAGGTGTCACTGTCAGCAGAGCCACTCAGCTGACCACAGCATTTGACTTCGAAGGAGAAAACAATCCTTTGAGTCATCATTGACTCAACGACTAACCTACGTGGTAATTTCACATACCACAGCTGATGAGATCAACACCTTTTCCTAGTTATGAAATCGAGATTATTCCTCACAGGTAAACATTCAAAAGCAGAAATAAACACACTCAAAAAGGTCTTTTAGTATCATTATCACTTTGGATTCTCTAGATAATGCAATAAATTATGAAATGAAAGGAATAAATTTGGTGAACCAAAACACTGAAGTACTTGAAAAATCACACAGGAATACATCTGGAAAAACTAGAAGAATTAGCTAAAAGCTTTCATTATTAATAGAGTTATAAAGTGGCTTGAAATAAAATATTTACATAAAAAGCAATAATAGTCTTATATCATGGCAATCCTAGATAGAAAACATAATGAACAAGAAAAGCTATTCAAATAGCAACAAATTAATATACTTACAAACTCAATGAAAAATGTATTTTAAAACGTAAACCTTTATTGAAAGTTATAATAACAATTAAGAGAAATAGTTGTATTTTTATTAGATGGAAAAATTTAATGGTGGAAAGACTTCTCAAACTTATTAAAATAATTCCAAAGATTTTACAGGGCTTTTCTTGGAAGTCATTAGAATTAGCATTGACTAATTGCTAAGCTCCATTCTTATCTTATAACAAGGGCTCAAAAGTATAAACAGGAAGAACTAGCAAAAAAATAAATTCTTAGGGATCAGCCTTATCAGATATCAGAACGTTTTGTAAAAACTGAAACAGAGAGCTTGGCAAATGTAAAATATAAACGAAAGGAAAAATAATCAAGTGCCCTGGAACAAACTGTATTAGGCATCTATGTCACATTTTATAGATGGCTTTATAGTTTATAAACCTTTCTACCTGCAATGTCTTTTATGTGTCAGAATCATGCTGTGAAACAAGTAGTAGAATTATCTCCATTCTTTTTTTATGAAGAAAATAATACTTAGAAGTTCAGTGACTTACCCAATAAAATAAAACTAAATAGACCCAGGCTTAAATCTGGGTTTTCTGACTTCCCATGCCTGGCCTCTTTCCACCCTATTGTTTTCACAAAACAACAGTGAATAGATTTTTTTTCCAACTGCTGAAATTTTAGGGAAAAAAAAATATTTAGACTTTCCCCTTACATCATGTAGCCCTACTTACACTAAACAAACAAGATCCTATAGCTCTTTAAAGGATATCAGTACTGAAAATCTAATTATAGGATCCCTGGCCAAAAAAAGAGAGAGAGAGAGAGAGAGAGAGAGAGAGAGAGATGCAATAGAGTAACTAAGACTGCTAGATTGTCCCTGAGTCCACTCTCTGAGTGGAAGTGACAATGCTTCTTATTTACTCCATGCCCCATCACAGCCATCCCCATCCTCCCTGATGAATTTCCCATTATCACAAAGACATAGCAGTCCCCAAAGTGAAATTGAAACCCTCTGGTAAATAACCATCCAAGGAAAATAAGATCAGTCAATCTGCTTCTGAGGAGGGATGAGATGATCAGAGATTAACCCAATTAGGAGCCCGTATTTAAGAGAAAGAATACATTTTTAAAAGGACAACCAGGAGTTGGCAAGTAATAAGCAGTGTGTGCCTATTACACTACTCAACTCTGACACTGTAGGAAAAAAGAAGCCATAGACAATGAACATGAATGATGGCCTAAGTGAATAGTTGGGGCTGTGTTTCAATAAAACTTTATTTGCCTAAGCAGGCAGCAGGCAGGCTGTACTTTGATGACCTCTATGTTAGGAAGCTCAAATTTGTTGTCCCAGGAGATTATCCAAAATTACTCTAGATAAGAAATCAGAGATTGCTGTGCTTGAGCAGCTGACATAAAGATATCTCCCTCAGTAAGTGGCAGAGCTGGAATTGAACCCAAGTCTTGGGACTCCAAAGTATGAAAGTGCAGTCTTCCTATTGAGGAGCCTACTGGGACTCATGGTGATAGCTGAATTTTTATGGTTGTGAAATCTCAACCAGCAGAAGAGAGGAACCCTGAATAGGCTGAATCCAGTGGAATAAACATCTCCTGTGTTGAGTCAGGACTGGACCCTGGGATGATTTCACAAGGCAGGAAGATGAACTTTCCTGTTCATCTCATGCACATCCTTTTGCTCCCCTCCCAGACTTTCAATCTGCCCCTCCTCCTCCTAGCAGGGAATAGTGAAGTTACAGGGGAAGTGTGTGTGTGTGTGTGTGTGTGTGTGTGTGTGTGTGTGTGTCACAGGCAGATTGGTGGATGTTTACTGAAACCAGGAAATCCCCCAGAATAAAACTAATCTAGAGCAATTCATTGAGCTTCTTTGAATCCAAGCTTCCCTTTGTGTAGGATGGAAATGTCTTTCCTCATCCTTTGTTCTGTTTTGTTTTGCTCAGGATATCAGAATAATAAAATAGGAAGAAAAAAAAAAAACTCTGGGTAAAACTTCATTGTGTACCTCAGGGAAACATGTCACCAAATGACACAGCCTTATTGTCACCTGATACCCCATGAATTCAGCTGACTCCAGTTCTTTGCATTTCCCTTTCAGCAGGGAACATTGCCATCTTTACATTTAACACATCCCTGTCGAGGGACCAGCACTATTAAGCCAGTGCTTTGACAACCACCTCGACAAGAGACCTAGATATATGACATGTAAAGGTGAAAGGACAGTGACTAAGGGGAGCAAATGAGCTTTTAAACGAGCCTGACACCATCCAGCTAGTTTTCACATTGCCTCCTTTGAAAAATCTTGACATATTGGTACATTGCTATGAGTTATTTCTTCATATGTTGGTGGATAGTGGCCTAATATTATTTGATCTTGTAGAGTGTTATCTAGGACTACAAACTTATTTTATTAAGTTCAATGACATTTCATCAACAGTTAGCACAGCAGGGGTAGCTAAAACTCGCTTTAGCACAGTACACAAGACCCTAGGATGTGGTGCTTTATTTTTGATTGAATAGATTGCTCTGACTTTCTTTACTTTGGATGGTTTTCTGATTTTTTGTCCAGTTTAGGGTGATTTCATCTGTTCCTTTTAGTCCATTATTTCATACATTATTTTTTCACCACAATACTTATTTATTATCTGTAGTAAGGAAAACTAATTCTCTCCATTTGCCCATGTTAACTACAATTTAAAAGAGAAGACATTTCTCTCTTGGTCACGCTTACATGGGGTAGAATGGGAAGGAGATGGGGACAGACATTGAGGATTCTCTGGAGGGTTCTATCCTAGTGAGCTTCTGCTCTGGGCTTGGAGAACTGAGCTCAAACATGGCAGGGTTCACGTGGAACCTCAGAGAATTCGCTCAGTTCAGGACTGCATTCCTCACAGTGCCTGGAATTTGAAAATGCTTTCTGGAAATTCAGAAACTATTTGGTCTTGATCTCAATTCAGAGATTAAGACATTATTGACATTCTGGTCTTGTCTTTTAAATAGAATTCTTTTAAACAGAAATGAGTGTTTATTTTCTAGTTGTAGTTTAATCTTGTTTTGTTTTAAGCTCTCTTACTTGATTTCCTGCCCAGTCGATATGATCAGCCATACATTTAATCTGATTCTGTCATCAAATTAGCCAAAACCTCAGTGATTTTTCAATCTACTATGAGTAAGTTCAACCCATATGTAAACTTGGCCACCTTTGCAATAACTCTTTGAGTGCTTTCTCATCATTATATGAGAAAACACTCCACCCTCATTCACAGGATCATCGGAAGAAATATACAGTAAACAAGACTAATGTATTTTGTGATTGGCAACATATGTTTACTTAATAAAACAATAAAACATATGTCTCTGGGGTGATTAACACTAGATTTTTTGGGTTCTCTGTGGATTACGGCATCTCATTAGTGTTGATAAGTGTTGATCAATCAGACCCAGTATATTCCTTAATAAGTATTGACTTTTGCATTTCTAAGCTGATTATGGTTTTGCTTCTTTTAAAAAAAAATGGAAGTATAATGCACATATTGAAAAAAGGAATAAACATTACAGCATGATAAATTTTCACAAAATGAACATCCCTAAGTAATCCACTCAGACAAAAAGACAGTATCTCCAGCATCACACAATCCCCCTCTCCAAGTTCCCTGATCCAGGCCCACCTCCCTCCAAAGAAATCACAATCCTGACAGAGATCTAACACTGTGGATTACTCTTGCCTGTTTTTATACTTGTTTATATGGGGAATTATAGACTTATACAACATTAGTAGAGACCTTTCTGAAGCTCGCTTGGCCCTACCACATAAAGAGGGTCTGAGACCTGAAGAAGTCTGAATTTTCTAGGCTGCCTAGAGAAAGAGAACTGGAGGAGGAGGGAGAGAAGTAGAAGAACCATATAATTTGTCATCCAAACTGGGACACCTTTGAGAGGGGATAAAAAAATGAATGTGCTATTCATAAAGATGCTCGGACCAAAGGCATAAACAGTGACTGTCCCCAACAAACCAGGACATGTGGTCACCTGGTGAGAAGTGACGGGAGAGAACAGCAGGAACCCACTGGCAGGCAAACTCTCTTCAGACCCTGAAATAGAATCCACTCACATTGCCTGAGATGTATACAGGATTGGGGGCTGGGAGCCCACTTCCCAAGAAGCATGGTCACTGGTGAAATTCAGGTCAAAAAATATTTACTGAACATTCCTGCAATATACAAGTCCCCGCAACAGCACAAGGGTGGCTCAAGAGCTATCCCTGCGACAAAGAGCTTGCAGTCTGATAGAAGCAGTAAGATGAGATTACAAACACACAAACCAAAGGTGGCTATCGAAGGAAATATGTAAAGGACTACACAGGTTCCAAGGACAAGTACAAAGTGTTACATGGATTCCAAGGACTGAGAGGTCACGTCTTTTGGGAGACATGGAAAAAGCATCACGGAGAAGGTAGTGTTTAGTGTGGTCTAGATTTTATTCTACTCCAGTGGTTCTCATCCTTGACAGCACATTAGGATCACCTCCAGGAGCTTTTCAAGCTCCCCAATATCCAGGCAGCACCCCCATATCAATTAAACCAGACTCTCTGGGCCTGGGACTGAGGCATAAGTATTTTAAAAGCTCTTCCAGGGAACTCCAGTGAACAGCCTAGCTTGAGGACCACTAATCTAGAAAGATGAGCCAGCATTAGCTGGCAGGAAGTATAGGGAGGAGAGAACATCTGTGTGCTCGTATATTCCATCTTTGGTAGGCTCACAGAGAGGAAGTGTCCATTGAGAATTAAATATGGAGGAAAAGCAGCAGGGCAAAAATAATTTAACCCCCTTCAGGAAAAAAATTAATTAATTATGAAACCATTTGCTAAGGCCAATAACAGGGATGGATGGGTAAAAGATGCACTGATCACCAAGGGAACTCAGAGTGGTAATAAATCCATCATAAATCACACAAGCCATCTGATAACGTCTGTTCCTCACATTAGCATCCCATTAAGCTGCTATTAGTAATAGCAAGAAACTGAGTGAAACCGGCTTCCTAGGTTAGCACTAGCAGCCAGGGGAGAGTTAACAAGCTGCGATCCTTCACTGGCACCTTTAAGGACCTGAGGTCCATTTGTAAATGATGCTTAGAGGCCCCAAACCTTGACCTATCACGCTCATGCTGTGGAGAGTTTGAGGGGTCTAGAATTAATCACAGCAGGGACACAATTTACCGATCAATACCAGCCAATTAGAAGGCTCCCTGCTGGAGAGTTCCCTTGGAATGCCAGATGACCTTTGCCCTTGACTTTTTGTGGGGACAGATGTTTCTTTATCACAGCTACTGATAAGGATGGTGTTAGGGGGTGCATACCTCATCTCATATCATGGCAAGCCTGCCTGGGCATCATGAGGCTGAGCTATTTGGGCACTTATGCATGAGCCACCTACTGGTGGAGGCTAAAGGAAGATGGGATTGGAAATGTTATCAGTAATTAATTCACAGCCATGGTGACACTTGATCTGTGAACTGTCCTTACCTACAAGAAGCAGGGAGCCCACTGTGGTATGGCTCCTCCCCACTCCTACTTCTATAGTGGAGATTCTGAGGCTTATAGAACCAGCTGGGTGGAAAAAAAAAAAAAAACAAGAGCTCCAAGTTCGTCCCGTGATCTGGCTCAGGGACCTGAACCAGAGCATGAGAGTGAGCCAGGACAGGATCTCCATCCTCCCTGTCCTTCTGTGACAGCTGTCTGCTACTGCTGTTTCAGGGTTTGGCTCATATAGTCATCTCTCTGGTATCTTCAGGGGATTGGTTCTAGTACCCCCCAGATGTCAGCATCCACTAATGCTTAACTCCTTATATAAAATAACATGGTGTTTGCATATAAAATATGCACATCCTCCTGTATACCTGAAACCATTCCTATTTTACATATAATGCCTAACACAATGTAAATGCTGTGTAAATAGTTTTTATGCTGTGTTGCTCGGAGAATAAGGACTAGCCAAAAGGACTGTCCATATCCAGCACAGATGCATATTTTTCCAAATATTTTCAATGAGTGGTTTATTAAATCAATGTAGATAGAGCCCATGGACATGGAGGGCTAAAAGTTTTTTTTTTAATCAATTTCCAACATCTTTGCCACAGAGGCAATATATGCCAGGAACAGAAGTTTAAAGAAAAAAGTAAAAGCTGGATAATTCTGGAAAATAGTATGAAGTGTATCATTTATTTTTCTGCCATTTACTTTTTTAGTGTTATTTTGGGAAGGACAGTCTATCATTTTCAGCCTTAACTGGGGACTCCAAGGCGTGGGCATTCGGCCTATTCTTCTGTTTCCTCCCCTCACAGGATTTCAGTTGTGATTTCTTCAGACACCAATTTCAGGAACATTTCTCAATTCTTGTCTTCCCAAATATTCCTCTGCGCCCTCCACCCTAGAGAATCATGGTTTTAAAATGAGAAATAAAATTTTGAGCTGCCTTTGCAATGCCTGGAGCCAATCATCCTGAGATTCCCTCCTCTGACTTTACCCCAGCCTCAAGTCTTTTTATTTGTCACACCTAGTATAAATGACTATCAAAACATATCCTCAAAGGAAAAACAAACTTTGGGGAGGTTAGCCTAGGAGTCATGAGTAGATCTCATAAGGGCAGCATCACAAGTTTTGCCTCAGAAATGTAGGAAGGAGAAGTCCCATGAGTTAATAATAGATGTGTATTTGACTCAGGGTCTTCAAACATTTAAATGCAAGGAGGAGCCACCCTGTCTCTAGCTCCCCTTTCTCATCCACTAACTCCTTAAGTCCCTAACTCTGTAAGCCCCTGCCCTAATGTACAGCTGTCACCCCTGTCACTTGATCCAAGGGATGACTTTACCCAACTTCTTCAGTTTTACAAGAGAGAACAATTGTTCATATTCCTATCTTCTCTGCAAGCTTCTCCTCCTCTGCTGTGTTACCTCTTTGCAAAAATGTTCAGCCTGCATCTTCGCATGAGGGAAAACTTTAGACGAATCCAGATGGTGGGACATGGATAGGTGGGAGGCAGAACAGGCAATGGAACTCGATAGTGGCAAAATGTTAAAACAATCATTGAATGGGGTAAACAGTGTCAGGATTATATTATTATTTCAATTTTTTTGTAGGCTCCACATTTTTTAAGATAAAACATTGGGAGAAAAACAGGATGCTCTGAGAACCAAGAGGCTGCCATTTCTAACGCCTTCTGAAATTTTGACATGAAGCAGGATAAACATCGTGATGCATTGTCTGTACATAACATGCATTTGAGTATTCATGCTTCAGCCCTTCATTTGGGCCCACAGAGCAGAATATTTCACTTTTGTACAAAAAAAAAAAAAAAAGAAAGAAAAAGAAAAAGAAAAAAGTGCCAACCAGCTTACAACTTCTGAAGGGAGGTTTGTTTGATGGTTTCAACAAAATAATGAACACACTTGATAAAAGTTTTATTCTCTAACGCAAGGTGTGAAATCACATGGACTGTCATTAACAAGCTGGTCATTTGTTAATTTTAAAACTTTTATGTGTTTTGTTAATTTCCAGAAATTCATTTTGTGCTTTCCAAATGGGCACAAAACCCTACTACCAATGAGTGAGAACCCAAGCCACACGTCTTGCCACTCAACACTTAATCCATTGGAGCTGGTGGCCCATAGATGATGATACCCAAAACTTATGTTCTAACTACTATTTAACACAAGAAATGAAATAAATTATTAAAATGTTAACAAATGTGGAGGGTCTTTGTGGAAAACAAAATCTTCTTTATCAGGAAACAGTACCTCAAAGAAAGTAATAACATGCCCAAGGCACCAAAGTTCTTCCTTCCATGACAACAAATCCATATTTAAATTTCCTCATCAAAAGACAAAGAGTCCTCACCATTAATGGAATCTAAGTACTCAGAGGCCAACATAGCAAATTTTCATCAGCTACTCTTCTAGATATAGAGAGACCTCTGAAATCATTTTACTAACTTCATGAACTGGCAAATAGGTAATCTACAATGATACCAAAAACGAATAATCAACTTATTTTTGTCAAAGGAATTTCAGGCAAATATTTTAATTTCTCAGCTTGAGGTATATGCATGCCTACACATACACAGCCAGCATGGTAGATGGCTTCTCAATACAGATTAGTTACTTTGTTTACCACTGTAGGGCAGAAAAGGTAATACTTCTTCATTCATCATAAGGGTCATGGTCAATACTTCTCTAACAAAAAACAGGTTAGCAAGATAAAAGCATAGCAAATTTATTTAACAAAATTTTACATGACACAGGAGCCTTCAGAAACAGATTCAAAGACCAAAACTGTATGCGTTTATGCCAACTCTGATGAAATAAGTGGGTAGCTGTGTAGAAACGAGGATGAACAAAAAGGGTGTGATTTGATGGCAATAAATTTAGGGGGAACCCGGCAAGGCCTGTTTGTTCAGATTCTTCTTGGCCTACCTATGTAGCATTCCTGCCCCCTGGGTATGAGGCAGGACCCTACTGAACTGAGTGTCACATGATCTACTTTGAGGCAAGGTAGGTCAAACAATTCCTTTTTGAGCATGCTTCACACAGAAAGGCAGGCTACAGTCAGAGTGACCTTCCTGTGACCTTCCAAATCTCTTTCAGTTCAAAGTGCTTTGAGGTAGTGTTTTCCTGGCCCCAGTATCATATTGTGTGCCACATTTGTGCCCCCCAAAAAGATGCTAATACATATATAATTTCTACAAAGAAGTATACTTAGTGTGATCAAATGTATGATATTAGAATACAACATTTTACCAAGTATAGTGGATAGTTATTTTCTATTTATTTTAAATTTTTCATATATACATAAAATTGCCTAAAAGCCTATCCCTTAAGAGGACATTAAGTAGTATTAGAAAGGAAAAATAAACAAAAGGTAAGAATGTCACAACTGTCTATCTATAAGGAGAAAACATAAAACCCCACCATTATAAACCATCCACTGTAATAGTTTAAATATTAGGTGTCCCCCAAAAGCTCATGTGTGAGACAAAGCAAGAAGGTTTAGAGGAGAAACTATTGGGTTGTGAGAGCCTTAACCAATCCGTGCATTAATCCCCTGATAGGGATTAACTAAGTGGCAACTATAGGTAAATGGGGTGTGGCTAGAAGAAGTGGGTCCCTAGGAACATGTCTTTGGGGTACATACTTTGTGAGCTGAGCTTAATTTCTCTGTAGAACCACTTTCCTTCACCACACTCCTCTGCCATGATGTTCTGACTCAGCTGCAGCCCCAAAGAACAGAGCCAGCTGTCTGTGGACTGAGATCTCTGAAACAGTGAGCAACAAAATAAACTATTCCTCCTTTAATATTGTTCTTGTCAGGTCTTTTGGTCACAGCAGCAAAAACACCCACAGTATTTTTCCAACATGATTGATAAAGCTTATCATTTGCATTCAGAAGTATGTAGTCCAAGTACCAAAGACTTTATACAGGCTCTAAGACTGATAATCAGAATAACAATTATGAGTAACTTCCAGAATGCTTGCCAAGTGCTAGGCACCCCAATGAATGTTTTGCCTATGTTATGTGTTTCATGAATCCTTATTTTGCAGAGGAGATGTCTAAGACTCAGAGAAGTTAAGTGATCTTCCCCAGGTCACCCAGTTGATAAGTGATCAAGATAAGGTTCAAATGTTGGCCTTCTAACTTCCGCCTCACACCCACCATCATTCCAGGTACCACCTTGATGTTCTCCTCACAAGTGACCAACAAGTAGCACACAGCCCAGGATGAAGAAGTGAGTTAGAATATTCATTCACAAGTCACTCAAAACCTGGGGGAAAAAAAAAACAGTATGACTTTTCATGCTCTCCATTTGTTTTCCAGGCAGAAAGCTCAAATATATGGCAGTTGGGCTTAACTCTGAGACAGAAACTGCCTGGTACTGTGGGCAGCAGGTGGATCACATCTTTTGGGAAGTTAGTCATGTGACACAGACATGCCTCCACACTGCTCTGCAGGGTTCTAACACTGGGGCTCTGTAGAGATCCAGCTCATCTCCCACCCTACCTACCCTGCTGTCAGCTTGCACATGAGCAAATGCCTCACCTACACATGAAAGAGGCCCACCAATAGGGAAGGGATGGACCCAGAGGCCAAACAGGAAGGCTTCTCTTCCTCAGATTAGAGGTGGGGCTGAAGATGTTGGTTGGCTTGTGAGGTTTAGGGATAAGGAAGAACTAATAGAAAGCCCCAGATATGCTTGGCATATATGAAACAGGCCAAAATAAATTTTTTAAAAGGCTATTATTGTTTCATAGTTTTTAATTTCACACCCTCTGTAACAAAGTTTAGATATACATCTTTAAAACTCTCTGGGTTGGGCTCTCATGCTCAGGAGAGAAGGTTACCACAAATGTAGTCTGAGAGGGTGGCAGCCAGATGGAGCCTGGGAGACCCAGATTTTGCTAGAAGAAATCCTATTTCTTTCTGCCCTTAAAGAAGTGGGACATAGCTGGGCACAGTGGTGCATGCCTGTAATCCCAGCAGCTCGGGAGGCTGAGACAGAAGGATCACAAGTTCAAAGCCAGCCTCAACAAAAGCAAGGTGCTAAGCAACTAACTGAGACCGTATCTCTAAATAAAATACAAAATAGGGCTGGGGATGTGGCTCAGTGGTCGAGTGCCCCTGAGTTCAAACCCCAGTACCCCCCAAAATATTTTTTAATGAGGTGGGACATAGCAAAAAGTAAAATCATTCATTGCACAACTCGATTAGAAGTGTAGCTTGCATTGCTGGGACCCGTTGCCATCATGCCCTAAGCTAAATGAGGCACATACAAGCCATTATTTCATAAATGTTTAATTTTAAAATTGTAAGTCAGGCACAAAGTTTCCTCAAGCCACACATTCTCACTCATTGACAATATCATTGGCTTGATATTATAAGTATGAAAAGAGATATTTCTTTAAGAAGAAATCTTTTTAAGCTGATACATCATTTTCAATACACCCTGTGTACAAAGTTGTTGCTGTCTTCAGAGGTTCTTTGGATTATTTTAATCTGTTTTTTTTTTTCAGCTAACATGGTACTTTTGGACCTTCAGACTTCTTTTGCTTTGCTTTGATGATGTTCTTTTTTTTTTTTCTCCTCCTAGCTTTATCTCTGTTCAAAAGCAAACTTTTAAATCCTGTAAGTAGAAATTGGAACAACTTCTGGGTTTTACACAGTACCTAGCTAGCTCCTCGGAATATCCTTTCTTCTATTTTTTTAGTATACATTTTTAAAGGTAATAATAAACTCAACTTTGACCTGCAGTAGCTTCAAATAAATAAATTAGCAAAAGAAAGTTCTAAGCAAAATGGAAAAAAAGCAAATAAGACTGGAAAGCTATTTTCTAAAAGTCCTAAAATGTAGTGTGTGTGTGTGTGTGTGTGTGTGTGTGTGTGTCATTGTTTGTATGTGTGACATAAGCAAGCAAATTTTGAGTAAAAACAAAAATGAAAGAAAATGAGAAAAGTGGTTTGGGAGTCACTTTTGAAGTCTTCCCATCAGACAAATTTGTCAGCATAGAAAAGAAGAAAAGAACTGGGAACATCCTGGTTCCCTGGCACTTGTTTATACCAGCAAGCTCTGACCTTCACAGTCCCTTTGTCTCTACATTGTCATTTGGGTTCTTTGTTCTTAGCTCCCAGGACAGGGTGGGGATGGTTTCCCTGTTTCTTTTCCTCTCCTTTTATTTTTCCTTCACCTCTTCACTTTCCTCCTCCTCTTTCTCCTCCTCCTCCTTCTTGGTTTTTAAATTCAATTTCGTATAGAAGGTCTTTCATGATTTGCATACAAGCATTGTTTTTTCTCAATACAGATAATAATTTTTTTCTGATCATAACATGATCCATGCATGAAAACTCTTTCTGCTGCCACAGTTGCGTGCTGTACCTCACGAAAACCTACAATGATTCCCCTGTAGTTGTTTTCACGCTGCAACAAACACAGGAACCAAGTCAAAGCCAGACACAGGATGAGTTCAACTGCCACACATATTTGAGGCTAAGGGGAAATTACTTCTGGGAGAAGCAATGTGTTGGCTTAAATTCGCTATGAAATATAAATGAATCATGTCAAATCTTTTGCTGAAGCAGAAATTGATGGAGGAGGGGGCAAAGACAAGAAAGGGTGTTGAACCTTTTAAGAAGATGCTCTCAGCAGAAGGGAGAAAATCATGCAGAAGAAAAGGGTGAGTGCACTGAAGGCCAGCTGGATGTGGATCTCCACTTTCTATTGAACTTGGCCTACACTTCCATGTCAGGGATATGGAAAAGTATCCAATTATATTCACTCAAAATCAGGCAGAAAATACACACTTGCCTCAGAGAAATGGGCATCTATAGAGCTCACAAAATCCAGGCAGTTGTGGCCTAATGGGGCCTCACTATTCCACTCTGGGTGCTTATCTGAATTCATCAGTTGAACAATAAGAACTATAGAAGCTGTATTTACAAAGCATGTGATTGAATCAGTGGCAGAATTTGTTTTTACGGGCTCAACACCTTTAGAATTTCTCTCCCTGTTGACCAGGAAGTCCACATGCACACCATCACACAGTTCTGTCTCTCTCTCTCCCTCTCCCTGTGCTCCCCACCCCCACACTCTTCATCTGCACCCTTCTTAATTCAAATTGATTCAAAGGTGCAGTTTCCAAATTTTCCAAACACCTCGCTGTCCCAACAACCTGTCCCCAAGTCTTCCTTCTTGGTTCTTAAAAAGAACCAAACTTGAAGAGAAAATGGTAGCTCCCCTTCTCAGCCTCCCCCAAATCCCTATTCTTGCCAAACACAAACAGTGCTCAATCAGACCATCCTTAAAACCCAGGTGAATTTTATCCCCCAGATCCCCCACACAAAACCATTACCACTATGTTACTATCTATATCCGTAAGGCTGTGTTGGTTATTACTCAACCGACTACTTCTGGTGTTGATGCTTTTAAAAGTGAACAGAGTCCCTTCAGGTAATTTCAAATGTATTGGGTTTAGCAGAATACATTTTGTAGAACTATGCACAACAAAACCATTTCTTCACCAGCTATTTCAGCGGACCAGAGTCTGCTTATTTCAGAAGCCCCTCGATGCCTTAGGAATATTTGTCTCATTATCCCCATTATTTTCCTCTCCAGGGAACTGTCCCTAATAAACTTTGCTATGTCTCTTCTCCTGGCTAGTTTTAATATGAGCCAGGGGAGACATTTCAGAAAAACACGAGTTCTTTTCTGCCTGGGCTTGCAAAATTGTCTTTTGCTGCAGATGCATCTGTTAGTAATGATTGAGACAATCTGTGCAGCACAAGACAACTTGTTGAGAGATGACTCTAAAAAGACCCTCTTCTGCGAAATGTTTAAACTCATCGAACTTTTTCATGACAGCCGGATCTCAAATTTAATGTCCCCAGTAGACTAGATGATGCCTTCTCATTTGGCATGGTCATTTTAAAGTAACACTTGCTTCTTGGAACAAGAGGTCCTTGAGAACTTCAGATGCCTAAGACCATAAATATGACTGGAAAGCATGCTTCAAGTTCAAGTGCCATTTCCAAGTCTGACCCTCTTCGATAGGCCAAGATGATCGAGTTTAATAAAGATGCTCTTTGAAAAAAACTAGAATCCCTTGGCATTTCTTTACATGGCCAAGAATATCTCAAATCTAAGGTCAAATTCTCAGGAGACTGAGAACGTCAGAAAACCCCTACATTAACTCTCCAACCACTTCTCTTATCATCTTTTTGCCTTGGTCTGGAAATGAAATCAGCAATATTTTGCCAGAGACTCAGATAGTGTGGGTACGATTACCAGACCCAACGGGTCCAAGACAAACCTAGAGCCATTGTTGGGTTCCCATTTCCCTTACATCTATATTTGCTGACATAAAAGATAATAAGGTAAGGCCACCCTGCTCAAGCAGGGATTATAGACCCTAAAGAGTATAAGGCCATGTTATGGTTTAGATAAGAGGAATCCCCCAAAAGCTCATGTGTGGGACAATATCATAATGTTCAGAGGTGAAATGACTGAGTTATGAGAGCCTTACCTAATCAGTGTGTTAATCCACTTGAATGGATTAACTGGGTGGTAACTGTAGGCAGGTAGGGGTATGGCTGGAGGTAGGTTACTGGAGGTGTGCCTTTGGGATATATATTTTGTCTCTGGTGAGTGGAGCATCCCCACCTCCTCTCTTTCTCTCTCTACCTCCTAGTGCCATATCCTGAGCTACTTTCCTGCTCCAGGCCTTCTGCCATGTTGTTCTGTCTCATCTCGGGACTAGAGCAATGGAGTCAGCCATCTATGGACTGAGACCTGTGAAACTCTGAGGCCCAAATAAACTTTTCCTTCTTTCAAATTGTTCTTGTCAAGTCTTTTGGTCACATCAGCAAAATAGCTGACTAAAATAGGGCGTATGCTAGGTGGACAAGAAGTCAATGATAAACATGGTACCTTTCCCTGGAGTGTGAATAACAGAGGAAATATTATGTTTAGAGCATTACAAACTAGAGTAAAACCAGAACTTGGAATAAAATGCACCATTCATGGGACTTATAAAACCTAAAACTGCAAATACATTTTAAGCTGGAAGCAAGAGCTTATAACTCCAAGCACAGATTTCAGGGGGTCCAAGTTTTGTTTCCTCTTCCATTAGCAGCACCCTGATGGTATTTGAGAAAAACTGTGCTAATACACTTCTCTCTGAACAACCAACATTTTAACAAGATACTTTAATGGGGTGGGGGGAGGAATGTCTGTTAACAAAAAAGAAAATGAATTAAGAAAAAAAGTTTTAAAAAGAAAAGAAAGCATGGTTTTGTAGGAGTCTTGTTGTATGTAGGGGACTAGTGCTCTAATCCACCTCATTTTAAATAAAGGTAGAATCCAAGGTCCAGGAAGGTTTAGTAATTTGCCTAATATCAAATAACTCCACCAAGCAAAGCCAAGCCAGGCAATGACTAGAAATAGTAAGATAAGGAGGGACTTGCCTGAACCTCATACCATTGCCCACAGCCAACTGTTTGCCCCAGGGCTGGGAATTTGCTCCTAGTTAGGGAGCAGCAGCAACCCTCCTAGCCTGCGTAGGAAGGATCCTGTCCCTA
This sequence comes from Marmota marmota marmota, assembly GCF_001458135.2. Lineage (NCBI taxonomy): Eukaryota > Metazoa > Chordata > Mammalia > Rodentia > Sciuridae > Marmota > Marmota marmota. Next base: position 26,283,903 of record NW_026000005.1, read on the forward strand.
ACACACAGCAGGGCCCTGACAGACCCAGGAAGGTTTATTGGATTTATTTTCTCAGGAGAAGCTTATGTTGAACTGTTGATCCCCACAGCTTGGCCAGGGACAGTTTTGATGATAAGGACCTACTACTCTTGGCTGGTGGGAAGGTCTTTGAGGGACTGCACAGTAATTAGAAAAATGTGCAACTTGAAGATAAATGACTGCCTTGGATGTCAATCTCTGGTTCCCTCTGCATGTCTCTTGGGTCTGATTCTCACATCTGCCACTTTACCTCTGTTTCCTCTTTGCTTTTTCTGTCTCTGGTTTCTGCTTTCTCTCCACTGTCCATTTTTTCTTTCTCTGTCTTTCTCTTCTGCCCATTTTCTCTTTATTTGATTTGAAAAATTGTACCATTTGCTTACAAGCCTGAGGATATAAGCATCACAATATGTAATTAAAATATGTAAAATGTATTGCTTGAAGTTTTGTTGCATATTTATTAATGTGTCTATTTGAAATATTCCAGGCTGTGAGATATTCTGCATATTCTAGTCGAGACTTCTACTTCAGGAGTAATCAGCTGCTTCATGGAAAATCTATGGTCCTGGGGCACTGGATAAGCCTTCTATCAAGAAAAAAAAAAAAGAAGAAGAAATAAACTTACAAAGACCTATTACAATTGCTTCTGTTTTCTATATCTCAGTCAGCTCTAAAGGTTTTGCTTATTAGCATAGTGAATTTCAAAAATACCAAAAGTGACTACTTAAACAAATTCATGCTTTTTTAATTGGCATATCACAGAGTTTTTCCACAGACTTATACCCCTCCTCAGATGTATCATTTTACAGCAGTGGATCTGAGATTATAAATGGGCTTTAATGGCAAAGGGTTATAAATACATTTATAAAAGGTTATAAATGGGATTTAATGGTAAAAGTAAATGTGTTGGTGATATTAGGTAGATAAAATATTGAAGAGACCCTGGACCCCTGCTCAAATAAGATTTTCAGAATCCAGCAAGACCTATAGTCCATCTCTTTTGAGATGATGCCCTGAGCTTGACCTCTAAATGCTCCCAAGTCCAACACTCAGCCAGGAATATTTCCAGTTGCCTGGATTGTAGAAGAATAGAATCCAGCCAGTGAAGGATCTCCACACCTGCCTCAAGGGGAGATTTTATGCAAGTTGGGATGGACGCAATCCAAAGGGCAGAGACCTGGGATGCCATCATTTGCACAGAGCAGATTGAGCAGTCTTTTGTCTTCTTACATGACTCTTCAGTGAATGCTCACATGCAGAGAGGAATTTGGCCCAAGATCTGCTTTCATGATGACCTGGTAGGAAGGTGATGAAGAAATATCAACCCCTCACTCACCACAAACTTCTCCTGTTAATCTCCTAAAAGAGGACTCAAGCCTTGTGCATTAACAATTGGCTTAGGCAAGATTATATATTTTTATATATATTATATATATTTTATATATATATTATTTATAATATATTTTTTAAAACACTTACTTGTCAATGACCTTTATTTTATTTATTTTTATGTGGTGCTGAAAATTGAACCCAGTGCCTCACACATGTTAAGCAAGTGTTCTACCACTGAGCCTCAACCCCAGCCCAACAATGATATTTTTTAAATGAGCCTGGCACCATGGCTCATACCTGTAATCCCAGCTACTCAGGGAACTGAGGCAGGAGGATTGCTAGTTCGAGGTCAGCCTGGGAAACTTAGAAACCCTGTCTTAAAATAAAAAATAAAAAGAGCTGGGATGTGACTCAGAGGTAGAGCACTCCTGGGTTCAATTCCCTGTACTGCAAAAACAGAAAAAAAAGAAACCCAAAGACAGCTTTCTTTCATATTTCTGCTGCCTCTAAAAAAAACTTTCTGAAAGAAATGCCAAAAAGAACCCTGCAAAAAGAAGCTGAGGTAGAAATCTAGGCTCCTCGCCACTACTGGCAATTATTTGTAAAACTCTGGGAAAGTCAGAGTCTCGGTTTTTCACCTGGAAAGCAGGAATAATTGCTTACTTGCACCAAGTGTCTTGAGCTTTGGAAGGTATTATTTGAAGAAATCAAAGTTTGATTGGGGGAAGGATATTATTGGGATTATTTTGGAGGGTGATGGTTTTACTGAGACATAATTCACATATCACACAAGTCAGCCATTTAAAGTATGCTACTCAATGGCTTTTAGTATATTCATAGAGTTTTGTAGTCAACACCATAATCAATTTTAGGTCATTTTGTCATCCCAGAAAGAAACTGTATATCCCTACCTATCCCTCTCCAGTCTCCTCAGTGTTTCCTAGCATTACTAATTTACTTCCTATGTCTACATTCTGCCTATTCTGGATATATCACATAAATAGAATCATGCAATACATGAACATTTAAGACTGATTTCTTTTACTTAGTTTAATGCTCTCAAAGTTCATCCATTCATTCCTTTTTAGGTCATTCATTCCTTTATCCATCCATGAATTGACAAACATTTGGTTTGTTTACACCTTGTTGTATTATAAATAAAGCTGAGATGAACATTTTATGTACAAATTTTTGTGCAGATATGTTTTCCTATCTCTTGAGTATGTATCTTGGGGTGGAATTGCTGGATTGTTTGGAATTCTATGTTTAGTCATTTAAGGAACAGACTGTTTTCCAAATGGCTATGCCATTTTACATTCCCACCAGCAGTGTAGGAGGAGTCCAATTTTCCCATATCTTTGCCAACACATTTTATTGTCTATCATTTTATTATTGTGGATCCAAAGTGTTATCTCATTTTGGTTTTGATTTGCATTGCGCCAGTAGCTAATGATCTCTAGCATATTTTCTTGTACTTGTTGGCCTTTTGTCTATCTCTTTTGGAGAGAGAAAATCTGACTATCATTGAGCTATAAGAGTTCTTTAAATATCCTAAGTATAAATCCCTTAGAAATGATTTAGAAATTTTTTTTCTCCAGTTCTGTTAATGTTTCCACTTTCTTATGTCCTTTGAAGAACTAAAGTTTTTAATGTTAGAGAAATCCAACTTGTTTTTCTCTTTGTTTGTGCTTTTGGTGTCATATCTAAGAATTCATTGCCAAATTCAAGGTCACAATGAGTTATTTCTGTTATATATTCTTAGCTCTTAGATTTAGGTCTTCAATCCATTTTGAGTTGATTTTTGTATATGGTGCGAGGTAGGGATCCAACTTTATTCTTTTGTAGGTGGCTATCCAGTTGTTCCAGCACCAGTTGTTGAAAAGATGATTCTTTCTTCACTTAATTATATTAGTAACTTTGTTTAAAATCAATTGACCCTACATACATAGGTCTATTCTGGACTTCCATTTCTATTTCTATGAGCAATATATCTACCCTTGTCCAGTACCACATGGTCTAGATTATTACTGCTTTGTAGGAAGCATTGAATTGGGAGTGAGAGTCCTCCAACTTTGTTCTTCCTTTTCAAGATACTTTTGGTTATTCTGGGTCCTTGGCATTTCCATTTTAATTTCCATCTCCTTTTTATCTCAAAAAGGAAAATAATTCTAGTGTTTTGGGGTTGTAACATCTTTAAATGGCTTTTGATTTTTGTCTTCTTGGGATTTAAAAGCAAACCAGTCTAAAATGTTTATGGTTTGGCATCCTTGATATAGTAGGAATTTCCTAAAAACAAGTTTATCAAAGACAGAATGTTCTTTAAATTTCTTTTCACATTATTTATCCTCTCTTTTTCCTAATGAGAAATTCTTTAAAACTGTTCAGCTTAGGAAGCTTTGCCTGCTAAGAATGGCTTCAGGCATTTGACCACGTCTTCCTTTACTTTAGACTTCTAGAGGTTGTCTCTGGTTAATCAGAGAAGCAGGGGCAACAAACAAAAACAAATATAATATCAATTTAGCAATTTGAAAAAAAATTTAAATGTTCTCTGAAACCATTCTTACTTAAAATCCTTGATCCAGGCATCACCTAATAAAAGGCTGGGCTCCCTTCTCTCCCTCCCTTCACCCCCACTGGGTAATGCAATGGTCTCAGGAACCCTAATAAAATCCCCTCTCAAATGAGCACATTGAGAGGCAATAGAAATGGTGCTAAAAGCAGTGGAAACCTGCAGAGAGAGGAGAGGAAAGGATGGAGAAGAAGATAAGGGAATAACCAATAGGAAGAGAGAAGAGAGGAGAGTGAAGAGGGGAAAGGGAAAGGGGGGCTCAGAAAGGGAGAGAGAAGCATATGGCAGGTATCAATTATTTACCATTTATGTACAAGAAAAAAATGCACTTTAACTACAGGAAGAGCACCAAATCCACTCAATAACCGTTTAAAAGCATATGGAAATAAAACATAGCCATTTAAAGGGCTGTAATAAATGTGCAATGCTCTTTGTAATGCCCCTGAAAGAATACAAGTGTTAAGCCTTGATAAATTACACTTAAAAGTAAGTGTAACATAAAAACGAAATTAGGCATACAAATAACCTCACACTTAGGCATTTTTTAAAAGTCTCTTTCAAACAGTTAATTAGAAAAGCCTCTAAGGAGCATAACTTTTCTTCTCCCACATTCTCTTCCCTTAACACTACAGCCAAGCAAGTGGCAGAAGCAAATAAACAGATCTAGGATGCAGAGCAGGTCTGCATTATTTCCTCTGCCCTGGAAAAGGGGGAAAAAAAAAGGAAGAAATAAATAGAAGGCACTGTTGGAATGGTTCCCCTCGCTTATTAGAGAATTGAATGAAACCCTTTAAACAAGGGTCACAAAAAATATGTAGATGGCATTGTGGGCTGTGTTTCCCAATTGCACATTTTAATAGCTTCAGTGTTCTCTTCAAAATGTACTAGCCAATCAGAAAGTACTATTAACCTCATGTGCCCATTCATTAACATCTGCTGCATAATATAGTCGTGTTTCCAGTAAATCAGGCCCAGCATGTTCCAGCCTTAAGAAAAAGAGAATCAAAAAGAGTTTTGCTCCAACAGAACTGTGGCCATTAGATCCCAGATTAAAGCAGAAGAGGTGGGGTGTGACTGCTGGCAGACTGCTGTGTTCCAGCTTGCAAATTCCACAAAAAAAAAAAATGGTTCTAGTCACCCATAAGAGTTCTCTCATCAGTCAATGAGTCCCACGCTATCTTTGTCACCCTTTCTAATCAGTGCCCAAAGCTCTTCTGTATTGGGGGCATAGTACATGATATCTACATATTTTGTGAATGTTGCAGTTTGGGGCTCTCCAGGAAAACAACACAGAGACAGAGATTAGTGTGTAGGACATTTTTATGAAATGCTCTTGGGATTCGACACTGGGAAGCTTAGGAAAAGACGCAAAACTGGGCAAAGGGAGGAGTTGAAACACAATGCAATTTTCAGTAAACATTTCAGCTGACCCTCTGGGGAGTTCTGAAGATAGGCTGACTTCTCAGTGCTGTCCCAACAGAGGTGAGAGGGCAAGGTCTGTCTATCCCTTCAACAGACAGTCCATGGTTGCAGCTTTCCCAGGAAGAAAACAAAGAGGGATAACACACAGGGTAGCTCAGAAAGGCTGAGAGAAAGCAGGGTCTTGTTAGAGGCTGAGACAACCCTCACAGCTGAGGGCCATCTGTCTGTGGCAACTCTATGGCCGGAAGAGCCAGTCCTGATGGAAGATTGTCTTATTCTATTCTCCACTGCTAGAACAGAATTCTAGAGGCTGGATAATGCATAAAGAAGTTAACTTGACCCACAATTCTGCAGGCTGAAAGTTCAAGGACCAACAGCCCCATCTGCCAAGGGCCAGATGTCCTAACATGGCAGAACAACAGAGGGCAAGCAGGTGTGTAGAAGAGACAAAACCTGAGGGGTGAGTTCTCTTTCTCACAACCTGCTCTCCACTCCCACAAGAAAGACATGAATCCTTTTTATCAATTTAACTACTTCTTAAAGGCCCCATCTCCCAACCCCGCTCACGTTGAAATCAAATTTCAACGTGAGTTTCAGAGTGGACAAACCACACTCAAGGCACTGCAAGAATCTAAGCACCACATCTCCATGTCCATCTCAGGGAGAGTTCTGCACCCCTTGCCTTTCTTCAGTTTTTTGTGAAGCAATAGTATCTCAAGAACTAAGCTGCCCATTTTAATAAAGGAAAACTAACAATTAGGAAAATCAAGGAGCCCAAACCTTTCATAGGCAAGCCCTCCTGTATCTAAGAAAGAAAAGGCATCCTGAGGAAATAATAGTAAACCTTGCATAGAAATACAGACAATCCATTGACATGGGTTCAAGATGGACAGAAATGGAGAGATGTGGCTAATGAGAAATATCCTGGAGCTTTGAATTCTTTCCCCTTCCTGTCTTCTTTCTATCTTTACAGATGCTGGAGGGCAAGATTTACTCCATAAATTATACTCTGACCTCATTTTCTAAATTTCATTAAAAACACTTTTTTCTTTTTTTTATCAGAAAATTCCTCTTTCAACTCTCACAAAGACACTCCTGGGTCTGTCTTATTACCCAATAAGTAACCTGCCACTGTGCACGCTGACTGTAAGGCAGCCTGCGCTGCTGTTCTAACAATGCTCCTAGGTGTGCCCAGACCTCCGCCGCTCACCCTGTTGTGTCATTTCACTTAATTAATAAGCAGAACAAAGATTTTTGAAGAGGAGGAAATTTGATTACACAGCATTGCAATGGCACTCATGTCTACTGCAAAGACGGAGTGGGGTCTGCCCCCTTGAAATCTCTATTCGCTCCACCATTTCACAGAGGAAATGTCAGCTCAGCTCCCCTATGTCCCCTCCCAGGTAACCTTTAGCTGCATCTCTCAGTAACACTAAACCATTAGTCATGCCTGGGTCAGTGATGTGTCAATAACAGAATAATTATTGAAGGAAGTCTGAAGAGGAAGGACAGACGCCTCAATTCAGAATTAGCTCAACCCCAGCCGGCACCACGGCTTGTTGAATAAATGAATGGATGTCGAATAAATGGCCCCTTTACATCTGGAGACCTAAAGGCTGTTGATTCCATTAATCCAGGGGGTTATTTGTAGCTGCTAAACACCTTTTTAGACCAATAAGTGGCATGGCTTTTACTCCTGCTGACTGCAGCCCACCCTTCTCCGGTAGAACAAATTTACTGTAGTTAATGGCTCTGGCATTTCAAAAGGAAGTCAGTCACAGGGCTGTTTGGAACACCTGCAACTATGCAGAACACTGGGTGCAGAGGGGATATGGGCTTGACATCCTGAAATTAGGGATTCCTGAAACTCTGTGCTGGACCTCTGGTAGAAATCCAACAGTGAGGCACGGAGCAGAGAAATCAGGGGCATTCTGAGAGGTGATGTGGCTAATCAGTTAAAATCAGGAACACCAGAGAGACATGGGAAGTGAGAGAATGCTATATGAAAGTGGATACAAACACAAGCCAGGGAACCACCAGAAGTTAGGACAATGGTCTGCAACAGAGTCTTCTCTAGTGCCCTCAGAGAGAGCATGGCCCTGTGACACCTTGGTCTTGGACTCCTGGCCTCTAGACCTGACAGATAATAACTTCCTTTGGTTTAAGCCATTCTGTTTATGGTACTTTGTCATGACAGCCTAGCAAACTCACGCATTCAGGTAATAACTTGCACCCAGCAGGCCTTATCTGGAGTTGTAGCCTCTTCATTTACTTGTTGGGTCATCTTGGGCAAGTTACTTAAACCTCTTGATTCCCCATTTCTTATAAAACCAGGATAATTATACACAGCTTATCTACATTGCAAATTTATTATGGGAATTAAAACTTTCCAAACTCTAGCAGAGCCAAGGAAAAGTAAGTCTGGGCCAGGAAAAGCAGGCAGAGAGTCAAGAGTAGTTTCCACGCTGTGACAGTCTTCATTGACAGCAAAATATAATATTTCTAAAATGCTTATTTTTTTAAAAAATAAGCAAGTATTTCTTTTATCTTCATTGTGGATAGAATAAAACCTGTGGCTCAGTTGTTGCAAAGAGCTTTGTTAAATGAAAAAAGGATCTAAAAACCAAATAACTTTAAAAGGCAATTCCTTGATATTATGTGATAAAAATAGCACTTCCTGTGGTCTTCCTCTCCCCAAACCCATAATCTCAGATTAATTGCAAGAAAAGCATCAAACTCCAATGGGGCATACCCTACAAAATACCTGACCAGTCCTCCTCAAAACTGTCAAATTCCTCAAAAGCAAAACCTGAGAAACTGCCACAGCCCAGAGAAGGCTGAGGTGTCATGAGGTCCACATGTCATATGGTATCCTAACTGGGATGCTAGAATAGAAAAGAAGGCACTATCTATCTAAAACTAAGGAAATTAGAATAAACTGCATACTTGAGTTAATAATAATGGGTCCATATTGGTTCATTAATTGTAACAAATGTCCCATGTTAATCTAAGATGTTAGCAAAGGGGAAAGTTGGTACTTTCCCCTTTATATATAATATATGGATTATATTATATTATAATCATATTATATTATTTAGGGTACAGGAGTGTGGGTATGCTCTGAACATCTTCTCAATTATTCTTTAAGTCTAAAACTGTTCTAAAACATAAAGTTCATTTTTCAAAAATCAAAGAACACCCAGAGTTCCCTTGTTTTCTTCTTTAGAAGAGCATCAGAGGATGCTAGGCATTGAGGCATACACCTGTAATCTCAGAGACTTGGGAGACTGAGGCAGGAGGATTGTAACTTCCATACCCTGTCTCAAAAATAAAAATAAAAGGTCTGAGGATGTAGCTCAATGATAGAGTCCCCTGGGTTCAATCCCCAGTTCCCCCTCCAGGAAGGAAAAGAGATTATTAGAGAAAATTAAGTGTGTGGCTCACAAAAACACTTTTTAAATGACCCTTTCATCTTTCCTCCAGGTATTATATAAGTTGTAACTTCTCCAGAGCCTCTCGTTCTCTCAAAACTCCACACACATTTGCACATGTATTCATGCATGCACATACACACATATTACTTTCACAACACTGCCCAACACACAGAAAATATGGCATATATATATATATATATATATATATATATATATATACACTCTCATTAACCACTGATGATACACTGCCACACTGCCAGGTGCCAAGCTCTCCTTGACAAGTGTCATCATTAGCCACCACTCACAGTCCTTTTAGAACAACTAGGGTAATCCAGTAGTTCCATCTCCCTGTCCTTCCCCTGATGCCCATAGAAACACGACAGACTCCGGAAGTATGCAGTTCTCCAGGTCTGTCAAATATTCTAATTAAAAAAAAATTGGGGGGGTGGCTGGGGTTGTGGCTCAGCGGTAAAACGCTTGCCTAGCACATTCGAGGCCCTGGGTTTGATCCTCAGCACCACATAAAAATAAATAAATAAAGGTATTGTGTGTCCAACTACAACTAAAACATAAATCTTTTAAAAAAAATTGTAGTAGATAAAATTCGTAGTGGAAAATTAGTAATAGATAAAATTCTAATGGGCAGTTTGTAATAGATAAAATTCTCTGGCTCAATATATGATAAATATTTTAAAAGTCAAAAAGTAGATTTATTTGATTTTCTTCTTACATATGAGCTATTTTTACATTTATGAAATTGGCGGTTCCAACAGACAATAGACAAAACTGGTACTATTTGAATAAAGTTCAAAACTATGGATTATATTATTTAGACAAAACTGGATCTGTCACAAAACTATTCTTTAAAAAAGCAAGGAAGCAGTGAACATAAAATTCAGGAGTGTTTCTCCCCTGGGCTAGAGAAGAGGTACAGGTGGGGTAAAGCTCTAGTCTTGCCTTGGATGAGTATTAAATTATTTAACTTACAAATATATTTTCTTTGGTATCAAATAAAAATATGCATTTTGAAAGATAATAAAAACCCTAATTAGAGTATTATATCAATCAGACTTCTACAGGCAAAGAGACCAACTTTCGCTTACAGAAAGGGAAAAAGATTCATAAGATTTTGGGTGGCTCACAGAATACCCAGAAGGAACCAGACAACTACACTATGGCTCAGCCAAGACCTCAGGAAGCAGAACTGGCCCTGTGAAGACCACTGAACACAAATACTACCACTTACATCTCCAAAGCCACCAACACTTGGACCTTGCCACATTGCCTCTCAGAACTGGAGGGGGGCTGGCTGCTGGGGTGAGATGTATTCATGGCTTCTGTTTCTCCACACTTCTAGCTCTGTGTGGATGAGTCTGATTGGTGGAGCCCAGGTCATGTGCTTAGGAAACAGGCTTTCCCTCCCACACAATTCATAAGCTGGTGAACTCCCACATATACAGAGACTTCAGATGCTAGGTGTCAACATTTTGACAAATGTCCACTGCAAACCACTTTTTGATGTGGTTTGCAAGTGTCCACTGTTCAACATCAATGTACATCCTTCTTCCCATGAATATTCTTTTTGAACCTTGTGCTGCTTAATGCAATGTAACTATTGCTCTATAATCAATAAAGTGTTTATCTCATCCCCAAAATGGAGGAGGGCACCCAAAGACCCAAGATCTCTTCAGGTCCCACACTGAGCTCCACATGCAAGAGCTCTGAGTGTTCGTTCTTATACTGGTTCCATCAAAATTTTCTTCTGATATTCTGAAGCTGCTAAACCAATGTGTTAAGTTAACCCCACCAATTCATACTATGAAAATAATGGAAAAGGAAGAAGAAAACAAAAATAAAATTGAAGTTTGAAAGTATGTTTAATCCAACCAAAAAGACTCTAGTCAATAGGTCCCCTAACCCATTCTAAGGTCCCGTTGCCTTCAGCCAGAACCTCAATTGGTGACCCAGAATTTTACTCCTGAGAGATTTGAGTTGTTGGTAGTCCTAAGAATAAATGAATCTCCCTTCAGCTCTTACCATTGACCATCCATCCTCCTCCATCTCAATTTGGAGCAAGGATCCTATTTCCCTTTCAGAATCAGGATCAGTCAATCCAATGTGTTAGTCATATTTTCACCACTGTGACAAAATACCTGAGAAATAAAACTTAAAGGGAGAACAGATTTATTTTGGCTCAGGTTTCAGAGGTTTTGGTACATTGTCAGCTGGCTCCATTATTTCTGGGCCTTTAGTCAACTGACACATCATGGTAGAATGGAGAGGTGGAACAAAGTTGCTCACCTCATGGTGGCTAGAAAGTGCTGGGGGGAAGGGATCTGAGACAAAAATATACCCTTCAAAGGCATACTCTCAGTGACTTACTTCCTCCACTTGGCCCACCTCCTACAAGCCCATTCAGTCATGAACTCATCAGTAGATTAATCTGTTAATGAGATTAGCACCCTCACTTCCCAAAAGCCTCACCTTTAAACACTGTTACACTGGGAACCAAGGTTTCAACACATGAACCTTGGGGGACATTCTAAATCCAAATAATAATACCATAGCCCCCCCTTTTTGTTTCTTCACATGTTCACATGAGGTAGTAATGGGAGTCTCCAGAGTGGGATTGTTTTCATGAGTATATTAGTTTTCTAGAGTGCTATAGCAAAGTACCACAAACTTGGTTTGTGAATACAGAATTGTATTCTCCCATCATGCTGGAGACTATGGAGGATTTCTCTAGAGAAGTCTGAAATCAATGTGTTCACAGGACAAGGCTCTCTCCACAAGTTCTAGGGCAATATCCTTCCTTGACTCTTGCAGCTTTTAGTAATTCCAGGTGTTGTGCTGGGAGCCATTAGCCAAGTAGGTATGACAATTTCCTTGCCAGCGTACCCCATGTTGCAGTGACATTGAATGTAGGTGACCTTGTTCAAGGACCAAGGCGGATTAGGGCGTTCCTGGTTTAGGTTCCAGGTTTAAGGTTTAAGATTATTCCTGCTGGGAATAGGGCGTATCCTGCTGCCTGAGTTCCCCTTGAGTTCTCACGGGATTCAGACAGTATATTTTGGAGATAGAAGCCCAGTGGAGGTGGATTTGGGCAGAGAACGTGGATTTCCCCAGAACGTGATTGTAGACGGCTGGTGTGAGTTCGGGAATAAAGAGCTGCTGTTTGAATCTACAAGCTGTGTGGTGGCTCGTGATTTTGTGCCCAGCCAGACTGCGGCAGTGTTGCTTGACTTAAAACACATAACTCCAATTTCTGCCTGTCTTCATGTGGTCTTCTCCCCAGGGTGTCACAAGTCTTCTTCTCTACTCTTAGAAGGAACCCAGTCATTGGATTTGCCCTATACTGGGAATGATTTCACCTCAAAATCTTTCATTTCATCTGAAAATAACCCTAATTCCAAATAAGTTCACATTCCTAGATACCAGGGGTTCGAATTTAGACATATCTTGGGAGAGGGGTTGCAATTCAGCCTACTACAATTAACAAACATGGAGTACACAAACTCTCTAACTCTGAGCTCATTCTGTGATTTGTGATCATATACCTTGTCCCCAAACCTCCAAGACAACAATCTCCACTCTTGTTCTTGCCGTCCCCATCCAACCTGCCAAACCACTTGCCCTGCCCATGAATCAGGGTAGATCCTTTCCTCAGGCTCTCTCTATCCACATGAAGTGATCAATAAGAGGTAATGAATTGAAGGAAAGGTGTACAGTCTAGATCTTCACCTTGAATTGGAGAAGGACCATAAAAAGGAGCTGAAGTGACCTCCCTGCAGCTCCACAAAAATACACAACTGGTATCCCAAATATTATGTTACCGAGGACATGACATCCTAACCCAATTGATGATTGCTAAATATTAATGCTTCTAGAGTATTTATATTTTGGACAATTATGCTGAAGTAATTATTTTTTCTAGAGACATAAGACTAATATACACCTCTCTCAATGGAGAGGGACATCCTCTAAATACAATAAATGTTTCCACTATTAATAATTGTGAAAAGAAGCCCATCCATCCATCCTCTGGCCTTGGGTTCGTGGAAAAATGGCCTTCTGTTTCCATATAGCACACATTTTCTATTATATAGCATTGCCTCTCGAAATGTCTTCAGATAAGGGGAAATGGAGCCCACTATAAAAATACATATAGGGCCACATTTAAATGCCCATAATAATGCACTGAGAAAACATTTAGCCACACTTTCATGTCAGCATTTTTCTTCTTATCCTCACTGATCATTTGAATTTTAGAAAAATGAAACCAAGAATAGAACTGAGACCTTTTTGTTCCATTACTCGTGAATAAGGAAGACCACACTATCCACCTCCTTTGTATTCTTTCTTCTTTACTAAGAAATTTGTCACTCATGCTGTTTCTCTGACAATCAATTCATTGATCTTCACCATTCCACTCCAGGAATATTTGAAATGCAAATGAGGTCACAGGTCTCTTTTCCATTAAAAAAGGGTCATTCAGAAACAGTAAAATAGTGCAATTCTATAAATCCACATCTTTCTACCATGTGTACATACTAACCTTTATTTTCTTTAATTCTTTATCTTTATCAAAGCAAAAAAAATAATCTGCTAGCAAAAGCATACACTAGTTAATCTCCTAAAATGCAGTAAATCACTATATTGGAAGCATCCTTATCAATTTTACTTGAAACCCCTCGATTTCTTAGACACTAACCATCAGCAGACTTAGCAAAGCTCTTTGTATCTATCATCTACTTCATGCATCATTCATGTAAAAGGTGACCTGGGTCCCATTAGTTGACTAGCTGATCTGAATCTTTTGGGTTACTCAGATAAGTTATCTCTAGTGGTCCTCCTTTTAAAATTAATGGAATAGAACAGAATACATGCTACTTAAAAGAATACCCTGCTGGGTATTTCTCACTAAAGTAAGGCTAATTCTTTTCTGTATTTCGCCTTTCTATCCCACTCTTATTTTTGCTTTCATTCGAAAGGACTGTATTTTTTAAATTTATTTCAGATCCAGGACTACTGAAGATCAATGTCAAGGCCCCAGCTGAGACTCAACATACATGAATTTGAATCAGTAACTGCCCTCTGGTACAAAGCCTCCTTCTCTCAAAGTGCTGCTGTCTTTCCGCTCAAGGGCTTGGTTAAGCCCCATGAGAACAATGACCCAGTCACTTCTTGGAAGCCCTGTTGATCAGAGCCTCATAGACAGTTAAGGCTTTCCCTATAACACCCTATAGATCAGAGTAATTGCTCATTTCCTTATTTGCCATGCAATTATGACTAACCTCAAGTGTGGCTGTGCTTTTTTAAAAAAAAATGGATCTTGGGAGATTTAAATAAATGGTCACTATTCGGTTTTAAAATCCTCCAATAATACCCCATAAGTTCAGCTCAGAGTTCAAATTCTGAAGCTTAATACACAAAGTTTCTAGTGGCTGACTTCTGCCCACCTTCCCACCATCATCTCCTGCCTCTTCCACATGTACATTTTATTTCCACCATACTGAGCAGTTTGGTATTTCCTATGCCTCTGCATTCATGATGGCTGATATGCCCTCACCATCCCTCATCACCCAGACAACTCTTCCTCCTTTTCCAACATCAACCAGTTCAAGCCTTATCTTTCAGATATCATTTTGGAGCTCTGATTCTGACCAAAATATCCCTGCTCCTTGCTTTCAACTGCCTGTGCCCACCTCTAAAAAACTACTCATAAGGTGCCATGCAGTACCTGCTATTACGCTCATCTCTCTGCCATGCTAGTTCAGAGCACCTTCTCTCACTCTTCAATAAAAGCATAACTTTTTGCCAATTCAAATCTAAGTACTAAAGAAATGGCCACTGTGGCCACCTAGTCTCTAAAATGAGGATGGCCACCCTGACTGAGATTCAATGTCACATTTGTCAGTACAGATTGAGTATCCTTTTTTCTGAAATGCTTTGGTTAGGAGTGGTTTGGATTTTGAAGTTTTCACATTATACACAATGAGATATCCTGGGAATGGAACCCCATAAAATTCATTTATTGTTTCATATACACCCTAAACAAATATATAAAAAGTAATTTTTTGCAATATGTCTAGAGTACCTACATTTTGACGGTACCCATCCCATGAGGACAGGTGTAGAATTTTCTGCTTGTAGCATCATGTCTGTGCTCAAAAAGTTTCAGATTTTGAGGCACAGTAGACTTTGGAGCATTTGGGGTTTTGCATTTTTCTAATTAGGGATGCTTAATCTATATTCTTAATAAAAAATTTTTTAAATTAACTAAGGGATTTATCATATTGTTTGCACCTAAAAATCTCACATTCTTTAATTAAATTATGTACATGTAAAAATTATTTTAATGTCTTTTTATATTTTAGCAAAATTTCCAACATGACTTCTTTAAGTTACAACTTAAGTCTAATAAGCTGACTTTAGCTGTTGTCTTGGGACTTGAACACTGTAATCAAGGGCAAAACACCACCCTATGAAGGAATTATTTCTATGCCCTGTGTTTCATGCTAAAGTGCCCTGATATCTCCTGTCTCAACAGTTTTTGTCTTGCTTCTGGCCCTATCCATAATCATAACCTTTTTCCACCTCTTCAATGGCTCAATCTTTCTGTTAGTCAAAACTCATCTGCAAGTGTCAGCACACATCAAACATCTTAAACAGGTAAACCAAAAAGAGATTTCCTGGGACATATAACTGATCAATTCAGGGCATAGCTAAATCTGGGGGTTGAAATGATGTCATTGGAAACCTGCCTCCTTTTGTCTTTGTTGATTTTATTTTCAAGCATGCTCTGTAACAAAGAGCGATGGCCCCTCCATGGCCCTAGCCTTACATTATCCTTTCTGCTAGCAAATTCCATAATAAACTGTTGCTTTCCTTGAGAGTTGACTGAAAGTCTCAAGGAGAATCTCAACTGTCCCAGCTCAAGTCACATGCCCATCCCTAAACCAATCACTGTGGACCACAAAATGCATTACTTATTCTAATTGGCTAGGGTGGGTCAAGTGCCATCCCCAGGGGTGGAAAGACATTTGGTTCCATTTAAAATACAAGGCCAAAAATCCCCATAAGATCAAAGGGTACTATTGCTAGAAAAAGGGTGCAGGGCAGACCAATGCTAGAGATACTCTGCACCTCCCTGCTTGGCAATGTTTTGAGGGGAAAAAAAAAAAAAAAGCACTCCTTAGCCTTTTCAAAACATTTCAACTCAACAGCTCCTAGTAATACAAGGGAAATATATCAGCCAACATCCTATCAAAGACAGAACCAATATATAAAGATTACACATACACACACACTCATTTATACAAGTATACTCATATGAGTGTATATGTATATATATATATATATATATATATATATATATATATATATATATATATATATATATATCTCACATGTATACAGACATATATACCAATTGTAGCACACAGATATAAACACACAGAGAGAGCAATTTATTTCAGCAAATTGGTTTACATGGTTGTGGGGCTTGATAAGTCTGAGCTTTATAGGGCAAGCCAGCAGGTTGCAACTCTCAGACAGGAACTGCCATTGTGATCTCAAGACAGCATTTCTTCTTTCTCATGAAACCTGTTTTGCCTTTTAGATCCTTCAGCTGATTAGACGGAGCCCACCAATTATAGAGGGTAATCTCTTTTACTTAAAGTCAACTGATTGTAGATACAATAACCTCAACCCAACCTTCAGGAAAATATGTTTGTTGCAAGACCTCCAGTGCATATGTGAAACTGCAGGTAGTACTGAACCCTATATACTCTTTTTTTCCCTATAAATACATAATCATAATAAAAATTTTCTTTTAAATTAGACACCATAAGAGAGGAGCAATATCAACTAATAATAAAATAGAATAATTATAACATACTATAATAATAATTATATGAACGCTCTCATTTGTACTCACAAGTGCACATGCACTCTCGCGCTCGTGCTCTCTCTCTCTCTCTCTCTCTCTCTCTCTCTCTCTCTCTCTCTCTCTCTCTCTCTTTCAATTGTCAGGTGGCAGGTAGCATACACAGCATCAATAAGCTGGACAAAGGTGTGATGCATGTCCAGGACAGAACAGAGTGAGGTGGCACAAAATTTTATCATTCTATTCAGAATAGTGCTTGATTGAAAACTTATGAATTGTTTAGTTCTGGAATTTTCCACTTAATATTTTCAGAACTCAGCTGACCACAGGTAGCTAAAACCATGGAAAACAACTACGG
Source organism: Marmota marmota marmota (assembly GCF_001458135.2). Lineage (NCBI taxonomy): Eukaryota > Metazoa > Chordata > Mammalia > Rodentia > Sciuridae > Marmota > Marmota marmota. The sequence continues at coordinate 26,300,921 of NW_026000005.1, forward strand.
ATAAGAAGAAAGTTACTGTATTAACAACATCTACCAAAGATCTTCACAGCAACGCCTAGATTTGTGTCTAATTGAATAACTGGGTACCATTTTTTTTTCCAGGCTGACTAACCATCTCAGGGAGTTTACATGAGATAGGAGCATCTTTGAGTCCAGTTTGAAGCAGCACTTTTTTTTCTGAAGTCTTGGTTTTTATCTTAAAAAAAATTGCATAGTTAACATTTTAGTCTATTCTTTATCTATATTGGTTTTATATATAAGTAATGTGAAGGACTTTTTACCCTTCAAAACTTTGGGGGATAAAAGTAGTGTTTTAGGAAGGTAACCCAAGTTCTCCAGGTTTCTTTAATTACTTCTGACACTCCCTCATCCCCAAAGGACTACAGGTATTCTGGGTGAGAAGTACAGACCTAGCAGACAATTTTTGTGCCTCAGCTGCATGTGCTAAGCCCACCTCCAGGGTCAGCTGCAGGTGAAGTGGACAGGACCTGGGTCAGCCCTTCAGGTCCCATGGGGGGCTCCAATTTTCTGCCTTGGCCAACAGAGCTCTCTGTCCAAGAAGGATAGTGAATGAAATTGCAGGGTAGTTCACTCTCTTCCAAAGGAGGGCAGTTTTGGTGAACAAATGACCCCTCCGTGAAACAAGTTAGAGACAGCCCCCAAGCTTCATCAGAAGGTCCCAGAGAGATTGAGCCCCAGTTGCCCACAGTGTGGAACAGCTCAGGAATGCTCTTTCATTTGGCTTTTCCTCCATATTTGTTTTGGTCTCCATGCCCATGCTTCTGTTTCCTGAGATTATTGCCCAAGTAAATTACTTATGCTCACCTCTTAGTTGGAGGGAAAGCCCCTCAAAATCCAATAGGCATCTGTTCTTTGTGTCATTTGAGCCTTTAAAGCAGTGGGATTACATAAGTTTAGAAATCTCCCCCACAAAACCGACAATAACATGATAGCCAAGTGACAGCTCCTTATGCAGAGTCACTACTGCAGTTGGTAGACATAGAAAGCCCAAGGGCCACTTTAATGGTGTCTACCTTTCCTTTAGATATTGGAGGACAAATACACCTTTGCTTATGCCATAGTTCTACTCAGCCTGATTTCTATGTCACCCCCACCTCCAATCTACCTACTCCAACCTGGCCCCACCCCACACTCTGCAGCCTCTCTATCCATCTGTCAAACTGCCAGTCATTCCTGACTGCACTCTGTCCTATAGCTCTTGATCCAATAGGAAAGATAAGACCAGAAGACAATAAGCCATAGGAAGGCAGGGCCTAGGTCACATTCTCCTGTATCTCCTCTCGTCCAAATTCTTTTCTCTCCAATGCACCCAAGAGCCTTATTACCATCCATACCGTAAATACTCTTTAATGTGTGTGGTATTGATAAATGAGCAAATTACATTTTAAGTCTTTCACTTGCTCCATTCAATATGAATGATAACTGTTTTCTCTTTATAAAGCTTCTTTAACACAAAGAAACAAATTACTGAAAAAATTTTTTGGAAAAATTCCAAGTATCACTGGACATGATAGCACATGACTATAATCCCAGCAACTCAGAGGCTGAGGCAGGAGGATCTCAAGTTTGAGGGCAGCCTTAGCAATTTAGTAAAGTCCTAAGTAACTTAGCAAGAATCTGCCTCAAATTAAAAAATGAAATACACTGGGGATGTGGCTCAGTGGTTAAGCTGCCCTGGGTTTGATCTCTGGTTTGAGAAAAATGCCAAGTATCTAGCAATCTATAAAATAATGTTTCTGTCTATAATAATACTGGTATTGAAGCAATTCATATGCTCAATATTATGGTCCCAATTCCCACTTGTAATAAATTTTGTGATTTTAATTAACGCACAGAGTTTTTGTATGGCACTATGCTGGATGCTTCTGAATATTTTTATCAGGAAACTGGCATGATGAGAAGGGAAGGCTAATTTAGTTGTGTTGGCATGTTAGACACATTGTAGAGTGAAATATCTTAAGGTTGGGAAACCTTAAAATTACTGTAATAGTCCAGGAATGAAGTAAGATGATGACAATGAAATTGGGAATGAAGAATGGACATTCTAAGGAGAGAAATGGGAAGACTCAGGTTATTCAGTTGCTAGGAGGAGAGAATTCCAACATTTGAGAGTGTGTGACTGAGAAGGAGAGATGATTCTAAAGGAAACTGGAGGAGGAGCTGGGGTGGGAGGTATTCTGATGAGTTAGTTTTACACTCATTAAGTTTAAAATTATGGAAACATTCAAGTTGGCAATGTCCCTTAGGCAGATGAAAATGGGGAAACGACACTCAGAAATCATGAACAAAATTCAGATTTAGACACTGCAGTTTAATGGGGGATCAGAAGAATCCTGTTTCTTCCAAATCTTGGACTGTGCATCTGCGTGATTACAGACCTCCCCCTAAAGAAGGTTCCTTCAGCCTATGGTCTTCTGACTACCCAAGTGTTTTTCTCTGCCCATAATCTGTAAAGGTATAAAAGTTAGGGTAGAGGTAGCCATTCTCTTCAAAACAACCATGCCTCTTCAGTTGCCACTGTTTTTCATCTCCTGGTTGCTAGAAGTACACCCTCGTCAGCAAGCCCGCAGCAGCACACTCCCACCGCTCATGCCTGACCTTCATCTGTATTCTAGCTTGAGGGGGTTCATTAAGTTGGGTCAATAGATATTTATTGAGCACATAATATGGTCCAGAAACTGTGCTCTCACATGTAGGATATAAAGATGATTACCATGTGCTTTCTGCCCTGAAGAAACTGAGTCTGCAAGGAAGACATAAACAAGTACATAACGACAATTGTAGAATAATGGAGGAAGAGCTTACTCTGCTTACAGGGTTGAGGGAAGGTTTAAGGAAAAGAGATGCCTGGAAGGACACCTAAGGGATGCTCAGATGGACAATATAAAAAATAAAAATAAAAAAAACAGGGATTCCAACCAGAAGAGAGACTGTTTTGGAGACACAGGAGCTAGGAATGACATGGTCCACTACAGGAACTGAAAGAGGCTCCCTTAAAGGTCAGCTGTACATAAGATGTGAGGTAGCAGATGGCTGGGGATGAAGCTTAAGCCCAAGGACCAAAGACGGTAGTCCTTGTTACAGAGGTTTTTAATTACAGGGCACCAACATGCAGAGTGGAGGCCCATCACAAGTAAATTTCACATCTCTTAATGTGATTTAAGCTTGGAGCATTAGAAGGTTTTTCTGAACTCTTTGGGCACAAGCCACACCCTCAGATTCAGCAATTGTAATGAGGATCACCAAGTTTCTTATTCATCTAACCTGCTTTTCCTCCTCCTCAAGATTTTATCCATTCTCATCCTCTCTCCTATGCCCTTTGACTCCTATATTAGTTGTGAGTAACAGAAACCTATCCAGACAAGTAAAAACCAAAAAAGTGAGTTTATCATTAGGGTATAGGAGCACCTTATGGAAATTCAAGATGGAAATGCACCTCAACCACAAAAGAGAGTGGATCCAGGAGGCAGAAAACACCTAAAAGTATGTCTCACCTCTTAACTCTGCTTCTGTCTGAATGTTATAGAGACCAAATAGTGAAGCTAAACAGACATGCTCGGTATCTTTGGTGCACACTGCAGAAATGAAATGCCCACCCCACAGCAAGGCAGCTTTCAAAGGTCCCACTCCCCAGTAAGCATCTGATCGTTTTTCTGACATTCTCAATTTCAAATCTGCAGGGAAGGGACTCAGGTAAAGTTTGGGTTTGGGGAATACCCTTGAACTAAACCATGTGACTAGAAAGCAGAGACACCCTGTTAGAAATTATACCATGGGGCCAGTCACTGTGACCAACTGGGCCTGTGAAGAGGTTCATTCCCATATGGACAAATTCTCAAGGAGATGTTCACAACAGATCATAGTCCCAACATATCATCACCTGAGCAACTAATTCAGAGAGGAGCTCCCAAATCCCTCACCAGGTCCTCTACTGACCTGATCCTAGGGAATGTCCTAATTTTCCTGAGTTGGGCCTCCCAAACAATTACCACATCAATATTCTTTCTCTGTCCTTCATCCTGGTTTCTTCACCTAACTGTGATCTTTAAATTAGGTTTTGAGCCTCCACTGTCCTTCACTCACCTTCCTCAACACAGAAGTCCCATCCTCCTATCATGGATCCACCCAAACCAGGTAAATGATAATCCTTAGGTAAAAGTTCAGGACAACCTATTACACAAAAACCTTTTGCATTCATTTAACTATCAATTCCACTATTCTTAAATGGTCTGGAAAATCTCAAGTTAATAATAATTTGGGATGAAAGTTTATTTTTCAGCACACTGTAGGCAGTTCTCACTGTGCTCATTTCTGTGTTAGCTAAGCTGTGTGCATGTCAGAACCATATCCTCTCTTTTGCACAATTCCAAGGTAACACTCTCGGGTTACCACTGAACAGCATAAAATGACGATATAATTTGATTAATGGACTAACAGGCCAAAGATTATCCTACATAGTCGTGCATCTACCAGCCCAAGAGTTCCCCTATTCTGTTCAATTTTCTCCTTGAGTCCTATAGCCTTTTTCAACATCAGAAATTAAAGAGGCTGGTGGGTGGCAGGGCTGGAAGGTTTCTCGAGCTACCTTCCTTGCTCACTTATCCTGTCAATTTTCATTGTTACCCTTTTATTGTCATCAAGTTTATGAGAGAAAAAGATGGCATCATATTAAGGCATAATTAGGATAATAAACGGGAGCTGTGGTTTGTTTTTGGACTGATTCCAATTGGGTAGCACACATAATCACCTCTAGCTGACTGCTTGATGATTATGACTTTGACAAAGTGGCATTATTTACTGCTAATGGATGAGATGATGATTTATTACTAATTACTCTCTTTTTCCACAATTTTTATATTATGTTAAATGAAGGATTACAGTTAGGGTAATAAATATTCACTAGGAAAAAAATGTCTAGCAGCAGAGTTCATGAAACTAGACCCTGAATAGAAGAGCCATTTCAATACCCAGGACCAGACCACAGAAAAGTCCTGACTTCAGGAGTCTCCATCCAACTGTTTCTTCAAATCACTCCATCTACTTACCCTTGGCTTCATTCTCTCTCCCTGCTGATGAGACATTAGTGAAAACTCAGGTGGAAAAGTTGGAAAGTGACACCTCCCCTGAGTCAGTTTGGAGTTCCAGAATCTCCTGTGGGTGGGATGGGGGAAGCAGAAATCTCCCTAAATGGGGATTAAAAATGAATGTAAAAACTAGTCCTTTCCAGAAACATGACTGTGCTGAAGAAGAATCTAGTAACAGAGGTGAAAGTAATTGAATGCAAATAAGGGGGCACAACAGGGTTACAATAACCAGTTAATCATACCCTTCTTGGGAGAGAAATAGATGCAGACCATGGTTGTCCTAACTGGAGTGTTGGATTTGATGAGCTAGCGTGGAAACAGAACTTCAGCCCCAAAATTGAATTCAGAAGACCAGCGAAAATAAAGAATGACACTCAGAGCCTTGAGTGTTAGGACAGAAGAGAGAGTCCAAGGTGAAGCTGAGCTGAGAAGGAGACAGATTGAAAGCCCTTTGATGCTAAGAAGCACTTTTTTGTATTTCTTTATCATCTCCACAATGCCTACCACAGTGTCCAGGGCATGGAGAACTCTCTGAAACTTTTCATTGACTGAGCTTTGGCAGGTAGACTGAAACAGTGAGAAGCAACATTCTCCACATGCAGATCAATTAATGACTCATTTTTTTTAAGGTTTTCAGACCACATTCATAAGATGCTATAGTTTTATTATCAGAAACTGCAATATCATCAACTTAAGCATCACTGGAGGTTTTCATTGCAGTTAAAATTTCTTATACTTTATAATTAGTACACACAACAGTATCTTGATTTTAATGTTGTATTCTTGATCAAATTTTATTGTTAAGTTGCTCTTGAAGTTCGTTTATGATAGTTTTCCTTGACCGAAATGTGTAGACTTCTTATTTCAAAATGTGGCTTTTTTTAAACATCTTTTAATACTGTGCATTTTGTTTTGAATTCTATTTTCAGAGAGCCAATATATAAATTGCTTTATTGATATAATATAAAGTGAATTTTATGAAATGTGTATGTGTCATCACTTGAACTGTCAACACAGGGGACTACACACCCCTACCCAACATGGACATGGCTATACTACAACAGTAAACACAACACCAGACTCCTGTCAATGTCCACATGCTCAATAGATCTTAAGAAGTGATATGTGACTTGGGTCCTGAAAGATGAGCAGCAGATCACCAAGAACAGAAAAGAGGGAGAATTTTCTAGATAGAACTACTTTTCAAGTCAGAAAGGCTGTCAGAAGACAGAGGGCCAATGTAAGAAAAATGTAAGGTAGAAAGGAAGAAAAATCAAATAGTAAGGTTGTTTAGCGTTAATCTATGCTAAGAATTTTCATAGACGAGTTTTAACTCATGGACAAATGGGAGCTGTAAAGCATGAGAAGAAGAGCACAGTCTTTTCTTGACCTCCATGTCCCATGGTATCCCCGAGAAACTCTAGCAGATACCCAAAGCCACTTAATCCACATCTGCCGTGTCAACTGGCATAAATATGTGAATATAACTGATAACACATCCTCCACACATACTTTAAATCATCTCTAGATTGCTTATATTACCTCATACAATGTAAATACTGTGTACATCGTTGTTATACTGTCTTATTGAGGGAATCATGAAAAAAAGTCTGCATATGTTCAGTACAGTCACTTTTTTAAATTTTCTTTTTCTTTCTTCTTTTTTTAGAAAAAGCATATAGGGCTATTTAATTCAATGGAAGTACACTCCCAGGTGCATGAAGCAGACTACCTCTTGAAATATATTTTCAGTCTTCATTTGGTTGAATCCACAAATGCAGAACCTGCAGATAACAAAGGGTCAACTCTAATATAATTTTATCTGTATTTTAGAAACCAGGCACTGACATAGAGTAGAGGATATATTTTAAAGAAAAGAGAACTCTTAGACCAGTTGAGAATTACCCAAGTGAAAAGGTAAGAGCTGAGCCATCCAGACAAAAATGAAGGGCCCTCCAGGGATGATTCAGCAGAATTATTGTGACATAACTTACTAAATATGTGAGCAAAAAAGTAAAGAGATGATCTCAACATTTCTAATTTGACCTTGAATTCTCATCCTGTGCATAAGAAATTTTGTGTGAAAGCATTCCAAAACTTTTTGAACTACTTCTCCAGTAGGCCCAATAGTCTTCTAAAGAACTTTGGGCTAAACTGAGTAAGTAAATACTTATATACCATAAAGGAAGAAAAACTAGCATTCTTTAGGTACCTACTGAATGCTGGCTTTAGGCTAAACACTCATATTTAGTCTTCACAAAAGGCCTGTGACAAAAATATTATTTTCTTTTTACAAAATGAGAAGCTAATGCCCAGAAAAAATTAAGAACCTACCCAAGCCATTTAGCCAGCAAGTGGCAGACCCAAAATATTCAAACTCAAGATTTGGGACTTTGAAAGATATATTTTTTTCTACCATCTATGTTGCCTCTCAGTAGAATAAAATGTATCTTAATAAAACTCTACATACTTGCAAGTTATTTCACCAAACACAATTCAAAAAACTTTATGTTTTCACTCTGGAAATAGTAAGAACAGAAATTAAATAGTTATTCTAAAATTCCAAGTATGCACAAAACTTGGATGCCCAAAGTTCTATTAGCAGCATTAAAACTGGCTGGTGAAACAGCCCTTAAAATGGCTTTGTGTTAGTTCCTTTGTATTTCCCAGTAGTGTTATTAGTAGCAATAAGAATTACTTACAAACAAAATGCACCACTTTTTTTTTTTTTTTCAGGTATGTAATCAACTTCTGTTTTAATTTGCTAAAGTGCACAATAGGAGATTGGGTTTGGGCCCTAACACCAACATTTTATTTTATTTTATTTTATTTTATTTTTTTTAATTTTTTATTGTTGGCTGTTCAAAACATTACATAATTCTTGATATATCATATTTCACACTTTGATTCAAGTGGGTTATGAGCTCCCATTTTTACCCCAAATACAGATTGCAGAATCACATCAGTTACACATCCATTGATTTACATATTGCCATACTAGTGTCTGTTGTGTTCTGCTGCCTTTCCTATCCTCTACTATCCCCCCTCCCCTCCCCTCCCCTCGCCTCTTCTCTCTCTGCCCCCTCTACTGACATTCAAAATGCACCACTTTTAATGCAGATTCACATTTAGTCGGAAAATCTCAATAAACATATATTTCTACAAACTTACCAGAAAAGATTCTAACAGGGTATGGCTTGGTTGGATGCTTGATTTGTGTCTTTGTCCACGTTGTGCATCTGTAACATATAAGATGGGCTGGATAATTTATAAAGAACAGAAATTTATTAGCTCACAACTCTGAAGGCTGGGAAGATAAAGGCACTAGCAGATTTGATGTCTGTTGAGGGTCACATCTCTGCGTCAAAGATGATACCTTGAATGCTACATCCTCCAGATGGAGGGAAACGCTGTTCCTCAATGGAAGAAGTGTAAAGATGATCAACACACTGGAGAGAGCTTTTTTATTGAGGCTTTACTCCATTTATGAGGGAAGAACCCTCATGACTTAAACAATTTCCATTAGGCCCCACTTTCCAACACTGTGGCGTCAGGGATAAGTTTCCAGAACATAAATTTGTTGGGATGCAAAAATTCAAACCATAACAGTTGGATTAAGATACCCCACACCAGGTTCTTCCAGGATGGTACAAGGAGGATTTAATACAGGACAGATGGCTAATTTTACTGTGCAAATGATTGATTAGCACAACTGAATCTTAGTGTTCAAAAATTTGGTGTGGTACCAGCCTTCCCATACCAACTCTTATTTATAGGTTTTGAACCTCCAGAACTATAAGATTCTATCCATTTAAAAATATGTATTGAGGGACTTAGCTGGGCCAGCCATGTTCTATGTGCTGTAAATAATATACAGTGATGAACAAGATAGTCAAACATGGAATTTATATTACACAGATGGATAGTGTACTGAAGAGAATCCAATGACTGGGCAAACACAGAAGATTCCAGACCACAGAGTCATGCAGACTATTCAACCAAGGGAGGAGTCAACATTAAGAATACTGAAATTAAATATTTTTCCATCTTTCCACTATTTTAATCTACCTAATTCCTGTTTCCATAATCATATTTCTTGATTTGGTACTAATAGGTTTCATGTTTGAATAAGAAGAGAACAAGATATCTGGGCTTTCAAAATATCTTGCTTCACCTCTAAGAACATGTAGAATAGGGGCTGAGATTGTGGCTCAGTGGTAGAGCATTCACCTAGCACATGCAAAGCCCTAGGTTTGATCCTCAGCACCACATAAAAATAAAAATAAATAAAATAAAGATACTGTGTCCAACTAAAAAAAAAATAAATATATTTTTTAAAAAGAACCCTGTAGAATAATCTGAATAAATACATGAAGAATACATGCACTCATACTTTATTTTTCATTAAAGAAACATGAGATTGAGCCAGGTGCAGTAGCACACACCTGTACTCACAGCTACTGGGAAGATAGAAGCAGGAGGATCACAAGTTTGAGGCCAGCCTGGGCAGCTTAGTGAGGCCTGTCTCAAGAAAAGGGGGAGGATAGATGGGGATGTAGCTCAGTGGTAGAGCAGTTGTGTAACAGGTGTAAAGTCCTGGGTTCAACCCTCAGCACTGCAAAAAAAGAAGAAGAAGAAGGAGGAGGAGGAGGAGGAGGAGGAGGA
>NW_026000005.1:26311159-26366543 GCF_001458135.2 Marmota marmota marmota
TATATATAGAGAGAGAGAGAGAGAGAGAGAGAGAAGAGAGAGAGAGAAGGAGAAGGAGAAGGAGAAGGAGAAGGAGAAGGAGAAGGAGAAGGAGAAGGAGAAGGAGAAGGAGAAGGAGAAGAAGAAGAGAAAGAAAGAAAGAAAGAAAGAGAGAGAAACATGAGAACTTTAGTGCCACAAATTATTCTGTGCCATGACTGGCATTTATTGAAACTTCCTCTGATGTCTCCAAGGCTAAAAACCAAGTTGAGAACAGGAATTATACATTCCATATTTCAAAGACCCTCCCTGCAGGACAAAGAAGCGGTCATAATTAGTCCTGGGGATTTTATCCCATCATTTTTAGTCTTCTGGCATAACAGAGAGACAGCACTTTAGGGGAATTTATGGAAGTGGTTTTTTCAGTCCCTGTTCCCATTGAAAAGGATATTGAGATAGTGTGCCTGCCTCAACTCCATGCAAAGACCTTCAGCCAAGTAGGAGAGGATCTGATACCACTTGTAACATCTTAGTCCATGATATAATGATCTTAGGGAAGGGGGCAAGAAAGAGTTCTTCAGAGAACCTGGGCTATCCTGCAAGATAGGAAATGTCCCTGGAGAATAAGCAAGCAGAGAAGACATGATTCCCTGGGCCATGTGAATATAACAGGGAAGCCATTGTGAAAAGGTTCTGCATGCATAGCTTGGAGACCCTAGCAAAAGAGAACTTAGTGGGGTATATTGCCAGAGCAAAGAACTAGGAGAGTGTCACAAGAGGTTAGCCAGGACAGACATTATCCAGTGCAGAACAGAGTCCTCTGAGTGTGTGAGTAGTTAATGAGAAGGACTCCAAATTACCCACAAAACACACCCCTGTGACATATAAAACACTGGGTCACCTGCCACACAAAGAACACTGGTGCCCAATTATATGAGTACCAGCCAAGTTAGAAGCTCTGTCACTCTTACCTGGCCTCCATCCTTGTCAGTCTCACTCTGCATGAGTCCAGGAGCAGTCTGCTGAGTGGAGAATGGAGACCATATCTCACTGCCTGTCTATAGCCCTGAGGAATCAGGTCCTGTCAGCAATGGGGAACACATTGGAGAAGGAGTTTCGATCTGATGAAAAATTGGAATTTTATATTAGATTAGGTTGTGCTATCTTATTTAACACTTGAAAATGAGCTTGTTTGTTAACAATAACTTGGAAATTGCCTGAAAAGCTATGAAATCTATCCAGGTTGCCACCAAGGAGGCAGAGAAGGGAAATCTGATCAAGTATAATGAGGAGCAGTTGTGGAAGAAAAATGAAAGTTGTTTCTTGGTTAAGCCCTGCCAAGCCTAACACCTTTTAATAAACCAGCTACAGTTAAAATTATGAAAAAGCCACTAACAAGATGTTGAGTTACACTTAAGGCATATAGTAAGATCACCCACACATCCAAGAGTCCTTTCTAGTCAAATGTAATTTCAACATATCTATAACCAAGTAAAATGAGTTTTTAAGAAGACTGAAAGTGATGTCCAAACAATTTACACATAAGTTATAAAAAAATAAATTTAAGGAATTTTTTAAGAAAAAGCAAACTAATTCATATGAGGCTAAGACCAGGAAGCTGGTGTTACCAGTGAAGCATATTTACTAGATATCTTCAATGTGCTAAGTGGTATTTAGAGGCATGAAAAGAATTAGAAAATATGGTTCCTATTCTTTGAACCAGCTGGATAAAATAAATCCATGCTTTAAAAAAAAAAGACACACTAGGGAAAAGAATAATAGAGAAAGTAAGTATAATCAAGTGCTGTAATAGGGTGAGAGGAGATAGTCCTATACGGAAATGCACAGGCAAGAAGGTGGAAGCACAGTGAAGAGGATTTGTTTAATGACAAAAGGGGAAACAGACCATCCAGAAAGATAGGATTTTGAAAATGCTTTCCTGAGGCAGATTACAAAGCTTGAAGAGAGATGATCCACTATAGTCAATAGAGATTTGCATTATATGGGCATCTGTTGGTAGTCTCATTATGGAAAACTCAAGCACCTAAGTAGCCTTGCTGAGAATTTTACTATGGGAAGGATACCATGGGGAAATAGTTAATAGGTGTTTTTTTTTTTTTTCCTAACTAGAAAAGGAAAATGAGTTGACAATCTTAACCATCAGAATGTTTCACTGAAAGTGGTATTTAGGACTTCTAAACACCTTTCAGTGTTTAATCAATGGAGATAGCCTGGATTTTAATAACTGTGCCTAAATTTACATTAATGAAATAATGAAGACTGAAGGGTAACCCAGTCAGAGAAACTATAGAGAATTTAGTTAGGTGTTTCTTTGAATTCAAATTAGACCAGGACAAAGAATCTTTTGTCCAAAACTCCAGCAGGCTCTTTGCTCTCCACAGTAACACATGGCCTTGGTTTTAAGTGTACCGGTAAGTCAATCCCTTGATCTGAGTTTCTTTGTGAAGCAACTTGGAAATTCTAGGAAGACATTCCAAGTTGCATGGATTTAGCAGTATTAATGATGGTTTTAGTGGTGTAAGTGATGCAACTCTGGGAAGAGAAGCTTTTCTGCCTTACTCCCAGAGGGTAGATCATTACATAATAACCCATCTACCTCCATGTTGCAACTTGTGGATTTGCTGTCCAATAATAATGAGAAGTTGTCCACGTTTTAGATTTACCAAAGCTCCTGAAAGAGTACACTCTGAATACTGGGGAAGGCAGTTCAGGTTAGATTTTTGTCAGTTAGTGCATATTACATTATGCTGACCCAGATATTCCAATTTCAACTGTTTTCCACATGTACTAGAAAATACTGATATCAGCAAGCATGTGGCCTGGCGAGCTGGGAGTATTAACCTGTGGTCCCACCAGGATTTTTCATCATTTTAACATGGCCTTAGCTGTGGTTAGCAAAGTTGCACTATTCTTTCTCTTTGGGTGTGACTCCTCTTAATCCTCCACTTATAACAGAGAGAAGGGAAACCTATACACAGAACAAGGCCTTCTCTGTCTTTTTTTAATCCAGAAACATTCAATTATTAAAATTTTTCTTCGTTTTGTTTTGTTTTGCATTTACAAGAGATAGAGTTGTATTCTGAAACATTGTTCTAAGTCTGATTATTTTCTGAAGAAAATAACCCTATACTTCAGCAAAACCAATTAGTCTTTTCTTTTACCACAATATGTAAGCTGTGGATTATAATGGACCAACAATTCAAACCAAAATTATAACTTCTGATTAAGTAATATGGCCAGTCTATGGAAAATGATGCTGAGTCTCCAGTGTGAGAACCCATTCCTGAACAATGTGGAGCCCAAGATGGTAGCCACTGTTTGTAGAAGTAGTATAATATTTTTTGTCACTTTAACTCTTTAGTAACTAATCCTACAAATCTTGCAGCCAAAGTCCATTCAAGGAAATTAAGAAGGTGTGACAAGAATCAGGAAGTAACAGATAAATTCTGGGGTGCAAAAGACAGCACTGATTGGTTCATTCTACAAATGTTTAGGAGCACGTACCATGTGCCAGCTGCTGAGAAAAGAGCAGTGAATTATACCTGAGTCACACCTTGACTGCTCTTCCAGTGGAGGAATAACTGCTAAGGGAGAATTATTACAGCATTCATCTCACATATCCAGTTTCAGAAATATAAGACTTACCAAACACTTCCATTTTAGGCAGAGAACTGATAATTTGCAGAAGGCATACACACATCTCTGCTTACAAAAATCTCAGAGTAGTCATGATGGTTAAAGGGACAACTATTTCTCAATACAATTTCCCTAAGCAGTCTATGAAAAATGCAAGTGTTAATGTCTGCCTCTAAGAACCTCAAAGGTTCTCTCACAAGCCCCTTTTGATGAGCTCCTCATTTACAGGCTCCAATATTTAAACAAAGTGACCTTGAAATGTGGCCACAAATGAGTAGTCCAAGAAAGAATACCTGATCCAAAATCAGCAATCTATTGGCTTGTCTGACATAAGAGCTCAGTGTTACAGAGGTCCCCTACACTGGATGGTGACTTACTGACCCTGTCAGATCCCCTTGGGGAGTTTAAATTTAAGACACACCATTGAAGAACAGTGAAGGGATCTAACCTTCTTTGCAAGCTAGCAACGTATCTTGTCCCACTTTAATGGAAACTAGTAGAAGACACAAGACACCTGGGTCAGAAACAAAGAACTTACTATAACTTAGCAAGCATCAGCTTCATATTTGCCTCAGTTTTCCTTTTCTCTATCCCTCTATATCTCAAGAGAGGCAATAAAAAAACAGTCATTTCATATAATAGGTTTGCATCCCACCTGAATAAAACTGAACCTAGAAAACCTACAACCTTTATAATGGATTTCTCAAAAACCTGCCCTATCTTTTCCCAAAACAACCTTTATTATACAAATTAGCAAATGTAGATGCCTCTGCTCTGGATGGTAACACTATCATTATCTTCTAAGGCTGTTCACTATGAAAATACCCATGAACAAATAATACAGAACATAAGCTGTCAATGCCTCTGAGCACAAAATGCAAAAGACCCACAGAGAATCATCTTCCAACAATAGCAGAAATAGCAAGTTGTAGAAACTAAGAGACATACATCTAGTGCTAACAAGAAGCAGCAAAAGCCACACAGTAGAAAAAAAGAAAATAGGAATGAAAGCTATTTCATAGCACCAGGAGAGAAAAGCAAGACAGGACATGAATCTTCATGCCAATGGAAGTATATTTCTAAACATGAACTAGAATCATATTCACCCATCAAAATAGCTGGTGCAGGCTTTATAAAGAAGTTCCAAGAAAGTGGGATCATTTTGTTTGAGAGTGGAAACTTCTCCCATTATCCACTAATCCACCCTCTATCACTACAGTCAAGAAGTCAAGCTGGACTCTCTGGCCTATGGGTTTTGTGGGAGCTTGGTATCATACAGAAATGGGCCAAATACTGGAGATGATTCACCTCAGAAAGCAAAGCAACTTGGAAAGCCTCTCCATCACAGTAACCATTTATGTTAAAGAAATCGATTTTGCACTGTTTTCAGCATCCTGCATTTTATCTCTTACTTTGCATCTTAATCCAAACTTTTCCTCTAGACAAGAAATGTTTATTGTTATTTGTCACTAGTAATAATGGTCAGATGATTCTAGATACACTCTTGTTAAAGTCAACACAACAATTATCTGAAAGGAGGATACATAATTATTTTAGACACTAACTTGACCTCTGTTTCCAATTTGTCTAGTTATGGTTAGTACATGGTACCTTATCTCCAAAAAACAAATATCCCAAATTTTTACATTAAGTATACAGTCAAACTAGGCATCTTAAGTTGTTACTACCTCTTATTTATATTGAATTAAACATTTTATTCACTCCTACAACAACAACAATAAAAAAAAAGCATCCTGCTCATTGATAATTAGATGTTTTGCTTTATTTGGATTTCCTCCAACAATCTTCTGTTCATATCCAGCTCTTTAAAATTAATTATCCTCTTGCTGAACAACTGAAAACTGAAGTCTGACCAAAGTACATCTCATCCCACACAGATGTCCTAGTTACTCCACAAAAGGTTAATTAATCATAAGAGGTGCTTTAGAGCAGGAGGCACTGGAAGAAATTCAGACCCAGTTTCTGGCAACATAGAAAAACCACCATCATGCCCCTTGTTATTGAGCTCACACTGAGAGAACTGTTTCAATGGAACAAAAATCCAACTGCACAAAAATAGCTGGTATATATAATATCACGCCTCAGATAATGGAGCATGCCACTTCCCCGTCACTGGTGATACAGAAGCCCAGCCCACCTGTGAGGGAAGGTCAGCACTGTTTTTGCTCACTTAACTGAGGTGCCTAAAACTCCCAAATCACAACAATGGCAGAAGGAGTCTTCATGGTTCTCCTCTCATTGGCTGGGTGCCATTTTATTATATGAGTGAACCTTCCTCTACACACAATCTTCCAAATACACCTGGTACTTTCCCAGCCTGAGGTTTTAGTCATGTTAATCTATCCAGTTCAGGAATAGCCTTGCCTTCTTTCACTGTCTAGCCAAAGCCTATAATTCAGTCAAGAACCAGTTCAAATAATTCATCCTCATAAACTTTCCTCCAGGACATTCAAATTCACAGGAAGTGCATCCTCTTTTGATCCAGGAGCCCTTGTGGTACATTAGAAGGAATACTGTCCAGAGAAACAGAAAATAGATGCAATTTTGGCTCTATTCAATGTGTAACTTTAAGCCAGGTGTTTAAGTCCTATGTCAGCTTTCTGTTCAATAAAATGGGAAAACGACTACTATTTTATGGGTTTTACTGTGGTGATTCAATAGAATTAGGTATATGAGACTGTCTTTTTTTTTTTTGATGCTCAGACTATGTTCCTCTGCTTACTTGATAATTGATCATTCTTGTGTTTCAGTTTTTAAATTTCATTTGTTTTCTTCCCTTTAACAAGAAAATGTAACAGAAACTTACCTTGGTGGTCTTGGGATAGTAATAAGCACCAAAGTAACTGCCCTTAGAACAGAAAGATGGTTCTGTTTTTCCAGAAAAAAAGGGTGTCATAAATGGTGAATTTTTTTTTTTTTTTTTTTTTAGTTCTCGGCGGACACAACATCTTTGTATGTGGTGCTGAGGATCGAACCCGGGCCGCACGCACGCCAGGCAAGCGCGCTACCGCTTGAGCCACATCCCCAGCCCATAAATGGTGAATTTTAAGAATCTATGAGAAGATATTTTCAGATCACAAGAAGGAAACATTTGGGGGGAAAGTGAAGGAAAAGAGATCAAGACTCCAAGACCAAGAACCTAAGTCCATCATGGCCAAGCCTTAGGGACTTATTTGTGGCTCTAGAAGTAGCTATGAATTGAATAGAGAAATGTCCAGACAGTGGGTCTTGCTACCAGATATGGCACTCACAGGAGATGGCTCTCTCCTCACCCAGTCAAGGTTTCCCTCTGCCACCGGTACCCTTCTGTAGACACTAAAAGAAACTGCCGATGGACTTCCAGGCCCCCTGGGAGACAGGAAGAAGAGCTCCCTATCCTGGAGATGGAAAGGAAGCAATGCTTTGGTGACAACCATAAATTTTCCATCATGTCTCATAAACTGTTAGAACATCTTTTCTCCTCAACAGACTCAGAGCTCCTAGAAGCTAAAAGCTAGTTGTATTTTATATTTTTTATATTTCCCTCAGGTTCTGTTTGTTTCCATGGGCTTCACTAGATGAACAACATTTCTCTCCATCTTCCCTCCTTTGTTTATTGTTTAGACAGAGTCTTAATTATATCAAAATGGGTTCTTTTTTAAAAAAAAAATTAATATGTTCTTTTTTAGTTATACATGATAGTAGAATGTATTTTGACATATCAGACATTCATAGAGTATAACTTCCCATTTTTTTAAAATCAGTATCAGGCACAAAGAAGTGCTCGATATTTGCTAAGAAATAATGTCTATTTTTTAAAAATATTTTTAACTTGTCTGTGGATCTTTATTTTATTTATAGGTGGTGCTGAGAATCAAACCCAGTGCCTCACAAATGCTAAGCAAGTGCTCTGCCACTGAGCCACAACCCCAGACCAACTTCTCATTTTTGTGGGTTGTATATGATGTGGAGCTACACTGGTTATATATTCATATAAGAACATAGGAAAGTTATGTCTGATTCATTCTACTATCTTTCCCATTCCATCCTCCCTCTCTTTCCCCCATGTTCCCCTGTCCAATCTTGTGAACCTCCATTCCTTCCTACCTCCCCATTGCAAGTCAGCATCCACATATCAGAGAGAACATTTGGCCTTTGATTTGAGGGTTTGGGCTTATTTCACTTAACATGATTGCCTCCACTTCCATCCATCTATCAAAAAATACTATAATTTTGTTCTTTATGGCTGAGTAATATTCCATTGTGTGTGTGTGTGTGTGTGTGTGTGTATCTCACATTTTTTTATCCATTCATCTGTTGAAGGGCACCTAGGTTAGCTCCATAGCTTAGCTATTGTGAATTGAGCTGCTATAAACATTGATGTGGCCACATCATTAAAGTGGGTTCTATATTAGTGTAGAAGTTTGCAAATGGATGTTTTTTCCTTGTTCAATGGTTTACTCCATTTCTCTTGCAAGTTCCCATTGAAATAGGGAATTAACTTTGGAAGAATAAGTAGAGGCAGGATAGAAGCTAGGATATATGGCTCTAAGTTGAGAACAAGAAATGTAACTTGTCTTTCAAATAAAAAAATCTGCTAGCAAGAGTTGGCAATTCTAGTTCATGGGGGCAGCACAGTGGACAAGCTGCTTCTGGAGAGAGTTAGATCTTCCCAGCCTTCTTGACTACCATGTTTAATTCATTTGATTTGGAAGTCAGTCTTAAACTGACAGATTTTCTTCCTGTCCAAAATGTGAACCTGTAAAACATATTGATGATATAAATAACAATTTGCATTCAAAGCACCTTTACTCCAGGATTCAACCATGATTGTTCCAAGTCTTCAGACATAAAAAGGTACTTGTCAAAATTATCTTCATTTTCAAGATGCCTAAACTGAGTCAGTGAAGTCAGATATCAAGTTCAGCCACACAGAATTGCAATCTGATTCCACCCTTTTCATATATGTAATTATTATAATTATTATCATTGAACAGCATTTCTGATGCTGACACAGCCAACTGTGCAGAACTCAGCCAGCCCCTGAAATGCAGCCAACAGTGAGGGAGACAATGTTTAATACAAAATAATCCTGAGACCATAGCACTCCCACTTTTGAAAGCCTCAATTTTTTTTGAAATCCCAAATTTATTCATAATGGAAATAAATCACAGAACCTAAGGTACAAAATTATTTCCATGGCTGCTCTAATAAACATCAAAAAAGGCCTTGCCAAGTTCTGGCTATTTTTTAAAGAATAACCTTTATCTGTCCTCATGAAAGGCCAATAAGCAGGTATTATCAGGTTCTAAAAAGAACATACTCAATTTCAAGTCTTGTAAAACCCTACCAATGGCACTTACAGTTAGGAGTATTGAAACCCTGAAAAACTTTCTTGCTGCTCTAAATTTATAGTCAATGATATGGATATCTAGAGATAGAAAAACATGGCATCTATCTCACCAACTAGATTGTTAAGCTGCTCAGGGATCCCAACAGCAGCCAGTGCCTTCCTATATGAATTGGTTTGCTTGGTCATAAAATACTACAACCAGATGTCCTCAACAACAGAAACTTATTTTTACCAATGTTCTAGAGGCTGGAAGTCCAAGATCAAAGTGTTGGCAGGTTTGGTTTCTTCTGAGGTATCTTTCCTTGGTTTGTAGATGTCTCACCATGATCTTTCCTCTGTGTGCATGTGTCTGTGTCCTAATCTCCTCTTTTAATAAGGACACCAGTCATGTTGGATTACAGTCCACCCTTATGATCTCATTTTACCCTAACTACCTCTTTAACAGCCAAATACA
This sequence comes from Marmota marmota marmota, assembly GCF_001458135.2. Taxonomy (NCBI): domain Eukaryota; kingdom Metazoa; phylum Chordata; class Mammalia; order Rodentia; family Sciuridae; genus Marmota; species Marmota marmota. Next base: position 26,320,603 of record NW_026000005.1, read on the forward strand.
GTCACATTCTGAGGTACTAGGGTTAGGACTTCAACATATACATTTTGGGGTGGGGGTAACAATTCAGCCCCTAACATTTTACCTCCCAGGTAGATAGATAACTACTATGGTTTGCTCACTGCTTACAGAGAGGTCCCCATGAAGGCGTGTTGCTTGATGACTCCATGTAAATATTTCAGCCAACTCCGAATGGATGGGAAAGTAATGGTGAGCTTGAGAAATCACGGCCCCATCCTTACCCTTCCAGTTGTAACAATAGCTTCCTTCCTGATTCTGTGCCTATCCTGGTGTCATGAACAATTCCAAAGGGAAGCCTGCAGGACTCAGGGAGCATCCCCTGGAGTACTGAGCAGGGATGAGACTCTTGAAAGCAGGGAAGGCAGGCAGGCAAAGGAACAAGAGAAAGGCCCTGCTGGGATAAAGCAGAAAGGCTTCTCCATCATCCATGGTAAAAGGGTTACTTGCTAGGCATTTTCCTCCAAATTGTTTAAAGTTGTGTAATTGGTGTGCTGGTTGACATGGGAGAAACCTGTGCTGAGCTTCTGTCTTTTATCATGCATGTGAATTTAAGCACATTACTAAAAATCTCTCCAATCCTCATCTTCTTCACCTGTAAAATAGATGTATAGCAGCTTTTTGTGAGAATTAAACATGCGAATTGCCTCCAAGTGCACTGCACTAATTGAGCATTCAATTAATGTTAGTCTCTTTCTCTTTCTGACTTCCCTAAAAGTGCAGGCTGGATAGATCACTGCATGAACTTACTTCTCTCTGCCACAGGATATCACAACTTACGAAAATCCACATACACTCTTGATTATACAAAGGTTGGCTTCCCCACATCTCTTGTTGAGATTTATAGCTTTGATCTCTAAGATGGTTGGAATATAAAAAGAACAAATAGTACACGAATATTCCCCCAAACTCTCTCTCTAAGCCGCAGAGAGCACTGAGGAAACCACATGTCTATGCGTGTGAGTGTGGGGGTGTTTCAGAGAGGAATTTTCATTTGCTGCAATCTGGCTACTTGTCCCCACTGTAAGAATTAAATTATTTCCAGAGGTCACAGACAAGTCAAGTCAGCTCTTTTATTTAAAGGAACAAGATACAAGATAAAGCCCCAGACAACTAAGAAAAGAAGAAATTGTTTGAGTGGCTAGGCAATCACTGAAGTTCTTGCCAATGACCCAAGGCAGGACTTCACCGCCTGAATAGTTTTCAAGAAGAAATGCAAAGGACACATCTATTTGTTCCATGATTTATCAGGAAGTCAGCTTGCTAGGTGCTTGCTAAGCCTCTGCATTTGACTATGTGGACCCAGCATTGGGAAGGGTAGGGAGGAAGTGAAAGAGGCATCCTTCAGACTCTGCTTGTTTCTCTGTCTGCATCCTGGCAGGAACCCACCAGGCTTGTTTAAACGCATTACACATTTGTTAGACAAAGGGAGCCAAGCTGCTCCAGATGCCTATGGCACTGCACAGGGTTAAGCAATAATAGGAGAACATTCCTACAATTATCATTTAGTCTATGATAGAAATAAAGGAGCCAGCAAAGTTTGTATAGCATCTCTCCAAAGAAGTCTCATTGGAGATGTAGGAAGATTGAAGGGAAAAAGGAGGGGGGTGGGGGATACAATATACAAAAGAATTTTCACAAATACAAAAAATAAATTAAAACCACGAAGATATCTGCAACTACCTGTAACTGTATATCCTGGGTTGCCTTTTTCATATTCTGCAATTTCACTTTCTTGATCTAAGCTACTTTCTTTGAAATTGGTTTGGTCCAATGCCAATCACGTATGCACACATATACAGTCTTCACATTCGATAAGGCTGAAAAGTCTTTTTTAGCCATAAAATCCAGGTTACTGGTGATCAGACATCTAAATGTAACCTTCTAGGATTTTGCTACTTTTCTCTTTCTGAAAAAAATACCTTTTTGACACACATAGGTCATTCTCTGACAAAAAAAAAAGAAGAAGAAAAAAATACAGCTCAGCAACTGCTTGACGGGAAGAAGCCAAAGCTAACCCATCATAGGATTTGGCAGCAAATACATCCAGACACCCAAATGGGCACACTTATGCAGAAATATGTGTGAGTGCACATGTGTACACATGTGGACACAGTTCTACTCTAGCAGCCTCCACTCCTTCCTGACGGGCTTTGGGAGAAGCAGACTGAACATCTTAAGTATTTTCTGTACTCAGAACAATCCAATTAGATCCATGGTTTCACTCTGAGATATCTTCCAGAAAGGAAGTCCATCTGAAGAGGGGAAGTGGGGAACAATGGCTAGAAATAGATGCTGGGGTTAAATAAACACTTTGCCTTCAACTTAAATCAAAGACAACAACAAACAAAGTTGGAAGGTAGAATGGCTCCCTGTCATAGTCATCACAAGCTGCCGCCTCTCCATGTTAAGTGCTAAGAATAAACCGGAAAAACTCAGCTCTGCACTCACTGGATTTACAGAAAGGTGGCAAATACAGAAAAACCAAAAGGCAATTTCATAAATGGAAATTAAAAACATTGACCTGAAAGGTAGAATAGTGGTTACTAGAGAAGGGGAAGAAAGTGGGGCCAGAGAGAGGGCAAGAGAAGGGTAGTTGGACATGACCAATACCATATGCCTGTACGGAAATATCACATGGAACCCATTAATACATACAATAAATACATCTTAATAAAAAAGATAAAAGAGCCAGGAATGGTGGCAAACTCCTGTAATCCCAGTGACTCAGGTGGCTGAGGCAGGAGGATTGCAAGTTCAAAGCCAGCCTCAGCAACTTAGTTGAGGCCCTCAGCAACCTAGCAATATCCTGTCTCAAAATAAAAATTAAAAATGGCTGGAGATGTGGCTCAGTGGTTTAACACCAATGGGTTCAATCCCTGGTACCCAAAAAAAAAAAAAAATCAATTTCAGGATGGTATGATTATGAGTTATACAAGGCCTTTTGTTATCCAGCCACCCATGCTTAGCAACAATAAAGATTTGGGGAGTCCTTTCTTTTAGCTGGGGAGTGACACAGCAGATGTGCACAATGACCCTTTGGCTACAGGAGACAGAATGAACAAGAGAGAAGTCCAGTTAGTAGCCTGGCCTGGCTTACAGACTTGGCAGTGGCAATGGAGAGAGGTGGATGGATTCAAGAGATAAGAGGAAGCAAAATCCCTCCCTCCCCACCTCCCTTCAATTGTGTGATATGAATGAGGCACTGGGGAGGGAGGGGAAGAGTGAGACGTTCAGCGTAATGTTTTTCATGTAAACATTCTTATTCCATATTTTCTCCCTTAAATTTTGCCATGTCTCTTTCATCTTCACTGAAATTCTTAGTAATTGGAGGAAATCTGGAATCTAACGTTTCTGTTGAACCCACAACAGAAAGATCACACAGTTCTCCCGGCCAATGCAAAGGGTTCCTTTTGAAGCCATGCACAGGACCTGCAGAGACACCATTTCACTCCTGGCACTCGTTCATCTTTCCACTTTCTCAAAGGGAATGAGTGAGCAAATGGCAATCAATGCGCCAATAAAAGTTTTAGGAGATAATTGCAGTGACGGGAAGTGGAGTCGTTACAATAGTCATGCTGGGTTTGTTGTGATGCTACTAATCAGACCAAGTTTTCTGACTCATGTAAATTGCAGGTACCTTTACTCCTGTAGGAATCTCTATTAATAGATAATATCATTATGCTAATAGCTGCTTAAAGTATAATTTAAGAATTTTAAGCGATCTGAGCCAGATATTTTAAAACACTATAATAACCTAACAAATATGAACCAAAAAAATAAATCTTATCACATTTAAGGAAATTATTTTTAAAGAGAGACACCTGCAATTTACCCATTTAAAAAAAAAAAAAGAAAAGCAGTTGTGCTACTTGGGCTGAGTGATTAAATGGTTGCATGTTTTTCAGTTGCTGAATAAAGCAGCTATTTCAGAATTTTCTACTATCTAAGCTCTGGTTTATCATTTATCCATGAATGTTTATGCATAGCCACTGTAATTTTAGAATGTGCACATGAATACCACCATTTGTTCACTCATTCAATATTTGAATTTGTTGAATATGAAGCCTTCCTGGACCACTCCAGTTAGTTTCTGATCCCATATCCATGCTTAGCCATGTTGACAGCTGGCCATGGCCTGCAATGGGGTCATTTGAGGCTTCTGAAAGGCACACTCACCTTTCCTCTATTCTATAACATCAAATGTAAACAGAGAGAAGAAAAGTCTCAGCGCCTACCAAAGGCTTGCTCAATGTTATCTTGGAGATTCAGTTAATTATCTGTCAGATAGTTTAATAGGAAATGGTTTGTCCAATTAACTCTAGCTTCACAGTCCTAACTTAAAATCAAGGCTTCAAGAGGTTCTGTTTGACAGGGAGCTGTGGAAGAGGGTCAAAGAGGGAGTGGAGGAGATAACGGGGTAGCAGGAGAAAAGGGGGGACTTTGTTGGAGGGACAGCAGGAGGAAGCAAAAAGAGCCCTAGGAATGGGAGACCCTGCAAAGCAAAGGGATAAAAGCTACCAAGAACCATGGTATCATGACATCCAGTTCCGCACGTAGAAAATTCCCAAGATAATCAGTGCCCTGACAAAATAAATGCTGCAGAAGAATTTCCTGTCTGAATGGAATCTTTTTCAGCTCCAGCAGGAAGTAGTACCCTGTTATAATATCATCACATTTCTGCCACCTACCTGGCCCTTCAGCCCCTGGAAAGTCATCTTACCCCTGTGGAAGTCTGCAGATATCCCACAGGGCAGTTTTCAAATACCTGAAGCCCCACTCAATCAGAGCAGCACATGGTCATACATATTTAGGGATTTTAATCTTTCCACATAAATCACTCCCTCCAGCTACTTAATCATGTGTGACAACTTGCAGTGACTGCATCTCGTGCTCTGATTTCCCTGAAAGGTCTTGCAAGCTAAGCAGGGTTAAGCTGAGTCAGTAACTCAGATGAAAGGCACAAGAACCACACAGGAAACACACAAAATGAGTCAACACACAGCACATGGGTCCCTGCACCTCACCTCTGAACTCCCGGAAGTGGGGCTCCCCAGTGGGTCTAGAACTCTGCTGTTTCCTGAATGAGGAGGCCAGCTCTCAGGCATTACAGCGTGCCTTTCTCGCCTGTGGAAACTAAGGAGCGAGATGAGGGATCCCGAAGGGCCCTTTCAGCTTTAGTATGCTCTGTGTGCTTGCGCTCCCAATTTCCTTTAGAGGCAGATTGCCCTAATCAGAGTTATATCAGAACCAATCAAGCCAGGAGGGCAGGAGGACTGTGAATCAAACAAGGAAGTATTCTTAGACTTTATCAAGATTCCCAGGTCATTGCTGCTAGCAATAACACAATGTCCCAGCCCTTTATTATTCTGAATTTAACACTACCATAACCCATCCCATGTTTCCTTATCTATTAACTAGGGCCTGTTGGTAGTTATCTCTGCCTCCTCTGATTCTGATCGTGATTTAAAGATCCATGTAATTCCACATATTTACTTGATCTAGTGATACAGGACAAGAGAGAAGAACCAAGTGCCAATTCTTAAATCAGTAAGCTACCTGAGGCATTCTCTTAAGCATTTTTCTCATAGTAACTCATCGTAAATTTCAGGACAACCCCGAAAGGGTTGTGCAGAAGGTCACACAGACAGTAAAAGGCAAACTGGGATTTAAACCCAAGTATTCTGACTCTGGAGCCGCTCTGCTAGTCTTTGGAATTACTGAGGTTTCCACTTCTTAAAGAAAATTGAAAGTGTAGCCAGAGTTTACTAAGAAACGTTTGTTTTTTTTTAAAGGACCATGGTAGATAACAATCTGTGAAATGGGAACAAAAGCCATTGACTCTTCCTGGAGACCTGGAAGAAACAGGAGACAGTTAGGATGATTCAGTGGGGTATAGACCATAAATATTTACTAGCTCTAATCTAGCAGCCCACTTCTCAATGTGGGGGAAGAAAGCTGGTTAAGACCATAGGACACTAGGCAGGGAGTCACATCACTGAACTTAAAATTCACATCAGTGGTTGAAGTAATGATTGATGTAAGCTGGAAGGGGGAGGAGGTGAGGAAAGTTGGCATCAAAACAAAGTACAGCGATCAAGGGCTTTAGTGTCCCACAACCAAGAGTATCTCACTTAATCCTCCTGACCACATTAGGCTTCACAATCATTTTCAATGGAATCTTGGGAAAGTTAAGTAAATTGACCAAGGTCACACAATGAGTAAGTGGCAGCCCTCAATACATGGGCACGTGATCAGGTAGCCTGATCCAGAGGCTGAGCTCCTCGTCTGGACAATGCTACTTTCATGCCTCCATGCAAGAATTGGCAGAGAGAAAAGAGATTCCAGGACCAGGAAGCACCAAAAGTAACTGGGGCTTGGGAGCAAAAAGGAAGAGATTGGTGGACCTAACTGTAGAGTCGGTTTCAAAAAGAAAGACTGCAGTTTTTCTTCCCCTGAGATCAGAGGGAAAAAATAAAAGATGGCACGTACACACAACATTGTCCTAGCAAGAAAGAATTTAGCTTCTGCTAAATAGGCCTCCTTTTCTCAGGTCATCAGAGCACAAGTCATCTGCTAAGGTCTCTCTAATCCTGAAGCAAGTTGGTTGGACTTCAAGCCCAAGGCCTTGGCATGTCTAAAATAGCTGTTGTCCTGGACTCTTCTCTAAGTGAATGCAAGCATTGCTCAGCAGCTCTTGAGACCCTTTCTAAGCATATGTCATTGTTGTAGTAAACCCACGTACCCTGATTTTGTGATTTTCTTCAGCAATGGCTACAAGTACGTGATAGGAACAAAGAAAATGACTGGAGTCCTTTGCTCAGTGCTGGAGACTACCTGTAAACTCATGGATATCCCAGAGTGTTTAAGTTTTCTAGCTGCTTCTTAAATGAAAAAGTTTGGAGGCTGGTAATCCACACAGTGAAAGACCAAGGCACACTAAACATGTGTGTAACCTGGTGGTTAACAGCATGAACACTGACACCAGCTCCCATTGGTGCTTCTTGCTACCTGGGGACTTTGACAAGTTACTTAACCTCTCTGTTCGGGTTTTTTGTTTATTTGTTTTTAATCTGTAAGAATGTATTACTTGGACTTAAATCGTAAGGATGCTGTATAAAGGAAATAAAACATATAGAGCAGTTATCACAGTGTCTGAGACATAATAACTGGTCAAGCAAGGACTTCACAGATGCTTCCAGTTGCTCAATGTCTTCAGTGATGAGCATTCACTATGAGAAACGTGGTATCTCATGCATATACCTGTATGTGCCAAATCATGTCAAAGACTAGAGTCCCCCAGCCATAGCAGTGGCTTTAAATTGTCCAGCTATTAGAGACTAGTTCTTATTTTCAAAATGGTGGTGTAATGGGCTATGAGCTTGCTTCTAGGGACAGTAGCCAACTCTTTCTTATTTAATACCAATAAGACTGACCTTTCCTACTTTCTATGTCAGCCTTTCCCTCATAAAGCAAACCCAGTACACAAGTCTAGCCAGAGAGTCAATATTAAATTAAACCTAGAATTTTAAAACATTTCCCAGGTCTTTCTCAACAATTACAATCATCTTTACGCATAGACTTTGTGCGGGCTCCCAACAATTTGCAGAATAGAAGCAATGTTGTTTATCCTCCTTCCAAATCTCTGTGGCCTATTCAGCATCATTGCCTTTTATATTCTCCCAGGTGTAGGTAATTCTTGTTGCCTGGAATTGAGTTCTTCTTCTGCATAACAAAGATTTTCTTGAAAATCTGATTAGAGTACAAGTGACTTATGCATTTAGATGTATTAAAAACCTGTACCCTTAGTTTCCTAAGAACTTTCCTTTCCTAAAAGAAATGGGTTTTTTTTTTCCTTTTTTCCTGAGCAAAAAAAATAGTAAAATTCAGAAGGCTAGTGACTAAGAACTTCAAGGACATTCCTTTCTCTGAATTCTCAGGATAGTTTGTGTTCTCTTCTAGACCACATCTCTAGCCATCTCAAGTTACTGTCTCCTCCTCTTGCAGGCAGGAACAGTTTGGCTTCTCCTCCAGTACATATCAAGCTCACAGAAATAGAGCAGTGACCCAGTAAAATCTTTTTGGTTAACTGATTGACTAAAAATACTTTTTGATTAATTGATCCATGTAGTTCAGGGGACCAGGCAGTAACTAAATAATGAAGGGAGCAGAGTATCAGACATTATAGAGTAGCAGGAACTGCTGTTATATGAAAGATGCATGGCCCATCTAAAGAGGTAACTGGAACTTGGCTCCAACTCACTCTTGCTATGAGACCATGTAAGCTCTGTGTTGTTAGATGTTTCAATTTTTAAATAGAATATAGATTTGTTTTATTGTGAAATATTTCAGCTTTTAAGTTTTAAGTCAATGCAGACCTAATATAATATATCAGGTTCAGCCCACGACCAACAGCTCACAATATTTTAGAAGAAACTTCCTGAACAAATGAGACGAGTAATTCAAACTCTCTTTTATCTGTCTTTTATACCAGACCCATGGTCTCAATTCATTTTGTGCTGTTATAACAGAATGTCTGACACTGGGCAATTTATAATGAAGAGGGAGGAGAGATGGGAGAGTGGGATGAAATTGAACAAATTATGCTTTGTGCATGTATGAATATATCACAATGGATTCCACTTTTATGTATAACAACAATGCACCAATTTAAAAAAATAATAATAAGTGAAAAAAAAAAAGATATTTGTTGGCTCACAGTGCCAGAAGCTGGGAAGTCCAGTATCAAGGTGCCAACATCTGCATGAGAACATGCAGAAGGCATCATAATTCAGAAGGGATCATAATTCAGAAGGGGCAAAAGAGCGAGAGAAAGCAAGAGGGAAAAGCAGCTCCTGAGATAATGGCATTAGTCTACTCATGAGAGTAGAGCTCTATGACCTAAACATCTCTTAAAGGTCTCACTTCCCAGTACTATCACAATGGCATTTAAATTTCCAACCTAAGTTTGGGAGGAGACATATATTCAAAACATCGCAACCACCTTCACATAGATCTGTAACCTTAGCCTGCAATCCTGTTGTCTATTAACAACCACAGTTAGGCTGACTCTCATAGGGATACTCATCCTGGGTCTCTGTGAGAGTTAAATGGCACACACCAGAGTCACACAACCCACTAAGCCCTTTTAGTACAGAACTGAAATGACGGTAATTGGTAGAAACACTGTCCAGGTTAAATGTTGTGACAAACCTCTTTTTAAAGGTCCAGATGATTTCATGATTCTATTGTAGCCTCAGCAAAGCTAACTAAAGAAATAACATGGATAATCAAGTGTCATGCTTCAGATGTCAGCTGAATGTCTGCCATGGGAGAGGCAAGAAGGGTCAGAAGGAATATCCTATTTTCCCCATGCCCATCAGCTCGAAATTAATTGGTACATGGTGAAGATTCTCACTTCCTTATGAAGCATTAAAACATGCCCTGGTAAAGCAGAGACTCTTTAACCCAATAATAGATTTGCATTCTTATCAGTGCTTGTAAATTTTTCTTTGGCATAAAACTGTTTTCCTTCACCCCCTTAAAGCCTGTTTAAGTCTCAGTACATTTTCTAAAACAAAATCCTACTAAAATTCCCTAAAGACAGAGCCTATGTCCTATCAACCTTTCTATTCCCAGCACCTGGTACAATACCATCATAGAACAGAGACTCAACAAATATTTGTTTAATGAATTCATTAAGATGGAATGATTGAACTCAATCTACACCTTAAATGGTTTTACTTTATGCTAATGCTGGGGGAAGGGTATCAAAAAGAAGGGAGGACAAAGATCAACATCTTTAAATGCAACAAGCAGTGCTTTTCTTTCTTTCTTTCTTCTTCTTCTTTTTTTTTTTTTAAAGATACTTTAGAGAATTGCATGGTAATTTATCTAATCTACCCTGTCAGAAAGAATCTGAAGACACAATCCCTGCCTCGCTACTATGTCTTAGCGTGTGCTGATTTGAGGTGGCTCTAGAAGTGGAGCTAAACAATTAATTGCACTATTAAATAAACACTTTACATTCCCTTGAAAACCTTTAACAAGAGCCTCCGTGTCAGAGAAAAAAATGCTGAGGCATCAGACCCATGAAAGAGACATTAAATTTCTTTCTGCCTGCAGCCCTGTGGCAGCAGTGTCTGCTCCTCACCCCTGCAAAGTTCACAGTCTTCAACATGACACTGAGCTTGACAGAGAAATTGCAGGTACTTGAGTATGTATCTGCATTGCAACAGATGTCAGCATCACGTTTAGAGGGAAATTGAATTACAGATGGAAGGAGCTTGGGAGCTGAGAGCATCTGTTAGACGAATCTGGATTTGAGAGAATACATTTGAAAAATAAGTCTCCTCAACTTCCGAACGAACTAAAATTGTGCCTGATTCTCACTGCCATCCCCCTCCCTGGCATGCGCCCCACCCTCCCCCACTTTTCTCTCTCTCTGCCTTTTAGAAGGAGCCATAGATGGAAGTTTCTCCACACATCAAGGTGAAGAAGAAAAGTGGAAAACATTTCAGGAACAATCTGTCCTCTATATTAGTTATGAAATATCAATTAAAATGTTAGAATATTCTAAGATTCTTTTCAAATAATCCTAATACCTGTGCCTAATAAAAAATGACATGTTGTCTGGATGAGCTACCATGTTTGGTCAGCATAAAACACCTAGAACCTACATGTGACCTTTTCCATTGTCATTGTTCATTTTATTTTAACTAATGTGACATGGGACCATTCAATCCAGGGAGTTATCATTTCATTCAGCAAAGATGTCACACTCAGAGCCAAAAAATCTCAGAGGATATGTTGTGGCTCTAAATAAAATCATTCCTGATAAATATGATCCTTAAACTACACACAGGATGTGGCTCACTCCTTCCCCATCATATTCTAACAATGGCTCCACTCACACCTGACAGAACCAGTTACAATGATGTAGACTGCAAACTGCCACAGAAATGATGGAAAGCACACAGTCTATACAGGTCCACACACCAGCTGCCAGGCTCACACCCTTCAGTTATCTGCAGTCTAATCTCCAATTGTGCAAAACAGACGATTTAAAGATTTGAATCAGTGGGATAGTGATCATCCCTCTCAGTATCACTCTGGAGACCAGCTCAAGCCTGGACCAGGACAACTGTGACTAAGTGCTCTTAAACTACGATCAGACTTTAGTTCAGCCTGCCTAGGCTCCACCACTGTCACCATGAGCTTCAATTAATTGGCCTCTCAATGGCCTCCAAACACTAGTTGAAATCCAAGAGTCCTCCCGCTGTTCAGTAGAGTTCCCATTCCAACTGATGCCCATTCTAATTTTCTACTGACCCAAAGTGGGTGAAGGCAGGTGGGAGAAAAGTGAAATGCTTTACCCCAAACAGAAAGCAAGGGATAAATTCTTCCCCAAGGCACAGGATGGCTGCAAGATGAGGGGTGGCTGTTTAAATATGGGGCTGTGCAAAGATCTTTTTAAATGATCTCATGGAGATCACTGGAAGCAAGAGTAGGATCGATTAGCTATAAAAATAAAATTTGTGCCTCCCTTTACATGACTTTTGAAGAGCCTTCGCCATCACTCTCTGCCCCTTGCACAGTGACTCTCCACTTGGGAGGGGAAGCTCCCTATGTGAAGGGGCCAGGACTAAGGATTCCTGGAGGGGGTGGGGAGGGGTGTCTAATGACACTTTCCCACCACTTCACTGTAATCATGATGAATGCAACCATTTGGGCACATCTGGATAAAGTCAGGAGTGTGAGGCAGCCACATCTGGAGTCTGGTGTTATTTCATCTCTAATTTAATAGCTGACTTCCCAGTTCTGAAGCTGACAAAGGACTTGAGAGTAGAAAAATGAAAGGATGATCACAAAACTTTGTTGGCTTCCAAGCACTCCCTCTTGCCTAGGGGAAATTTATATCCTATTCCATTGAAGACACTGCTCGAGTGACAGTCATAACTCAATAAGAGTGCTCACAAGATTTTCCAGAGATTGACATTCTTACTGATGGTGTGGGTCAAACCAGTACTGTGGAAATTCTCCCTTTATGCCATCAGTTCAAGGTTATCAATTCACTGAGGGGGAAAAAATACTCATTGCCATTGTCAAATTTCCCAATCCATTTTTATTTCCTTTGTTTTCGTTAATGTTATTGATTCTTTCACATCTTTACACCATCTTAAAAATCACTTAAATTTTATTTCATTTGTTTTAAAAAGTCATTCTTGATTAAGACATCCTAAAGGGGTCCATTTTTCTTACAGTGGCTTCCATTTAAAACATTATTTCGAGTGTCTATTTTGAGTATCATTACCTATTAGCAGGTCTTTATCTTTTTCACATACAAGCCCCTCATTTTAGGCACCTTGTTCTCAGGGCTTACAACTCAGGTTAATAATATTTGCAAAAAGATTGACCAAAGAAATTGACAGTTAGGTTCAAAGTTCTCTTCATTTATCTTTGAAATAGAATTCTTTGTATGAATCTATTAAATTATCAAACTTTGGAAAACAAGGTAAATGTATGAACTGCTCCCTGTAAAATAACTTTAAATAGGTGGACACCCCAGGCTTCCAAGGATGATGCCAAGGGCAATTATTTGACCACAAAAGTGGCAGAAAAATAAAAGGCATTATCTGACAACCTGAGCCTCCTAAGGCATTGAATTGCCCCCTTGGAAACACCTAGTGAGTTCCTACTATGTGCAAAGCAAGAAGCAAGGTCCCAAAGGCCTAAAAGAAGGACTTGGAAGCAATCCCTGCACTCACAGTCACTCACCATCCAGGAGAAGAGGCAGACCCACAGATACGGAGTAAGAGAGAGGACTCAGGCCAGAAGGGATTGGGAGGCTAAGAGTGTGCCCTGCTCTGAATAATCAGAATCCAAAGCAGAATAGGGTATCCAGTTGCAATTGCTCCAAATCCCACCCCCAGAACCCACAGCTAGGGGAGTCTCCTACTCAGGTCTGCAGCTAGGAAAGGTGACCTTATGGTCAGGGACCATCCATCACAATTTACTACATTACTTATATACGAAGAAACGCAGGCCACCTCTGCAAACTACAAAAAGGGTTGGTGAGCCCTGAAAAGCACTTATTAGTCCCGGTCTGGTCTGTGAAAAGTCAGAGAGCCATGAAGCCATTTGCTACCTTGTGAAAGTGGGTGGGCGGGCGGGTGGCATAGGCTGCGCTTTCGCCTTTCATCCTACACTCCACCCACTCAGAGCCAAGGATGCTGGGTCAGAACCCCACAAACCTGCCTCCGGCGCTGGGACCACGCCCAGCGGCCTCTGCTCTGCTGGTCACTCCTCAGATGCATCCACCCCTCCTGCGGCATTTCCAACAATCCACTTCCGACTACCTTTTTATGACTTTACAACACAGTTTTTCCTCGAATTTTATGGCATTTCATTAAAGCCGCCAGAAGGTGATACTGCCCCTTTTTCTAGGAGTGAAATAAATTCACGTTTTATCGCTTCTGGAAATGCCGGAGCAGCTGTCAGGACATTTGATAGATTTTCTCAATTACAGGACTTGTGGAGCATTTTATACTTACATCTGCACCGAAGCCTAATATAGTAGATGCGTGTCTTGCCTCCCTCTCTTTTATCTTGTGCATCTTTGGCCATTTAATGACCAATTTGTTATTTTTCCCCCTTTTATTTCTCCTTACTTCTCTTTTTTTTTTCTCCCCTGCATTTTGTTTCTCTTTTTTTCTATTTGGTTTAGAGAATGATTCATTTCTTGTGCAAATTAACATTCTTGGTAAACGAGAAAGGAAAGGGAAAAACTAATCAGGATCTATAGGCAAAAAAAAAAAAAAATTTAAAGTAGATTAAAATTTAAAAGAAAATCAGTTTTTCCACAGGGGAATTTACAGTTATTGTAAGGTATACTTTGAACATGCAGTATTTATTAATGTGACATGACATATGTTGAGCTTTTTCCTAATGGGATAGAGGCTTTGAATTGTGTGACTTTTTACACTAATAAAGCTGTTCATTGGTATTTTTCTTCATTATCAAAATAGAGAATATCAGCTTTCAGTGACAAGTTGGTGGATTATTTAAAACTGCAGAATCATAGTTCCAGTGTATGCTAAATAAGCAAAAAAGGCTAATGTGTAACACAGACCTTATCAGTAGGATGTGCAGGCAGACTGTGGTTATGGCAGATAACATTTACTTCATTGGTTTTAAATGTATCATCTTGTGAGCAGAGCAGAAACCTCAGGAAGCAAATGGGTGATCAAAATATCTGTTTTCATAGAAACAATTTTCATTTAAATAACATTTCAAAACTTTGCAGTGTTCTATCCTATGTTACCAAGTATTACTTCGCCAGCAATCCTGGAGAGTAAACAAGATGAGCACGATTATCCCCCTATTAGAGACAAGGAAACTGAGGTTTTCAATGGGTCAGTGCTTTGCCCAAAGGTTAAAAGCAGAGTGTTAACTTCAATCCAGCTCTTCTAACTCCAGTTCTGATATTTTTGCTTTTGTTGTTGATCCCTCATAGAAACTGTAATTCCTCAATTTCTGCATTGAACACCCTAGTAATATACATACATGTGACTTTAAAGATTTCAAAATATGTTTCCATCAGACTTTGAAATTTCCTCTAAATCATTTTTAAATTTTTTTTTAGTTGTCAATGGACATTATTTTAATTATTTATATGCGGTGCTAAGAATCGAACCCAGTGCCTCACCCATGCTAGGCAAGGTGGTCTATCTCTGAGCCACAACCCCAGCCCCCTCAAAATCATTTTTACACCATTACTCTGTTTACTTTTTTCATAGCCCAAATCACACTCCAAAATTATATTCCTTATTTACTCACAGATACAACAAACCACCCCAAAACTTTGTGGTTTAAAAATTGACAGTTGATAATTTCTTGTAAGTCTGTGGGTTGACTAGGCTAATTTAAGTGTATAGTATAGCTGAAGTCACTCATTTTGGTTGTACTGAACTGAGAATTTGGCTGGGGCTGAAACATCCAAGATGGACTCTCATTCTCCAGGTATTATGTCCACGTAGACTTTTAACATTCCGTAACCAAGTTCAAGTTTCTTACAATACAGCAGCTGGTTTCCAAATGGGAGCCTTACAAAAACTAAAGCCCCAAAGTGCAAGAACTGTTCTAGCTTCTGCTTACATCTTGCATCATTCCCCTGCTAATGTCTCATTGGCTAAAGAAGGTCACATGGCCAAACTCAGACTAAGTGTGGGAGGGGACCCAAAATTCTGAAAAATCCTGTACATGAACCACTAGAGTTCACTAGGAGTGAACATTGTGGCAGTGTATTCCAGTAGTTAGAGTGAGAACCATGACAATGTCACCTCTATGAGAGCAGAAATTTTGTCTTGTTTACTGTCTTGGCATTAAAAGAATTTCTGGCAAATAATAGAAGCTCAGTACATTTATTTGTTAAATAAATGTATAAATGAACTAAACATAATCTAATGAATTTAGATTTTATTAACCTCATTGCCTTTTATTTTTTAAAAATCTTTTATTAGAGTCTAACCTCTTATGCACAGCCCCTCATCATTGTCTCTTTTAAAAGGTAATACAAAAGGCTGGTGGAGTAGCTCAGTGGTAGAGTGCTTACCTATCATGTGGGAGGCCCTGGGTTCAGTCCTCAGTAAGGCAAAAGTTAATTAATTAAAGATTAATTACTATGCTGACTTGTAATACTATAAATTAGTTTTGTTTCTGAAATTCTACATAAATGAATCATATAATATATACTCTTGTGTCTGACTTTTGTTACTATTGTATATGTAAAATGAACCTATGTTGCTATAGAAAGGTGCAGTTTTTCATTCATATTATAGTTTTTCATTATGAACAAGTATTAATCCATCCTATTATTGATGAATATTTGAATTGTTTCTAAGTTTCAGCTGAGCTAATATAAACATAATTATATAAGCATTTAATGTTCATGATTTTGGGTGAAAGTATGCATTTCTCTTTGGCATGTCACCTATGAGTGAAAAATCAGAAAAAGCATACACTCAAATCTAGAAAATATCCCCAAGGGTTTTAGCAAGATGGTTGTAACGTATACCCACCAGTAACATTTAGGTTTCAAGAGGCTCCACAGCCTATAATTACCTTTTTCTTTTAAAAATTATCTTTCTTTTTAGTTTCTGATGATAGATAGAGAAATTACATTGTGCTTCTAATTTACTTGTCCCTGATAATTAACAAAGGTGATTTATTAGTTTTGCTATGACTGTTGTGATAAATTACCACACTGTTGGTGTCTTAAAACAGCATAAATTTATTCTCCCACAATTCTGGAGACCAGCAATCTGACATCAAGGTGTCAGCAAGGCTGTACTCCTTCTGGAGGTTCTGTGGAGAATCAGTTCTCAGCTCTTTCAGCCTTCTGGTGGCTGTTGGCATTCCTTGACTTATGGTACTTTCTATCTGCCTTCTGGTCCCCTTTTCTGTGTCTGTCCCTACCAAAATTTCCTCTATTTCTCCCTTATAAGAGCATACATAATTGCATGATATGGTTTGGTCCGTGTGTTAAAGGATTGGTCCTCAGAATGACACTTCTTGGGAAGTGGTAGAACACTTAGGAGGTAGGACCTAGTGGAAAGTCTTTAGGTCACTGGGAGTATGCTCTCAAAGGGGACTGTGGGATCCCAATCTCTTCCTATCTTTCCTTTGCTTCCTGTCTCATGACGTAAGCAATTTGTTCTGTCATGCCCTCCTGCCATGATGTGTACCTCTCCAGAGATCTAAAGCGATGGGGCCACCCCATCATGGAACCTCTAGAAATGTGACCCAAAATAAACTTTTTTTCCTTATAACCATTTTCTCGGGTATTTCATTATAGTAACATGAAGCAGACTAACACATATAGGAATCATGCAGGGAATCCAGGATGTTTTTCCTTTCAAGTTCCTTGACTTAATCATGTCTCTTATCATATAAGGTAATGTTCAGTTTTTTAACATAATGTAATAGTCACAAGAATTAGGAAATGAATATATTTTTATAGTAATTTTTCAGGCTACAAATAAGCACAATTTGTGTGTCCTCTTAACAAGGGCATGTTCAAGTTTTTCATTCATTTTTCTGTTGGGTAATCTGTATCTAATTGATTTGCTAGGGCTTCTTTATTATTTTCTGAATACAAATTCCCTGTCAGATATATGTCTTGCAGATTTTTCTTTCCCTTGATGATTTGACTTTCCACTCTTCTAATTGTGCCTAGTTCTTTATGTAGTCCAATTTATCTCACTTTTCAATAGATTAATAAGTAAACTCAGAGAAGCCCAATGACTTTCCTAGCTACATATCTAATTAGGGAGTACTTCTTTTTTTTTTTTTTAAATTGACTAATTTTCTTTATTCTTTACTCTCTTTTTTTTTTAATTTTTTATTGTTGGTTGTTCAAAACATTACAAATTTCTTGATATATCATATTTCACACTTTGATTCAAGTGGGTTATGAACTCCCATTTTTACCCCATATACAGATTGCAAAATTACATCAGTTACACATCCATTGATTTACATATTGCCATACTAGTGTCTGTTGTGTTCTGCTGCCTTTCCTATCCTCTACTATCCCCCCTCCCCTCCCCTCCCCTCCCCTCTTCTCTCTCTACCCCCTCTACTGTCATTCATTTCTTCCCCCTTGTATTATTTTTCCCTTTCCCCTCACTTCCTCTTGTATGTACTTTTGTATAACCCTGAGGGTCTCCTTCCATTTCCATGCAATTTCCCCTNTCATGATTGCTTTCTCTATTTCTACAAGAAATGCCGTTGGAATTTTGATTGGCATTGCATTAAACCTATAGAGAACTTTTGGTAATATCGCCATTTTGATGATGTTAGTTCTGCCTATCCATGAACAGGGTATATTTTTCCATCTTCTAAGATCTTCTTCTATTTCTCTCTTTAGGGTTCTATAGTTTTCATTGTATAAGTCTTTCACCTCTTTTGTTAGGTTGATTTAGGGAGTACTTCTTAACCTTGTGTCCATGTTTCCAAAGTTTATTAGTGGATAAATGGGTTCTCTAGTGCTATAAAAAAATCACAGGATATTTCTAAATGTTTCCTTTTAGCATTTGGAATTATTTTTTAAAGATACATTAAAATAATAATTTTTTAATTAAATTGATATTTAAATTTTTATTTCTCAAAATTCCAGCTGGCTTATTTGCAAAAAAAAAAAAAATTTACAATCTGATCTTTAAAATCATAGGCAAATTTGAAAGACCAGGAAACAATTTTGAAGGAGAAAATCCAATTTCACACTTACCAATTTCAAAACTTACCACAAAGCTACAGTCAACAAGACAGTATAAAACAGGAATAAGGACAGATCAATGAAATAAAAATTGGAATTCAGAAAAGAAACTACATAAGCTTGATTGATAAATTTCAACAAGGGCGCCAAAACCATTCAATGGGAAAAGAGCAGCATTTTCAACAAATAGTCCTGCAACAACTGGAGAGCAACATGCAGAAGAAAAAATATCATACCCTTACCTCACACCATATACAAAAGTTGACTCAATGTGGATGAAAGTGCTAAATGTAAAATCTAAAACTATAAAACTCTTGGAGGAAAACATATGTATAAATCTTCATGATTTAAGTAGGGAAAGGTCTCTTATATATGACCCTACAAGCAAAAGCAAAGAAAAAAAATGAATCAAGTGAACTTCACCAAAAATTTTAACAATTTGTACACCATCAAGTAAGGTAAAAGATAGCCCAAAGAATAGGAGAAAATATTTGCAAACACGTATCTCATAAGGGACTTGTATCTAGAATATAGAAAAAACACTTGCAACTCAATAATAAAAAGAAAAGTTGACCTTATTTTAAAATAGACAAAAGATTTGAATAGGCATTTCTCCAAAGAACATATACAAATGCCCAATAAACACATTGAAATGTACTCAACACCACCAGGGAAGTGCAAATTAAAATTATAATGAGCTACCACCTGACACCAATTAGGGATGAAAAAAATAACAAATGTTGAGGAGTATATGGAGAAATTGCAACATTCACACACTGAGAGGATAGTACAGCTGCTTTGAAAAAGAGCCCAGCAGTTACTTCAAAAGAAAAACATACAGTTACCATACACCCTAGCCATTTCACTCCTAACTATATACCCAAAGAAAGGAAACATGTCCACAGAAAATTGGCATGTGAATGCTCATAGTGACGTTATTTATCCTAGCCAAAAATGGAACAACTCAAATATCCATCAACTGATGAGTAGATTTAAAAAATATGGTATATCTATACCATGGAATATTACTTCCCCACAAAAAGGAATTAAATACTGGTAAATTATATGATGTAGATTAACTTTAAACACATTATGCTAAGTAAAAGAAGCCAGTCACAAAAGATTCCATGTACACAAAATATTCAGAATAGACAAATTCATAGAGACACAAAGTAGATCAGTGGTTGCCTAAGGTTGAAGAGTTTGTAGAGGGAAACAGGCAGTGATTGCTACTGAATATAAGGTTTCTTGTTATCATGCAAAATATTCAAAAATTGATGGTGGTGATGATTGTAAATACACTAAAATCCATTGAATTGTACATTAGATAAGTGAATTATGTAGTATATAAATTATATCTAAGTAAAGGTGTTATGTTAAAAAAAATCTGTTTTTTAAGCTAAATGTAGTTCCTCACTGTTCATTAGCAATATTCTCCCCTTGCTGTGTTAGTATCTTTTGATAAATCAGAAAGCATTTTCCATATTTCGGAAATGCTGAGGGTGTTACTCTGGGCATTTGATTCATTGCAGATAATATTGATGGTACCATAAGAAAAGCCTGTGGTATAACAGAAAGAACCTGGACTTGCAGGCTTTGATATTTAATAGCTGGGTGCTTTGAGCATGTCACTTGATTTGTTTGAACCTCTATTTTTAAAATAAAGAATAAAGAATTAAGGGGCTGAGGTTGTGGCTCAGTGGTAGAGTGCTCACCTAGCATGTGTGAAGCACTGGGTTCAATCCTCAGCATCACATAACAATAAATAAAGATATGTGTCCATCTACAACTAAAAAAAAAATTAAATAATAAAGAATCAAAATGCCTCATAGACTTAAGAAAATTACATCAAAGTGCTTGCCATATGAATTTATTTTGTAAGTAATAAAGAGCATTTAGATATTGAGGAGACTGGGATTTTACTCCTAGTTCTGCCACTTTCTTACTGTCTCAGTGACTTTTGGGTAACTTACTTATCTCTGAACCTTATTTTCCTCATGGATAAAATCGGGATGGTAATAGCTAAGTTTGGTGCTATTGTAAAGATCATGTCTTTCAATCCTGCATAGTTCTTGACTTATGATAGAAAGAAGTTATTATTACTACCAGCACTAAAACCAGTAAAGTAATGGTAAAAATAAAAAGTACATGGGATTTACTACTACTTTGAAACACTGATCTGGCAACATGATGCCAATGTCCCCTCAACTTAAAACAGCTAATTTCACCACCATCAGGAGGAAAATAAAAAGGTATGTGATGCTCAATTTGGCAAGGGGGTGTGACATGGGTTGCAGGCAACAGGGAGGAAATATAATTTTCTGATCTAAAGTGTATTTCACAGAAAAAAAATCAGTTTCTAATATTTGTATTACTAAAAACCAAACACTTTATGCCTTCTACTACCTTTTAGTATTGTCTAATATTTATTAATTGCTGGCTGTATGGGTATGTGATTCCCTCTACAACTTTAATGCAGAAAGATGTACAAATATATCCTTCACATCCTTCTTTATTGTATTATAGCAAACCATCTTTAAGTCACATTCTGTTCATCTGAAATTCATAATTGTGGCAAGACATTATCTGAGCTAAAATATTTATCATGTAAATGAATAATGTAAACATAATTTTATGAAAAATGTTTATGAAAACTCATCATACATTTTGAAAATGTAACTTGTCTCTATCTTTATAGTTCCAGTTACAAAGTTACATTGTAACTGCCTATCCATGCATCTCCTCTCCTAGACAGGGCCCCTGTCCATAAAGAGCTCAGAACTTACTTATTTTTATATTTCTAATGCCTAGTGCAGGGCCCAGAGTTCATTCAATAAATATTTACTGCAGTCTTGCCGTTTCAAAGGGCTATGCTCTGAATACATCTGATTCCTTTTACTTAAAAGCAGCTAGTGTGTATATCAAAAAATATTCATTTGGTGGTCCACGCCTGCAATGCCAGTGGCTTAGGAGGCTGAGGCAGGAGGATCCTGAGTTCAAAGTCAGCCTCAGCAATTTAGTGAGGCCCTAAGCAACTCTTTGAGACCCTGTCTCTAAATAAAAAATAAAAAGGGCTGGGGGTGCAGCTCAGTGGTTAAACACCCCTGGGTTCAATTCCTTGTACAAATTTTTTTTTCATTTTCCTTTTTAAACAACTTTATTAAAAAAAATTATGCTGACCTTATTCTGTTTCTGAAAGTTGTTAAACTTCCATCTGTACTGCTTAACAAAATGTTGTATAATTCAGATTTTTCACTAATTTAGTCTTTTTCCATGAACTAATCTGAATTAGTGAAACTTCACTGTGTTAAACCAGTTTGGGTTTTCAGTTTGAGATTTATATGCATTTTCTTGGCCTCAGACTTTCATACCCAATAAATCCACTCCTGGTTGTTTGTTTGTAGTGATGGGGATCAAACCCAGAGCCTTGTGAAATTAAAAAACCTTCAAATCTAAAAATCCTCAAACTTCAAAACATTAAAATTAATTTTTTAAAATTAAAAATAGGAGGAAGAAACATTAGGATGCCAACTTGAGTGAAAAGGTGTTCTGGACCCCACAGTTAGGATGGTGGGGCTGGAGGAAGAAAAGTCATTGCTAAAATATAGGTCTAAAGTAGAGAAAGTGAAAAAACATGGACTAGAGCCCTATCACCTGACATGCCAGCATTGTACTCATCTGTTATCTAGTTCACAATCAGTTGGGGATCAAGGTTGGGGGTGGTTGTTCCGTTGCTATTATTGTTTTAATAGTTGGTTGGTTTTTATGCTGTAACATACCCAGAAATCACCCTCCAGTCTACTCTACATTCTCTTGACGTGTTCATGGTTGATGAACTATCTGCATCGAGCTGGAACCCAGTTCTTCCACAGTCTTATTAATATCTGTATTTTCTTAAAGTTCTGTGACCATTGTTCCTAAATTGATTGGTGTGTTGCAAAAAAAAAAAAAGAAAGAAAGAAAGAAAGATGATTGATACAGATTTCTATATATTCAGGGCAATATTAAGCAGAGAGGGAGAGAGGGAGAGGGAGAGGGAGAGGGAGGGAGAGAGAGAGAGAGAGAGAGAGAGAGAGAGAGAGAGAGAGAGAATATTTTAAAAAGTCCTTCCTGGTAGTAATTAGCTTCATTCTGCACACAATATTGCATTATCCTTGTCTTGACAGGCAAAGGTTGCCCTTGTTCATAAATTTTTATCCTACCCACAGACTAATCTAACTATAGTAAATAATTTTCTCAATTCGTATTCTGCTTTTCTCCAACCTGCTCATTATTTTCTATATTTTTGCAATAAGCACCACAAAATTGCATGTTTCATCACCAATTCAATGTCTCCCTAAATGATGCATCTCTCAGTCAATTTTTTACCCGCCCTGCATCAAAAGTGCTATATCCCTCTGTCTTCCACGCCATAAAATCTCTATTCAATAAAGAGTAGTTAATTTTTGATCAGGGAAGTGGGAGTTGTAATGTTTTTACAACACTGGCAATATTACAGGAATAGAGAAGCAATATTTTATTTGTCAGTGTGGGACATTGGAAAAAGTATTAGGTTGGGAGTCAGAAGATCTAGAAACCTGTTGGCTGTGTGACCTTGGGCAGGTCCCTGCATCTTTCTGAGCTCCGTATTCACCATTTATTAAATATCACCCCCCTCCTCAGGTTATTTAAAGGCTCAAATAAAAGAAGTAAAGCATTTATAAATTGTAAAGAGCTACATAAATACCAGATGTTGTTATTTCAAAAACATAAATTTTTGAACACCCAGCTGCTATTCCATGGGCATGTGGCAACACACTACCAAAGGAAACATACAAGGTGAAGCCACCCTGTGGGCCCCCGTATTTCCTATTTGTCCCCAGGTAAATCCTCCTTCTCCGTCTCTGTGGGTTTTTGTGGTGGTGGTCTGTTTTTGTTTCTACCGTCTGAGTTATTGATCTTGTAGCTTTCCTCAATAAGGAGAAGTGAAAAGTTTCATAGGCAGAAATTAATCTCCATACATGCTATCATTCCATCATTTCGCTGCACTGAGGGAGACAGCCTACAGAACCTGAAACCTGTTTTTAAAGACCTCGGTGATATATGAACATTCATTTCCAAGCGCTCCCACTAGAGTCATTCTGATCTGGGGCGCTCCAGGGACTGTTTGAACGCGGTCTATATGAAGTCGTTTCTCAGGCACTTCTTCTCAATGTCATGTAGCCAACAGGCTGAATCAACCACATGCAGTAATGAAAACATCCTGTATTTATAGCAGTATTTCTCCAAGGAACATCCTTCAGCAGGAATGCCTGAAAGTGTTCTAAGAATTGAAGGACGTATTTCAGACGTGTCTAACCTGTCTCCGAACCCCTATAAAAATGGTCAGGATACCAAATTGTGCCTTTCCCCGCTGTAAAATGAAATGGGAGAGTTGTTTGGCTTTATGACTGTCCATGTCATTGTGTCTTTTTGTTATTACATGGGTGTAAAAAAATAAATAAAAATAAGCTATATTAAGCATTATGCCATGTCACCACCTCACCAAGCAGCTACATAACTTCAGCTGTGAATTTTGTTTTATCTTAAGGAATCTTTTGAAACATCAGTCTGTTCAAAATAGTCTACAAGCATGTAATTTTTTTTTTATTCTTCCCTAGACAAAGCTCTTGGCATCCAGAAATACTGGAAGAAGAAGAATAAAAGATAGGGAAGATTCATAGCAAACCAAAGTTTACATTTTCACTTCTTTAAAGTGGACTTCGACTAGATAGATGTGCTTTAGGATACTTGAAATATCACACACACACATACACACACACACACACACAGCAGTTAATTATTTCATTATGGAAGATGGAATGCATTTTTTTCAAAATGTTTCCCATGGACAGCCCTTATTCAAAGTGACTTAAGAGCAGATTTCCAGAATTTCTGGGCTAAGGAGTTATACTGATCATTTCCTTGGTCATTGAGGGGAAAACAGGGGGACATCCCCCAGGAGAAGACGTTTACACCCCAATAGTCACATAAAGGTTCTCTGTTTCAGAAAGGACCCCATTTGGAGATTGTTGGAGGTAGATTCAGTCCATTGAATCCTTACTCAAGGGTGACCCAAATAACAGGATTTCAGCCATCTTCTTTGCTATCTAAATGTATATTTAAATTTAAAGAGGTGAAGCAAGTGGAGCTAAGGAGTGTCCCTTGAACACTAACATCATAAAGACTTACACACCACTCTGTCTTGTGCACCTACTGAGTGACTAGTGCTAAAAAGATATATGATCTGCACTGTCTTATTTCAGTATGGGGAAAAAAAAAATGGATCTGTTCTCTCCACTCCTCTTATTCCTCTCCAGCCCCACCCACCCTCCAAGGAAATGACTTCAATATAGCAGTCAACAAGAACAAAAGTTTGTCTTATGGATGCTGTACTCTGAAGAATCTAGAATAACCATGCCTATACTATAGAGGACTTCAGGATCCACCCTCTGTTCCCATGATCCACCTTCTGTTCCCCTGATCCATCATGATGGCCTGCTAAAGATGGACACATAAGCAAGAGTTGCACCAGACTTTGGCAATCCTAATTCTAGAAAAATGGAGCTAGGACACAGTGGGGAATCAGAGGTAGAAAAGAAAAAAAAATGTCTCGGATACCTATCAAAGACTGATACAGACCTGAAAGGCAACTTAGGAGGAAGTTTCGCATTTCACTCTGAACTTTGTACATATTGAAGATATTGACGACTACCTTAAATGGAGCTCTTCTAAATT
The DNA here is from genome assembly GCF_001458135.2 of Marmota marmota marmota. Lineage (NCBI taxonomy): Eukaryota > Metazoa > Chordata > Mammalia > Rodentia > Sciuridae > Marmota > Marmota marmota. Next base: position 26,345,651 of record NW_026000005.1, read on the forward strand.
AAAGACTGTTTCTCAAGACTTTTTAGATGTTTCAGGGTTATAAAATCCTTATTGTAGCCTTCAAGGTCCAAAATAAGAAACAGAAGCCCTGAGAGATTTAAGTAACTTGCATAAGAACACAGAGATAGCATGAAGCAGAGCCAAGATTCTAGCCAGGGTTGCCCGACTCCAAAGCCTATGTCTTAGTCACCACCCAACCCAACATACCCTCTCATCAGGGACAGCTCTCCTGCCATGCTTCCTCTATCCCCCTAATGCACCTGTGCTATATAAAAATTCAACATTTTTTCATTCTCTTTCCACAGTTATTTGTGTTGATGGGGTGCTTATTCACATATGTCTGGTTGCACCATAGAATGTGAAATCACTTCCTCCACTATTCATCCCACATTTATTCAACACATAGCTTCTGAGTTCCTAAGCCAAACCAGGCATTGTGCTGGGTGCTTAAAAAAGTCACAGTCCACTGGAAGAGATCACATTAAAATGAAAATAAGTGCTTGGTTTCCCATGGTACAGTAAGGCGTAACCAAGAGATTAGAGCTTGCTTATTGAGCTGCAATCCAAAACCACATTATTGGGCTATAATTTCCTATTTGATTGACAAGAAAGGACTGAGCAACTGGCCCAAGGTCAAGCAGCTCGTCAGCAGCAGTTCATTTCACTTACTTTATTGTCTCTGACATACCGTGTTTTTGTGATTCACCCCCTCTTAATAGCCTTATGTAATGTTCGAACATATTTTATGTTTTACAGACATTTTTAAAATTTAAGGCCAAAGAAGCAGAAGCATCAAAAGCTAACATTGGGCTAGATCACATTTTGGCTGCCAGCTTTAAGGACAGCAGCACTCCTACAAGGTTTGGCTTTCCCCCAAGCATGTTTCCAAGCTGTAGAAGCAGTTAATTCTACCCTAAATGCATACTGTGTCCTCATCTCCTCAGTAGCCCTCTATCCAGGCTGAGACTTAATTGGTTTGGGTTGGGTAATTCATAGTGCCTCATTAGGGCATCAAAACACATACTAGACTCTCCAGTAATTTTCTCCCCTGAAAGAACATTGATTGGCTCCTTCACTGGGAAAAGAATTAGCTAAAGAACTCTTGGGTTTACGCAGAGATTAAGTCCACAATGGATAATTTTAAAGTGTATTGTACAATCAGATTTCTTTGAGCCTATCTGTCTATCAAATTTCTCTTCTCTTGCTGAAATTTCTTGCATGCTGACCCAATAGCAAGTGACTTCCTAGTTACCTTGCAGAAATTATAAAACTCTAGGTGTTTCACAGTTTTCACTTGCCAGTCTCCTGGTTTTCTTTGTAGGAGATGTACTTTGTTAATGTATTCATAGGTAAACCACCCAAAGATGGCTTTTCTACTAATTCTGATCATTAATTACCTTCTTTTCCCACTTTCACTATAACAGGCTTAGTCAGAGATCCATCCATAACTACTTCCATCTAAACATTAAAGCATGCTAAATATGAATACCCACAATCTTGTTATGTTTTCCAGTTGAAAAATGGTATGTGAGCTCTGTAACAGGGCAAGTTAAAGGAGCTGGAATGCTGATGTCCTTGGAAGCAGTCTCCAGAGGTGATTTAGTAGACAAGTACCCAAGTTTCCTTACCTCTCAGATGGGACAACTCTGAGGTATGTTTTACACTTTCCCAGAGTTCCTATGCAGAATAAGTGATGAGAGTTTGATAATGCAACCTCTACTGGTCTCCTGTCTTTATTCTCTTTTCCTTCATTCCACCTCCCAAATATCCACTAGGATTTGATTCCTTGTACCAGGATCTATTCTAAGGAACCTGAAGTGAAATACTCACCATAGTCCAGTCAATATTAATCTTTCACCACCTGACATTTAAGTCTTGGGGTCATTTAACATCTATTCTGACATGGAGAGGGGTGGGATTTTTCCAGTTGACTCTGTATTCATTCACCTTATGAGCTAAACACATCTGGTTGGATCTGGGGCTTAATGAAGTAGACTTACCATAAGTCTGTTTCACCAAGGTTCACACCCATTTATCCCACTCCTCAGTATATACTAAAAGGACTTAAAAATCAGCACACTACAGTGAAGCAGCCACATCAATGTTTATAGCAGCTCAATTCACAATAGCTAAGTTATGGAACCAACCAGAGTGCCCTTCAACAAATGAATGGATTTTTAAAATGTGGTATATATACACTATGGAATATTACTCAGTCATAAAAAAGAATTAAATTATGGCATTTGCCCATAAATCGTGGATCTGGAGAATCTGCTAAGTGAAATAAGCCAATCCCCCCAAAGGCTGAATATTCTATCTAATATCAAGATGCTAACATACAATAAGATGGGAGGAGAATAGAAGTTCAATAGATCAGACAAAAGGGAATGAAGGGAAGGGAGCAAGGATGGGAATAGGAAAAATAGTAGAATGAATCAGATAAAACTTTCCTATGTTCATATATGACTATAGCACCAGTGAAATGCCACATCACATTCAACCACAAGAATGGGATCCTAATTAGAACACGTTATACTCCATGTATGTATAATATGTCAAAATACACTCTACTATGATGTATATCTTTAAAAAAATTTAAAAATAATGTATTTCACTGAGTTTCAAAGAATTTTCTGGAAAATCACTTACCCTAAGAGAAGAAAGAATTGATAGCTACCGGCTTTGTCCAAGGACGCTAGATCAGTGTGGGTGAAAGGAAAGGAAGTAATAAGGAGAATTCTGAGGAATGCCTTAGTGTTTCTCCTACATTCTGTTACTCAAGATATCCCCAAGCCACCCAAGCATTCTGAAGGTCTTCTAGTTAGAATGGTGGGGGTGAGGGGAAGGAGGGCCTTTAAAAAGAGAGAGTGAGCAAAGTAAATAAGAATAAATTAATGGTTGCCTTTCTATAGCTGCTGAAGGAGGTCAGAGCAGAGACCTGTCTTTCTACTATTAAAAACTACTTTCACCCTCAGGTTGTTATGTCATGGGGGAAATATCAGTAAAACTTCAGCCAGCATCCCACAAACATGACTTCCTGGATAGTAGGTAGCCTGCCTTGGTGAACCAAGATGTCTGATTCCTAAAAACCCGCAACTGCTTTTCTCAAAAGAATATTCTAGAACTTTCCTACTAGAAAACAATACAAAGCCACTGCCATCTCCCCAGTCATCAAAATACACATTAGGCATATTGATACTGACAGTCTTAAAGGCACTGACCTGCTGGCTTTCTTTCTTATGACTTACTTTCTTCCAAATCAGATATGATCCCTAATATCAGCAGGTACAAAATTGTGAATGGTACCTACTCATGGGATTATGGATTCTGAATCCTCCAGGAGTGTCCCATAATGCCCCTGTCAGCTGGATTTGCCTTTGGGCATCTAATTTAACTGACAAATCCGAGGAATCACACGGAGGCAGCCACTTCCCCAGCGACTTCACAGATGGGAGCCCCGCAGTGAGTAAGTTATTCCAGCAAGTTTGACGTTACCTTATGTTGAACATTCTCCTGACAGGTCTGCTCATTCCTTAATGGCATAAAACAACTCACTGTTATTAGGCATGAGTCTCCCTTGACTTGATAAATACCATGGCCCCTTTTCTGGCTGTTTTAATGGATGTCCTAAAGGCATCTGAAAATGGCATTTTACATTTGGCAGAAGCTTATCAACAACAATTTTTTTCTAATTAGCCTTAGAAGCTTCAGCCTTAAATGCATAGGGTCAAATATTCCAACAAGTGAAGGATATCCAACTCTGCGGATGAGTGCCCTTTTGAGAGTGAACAGAAGTAGGGAGGGCATTCCTACTGCCTGAGCACATGTGGGCACATTTTGCAAAAATCAACTTAGCTGCAAATTTAACCAGAAATCAAATCATGTCTTGGCATTATGCCTAGCAGGCATTATATAGTTGTTAGTTTCAATCACAAGAACAATTATTTCAAGTTATGGTGCAGACCAGTTTTGAAAGTCCTCAGGCCAGCAAAGTCTTCCTGGGATGCTGCTAACTGCAAAATCCAGTAGATGAAAGAAGTGCAATACTTTATACTTTCAGCTTTTATTAATATTTTGTCAGTCAATTTGGCAACAGGCACAGAGTCTTGGCACTACACCAAACACCATGTGTATAGTGCTGAGAGAATACAAATGAATGAGGAAGACATGACCCATGGGTTCAGACAATCTGAAGTCTACAGAGAGAGAGTCAGACTGTACCAAGTATGCATGCCCAAAACTGGAAGGAAAATGCAAAATTCTATATATAAGATGAGCTTATGAATGTAAAGCGGATTGTTCCATACCAAAGAGGCCCAAGGTAAACACTAGGTGAGAAGTAGCTATTTACAAATTTATAAAAAAGCTTAAATTCATAATTACATAAATACTAAGAGAGAACAAACTCAAGTTAGAAGGAGATGAGTTCTGAGTCAGATTATAAAGATTTGGAGGGTCAGATTGGAGCAGAGAGAAGACAGGAACATTGATATCAGGAGAAGCCACTAAAGCCACGATGCAGGGCAGAAGTAGGTCAATTTCATGCAAGGGCAGCAGGTCTGACCAGCCTTGAACAAAGACTCCATCAAAGAGAGGTTAAAATAAGAAGTTATCAAGATGGGAATGTGGGCATTCACCTTGGTGGCTAGGCCTTAGAGGTCAGATTTGATAGAGTCAGAAAATAAGGAAGTACTGTAGGTTCTTTAGGAAGGACAGCTACATAATTTTCAGGTGCCAGGGAAAAATGAACAAAAAGGAGCTTTTGTTCAAAAAATTATGAAGAGGGCTGAGGCTGTAGCTTAGTGGCAGAGCACTTGCCTAGCAGTGAGGCACTGGGTTTGATCCTCAGTACCACATAAAAAATAAATAGACAAATAAAATAAAGGCATACTGTCCATCTACAACTACAGAACAAAATATTTTTTAAAAAAATTATGAAGAATTTCAAGACAATGACAGGAAGAGTATTAAACCAAGCATGTGACTCCCCTGAGCACAGGGCCCTGTGGAAATGCACAGGTCATGTGCTCGAAAAACCCGTTGTCAGAAAGTGATGAGGAAGATGGTTCCAGAGGCCAATGATAACAGCATCTGCTCATGAGATGCACTGGAAAAGCAGGCTATTTGAGAGAGAGAGAGAGAGAGAGAGAGAGAGAGAGAGAGAGAGAGCGCCATGAGATAACTCTTGATTGTCACTTGCCAGAAGACTCTACAGAGAAAAATCTGGGGGAAGTTGACAATAGATAAGATGTAAGACATAAAGGAGAAAAAAAGGTTTCAAATAAACTTAAGTTAAGCAGGAAGATTAGAAAAAGGGAAAATACAGTAAGGATTCTTTGAAGTGACCAACTCATTTCATTAACTGATGGTATTACTCCCTCTGCAATATGTGCTGACTGATGTCCCAGCACACTGCCTGCCAGTACCAGATGGAAGCTCCAGAAGGACAAAGGCTTCTGTCAATCACGTTCATTTTCACATACTCAGGCCCCAAACAGTGCCTGGCCTATAGTAGTCACTAAATAAATACAGGACTGAATGACTAACCTGTGTCTATAGACTGCCCTGTAGGATTCTGTGATTTCACTCCTGTAAAATGAACTCTTTTAAGATTACCTAAAGTCCATTACTCTCCCACACCTGCTAATGACATTTGTATTTGTTCTTGTAATCCCATGATTTAATCAGTTATAGAAACTAATGAAATGTGAGTGTGGAGAGAGTTTTTTTTTATAAAAACTTGGTTGAACTCTTGGAAAGACTTAATAATGGTGGGTTAATGGGGGAAATACTATCATTTATATGTGGGAAAGAAAACTTACAGAATGGGTGAAATAAACAAAATTCTAGAACTCTTCACTCAAATTGCTTTGCAAAGGTCCAAGTTCTCATCCACTTTAAGCAGACTAAAACGGAATACTGTAGACTGTTACAGATGTGTTTAATATAAGTGAGACAATGAAGACTTCAGGCAATAGACCCATACATAAAGAAGCCTCAATGCTATATCCAAAGACAGGTGAAAGGCTATAACTAATGACAGAATGCATTTATCCTTTTTCAATATTTTTTCTAACTGAATATTTTAAGGAAGTAGCCAACCACCAGATCTGATTGTATCATAGAAGAATAAATTGAAATAAAATTGAATAAACAAACAAATACATAAGCTAACTTAAGGGAAATAAACCAAAATGTCAGCAAATTAGGCCAATTGTTAATTATAGATTATCATTATGCATATTATAATTATAAATTATAGATAACAAGTTTATATTTATAATTTCCATTGTATATACCTTAATTTGTAGATTATATTGAATATATTTTAAAATTTCTATTGACCCAGTTATTTGCATTTCCTATCCTGAGAAGTTCCTTCCTGATATCAAGTTACCTGGAAGGTGAATTTTAACAGCATGCTGCTTGTTGAGCAGAAAATTGCTTTGAAAAGATGTCTTATAGAAAATCCAGGAAAGTCCAGCAAAGTACCCCACAATTGATTATACTGCCCTAATTAACAGGTAGTGGAGGGCCCTAAACTCAGTGCCTTTTTAACCATCAAAGGTATGAGTTCACCCAAAAAACAAGTATCAGTTCCCTTGAGCAGAGAGAGTGATGAGAAGGAAAATTGATAAGCTCTTTGTGATAGGCAGATGTCTCTTTAAGAGGTCCAAGCCCTCATCTCTAGAACATGAGTATGCTTCTTTCATTGTCAAAATTCACCTTGGAGATGTAATTAAGTTTATGGGCCTGGATTATCCAGGTGGACCTAATCTTATCCATTAGAAGCAGTAAATTGCATTTTCTGTTGAATACTTGCAATAAAGTTCAGGCCACATGTAGCCAAAATATGGTACCTTAGCATTTGAGAAAATAACAGAAGGATGACATTCACCTTCCTTTACCCCATCTCCCCTGAAGTAGGCCATGAAACCCAGCTGACTATCCCCTGAAATGGGCCATAAAGCCTTCACTCCAGATGGACCACCCTATACTGAAAAAAATGATCTAATCTCTAAAGACACAGGAACACAGAGAAGTTGAGCCAACTGGCTTTACTGTTCCCCCAATTTATTTTCCATTAGATTATACCCCTTTATCCAATCATAACTCCCCCCGACAGTCACTCTTTCACCAAACAGCATAAAAACACAGAGAGATGTCCCTCTTTCTTTGGGTCTTCATTTCTGAAGCCTCCCATGTCACATAAAACTTATACTAATTAAATATGTATGCCTTTCTCTGTAAAATCTGTCTTTTGTTATTGGGGTGTTAACTAGGAACCTAACAAAGGATGAGAAAAGAAATCTTCCCACGCCAGGCTCAATGGCATGATCCCAGCTACTTGGGAAGCTGAGGCAAGAGGATGGCTCCAGTCCAGGAGTTCAAGGCCAGCCTGGAATACCATACTGAGACCCGTGTCTCCAAAAAAATATTCTTCTTCCTTTAACATTGAACATTTATTTTAGATATGTGTACTGATTTCCTAGAACTTTGAAAGGAACTCTTTAAAAGTGCAAATAAAATTAACACACAGTAAGAGACAAGCACTACAGGAACATTGACCTGAGCAGCAGCCAGCAGAATTCTGTCAAGTACAGGTGAGTGATTAGCATAAGACATCAACCCAGAGAAAATCCCTCTTTCCTCCCTTCCACTTTTACTGCACCATGGTTTCTACCCAATATATGACTCTGTGACTGCTCACCCTCTCCTTCACATAAGGAATGGCTCAGAGTCCTGGATCCCTGTTTGACACCTGTATAGTTCTTCCCTGATGAAAACCCTAATGCAGTTGATTTTCCTCCAAATGTGTGCAAAACACATTATGCTCCTTTGATCAAAATTATGCAAAGAAACAGATGTTTACTTTTCATTATATCTTACAGAAAACAGTTGGTGTTTGAATGACCTTTCTGGTATTTCATTGTCCTTGTCCTTTAAATTGTTTGGTGGGGAGGCTGTGCTTGTGCTTTTGTTTCTTGATTTTTGTTAGATTGTGTTCTTAGACTGATCTTAAATATTCGAATATTGCTTTGATTTTCCATTTCTACAGTAGAAGGGCATGTTTTAGTCAGCTTTTTTGCTGCTGTGACTAAAAGGCCCAACCAATACAATTGTAGAGGAGGAAAAAATTATTAGAGAGCTCACGGTTTCAGAGGTCTCAATCCATAGACAGTGTGCTCTATTCCTTGGGCTCCCGGTGAGGCAGAACAACATGGCAGAAGAGTGTGGCAGAGGGGAGTGGCTCACGTAATGATCAGAAAGCATAGAGAGAAAATCCACTGTCCAGATACAAAATATATACCCCATAGCCATGGCCCCAATGAACCACTTTCTCCAGCCACACCCCACCTACTTGCCTCCAGTTACCACTCAGTTAATCCCGTCTGAGATTAGTTCACTGTTTAGGCTAAGGCTATAACCCAATCATTTCTCCTCCAAACCTTCTTGCATTGTCTCACAAATGAGCTTTTGGGGGACACTATATCTAAACCATAACAGGGCACCACAAATTTCAAAGGATTAAAATAATGATCATTTATTGTCTCACAACATTCATGGGTCAATAGTCTTGGCAGAATGAGGCTCAATTAGTTTCTCTGTTCCAGGGGCTATAAGACCCAGACAAGGTTTGGGCGAGCTATTTTCTATTTTTGGAGGCTTTAAGAAACAATTTTCTGGGAAGTTCATTCAGGTCATTGGCAGGATTTCCTTTTTTCAGTTGAAGGATTGAGGTCTCTGATTTTGCTGGCTTTCAGTAGAAGGATGCTCTTAAGTTCCCAAGATCTCTCTCTAGAACTTGCAAGTGTCCCTACAGCTCAGAACAATCAACAGTACTTCAAACTCTTCTTACTCTTGGAATTTCTCCTATTCTATTTTATCTCTCTGCCTCCAACCAGAGAAGAGTCTCCGCTTTAAAGGGCTTGTATGATTAGGTTGGACTCACCTGGATAATCCAGTTCCAGAACACTAATTACATCTGCAAAGTCCATTTCAACATGCAGAGTAACATACCAGTTCCAAACATAAGGGCTTAGACCTCTTTGGGGGCCACTCTATTACACAGAACTTATCGATTTTGCATCCAGAGGAACTCATGTTTTTTGAAAGTAAAAGAGACTAAATTTGGGGACTCCTTTACCTGGTCATTAGAGCAATATATTCAGTTGTGAGGTAAGAATATTTCACTGGGCTTTCCTAGAGTTTCCATAAAACATCCTTCCAAAGCAATTTTTACTCTCGGCTCAACAATCAACACTCCAATTAAAATTCAACTCCCAGGTAACTCAATATCAGAAAGCAACTTCCCAGGATAGGGGTCAATAGAAATTTTAAAATATATTAAATATAGGTATAGATTAATGTCTTAGCTCAGTTGTTTTATTGGTTTGTTTATTAATTTTCTTCTCATAGTTCTATGGAGCCTGGGAAGTCCCAGATCAAGGCTTTGGCATTTGCCATCCAGTAAGGGCCTTCTTGATGCGACCTTACATGGCAGAAGGCAGAAAGGCAGAAGAGACTAGCTAAGTTCCTCCAGTTCTTTTATAAGCCACTAATCCATTCATGAGAGTAGAATTTTCATGACCCAAAGTCCACACCTCTCAATATTGTTGTATTGGGGCTTAAATTTTAATGTGAATTTTGAAGGAACATGAACATTCAAATAGTAACAATTAATTTACAAATTAAAATAAAATTAGCATATAAATACAAATTAAGAGTATATGTTAAGATAAATACATTAAAATGATAACATTCTGATTGATACATTGATACCAACTAAATTTAGTTATAAGACTCAATAACCAAAACAATGATCCTAACTAAGAATACTTTGAATGTCTTGCTTCCTGACATTCATATGGTAGTTTTAACAAAGGTGATTTCCCTGGAAGTTTGAGTCAACAGATGCATACTGCATTCTCATCCTGGTCCCTCTTTCCACAAGATCAACATTGAAGGTGGATACTGGAAAATAATTTTATACAAGTACATGAGCTTTTCTCCAAAACTGCTTATCAAGACAGAAAGAATTAGAAGGACAGGAACTTGTGTGAGGACACTAGTAGGTAGGGGTGAAGAGAGGGGTATTGAGCTACTCTGTAAGAGGTTCTATTTACCTGGCCTGCCTTGCTCATAATTGCTTATAAGATTTATTTGCCATCTCAAAAAATTCCTGGAGACACTCTTTATCAATGGATATCACACAGATAACTAAATCCCACACTGTGGAATGAAAACTACACACACACACACACACACACACACAGGTATATACACATATGCACATGTTATATGTGTGTATATTTAAATAGGTTCTGGGGTACATCCACTGGGCATACATGCCAGCTGTATGCCCAGTGGGTGTACCCCAGTGTTCTAAACCCTGTCCTTTTGTCATTCTGCCACCTTGGTTTTCGAGCTGCCATTATATTATTATTTGACACTAAATACTTTTCTTTCAAATACTTCATCACAGTTGAATTCCTGTAACAGGTGCTCTGCATCTGCTGCTCCATCATCTCACAATAGACTTCTCAAAATTTTACTTTTATTACTTTATTCTGTATTATTTCTACTTTTTCTTAATTTGTTTATTCTTGTTTGTTACTGTATTACTTTTAATACTGGGCTAGAATTCATACACTCTCTGTATGCTCTAAAATCACCAGTTTAGGAAGAGAACCAGGAGGTCAATGAGCAATGAAGAGCCACTCACCAAATTCCAATTTCAGCTGGACACCATGAATACATCATAGAACAGGTCAACTGCCCGGAACTTTCATAAAAGCTTGGTTTTCATTAGATTCCCCTCCAACTTTTTCATAATCTAGGCTTCCTGCCCTGTGTTGATTATGTTTCTGACCCAAAACCAACAAACTAAGAGGCTGCACGTTGTGATGGAAAGTGTCCTGGACCAGATGCCAAAAACCATGAAATTCAGGGCCAACTCTAGAGCGAACCAGCTGTGTGACCTTGAACAAGTCACTGTGTTTCTCAAAACTGTCATCCCTTCATGTTTTTATTGAATAGTTAATAAAATTATGTCTGTAATTTCTCCCAGACCACAATTATGTCATCCTTTGACACTAGATGCCTTTCTTCTTACTAGAAATATACCATGTATAACAACATAGCTTACAACTAAGTTTTTGACTACTTCTTACTAAATGTAAATTACTACTCTTGAGCTATATAACACCAAAAATAAACAATATGTGCAATTTCAAAAACAAGTTTGTTAAACTTATTATTTCAGGTATGATTCAGCAAATGAAGTATTTAACACACCACTGTGAGAGCAAAGCTTGCTTTTAAAATTTAGCAAATAAAAGCTGGATCTGAGAAACCAGCTAAGATTGGCAGAGGTCCATCATCTTTATGAGAGTAGAGGGATTTAAAATATACCATTTGTCAAGGAACAGGGTAGATAATCTGGAACAAGAGGGCAGGGGGTGGTAAATTGGTGGGAAAATTTAAGATACATTTTTCCCCAGCTGTTTGATTTTTCATGCTGTTGAGTTTTAAGGTTACAGAATGTAACCAGAATATGAAACATCACCAGGAAGGAGGAAGGGAACTCATTTAATATTATGTTAGTTGTAGAATTATAACTAGGTATAAAACAAAGAAAGTAGTTATCTATTATTCATTCTTTCTGAATAGACATTTCCTGTCTGTGAATACAAAGCATGATTAGAGTTCACCTGCTGAAACTCAGAGATGCTCCAAGAGAACATTTCATTTTCATTTGATCTGACCTTGTATATGATAATGGAGCCTCTTGAAAACACTGACACTTGTCTGTTCGCTTTAGATTGTACCCCTGAGAATGATTTCTATCCCTGACCTCAAAGGTGGGGAAATTAACCTCCAAGGGTCTCAGTGACTTGCCAAGGTTGCTGCAAGGCTCTGTCTTTAGGCACCCCTGAAGAGGTCTGGACATGCAAACCTTTCAAGCTTATTATCTACTCTGTCTATAGGTGACTTCCCATATTATATGAAGGATTTTTCTCATGGATATCTGAGCACACTCAACCTACCAGTGCAGAATGACCAAAAATTAACCTACATCCTTCATTATGCCAAGTGTCCCTCGCTGCTGAGTGAACCTGCAAATTAATGAAAAGTAGATTCTCAGCATGATTATAGAGGAGAAAATGTCCCAGCAATGATGTGGTGCCAGACACAGATGTACTGGTCATAGTGTACCAGATACAGATAAACCTTGTGCTTAACTGCTGAATCAGGTGTTTTTTGACAAGGCCCTGATCTTAACCAAAACATAGAACCCCAAACTGCAAAGAATCCCAATAAACTGAGATCAGACCTACTTGGTTTTCTTTTTGTTTGTTTGTTGTTGTTGTTATAGTTGTTGTTGTTTTGTAAGGGTAAAAGAAATTGAAGTTAAAGTGTAAAAGTTAAAGTGTAAAAGACCGGGCATTGTAAAGTTTCTAGGCTGCAAGGCCTGAGTTAAAATGTAAAGGATTAGGTATTGTTAACCTGAAATTCCTGTGGCTGTTAAGACAATGCTTGGAACCGCCCAGTAAATATTCCCCCTGACTGCTTGGTTGTTTAATAACTCAGGGCTCTGTATGATCTTGCACATAGGCATTGCAGGGCCTGGACCAATCAGTTTGAATGTGTACCCCGTTTAGAACTGACCTATCACCCCCGCCCGACCTGTTCCCGCCAATGAATGAACTAATCATGTTTAGGAATTGTTGTTTGATTTTCCCTCGGTGTATGATGATTTGTTAAAGGAGACTGTGATGTATGTAAAGTTCCCGCCCTCCCCAAAAAAGTGTACTTAAGCATTGCACAACCCCTGCTCTGGGCTCTGAACTGCTTTCCCTTCCTGGGTGAGCCTGGAGCCTCAGCGCGCTGAATCGGATCCTCAATAAATCCCCTTCTGCCAATTGCCTGAGTGGTCACTTTGTGGTCTCTTTCTCCGACGCTTCGAGACGCTTCGCCGGACCCTTACAGTTTGTCTACCTCCAACTAAATTACGAACTAGATCAATTTTTAAATTCGGTTTTAAGATAAAAATATACTCATTTTCTAAAAATCATTAAATCAAAACAAAATCTTATTGAATTGATATGTCATCTGGTCCAAGCCCGACAAAATCTGATCAGTAGGTGAACAGAGAGATGAATGTGTTAATGGGGGGGAGTTGGGGGATGGAGGGAAGGAGAAATGGGAAGGGAAGAAGGGAAGATGGGTGAATCTCTTTTCCCCAGATCTGTTGGTTCCAGCCTCCAAGGCTACCTAACATACTCCTTCACCTAACTATCCCTTTGCTCAAATCCTGCACTGATTAAAAAGTGAACTTAACAAATTTTCTCTGATGAGCTTTTTATCATGTTCACAAAGAGACATCTGATATAAAGTAGTAAAACAAAAACAAACAAACCTATAATTTGGAGTAGCAGCTCCAGGGACAATAACAAGGTTTTCCAATCTCCAAGATCATAATTAACAGTGTAAGGAATTAAAGAGAAGTTCAGGAAGGAGTGTTTAAACCTTTTTGTAAATTTAAAAACAAGTAATGATCTCCGTTGCTGTTCTCCAGGTTTATTCAAATTTGGACAATTAGGACAATTAAACATAAAACAGAGACAGTTCTAAAGAGGGAGCTGCAACAAAGCAGAATAATTGCTGGTCGGGGCTATCACATTTACATAAAAAAAGATTAAAAAGCTGATTTACATTTAAAAAACAAGATCAGGCAATATCTAAAATAGATAACACAACCTGCTGAGAAAAGCTCTTTTCATCAATAAAGGCGAAGCAAAGGTGATTATACATAACAAAACTAATCTTCTATATTGCTTTAATCACCTAAACCACTTTAACTGTTTATTTGGGAACTGTTATATAAAAAAAAAAAAAATTACATGTGAAAATGTCTAATTTCCAGGTTTGCAATAAAACATAGACACTATTAAATCATGCTCACATTCTCAGTTTACTACCTGCTCTCCTTTCTAGATCTCATCTTCTCTTGAAGACCAAAATTTTCACAAATTACAAATCCACCCGTTCTACAACTTGAAAATTTTCCATGTAGTTGATCTAACAGATGCTTCCAGAATAGAGGTTCTGTTTCTGTGTGTTTACATTTCACACAGAAAAAGCAGATTATAAAGTCTTTTCCTTCCAGTTTTATTAAGTTTTGAGCTTTTTTAAAAACAGAAAATAACATAATTACCTAAATTTTAATACATGCTGTAGGGAATGAAAAAGCTACACTCTCTACCCATCTTAGGTTCTCCAGGTGACACCCTGCTAGTTTGCTAATAAGAGGCAGATTAACAAGAGAAAAACAGACAAATTTATTTAACAAGATTTATGTGACAAAGATCCCTTCATAATAAAAAGAATACCCAAAGAAATGATGAAGCCTATGTGTTTTTATACTAAGTTCAAAGGAGAATGCAAAGTCATGGGAAAATGTGATAACACTAAGGGTGTGAACAAAGAATAGTAAACTGGTAATCTCACAAAGCCTATGTGCTCAGATTTTTCTTAGCATCTCTCCATTTTTGAAAGTAAGGATTTTCCTTTCCTCCAGGTAAAGGAATAGCACATAAAGATACTGTGACTTGCCTCAGGAGAGAAAGGGAAACCTTTCTTGCACCTACTATTTCTCAAATTCCTTCAGCTTAAAATATTTAACATGTCAAGGCACCATATTTGGGAGGAGTAGTTTCTAAACCCTACCAATACCAGATCCCTTATTAATATTAATTATAGAGTGGATTTATCTGAGAATAATTATTTACTTATTAATACGGCATATTCATGACTTGAGCCTAAAACACAAAATAAACTTAGATTTCAAAATTGAGTAACTAATTGCCATTAATACATACTTTGTTAAATCACTCTAGAAGTTAAGAAGAATCTTACAATTATCCAAGCCATGAGTTTGTGTTAAGAAAAACAGAGTTTTGGAGAAAGGGCAGAGCAACATAGTCGAATAGGACTCTCCAGCAATCATTTTCCCTCAAAAACATTAATTTGAACAAGTATCCATGCATAAAAAAAAAAAAAAAACTTCTGCTTGAGTGGAGCAAATTAAGTGAGAGGTCACATGACCTGGTATACTATCATGATAAGAAAGCTGCATTAAAGAGTGTAAGAAGAACAGTTTGACACACTCACATCACCCATCTCCAAACCCCAGGCAGCACAGTGTGAAGAGAGATACCACAAGCCTGGGGAAAGACAGGAAATTGAGCACAGAACTTTGACTTAAAAACCCAGCACCAGACAGATCCCCTGAATCCAGGTCAATATCCATGGATTGAATCTCTACACCTATTTGGGCACAAGATGGAAACCTGTAGACACAGCAAGACAACCCACCTCAATGCTGCCCAACTACAGTGGAACTGGGCTCAGAATAACTCACAGTGACAGGAAGACTTCAGCAACCAGGACTGGGATTCCAGCCTGGTACAGCACCAGTCTAGCAGTCTTGGACTTAGGAAAAGAACTTGGACTACAACAGAAGACCTACCTAAAACTGCTAGACAGACTTACTGATAAGCAATGCCCCAAATAAAGCCATACTGAAAAGTCTGAAGTGAACACCTATATCTTCAATGTACAGACATTGATACATGCCCACAAGGGACAAAAATAGTCAAAAATATCATCATATGGACAAAACAAGGTACCAGTGACTGAATCTAAAGAGATGAAGATGCATGAACCTGCAGACAAAGAATTCAGAAAAGCTGTTTTCAGGAAGTTCAACAAACTAAAAACAATTCAGAAAATTAGAGAAATTTAATAGAGATTGAAATAATTTTTAAAAATCAAATAGAAATCCTGGAGCCGAAAATTATAATGAACAATATAAAAAATGCTTATAGAACACATCAATAATAGAATTGATTAAGGAGAAGAAAGAATCTGTGAACTCAACAACAGGTTATTTGAAAATACATAGTCAAAATATTAAAAAGAATAAAAGGGAATGAAGAAAGCTTGCAGGATTTATGGGATAATGTCAAAGGAGAAGATGTATGAATCATTGGCATACAATAGTGAGTAGAGATAGAAAAGTTTAAAGAAATAATTGAAAAAAAAACTTTCTAAATTTGGAGAAAAATATAAATATCCAGATACAGGACAAAGAATACCAATAAGAATCTATTCAAATAAGACTATCTTATGCATATTATAAGAAAAAGATCAAAGATAGGGTCCAGAAAGCAGAAAAGGAAAAGAAGCAAATCACTTAGAAAGGAATTGCACTATGCCTAGCAACAGACTTCTCAGCATAAACATTTCAGTCAGCCTCAGGAAAACAAGTACCACATCATTTCATATATATGAAATCTATAAAAGCTGATCTCATGGGCTGGAGATGTAGCTCATGTACGTGCGAGGCCTTGGGTTAAATCCCTAGACTGGAGGGAGAGAGAGAGAGAGAGAGAGAGAGAAAGAGAGAGAGATCTCATAGAAGCACAGAGTACAATCATAATTACCAGAGACTTTAGTGGATAAGAGGGAGGAAAAGACGGGGAGATGTTGATCAAAGGATATAAAATTATAATTAGGAGAAATACTGTTAGAATATTTAGAATAGGCTATTTTTACAGATAGAGAGATAAGTGATTGCCTGTTGTGTGGAGTACAGTTGAGAGAAAGAGGTAGGTGATCAGGGAAGAGAAATGGGAAGTAACTATGAATGTTTATAGAGTTTCTTTTTGAGGTATTGAAAATGTTCTAACATTAACTGTGGCAATGCCTGCACAACTTTGTGAACAAACTAAAGAACCAATGGATTGTACACTTTGAATGAATAAATTGTATGATAACTGAATTATATTTCAAAGAAAAAAATTAAAAGCTAGAAATTAGGAGAAATTCTCATTTCAGTCTGTTTATAAAGAAGGAATTTTCCGGGTACAGTGGCACACGCCTATAATTTCAGCAGCTTGGGAGGCTGAAACAGGAAGATCATGAGTTCAAAGCTAGCTATGTGAGGTGCTAAGCAACTCAATGAGACCCTGTCTCTAAATAAAACATGAAATAGGGCTGGGATGTGGTTTAGTGGCCGAGTGCCCCTGAATTCAGTCCCTGGTACCCATCCCAAAAAAGAAGCAATTAGATTTTGATAAAGTCAAGAGCTTTTATTAAATAAGCAAACCACAAATCAAACAAAAACCAAAACAAAATTCAAATTTTGAGCAAGCAAGAAGATGCATTCAATTTTAAACTGTTCTACAAATTCTCTCAAAACTTATTCTCTTCACTAGCAGTCATGTCTTAAAACTCTCCATTTGCCTATTGTATATTTTCATGGACTATTTCCACGTGCATGTATTTGTGAATCAAATAATAAGTATTTGTGTGTTATTGAAGACTTCAAATATTATGTGTCCAGATTTGCTTCAACTCTTTTTTATCAAATGAATCCTGTTTTTCAACTCATTTCATTTAAAAATCAGAAACATGATCCCATAGGAAAGAAAACTTTTGGTCCCCCAAAATAAAAATGATGAGAAGATAGGCAGTAATGTGGCCTTTCCAGACTCATGGTCCCCAGTATAGTGAACTCCCCAGAAACTTCAAATATCGTCTGCTTTTACTATAGAAAGGCATCATTTAATACCTCCTTTATCATGTTTGTACATTTACAACTTCCCCTATTTGATTTGTTTAAAATTAATATCTATAAAAAGCATCACAAAAGTTGGAAGAAAAAAATAAGTGTAAAGACAAGCCATCAGCCCACACACACACACACACACAATGAAAGAATAGCATAATAAGAACTCATATAATAATAGTATTCCAAAACTTTCAACTTCTAATACTTGTGGTTGTACTAATGTACCTGCTTCCATGGGGATAATACTAAAGCACTTCCCAGGGATGAGAACACCCTGGGATTGGATCCAAGAAAAAGAATAAGATAAAAGTAAACAGTTCCTCTGTTTTGCCACTCTGTTTTCTAGGACTTGGGATCAGTGTCTTCTCAGAGCATCTTAGCTTACCCATGAGCAAAAGGGTAAGCTTTTGATGCCTTTACTGCCAAGCTCTAAGAGAAAATAAAAAGATGAACTAGAAACAGAAAGCCAGTCTGAATCCATCGGATAAAGTTCCTATTAATATCTATTACTATTGTTATCATTGCAATAAAACATGCTATAGTCCCAGATTCAACTATTTCAACTATGCGTGCAATACAACCAGGGGAGAAAATAAAAATTCATTTCATTAAGTAATAGTATGAACTAGATTTTAGTCAGCAGTCACCTGCAGAATATAATAATATGTGAAATATTCAAAGATAATCTAAACTTTGACAAGGATTCAAGGTAAAAGGGAAGACAAGGCAAAATATAATAATGAAACAAAAATACATAATAAGAAAAGCTGTATTCCTAACACCAAAAAATAAAAGTGACACTATAAATATAAAAAAAAAAAAAACTGTGGGTGAATCTCACATAACAATGAGTGAAGGAAGGCAAATACAAAGGAATACAGATTGTATGATTCACTTATATGAAGTTCGAAAGCACATGAAACTGTGTTACTGGAAGCCATGACAGTGTTTACCTCTAACAGGTGGGCAAATGATAATGTACTGATAAAGTGCACAGGGCACTGGAAATATTCTAGATCTTGATCCAAGTGGTGGTTTCCTGGACAAATGCATATGTAAAAATTCCTCAATCTGCTCACTTAAGTATATCGTTTGTGCATATTGTACCACAAAAAAAAACTTATAAATTAATAAAGAAAGGTTATAGGTGCCTTAAGTATGATAGGGGCAGAAAAGTATAATACCTTTCCTCACCCATCATCAGGGGCACAGCCATCACTCCTATAATAAGACAGGATAACAAGAGAAAAGCATGACACATTCACTTCATCAAATTTTTTACATAACATGGGAACCTTCAGAAATAAAGACCCAGAGCCAAGCATGATGGCACATGCCTATAATCCCACCATCCCAGGAGGCTGAGACAGGAGAATGGTAAATTCAAGGCCAGCCTCAGCAATTTAGCGAGGTGCTAAGTAACTTAGCAAGACCCTGCCTCAAAAAACAAAAAGGACTGGGGATGTGGCTCAGTAGTTAAGAACCCCTGGGGTTCAATCCCCAGTACCAAATAAATATATAAATAGCCAAACACATGGGAAAAACTATTTTTATACTTAGAGACTAAATGTAATGGGACAAAAAGGTATAATAATCTAATAGTCAGAGACTGAGGGGTCTGTCTGTCCTTCTTGAACTCTGTGCTGCCTTACTTCCTCCTGCATATGGGGCAGGACTGGTCAGTGTGTATGTGTGTGTGTGTGTGTGTGTGTGAGAGAGAGAGAGAGTGTGTGTGTGTGTGTGTGTGTGTGTTGCTAGGGATCGAACCCAGGGCCTTGCACATGCTAAGCAAACACTATCATAGAGCAACATCTCCCGCCCTAGAATGAGAGTCTTCAAGGGAGAAAAGAAAAGGGAGAGAGTGACCTCTCTAGGTTTGGTGGCTTGCTTTGGGGAAAAAAAGTTCTAGTGTCTGAATTGCCTTGAGGAAAAGAAATTCTGACTTCTATAACTCACTTCAGATGAGAAAGAGAGAAGAAGACAGGAAGGCAGGCAAAAGTCAGGTCTTGAGGACTTTGCTTCCAAGACTTCCTTTTTATGTTGCCCAGGCTGACCCGGCACTGGTCAGCCTCGGCCTCCTGAGTAGCTGGGATTACAAGCATTGTGCCAGGGTGCCTGGCTTCTGAGGCTTCTTCTGAGGCCTTCCAATCTCTTTCAGCTCGCAAAGTGAGATAGTTTGGGTTATTGTGTTTTGAGCCCTGACAGATTGAACACAGTTATGTGAAATATAATGAATGAAGGTCAGAGAGATTCGGGAATGACTGGAGTGGCTAGAAAGGGACAGGGTCCCTCAGAGAATTATCCAGGAGTGTGGTTTCAATATGATGAAGAGTGCAGCAAATGCGGAAGAGAGAAGGTATTCTCTACAGAGGAACAGCAAGAGGTTCCCAGATAGTTACATACTATTTTAAAGTCATCAAAAAGATACCATGAACTACAACAAAAGCCTCAAGGACAAAAGAGCTGGCACAAATGCTCTCAGCAGAACAAATGGTGGACATTTTCTGAGGCAAAAAAAAAAAAAAATGGTGTACATATTGTCTATCCTGAGACGGTTTCAGGTCAGAATGTTCAAAGTCTTCTCACAACAGGTGAAAGTCAGAACTCAACTATTTATGTCCACAGATTCCTCAGATGCAGCCATCAAAATGGTTCCTATTCCAAGAGCATTCTGAGAAGCAGCCCTGGGCAAATGAACTGAATGCAAATACGGCAAGTGCACCTGTCTCCGTCTACCTTTAACCTAAAATTCCTTCCACAATCCGACAGAGAGAAGGCCTGGGTTCCCTAGAAGAAGAGCTGGAGATGAGGATTCAGGAACACATGATTTATGGAGGACACATTCATCAGAAAAAAAGTGGAGAGGCTAAAAGGAAATGAGGGAAGCTGACTAGGGAAGTTTAGGGGATCCTGATTAGACCATAGGAGGCCTTGGCTGAGGTGAACCTCCATATCAGCCACTTACAGGCTTGGTGGCAGCGGCAGGACCTCCTTTAGGGAGGCTTCTGCCTGCCTTGAGCAATTCTTTGGAGAAAGAAAAGCTGGGTAATATTATCAGTCAACACTACCAATAACTGGGATGGGGCCTTAGCCTGGGAAAGGGATCTAGGCTGGGCAGTGTCCATCACTATAGCCTCTTCCATCTTTAATTGAGCAGCTCATGTAGGCCATCAGACAAGGCATTTGCCTTAACACAGTCCTCATGATTTTGCACAGCCAACCTCCATATATATATATATATATATACATTTG
>NW_026000005.1:26366562-26389245 GCF_001458135.2 Marmota marmota marmota
TATATATATATATAAATTATTTGGCTTTCCAACAACAGAAATCTCATCTTGACTAAGGATATAGATCAGAAGCAGAGGGTTTGTCCAGCATACACCAAGCCCTGAGTTCAATCCCCAGTACTGCAAAAACAAAAAAGAAATCTCATCAATTCCAAAGACACAGGTTGGTCTCAGTGATCTATATCTCCTGCATTCACAGCAATAGTAAAACAATGTAATCACAATTATCAGTAGGTGTGATCATAGGCTTCAGTTAGACTTCAGAAAAGAATTTCTCTCAGATCCTGAGAAACTGGGGAGTAAGAGAGAAAAAGAAGGAAAGTGGGAAAGGGGGATAGAAAGTGTCTTCTCTCGAGCCATAAATCATAGAAATTGAATTAGATCATCTCAAATTGAGGGACAAAAAGCCAGTTATAGATCCATTTCACGACACTGGCTGACATGGATTCCATTTGTGACTCACTGAGCAACATTACTTACTCTAAGTGCTCCTCTGACAATGCAGGCACTTAACATGAAGACACACGGAACGCTGCAGGAGGAAAAAGAAAGAGCAAACTCTGACAATCTGCCTAGAATGCAAACTCTGAACGTCAGCATGTGCATGTCTGAAGCCTGCTCTCAGTTTCTCAGTTAAATTCTGTTTTTTGCATAGCTCCCCAATTTCCAGGATCCCATTCTCTTTCCAGACACGATCAACACAATTAAATCATTTTATCTTAACATTAGGGAATTCAATCAATTCTAGAAAACTAAGTATATGGTAACTGAATGAGTCGGGGATCCAGACAAGGTAACTGAGGAGACCTCAGTGGAGACTATATTTGTGGGTGTGGGTTAGGCTGGGAAAGTGCCCCAGGGATTATGACAGCACAGCAGTTACCTGGCATAGGTGAGAAGTCAGAAAGGGAGGGGAATTCTGACAGAGAAGGGCTGAGACTTGAGAGCTGTGGTCCCCAGGGAAGAACTTTGGTAAAGCAAGTAGGGAGAGTAAATATCCTGATGGCCTGTCTGTGCCACCTTTGTCTGGACCCATTTAGAAGCCAGAGAACCAAGGTCTGACCGATACATCCTCATAGGTACAGAGCAGGGTAGAGAAGAGTAGAAAGAAGATCTGAGACAATAAACATCATCTCCAACAAAGCATGGCATTGAAAAAGGTTGGCATTGATATCTTTTGTGGACAAGTTTGGCAGTTATAGTTCTAAAAACAAACAAACAAACAAAAAAAAAAAAAAGAACTGTGACTCACTTTGAATTATTCCTTTTTAGAAACTCTTCACATATTATCCATAACAATGGCCACTTGTCAGGCACTGTAGCAGTTGCTTTACCGTTACTTATTTTATGCTGTTAAGTTTTCACAATAACTGTGCTGTAAAGCCAAATTAGCTTCATTGTGCAAATGATCAACTGGAAGCTTAGTGTGAACTCAGGAACTGGCTGAAGTTCACCCAGAGAGGACGTGAAGGAGGCAAGGCAAAAACCTCTGACCTCACAGCCTGTGTTCCCTCCTCTGTCCTGCTTTTCTAGAACAAAGGCACTGCCATTGTTCCAAATGCTTAGAAGTCTTGATCACTTTCAGAATGTCTTTAGGAGTCTTACTCTCCCACCCCTCCAAAGAAAAAAATCAATGGCATTACTTTGTAGTCACACATTATTACCAAAAACAACAAAAAAAAGAGGATGATGATTCACTCCACCACGTTCACCAGATGTAAGGCCAGATGATGTTTGAATATTTCTAAAAGTCAAATCCAATTCACCCTCCAAGAACTGAGAATATTAAAAATAAGTTTTTGAAAGGTAACTCCAAAAAAGAAGTCTCAAAAACAACATCTGTAATGCGGACACCCACCCTGGCTCAGAAAGCAATGCCTTTAAAACTGACCGTGGTTTTCCCACAGAATAATCCCTAGGCCTCTCAGAGGCCCAGACCTTATTTACAAGAGCATGACAATTGGAAACAATCTAAATCTCCAAAAATAGGAAAATGAGTAGATACACATGTGTGTGTACTACCGTCCCCTGCTCCCACTCAACCCTCACCATATGGAAACCAGCATTGGGGCAGGAACTGGCCGCCTCATGTCGTTCTGTACCCTGCATCCCATGTCTGGCCCATGGTGAAGCCTCAGTAGCTACCCACTGAATGAATGGTGACTGGAATGAATGAATGGAGAGAATTCTTCCTTCCTAGACGTGACCTTACATAAATATCACATGCCTTTTGATGTTATTTTGCATAAAGGAGAACTGGCAATAATGAGCACAAAGTGTTTTGTTCCCTCATGTATAAGACCAGCAAATCAGCTACAGAATTGTCTATGGGAAAGTAGGAAAATAAATGCCCCCCCTCACTGCTCTCATCCACACCCGATTCCCCCACTCTCTATCACATTCCAAGGTCAAACAATCACCCGGGTCCCTTTGGCAGACATCAAGCATCTTTTTCCTGCAAGGCTATCCAAAATATAATGAGTATTATTATATTTCCCTCACAGCCATGTAATTGGCTAATACTAAAAGTGCTAAGAGAGATGGCGCTTTTGCTGGTTCACATCTAAAATTTAGACAATCAACCATGAATGCCTCAGGCTGATCACATGCTGGGAGAAGCAATAATAATACGTCTGGCCAGATTTCCCTGCCAACTGGAAGGCCCAGGTTTGGGAGCAGATGTGCCGTGGAGGTGATGCATTTGGTTTTCAGTGGGGAGGGTCTGCAGGTCTCATCTGTCTTCCGCACCCCTACTGGTCAGCTCCAAGCTCAGCACTAATGCCAGCTGCTTAAGGGCTTGCTCTTGTGTGAGGCATCCAGACATGGGGGAGAGAAATATACCCTAAGGAGGAGACAGCCCCAAAGCGTTCTGTGACCCAGCAGCACTGCCAGCTTCTCTTTTGGATATACCATCAACCCTTCCCTTCCCCACAGCCAGAGTTTGGTGGCCTTCTGTTATGTGATCGCAGTGTTCCCCTGCCATAAATTCTGCTCCTGCATATCGAATCAGCCTGCAGATCTCATGTCGGCTGGAAGCCACAGATGACCAAGTGCAAAATCAATAGGCCTCTGTCGCTGCCATAGGAGGGAGATTCCAAGCTTATCAGCAGCATCATGATAAGTACCTATTTGCCTGACAGCTCCTCAATCAATAACTTTGTTATTGTTTGCATTATCTGACTATAAGTTTGGTCAATAGTATATCCAGGCTAATGGGTAACATGAGCCAAGATTGCCTTTCAACTTTTTTTTTTAAGTTTAACTCTCTCTGTGCCAGTAGGAGTCACTAAGTGACCCTTACCAGCCCTGCATCTGCCTTTGCTGAGTTTTATCAAATCCTTCTATGATATGGGCTGTCTTGAGACAAGGAAATTAATGTTGCCCAGATCTAAAGCAAATTGAATAAACCCTGCCTCTCTTTGCTACTACTTTTATTAGGTTTTCACAAGGATGGACAGATGGTTTGTGTGTGTGTGTGTGTGTGTGTGTTTTCTTAATGCACTTGAGAGACGAGAATAAACTTGCTAGTGGGTAGAACAAGATGCACAATGGTATCAGAGCCTGCAAAACGTGTGTAGGTCCAAAGAGGTTTTGAAACTGTCTACATGATTAACCTAAAATACATAAGGCAATGCCATAATAAAGATAAATATTCTTGAAATGGGTGATGAATCAGCTCCATGCTCCCTACCAGAAAGGCCCTGGCCACTATCTGGGGAATTACAAGAAAATGGTCTGGCACCTGGAGGAGGCTCCACCTGGCCTCTCACCCATCTCCTGGTGGCACAGGGCTCTTGTACTAGATCAGGCCCAAAGGTTATAGTTAATAATATTAATAATAATAAAAGAAATAAATCTCTTAGTCACAACAGTGCGCAATGCACAGAAAGCTTTGAAATTTCTTGTCACATTAAAAATATTTACTGGTTTCTCCAGCCCAGCTTTAGTGGCAACCCCAAGTACAGAGGAAATAAACAAATTATTCACCAGAATGAGCCGGGTAGGACCATTGCCTTCTTCATCATTCAGCCGTTTACTGCTTTTTTTTTTTCTTTTTGTGATTGGCTCTAATAAGTTATTCATATATAATGGCATTGGTAATGGGGTATAAATATACAGATCACAGGAAGAGTAGGGATTTTTATTTACATAAATTAACTCTCAAAGCGTGCTGCCGGATTTTCAAATTGCCAACTGCCATTTCCTAGTTCATGAACTCAGAGAACCCTAGAGCCAGCCTTACTTAGAGCACATCCAGTCTGGTTGTTTGATTTTTACAGCTGAGATAACTGAGGCCCAGAGAGATGATGACTGCTCAAGTCAAATCCCTCCTTCATCTCAGTGCTGGATCCTAAGTCCCTGCCACCAGACCCCCTGCCCAGCAGGCCTCCCATAAATCTTTTTGGTGGTGGTGTTTGCTTTGTTTGTGGTGCTGGTGATCAATACCAGGGCCTTGCTCATGGTAGGCAAGTGCTCTGTCTTAAGACAGGGTCTCACTAAATTGTCCAGGCTGACCTCAAACTTAGGATCCTCCTGCCTCAGTCTCCCAAGTAGCAGAGATTGCAGGTGTGTGCCACCACGCCTGACACCCACACACCTTTTTATTTTGTGGTCCTGATGTCCCCACTTCTGATTCCTCCTCAACTTCTCATCTCTTTTGTTCATTAGAGAGGGCACAGTGATGAGGGACAACCGCCAAGGGGGAAGAAAATACTTGACCACTACCATAAACCCTAGTCTTGTCCTTCAAACCCTCTTTGTGATTTGTAAGGGGCAGGAAAGCAAGAAGGGAAGGGTAGAAAACCAGAAAGTGCCAGAGAGTAAGGGATACAATTAAAAAATAATAACAACAGGCAAGCGGGGAGGCTTGTGCCTACCCCAGAGCTCCCCTCCCTCCTCCCTGGACTGTTGACTTAACCTAAAGTCCTAACAAGAATTGATCCAGCTAACAAATAGATCCGAAGGGGCTAATGGGGTTGATACGGATGTATCATGGGAAATAAGGCATCATGGAAAATTATGAATGAAAAATAAGTGGGATCAATATATGATTATAGACACAAGGGATGGGGTAATGATTCTGAGCCACAGACTCCTTTGTTTCATATCATGACCCTGGACCCTGAGAGCTCGAGGCTGGACCATACAGTTATGACCAGCATTCAGCGCCCTGTGCTCACTGGCTGAACCGGATAAAAGTTACTTCTTCAGCTCTCTTTTCTTCTAGTTTAACCAAAATCACACCTTTGAGTGCTGTCATTCTGCCTTTATGTTCTATTCTCTTTATCCCTGTCATATGATCCTTCCTTTAAATTTGGGGAGGGTGGGGAAAGAAGGTGGGGAGAGATGGCGCACACAGTGACCATGTAAGCTCATGAGCCTAAGAGAGAAAAGAGACACCCTGGGTTGTGCTGGGCCTTCCTGCATGTGGCATGTCTTACTGATGGCCTGCCCTTTTTACCTTCTTCTGCATCTTTTTAGGATCCCAGATGCTAACCCTAGGTGTCCTCATTGATGAACCAGGAGGTGTTAGTGATGGGCCCATGTGCACACTCAGTTCTGATAGAAGGCTAATCTGGGCTTCCCAAATCCCCAATGGCAAATAACAAGACTCTTAAGAAATGAGTTCAAGAAACTCTGTCCTTGGTACTATAATCTGACACCCAGCAATTCAGCCTCTCTGGCCAACTTCATCTGTGTGTCTCTGGCTTTCAGAATTAAACTGGAAGGTCAGAGTCTGCCTAGATAGGATTTCTTGCTTCATCGTCTGGCAGGGAAGTGGCCTCTTCTGGTATATTTACATTAGCCCTACTAACACATTTCCAAGTTCTCTAGCTGCCGCGTTACGTGAACCAGGTCAAGTCTGGGAGGGAGAGGTGTGCTTTTCCTTCCTGTGACCTCAGGACTGATTTAATTAAGCATCTCCTCCAGCCCCGATTTATAGTCTGCAAAGTGTTCTCGCAGAGGCCCTTCGATGTGCTCTGCTTTTCAATGAGTTGCAATGCAATCAGTTAGATGGAAACACCATTCTGAGTGTCTGCTGCCACCCCGAGAGCATTGCAACAAGCACATCTGCCTCCAGCACTGAACTGCTGGGCAGTCAGGGAAAGCAGCAGTGGTTTCCTTTGGCAACTTAGCACACTTCCGCAAGACAGATGAGAGGATTTGAATTTCTCCCTGAACTCTCAGGACACAAAGCTTTCTCCCTGTATTCCTGCAGTGAGGAAGAAATAACCTTCTAAATAATAGTTCATGTATCTTTTTGTTTTCAAGATGAAAAATAAAAATCAGGAATCCTTCACACATAAGGGTGGGAAGGCTGAGCAATGAATGGGGAAAAGGATAAAATATGTCACCGTGGAACTGTCCCTAGTGGCTTTTTGTTTTCCCATCAGGCCACAGCTGTCCTCCCCAGTTTGACCATCCTGACCTTACAGCCTGCCACCTAGGGATGAATGAAGAAGAATCTCCCACAGGATATGCTCTCTCCTAGCCTCTCAAAGCCTTCAACCTCACAATGAAATCTGACAAAAGAAACAAATTAGATTACACTGCAGAGCTAAAGGCCTTGGATTGCTCAGATAAAAGAATCTAGAGAGAGTTGTTAGGACTGAGAGCAATCATCTACAACTTGGAGGAAAAAAAAAAACTGTTATCTTTCATCTTCTTTCCTACAGCCATTCCTGTTGGCTGTGATACCAATTTTATCATCATATGAAGATCAAGAAGAGACAATGAGAAATGGAAGAATTGAGCAGCCACAAAACACCAGGCAAGTAACCTGTAGGACCAGAAGCCAGGCAAGTAACTTGTGTGATAAAACTGGATCAAGTGGTGGTTTTTATATAAACTCTCCCATATTTTTAAATATTCACAATTCATTCGATTTTTTAAAAAGGAAAGGAAGAAAAAGAAGAAAGAAAAAAAAAAAACTGCTGTTCCTGCAATGTTTACTGAGCGCTTTCTGTGCACCCAGCACTTTATATATCCATTATGAAGCCCTGTGAGGTAGAGGCTATTATTACCTTCAATTCACTGAGGGGGAAGAGCAAATCTCTAAGTGGCAGAATCAACACCTGCCCACAGCTGAGGCCCATTTTTACCCACTACACTAGATCGCCTAAGAGCTTTAAAAATAGTACTGAAACTGAGCAACTGACTGGGATCAACTCACATGGCCAGGATCTTTAAAGAACAGGCTGATTTTTAAAACAAATAATCAAACTACAAAAATTGGGTACAGAATATGAAGACAATACACTGGGAAAAAAGAATAAAATAAAAGGAGGGTAAAAGATATGTGCCATGGTTAGACAATAATCAGCTTATTCCTAATGACTACCCAGACCGAGAGATTAAAAATGTTTTACTGAAAAAAAAACGTGAATTTAAGCATGAATAATACTGCTTCTATTATTATTCCTTGTGTCTGAAACCAAATATGGTGGATGGGCTTCACAAAAATATCTGAGGTTCAAATTTAGTTGCAATTCTGTGATTTGTGTAGACAATGCTGCCCTCTCATGGTCAATTTCTTAATAGCATGATTCTGTTTAATATCAGGTCGCTTTTTTGTCCCTTGTACTCCCAAAATGCTTTATAGAACAGTGCATCCACTTAGCATTGCATGTGTGCATAAAATAAATATATTACATGCATAGCACATCACCCTTTTTACATTTATATCTAATTTGGGATTGGGTTTGTACAGTTTTTTACATGTGTTTTACAGGGCACTGGAAGAAATGAATAAAAAATAACATGGTGCTACTGTTCCCCTGAACTTTCAGAATTCAATTCCTTGGGGAAGAAATGTTTTTCTCATGAAAGCAAACTTAGAAGAATTCTAGAACAGAATATGTTGAAGTTTCTCTAATCTGAACACCATCTGAGAGACTACTATCCTCTTCCTCCAGGGAGAAGAGTTTGTTCTATTTGAAGGAAACAAGTTCATTAATATCTTTTTAGGTTAAAAAAAATAATGGCTTATGGTTATGAATGTAAAATTGCCTTCTGGTTTTCTTCAGGAACAGATCATATAAAATGACAAAGAAATCACAACCAAAAGGAGACTGTGAGATATGAGACACTGTGTGGCAATTTGCTTACACCTGACTTCGGAGGCCTACACCTCCCTGTCTGTTCATAAGTCCCTGTCCATGAGAGGGCAACCTACACAGGAACTAGATGTGGAGAGTGTGTAGACAACAGCCCTGAGGAGAGGAAATGCCTTTTACAGAAACAAGGTTAGGGATATCTATCGAGTAAGAAAGACACTCGTCATGAGGCCCCTCATGAGGAATATGTACAAGTGAAAGGAAAAACTATACTCACCAGATCAATCCTTGGTGGCACTCCAACTCTGAAAATATGTGGAAAGCAAAAATCAAATATGCCAAGAATAGGCAGAGGCCTAGAGGTCACACTTCACTTGCAAACATACTAAAATGAACTATAGTGGGTTTCTTTACAAAACGTTTTACATAAAAATCCAATTTTGGATTTCTTAGTAAAATCAGAAGACTTGGCAGGACTGGGCTCATTTTTTCACCGGAGCTGAGGAGTGACCACCTCCTGAGATGCAGCATGACCTCTATCAATTGCCACAATCCCCACCACTCCCTTACATACACCCAGCTCATTTCACTGATTTTCACTATTGTCTGTGCCCAGTGTCTTTAGGTTAAATCCTTTTTGCTCTATCTCTGAGAATTGTGATGCATATATTTATTCTTTGGCAGCCATAGAACTCAGCAAATCTAAATGCAAAAGGGCAGGAGGCAAAATTTGCATACAGGAATTCTCATTTATCCCTTCCCACTTCCTTTGCCCTTTTCCTCCATCTTCTCCCTTCACCATTACAACTTCCCATTAAAGGTTTTAGGCTTTATTTAAATAATAAGTTATCTCTAAAGTACCAAAAGTTTCAGGAAAAAAACCGGTTTTCACATAAATCTACATTTTAAATCATTAAAATAGGCTGATGGAAAGCACACTGAATTAGGAAGCCAAAAACCCATGGCCTTATTCAAATCTTTCCCTTTGATAAACTTAGTGACATTAAGTAATCCTTCAAAACCCTCCAAATCTTTCACTACTCCATCAATAAGATGTGATGATACTTGTTCCTCATACTTCACCAGGATTTTGAAAAGTAACCATAAGGCAGAGGACATTTGTTAGATATAAAATACATATTATTAAAGTGTTATTCAAAGTGGACCTGCTAAAGAATTGTAATATGATCACATGTTCAGAAAATACATATCAAAATGTTACTGTTAGTAACTTCTAGATAATACAATTTAGGGTGATTTCCCACCTCTCAGTAGCTTCTACCTATTTTTTGCTTTCTCATTTGTGAACATGTGTTAGCTGTGTGATAAAAATTATCACAAATAATAATTTTTGAAACGACAAAGATTTTGGAGAAAGGAAATAAAACCTCTTCCATTTTTAATACACTTGAATAATCACTAATTGCTACTGAAATCCTTTCTAAAATTTCTTTTTTGTATACTAAGAATATGTATGTATTATGTTGGGGTTCAGGACAGGCTATGCCAAGGTGTTTTTAATTGAAAAAATTTGGGAAGATGGCAGAAACAAGTAGGTTACTCTCACCATTCCCCAACATTTTTTCCCCTGGAACAGGTCATGAAGGGTCCTCTGACCTTGCTCTGAAGTAGATTACAAGAGCCTCATGGGAAAGAGCCCTCCCTATACCAGAGGGAAAGGGACACCATTCTTCCTGAACCACAGAAGAGGGTCTGAACCATCAGACCTAATTTCCCAGACTCTCACCACCAGGCCTTTGGGCTCTCTGATGTTTTCCCATGGATTTTTACTCTTCATCAAACCTAGAATAAAAACACTCAGATTTGTTCATTTCTTAGAGGTCTTAATTTCCTTACAAAGGCTCTTGTTTCACATTAAAACTTATATTAGATGAATATGTATGCTCTGCTCTTGTAAATCATGAGGGCCTCAGCCATGAACCTCAAATGAGTAGAGGAAGAGGTATTTTTTCCCTCTCCTACACAATTAGAATATCCCCAGGAAACAGCCCACAATGTATCATGAGCATCCTGGACTGGTCAGGGAGATGCTCGGTTTTGTTCCTTCACTTTCCCAGGATTTGCTGGACCAGTCAATTAGGCAGACTGAGGCCAGTACTGGGAAGCTGACCCCTGATCCCACTTTATGACAGACTGGGTGTGTATAAAGTGTCCCTGAACTGCCACATCAGCAGTTGGGATTTCTAATCCCTGACGTCCGTCCTCCAGCCACTTTGTGCTTTGTAGAGAACCTGTCACTACACTTCTGGACTGAACATGACGGTGAGCCTGTGGTTCCCAGCTGGGGACCATATTGCCCCAGGGACATTTGGCCATCTCTGGATGTTTTCTGTTGTCACACTGAGGCAGGGTGCTACTGGCACCTGTCAGGTAGAGGCTAGGGATGCCACTGAACATCCTATAATGCACACGACAGCCCCTTGCCATAAAGAATTGGTAATGCTGGGTTGAGGAGTCTTGCTTAAATGAAAAATGCTCTCTAAGTTCACATATCGTGAGGGTCACAAGGGACTTTCTGTAGTCACAGAGATGAAGGTTCATCCACTGTCCAACAGGATGGGAAGTTTTAACAGATTTGAAAGTTCAAATCACTTACCTGGTGATTTTAGTATCTCACAAAACTTTTTCTAGTTCTTGTCATAATAGTTATTGCTTATTGTTAAATAAGATCATTTCTTCTTACATGTATTTGAACTCTGTGGAAGGTTAAAAAAATCAGGGAAAGACTTGTGAAGAGCTTAGTCTATCACTGTTTACATTTCTCTCTATGCAGGGAGAGGAGAGAGAGAATGAGCTAAATGCTTTTCTGAAATAAAATAAAACGCACGTCCTCAGCACCAGACATGCTGCCAACACATCACGCACCGGAAGTTCAGAGGGAATGGAACCCTCAACAGGAGTGTGGAAGCTCAAGGTAGTAAACATTTTACAAAGCATTTTTCTTTATAACTAAAAAGAAAAAATAGATTTTTTTAAAAAAGAATATTTCTTAAAACTTATTCTGAAAAACAGTATCCTTAACAAAGGAAGATCAACTCTACACAAGAATCTTAGAAACACTTTCATTGAAGTAGAGCAAAAGCAAGAAAGTATATTTAGATACAAATGCAGTACTATTTTCCTTTATCACTCCAGAAATTTCTCCAGTTAGGAAAATAAAAGGCTTTAAAGACATTCTGATGTGTTTATTAGTGTGGATTTTTGTTTCTTTTATGTTTTCAAAAAGTATAAGAGAAAACGGGGTTTTGGAAGTCACAGAATTATTCAAAATAAAAATCAGCAAGTGAGTTTTTTGGGCAAAAGTTTTACTCACTTTTAAAATCCTGTTACCACTCTAGAGAGAGACCCTTTAGGAAAAAAGAACTGAAAAATGAGGAGACAAGACATATGGTGCCTTTGTCTTTTGTTATCTTTCAGCTGAATTCTTGACTCTATGTATTATTAATATCTTATGTTTATAATTGACATTATCATAGAATCATTTGCCTGATTATTCTATTTTTTGACCATAGATTATAGAGCATCCTACTTATAATTCTACTTCAGGAAGAAATATAAGAAGGGAAACAACACAAAATAGCCTCAATGCTTCATCACTTAGCAAGCTAGTTGGGCCTCTGAAACCCTGACCTCACTCTTGGATTTACTGCATTAGAGAGCAAGAGAGAGAGCTGAACATTAGAAGAGGTCTTGAACAGAATATTGTCCAAGCATGTGGTACTGTCTTGTGTACTTTAGATCCCAAGAAGAAAAAATAGATATAAAGATGTAATAAAAGCCTAATAAAATCCATTTCAAACCACTGCAGGGTTGAGTCAATAGTCTTGGGGAGAGTCCAGGATTAAAACTGGGTGACAGCTGAAATTAACATCTATCCTGCCAATCACTTTGCTGTGATTGGCACCCACATCAAGAGCCTATCTCATCCCAGTGGTTCATGGCATTCAGCTGCTAGGCTCCTTCTCCCAGGCACCAAAGCCACTAAGCTGTTCCCTAAAGAACTCCCTTAGGAGTTCTTTTCTGAACCAGAGAATAATGTCAAAGCAGACTCAGGAGAAATATGGTATTATTTGTTTATTTGTTTGTTTTTGCTACTGGGGATTAAATCCAAGGGTGTTTAACCACTGAGCCACATCCCCAATGCTTTATATTTAATTTTGAGACAGGTTCTCAGTAAGTTATTTAGGTTTTGAACTTGCAATCCTGTCTCAGCCTCTGAGCCACTGGGATATTACAGGCATGTGCCACAGTGCCCAGCCAAAATATGTTTTTTTAAAGAAGAGGGTGAGGAGAAGGAAAAGAAGACGGCAGTGAAGAAAACCCTCATGAACTTAGGTGTGGTAGAAGGCAAGCCTGTACTTTTGGACTAATCCCATTTGTTTTTAAATAAATAATTGGAAAATACTATATAATCATAGCTAACTTCCGTGGAGTGTTTTATTATGTGCCCAGCTCTTTCTAATCTCTTTTTATATATTAACTCAATTACTCTTCACATCAGTACCTGTAGTTTGTACAATCACCCCCCTTGACAGACAGAACAAGTGGGACACATACCCTTGGTTACACAGCTAATAAATGGCAGCCAGGAAGAGGACTCAGGCAGTGTGATTTGGGAACCCACTCATTGCGCCTCATTGTCTTGTGTAGCCTCTCGTCCACCCAGTGCCTATGCTGGATGTCATGGCCGTGGTTCGTGCTTTACAGAACAAAAATGAGAAGCAGAAGGCCTGTGTAAGCATCTCACAATCATCTTGCAATGAACATTTAACTTCCATTTAATGGCAAACAGGATAAAGTAAATATTTTCAATCAAGAACAGAAGCATCCTCCCCTTCTTCCTTACCAAGAAAATTCTATTCCATTTGCAATGATAAAGCTTTCAGTTCAACCCCTCCCCTCCCTTGGATTCCCTATGGTTAGAGGCAGCCATGAAATTCATGCTGGCTGATGAAATGTAGGCACAAGTCAGGGTGGCTCTTCCAGGAAAGCATTTTATTTATTAATTTATTTATTTATTGGGGAGGGCGGTGTACCAAGGATTGAAGTCAGGGGCACTCAACCACTAAGCCACATCCCCAGCCCTATTTTGTATTTTATTTAAAGACAGGGTCTCACTGAGTTGCTTAGCGCCTCACTATTGCTAAGGCTGGCTTTGAACTCACGATCCTCCTGTCTCAGCCTCCAGAGCCACTGGGATTACTGGCATGTGCCACTACACCTGGCCTCCAGGAAAGCATTTTAAAGGGTATCAGGTCTATAGGACTCTGACCTTCACTTTTGCTCCTCATCTCCCATGTTTTCTTGTCTGGAGCATAAACACAATGCCTGGTTGTCCTGCTGAGCCCACTGTGGAGAAGCAGGAAGGAGGTCCTCTGTGACTTCCTCTGGTACCAGCAACTGCTCTGGACCATCCCACTCCATGCCACACAAAGAGTACATCATCTTCCTGTCAGAGCCTAAGAAGCCAAATATCCCTTCCACATATCTGAACGTAAGCCCAGTTGCTAGTGGCTGTTGCCCGAGTATCCCTGCTTTCTCCCTATGGCTTTGAGAAACACGTGTCTAATTCCAAATGAATGGCCACAGGTACAGATCCAAAAAGAAGAAAAAGAAAGGCTAAAGGAGATTCAATTAAACATTACTAATTGCACATTACATAATTTTTACAGGTTTGATTATTTTGGGAAATTATTTGGAAGGGAAACAGATTCGCTATAACAATTTTTTTTTCCTGCAAGGTCCCCATCTGTTTATTTTTTACACCTCATTTTGATGAAATCACTGTTCATGTTATTTTCCTTTTTAAAGAGTTTCTAATACGAGGCTTTTGAATGATCTCTTACTAGACTTTTCCAGTCGATTTTAATTTCCATTTCCTGTTCCAAAACTAAATTCTACCATGACATCTAGGATCCTTTATACAGTGTTGGATTTGAAACACCATGTGGTTTATTCTTAGAGTTGAAATCTTTATCACTCTTAAATCATAGTTGTTCCACTAAGAAGTCTTCATATAACTTTTAAGAGGCATATCCAAATGACTTATCAAAAAATGCTAAAGAAATCAATTTGTTCTATCAGATGTTGCAAAATCATGGTCATCAGATACACAGAGTAAAGTACTTTATCCTCGGCTAATATTTGTCCCGTCCGGCAGGACACATCAACGTGGGCAGCGAACCTAGATGGGGAGGAATGAAGGGACAAGAGACACGAAAGGTGACAGCAAGACAAAAATTCTGATCAAGCTGCAAACTTTTATTGTTCACACAGGGGTATTTATATGCTGGGGATGGGGAAGCTCTCTAATCAACAACTGCTGGATGTGGGTGGTAAAACTGCCAGGTGCAAGATGTCTGATGATCCTGATAACCACAGGATGTTCCAGGGAGATAGGTAGCTGCAGGATGCCTCCCAGGCAGGATGTCTCCCAGGGGGCTGTCAGGCTAATCTTTGAAGGAGAATTTCCTTCTAGTCCCTGACAAATATTCCGTAATTAAAAGTATTTAAATCAAGCTCAATGTTTTTTTGGAACTTTACATATTTTTTAACTTCATTGAACTGCCTCACAAAGTTGATATGTCAAGATGCCATCGGCTAAATCTACACACATTCATATTTCACAAGTAAAAAACACTACCCTGCTTTGTTTAATTGCCTCATAGTTGCAAGAAGAGTTGGCTGATGATTGGGGGTTATCAGAACAACTGTCTTACTTACCCCAAAACATCAGTACTCTTCACCTTTTATTGTGAGGATCTAACTTATAATTTGGTCTTAGGAAAAAATATTGTAAAATAAACTTACAACTGAAAAAACAAACATTAAAAAAAACTTGCCTGGCATTTATTCAAGTTCTACAAACTCATAAATAACTAGCAGGTGAAGTTCAGGGCTGATGAATTGCTGTGTGGCACGGGAAATTTATTTTCTATGACAACCTCTGGCTTTCAGATGCCTAAATTGCATCCATCTCTTAAATACAAATGACTGCATCAGCCAGTTGGCTCCCCAAACACCCTTTTCCTCTCCACTGTCATTATTTGGAATTTCTTTCTCCTGTCTCCTTTCTCCTTCTCTTCCCTAACTAGAACCGTATGCTGTTGAGGGATAAAAATCTTTGGGGGCATGAAAAAAAGAAACAAAGGGCAATGTGAGGGAGGAAGGGCATGACCCTTCATTGCCCATTGCTTCTGTCCCTTTGAACCTTCAACTTCTTGCACTGCCTGTTAAAGTGAATGGATAGGGAGATCCACCTTACTACAGCACACAATGCCCTCCATGACCTGGTTCCTGAGTATCTTTTCTGATGTTATTACCTAAAACACTGAGTGATTCCTGAAAGAAACTCTATGTTAGCTCCAACATCAGTCCAAGGTGGGTTTGGCTCCTTCCTGACCTCCCAGAGTGAACATTGAGCATTCTCCCCATTTACTCTTTCTCAATCTATCATCTTCTTCTCTGCACATTCAGGAACTTCAGAACAGAAAATATCAATTCATCTGCATCTTTAAGGCCTAGCAGCCCTAAGTGTCTGGTGCTGAATTGATAGGGGAAAAAAAAAATGGTGCTCTAAAATCACCTGTTGTAGCATTAATGAATGGCCCCAGCACTTCTCCAAGTGACTTATTTCAGACACCCTTCTCTGGCCCACACCCCACTTTTCCCACTCCAGAAGTTACTCACATGATAAAGTAGGCAGAGGAAGTTCACTGAGCTGCTCTCCCAATGTGAAAATGAAGCTGCTTAGCTCTGTCAGCCTGAGATCCAGTTGTCAACTTTGTCTCTAAATGCTAAACAGATGACAGGGGTCACTACAGAAGCCCAGATTTTCATTAAATGGATGGGTCTTTTAGAAGAAGAAAGGTGAAGAAAAGGTTATAGATAATAACAACCATCATTTAGTTAGTCTTTATTCGGTCTAGATTCTACTGTCAATATACCAAGGATTGAACCCAGAGGTGCTTAACCACTGAGCCACATCCCCAGCCCTTTTTATTTTTTATTTTGAAACAGAGTCTTACTATGTTGCTTGGGGCTATGCTAAATTGCTGAGGCTGGCTTTGAACTTGAGATCCTCCTGCCTCAGCCCGCAGAGCCATTGGGATTATAGGAGAGCATCACCATCTGTGGTGAGCCGTTCTAATTAGACCGTGGCCGCCATTAGAAGATGGCGCCGGCTTCCACTGTGGCCTGTGATAAACAACTCCTAATATGGAGAATTGGCATGCAATCCCTTACCACCCTATGAGAAAGGTCCACGTGGCAGCTTAAGATTGGTATGCTGGAGGCTTTATTAGGCTGTGCTTGGGCGCTCGCCGACGGGTCACTAGAAGATGATACTTGAATCAAGGCCTGAATAAACTGCTGAAAGAAGAATCCTGTGTCGTGTTTTCCCTTGCCGGCGAGGGGTCGCGGCAACCATCCCCAGCTGTCACCTTTCATTTTTTTAATCAAACTTCTGATATCTTTAAGTTCTCCCCGAATCAGAACTCAGAACACACTTTCTGTTCTCCATTAACATTCACTCAACGGAACATAATAAGGCATTAAAAATAAGTGAGCAGCAGAGCACAGTGGCACATACATGTAATTCTGGTCATTCAGGAGGCTGAGGCAGGAAGACCAAAAGTTCAAGGTCAGACTCAACAATAGAGCAAGAGCCTCTCTCCAATAAAGTTTTTTAAAAAGGGGGGGGGTGACTACTGGGTAGGATTCTAGAGAAATGTGAATATAATTAGCAAGAATAGTAAGATAACCCATAATCTACAGCTATATATCAATGTAATAAGGACTGAAATATCTAAAAATGAGAGCACTTGAGTTAAATAAGCAGTGTTTTTTCTATATGTTATAAATTATTGTTAAAAACTTGTAATATAATTTGAAATGTTCTGGACTTATGTTCCAATGAATATAAGAACCAACACATACTTCAGTGAATACTTAAAAGACTCCTAGAGAATACTTGAAATTCTTACCTTTCCTTTTGCTCTATAATGTTAATCTCATCTAAGTGCTCATTTAAGATACTGAGAGGGGAAGAAGGGGAATTCACTCTTGTGAGTTGGGCAGGGGAACTGGGGGTGGGTGAGTCATAGCCCAACCTCCATCACTCATTCAGTCCCACCCTGTTCCACAGAAATGTATGTCAAATGTATAATGTCAGATATATGCCATCCTTCTGTCCCAATAAATCAGCACCCCTGAGCCCTGCCTATCAGGAAATGCTAGAGCCACCAGAAGCTGCGTACCTTTGGCAGCCTTTGAGAAGCTTGGCCAAACAGTGGCCTTTCTCACTCAGGTCAGAAACAGTAGAGCTGTATAATAAGAAGTAAAAGTAGGCCTAGCAAAAAATCAGTGAGGGATGACTCTAAAGCTCAGTATCGAAAGTTGTTCCAATTCAGAGATTTGGGCTGGCAGTTTTAATGCCCCATATCTCCTGGCCCCAAATTCCCAGACCATCTATCCACAGAAACACAAATCCAGACTGTCCTTACCAGATAGGTATTCTACCCCTAACCAACCTTGATTGGCTCAGAAATTAACAGTCCCTGCCTTGGTCTGTTTTGTGTTGCCATAACAGAATATTTAAGATTTGGGAATTTATAAAATATAAAAGTTTGTTTGTCTCATGCCTCTGGAGGCTGGGAAGTCTCAGAATGGGTGTCTTCTGGCTGCATCATAACATGTCATAGAGAGAGAAAGAAGTTTATAAGAATCCTAGACACTCTTATGCTAATTAACCCACTCCCATGATGATAAGAGCATTAATCCATTTATGACCTAACCACCTTAAAAGTTCTGCCTCTCAACACTGTTGTACTGGAGATTACCTCAACACTCATGTGTTTGGGGGACACATTCAAACCATTTAACAAACTGATTGGAAAGGAAGCAAGAGGTATACTATGCTTTGGATATGAAGTGTCCACAAAGACTCATGTGTTGAAGGCTTGGTCCCCAACGTAGCAATGTTCAGAGGTAGGAATTTTGAGAAGGAATTGGATCATGAAGGCTCTTTATTATGGGGAGGCGGCCAGCGCCTGATTAGGGAGGTTTTTCTTCCTGCTCAGGAGGGTGTAAGCCACCTAAGAAATTAAAATCTAGAATAATTAGTGAAGAACAAAAGACAAAGTCAGAATTAGGTTTAAAGGATGGAGCACCTAATAGATCCAGCCCACACTGGAGCTGGAGCTGGACAATTAGAAAATGTCTCCTGTGGCTTATTTAAGTGGATACATCAAAGGCAGGGATAAGATTTCAGGGATGGAGTCTTGCTGCTTCCTGATGTCTTCCAGTCAGTAGGTTGACTGGCATCTTAGCAGGTCATACCCATCTCAGAGGGGCTGTGTGAATGCAGCAGGTCACCCCATCTCTGGTGCTGTGTGGGACCAGGCAGAGCTGAATAGGGCTTACAATGTGTCTGGGCAGTCTTACACAGAGGAAATGTCCACTCGAAGTTTCCAGACACCAGATCCTCCTATTCATTAGGCTCTGATGAGCAGTAGTACACTCATAGCCCCAGGATGGCTCCAGGCAGCTCTTACTTTATCAAAGAATTAATTCATTGACAGATAATTAGACTACTGGGAGGTGGCAGGCACTATAGGAGATAGGGCCTAGATAAGGGAGTCAGTAATTGGAAGTGTAAGGTACTTGCTTAGCATATGAATGGCCATCTTAAGTGAAAACAGCCATTTTAAGGCTTTCCCGCCCAAGGGCCTTTCAGAGAAAGGCTCACCACTCCTTCATACCAACCCCACCCTCCACGTTAGGGCCCACCCTGCTCTAATCC
Organism: Marmota marmota marmota; assembly: GCF_001458135.2. Lineage (NCBI taxonomy): Eukaryota > Metazoa > Chordata > Mammalia > Rodentia > Sciuridae > Marmota > Marmota marmota. The sequence continues at coordinate 26,385,442 of NW_026000005.1, forward strand.
CAGAGCCTTCTCCATAAAAGTCTCAAACCCCAAGTCTGTTTTGTCTATGTAGAGATGGATTTTATTTGTCATCTCTGATAAATAAACTCTCTTGTGTATCTCTGCCTGGTCTCTGTTGCCCATCACCTGTCTCCCGGTTCCTCGCTTTCCTTTCAGGAAGCATGCACTTGGGGACCATGTTTGATCTCCCAGCCCCTTTCTTTTTCTCTATTTCTATAAAGTGAGCAGCTTTGCTTTGAGAAACTGATGTGACTCCATTTTTGAGAAACCAGCCTCTACCTCAGAGCAAGGCCTGTCCGAAGGAAGGGGGTGTAACCCCTGTCCTTGGAAAAACCCACAGGAAAAACCATAGGCAGATAAGCACCCTGCTGAGTCATTTGTCTATAAATAATAGGAGACATCTGCAGCGCCAGGTGTCCCTGACTCAGTTAGGCTAGGTGAGGACCCATAGCAACCCCCTAGCAACCACCAATCAGCATGAGACAGGGAAAATACCTGGAATGTCAGATGACCCCACAGTAGTTTATGGTAGTTGATAACAAGTTGGGAAACTTGTTATCAACTACCATAAACAGTTCAAACAAATCCCCCTCTTGTACTGTCCAAACACCCTTACCCAACTTGTTCCCGCCAGTGAATGTGCTAATCAATGTTAAGAGTTGTTGTTTGATTTTCCCGTGGTGTGAAATGATTTGCTGTGTGATGTTTTGATACACAGAGTATCCTGCAAAAAAACTATAAATCCTCACTGAACAAAGGACCAGAACTCACTCCTCGGGACCGCTGAGTCAAAAAGGTTTTGAGTCCAGGCTAGAGCTTGAAATAAAGACTCTTGTGTGATTGCATCGGATTCAGCTCCTGGAGGTCTAGTGGGGTCCCATGAGTCTGGCATTACAGCTTCACAACACAACAGGCCATGATGTTCTGCCTCACTTCAGGCCCAAAGCAATGCTGCTGACCTTGAACTAACACTTCTAAAAGCATGAGCCAAAATAAACTTTTCCTCCTCTAAGTTGGTTTTCTTGGGTATTTGTCACAGCAGTGATCAGCAGCTGACTAACACAAAGGGAGTATTAGGAATAGGTTGCCAGGGAATGGGTATGTCCCTGGCTCTCCAAGCCAGAAGGAACTTTCCCAAAGAGTCACTTATCAAACTTGCTGCTCTCTTGCTTTTGGTTAGGCTGGTTCTGAGGTCAATAGGTTTTTCCAGTCGGGGCAGATAAGCCCAGTGTAGGCTTTTAGGAACTGCCTGAGTATCCTTCAGGCAGTCATTGAGGTCCAACTATTTTGTAATGAAACTAAGATATTATTTGTCTTATTACCCTCATTCTCTCACCAGTGTATGGTGAACTTTTACAGAGACTCCCTGACATGTGGTACCACATCAGACTAACATAGAAGCAGACATAGGCACCTGGCTACCTTCTATTAAGCCAGACATTAAAGTCAAAATACACTCTACTGTCATGTATATCTAAAAAGAACAAATTTTTAAAATATATAAAAAAAGAAATTTGCAAAAGTGTAAAGTAATGCCACTTTAATTATTCTTGTTTTGGAAAAATAGGCTATTTTTTATTTTTAAAAAGATATATTAAGGGGCTGGGGATGTGGCTCAATCGGTAGTGTGCTCACCTGGCATGCGGGGGGCGCTGGGTTCTATCCTCAGCACTACATAAAAATAAAAAAATGAAGATGTCGTGTCCACCGAAAACTGAAAAATAAATATTAAAAAATTCTCTCTCTCTCTCTCTCTCTCTCTCTCTTAAAAAAAAGATATATTAACATATAATGGTTTTATTCTTTGTATTATGCTCGAGTTCGGGACCCCCAAAAGTCCACCAGAGACCCAGATCGATGTAAGCAGCAAAGAGGTGTTTATTGTGAGCTGGCTCAGTTTGCAGCAGTTTTATACACTCTTTGGGGAAGGCAGGGACTTCACATACATCATAGCATCATAGCAAATCATCACACACCGCAGGAAAATCATAAAACAACTCTAAAACATGATTAGCGCATCAAGTGGCGGGAAAGAATCTGGAAAAGATTACTGGTTAGTTCAAGAGGTTGATGCACTTAAAAATGATTGGTTTAAACTGTGAGGGTGTTGCAAGGGGGGATACGTTCCAAGCTTCAGGGCTTCTAGTTTAGATATTGGTCACCACACTAGGTGGGGGCCATCTGGAATTTCAGACATTTCCATATCTTGGCCTATCTTAGGCTATCACCATCTGCAGCTTTTCTGAGAACTGTTTCCACAGAGCTTTCTGTGGTATTTTCCTGACTTTAGGACTGCAGTAGGAAGTTTCAGAGCAAAATGAAGTCCCAAGTAGAATAAGGTTGCTTAGGTCTTTCATTTGCACGATTTAATAAATATTTTTAAATATTTGAGTTTTAATTTCTTTTTTTTTTAACTGGTTGGTGGGTATTTATTGCTTTTGTTTTTGTTTTCATTTTTCATTGGTGCATTATGATTATCAGATTTAATTTATAATGTGGCAAATATCACTAGATAGACATATAAACAAAAGGTTTCTGAGGTCTTCAGTAATATTAAGAGTATAAGCAGGTGCTCCTAAGACCCAAGTTTGAAAGTCACTGTTATAGGTAATATAATATAATGTCTGTTTACTGCCATTCCTGCTCAAACTAATGCCAGAGACATTTAGAGGGTCCTGCCCATGGATGGGGCATTGTGCTGGATTCCAGAGGGCCACTTTTTCTTTTACCTTCAGGATACTCTGGTAAAGCAAGTGCTATGATGGCCTCTTTGGCAGGAGGGTACACTGAGACTTGGGGCAGTTGAGGAGAGCACCAGGGTTGTAAGGCCAGCCGGGGAAGAGGAAGCCACCACAGTAGGGGCCTCTGAACCTTTTCCAGTTTGTTTCTCTTAGCCAGTCACTGAGTCAGTGGCCTTGAAACCATCTACCCACTTCTGAATCATCTTTCTCCTTTTTCCTTAAAATGATCTGAATTCCCTTCCCAAGGCAGCAGAGGAGCTCAGGGCTCTGAGACTGAGTTCTTGGAAACAGGAGCTACCAGTAAGCATGACCAGGTCCCAGAAGAGCTGAGAACCAAGGGGATTTGCAGGATGGAAGCCAGGAAACAAACCTTTTTTTTTTTTTTTTAAATAGGACAGGATTAAGAGGAAAATGTTTACTAGATCAATTCCAGAAAGGATGATTGCTGAGGCCCTGGGATCAGGCCCATAGGTGTGAAAGAAGTATTAAAATCAAACATCTCTTAATCACATCCATCTCTTAATCTCTATTCCCTCTATTTCCACTTTATTTATTCATTTATTTTGGTACTATGGATTGAACCCAGGGGCACCTAACTGAGCCACATCCCCAGCCCCTTTTTATATTTTTATTTTGAGACAAGTTCTCATTAAGTTGCTTAGGACTTCAGTAAGTTGCTAAAGCTGGTTTTCAACTCGAAATCCTCTGGGCTTAGCCTCCAAAGCCACCTCACCCAGCCCCACTCACTTTCTTCATTCAGCAAATACAAAGGTAGCGGGAGGACTGGTAGCACTTGCCTATACTCCCAGCTACTTGGGAGGCTGAGGCAGGATGATAGCAAGTTCAAAGTCAGCCTGTGCAAATTAGGAAGAACTTGTTTCAAAATAAAATTAAAATTAAAAGTGCCGCAGTCTGGCTGGGCACAATCAGGAGCCACTTGTCAAAAGAAACTAACTTTATTTTTAGAACCACACACGCCAAACAAAACAGCCTCTCAGGAAAAATCCTCAGAGCCTCAACTGCCACCACCGGCTTTCCACAAGCCTCTCTCTCCCACACAAGC
>NW_026000005.1:26391959-26422194 GCF_001458135.2 Marmota marmota marmota
GGGAGGGGGGATGGTAGAGGATAGGAAAGGTAGCAGAATACAACAGTTACTAATAGGGCATTGTGTAAAAATGTGGATGTGTAACCAATGTGATTCTGCAATCTGTATTTGGGGTAAAATTGGGAGTTCATAACCAACTTGAATCTAATGTATGAAATATGATATGTCAAGAGCTTTATAATGTTTTGAACAACCAATAAAAAAAAAAGAAAGAAAAAAGAAAAACTCTGTAACCCAAGGGTGTGGATTTTACACAGAGGGTTTAATTAAAAGAGTACCATGATCAGATTTGTTCTTTACAAAGACTTTCTGGCTGCACTGGAGGTAAGCAGAGTAAGGGGCAAAAGTTGATGGAGACTGGATTTAGCATCGTCTGTGAGAATGGATGAAATCCAGTGATGGAGAGGCAGGAAGCAACACTAAGCATGGTGTCTAGGATGTCTAGAATTATGCCATCACCTCCTAATTGGATTTCCCAACACTAGGCTTTTCTTCCTTCCCAGAGTATCATCACCAGACTAATCTCCCTTAAAAAACCATCTACCATGCTGAGGAGTACTGGCCCACCTAGTGAGTAAGTGCATTTGCTGTAGAGGTGAAAAGACTGTGTTCAAATCCTACCTTGGTCATTTCCACATCCATAAAAAAAGATACTAAAAACAGAGTTGGGGGCTGGGGATGTGGCTCAAGCGGTAGCACACTCGCCTGGCATGTGTGCGGCCCAGGTTCGATCCTCAGCACCACATACAAACAAAGATGTTGTGTCCGCTAAAAAATAAATATTAAAAAAATTCTCTCTTTCTCTCTCTCTCTAAAAAAATAAAATAAAATAAAATAAAAACAGAGTTGGTGTGAGTCAAGAGATGGAGAAGCTGGTACAGTAATTATTCAAAAAAAAATTATTACTACTACACCATTCTTTCACTCAGAAACTTCCATAGAAAACTCTACATTTTTATCTGCTTTATTCCCAGACTACCTGCCCAGATTCTTCATCTTCCAGATCCCCCCTAACACTCAGCCTCTAGCCCCCAAAATATGTCCCTTGAACACAATAGATAAGAACACCACTGTGCCTTGGTCTTACTGTTTCCCTTATATCAAATGGCTTTCTTGCTCTTTTGTATATTCTGCAATCCTTCTGTCCCTTAAAGGTCCATCACCACTTCTAGAAAAGTGGCTTCAAATGCAGTGACTGGTGACCATATCCTATATAATCTTCTTCCCCCAAGCAGTGCAGCCCATCATCCCTACCAGGAGGCCATCTTTCCTAATAACTCACAAAGTCACTCAGCTGGTACCTGTCACTGCTATCTAAATGCTAAGCACTCTCAGAAGGCCCAGAGCATAAACTTGTCTTTTCTGTGCTTTGTAGAGCACCATAAATGCCCCCGAAGCCCATAAATAAAAAAATTACTTTGGTACAAGTTAAGTTTTTACCAGGACTATCAGCTTTGAAATATTTCAATGCTTTCTTGTGTCATTAAACCAAACCAATGTTGTGTATTACAAAGATATAGGGCGAAAAATATGTGAGTTAATTGCCAAACTGTATTTCAGCAAGTATCCTGGTAGGGAAAGAAACATCTTACCCTAAGCCCTACTTCCTAAAACTTGTGTGTCCTTCTTTGCCTGATATGTCCTTTTATTTTTAGAGATTTCTTGAGGCCTGATTGACCAAGAGTAGACTGTGCAATATTAATGTTGATTATTAATTGATAAATTTTGGTTTTTTTTAACCATCATGAAAAATCATCATACGTTATTAGACCACATACCATTTTTTTTTTAACTTTCAAACAGGATAATGTACTGTTAAAATTCAAGTTTGCCTACAGTGAGGATTTCTGCACTTCTAAGTCACTAGAAATTCCCCTTGATTAGAAAAATGTGCTCCAGAATTTGAAATTCAGAAATCCAAAGGATCTTTTTCTCAAAGAAAAATGATAGTTTTAATTTTAAAACAAGACATTGGAGGCATTTAATTTGCTTTTGCATGGAAATAAAATATTTTCTACACATCAGGCCCCTCATTAACTATCAGTTCTCCAAAGATGGCTCTCAGCTCAGTAGAGCATGCCAGGAGTCAGGAAGGTTTCTGGCCATGTTCCTGGGGAGGCTGAGAGTGAGAGAGTACATGCAAGTGGCACCAAGCACCAAACCTGGGCAAGTGTTCATAATGACAGTGAATGCTCACTTCTTTCTAATTCACCTAGTCAATCAGCACTAACTGCATTATACTCGAGTATAAGGATAGTCCTACTCCATCAGCAACTTACAAATTGCTTTGAGATATAAGACACAAGTTGTCAGCCCCTTCATTGAGCCTACCTGCAGCTATGGCCTGCTCAGAACCTGAATGACCCTAACCATCCTGTTTATGAATTGTAGCCAAGAGCTAGTGACTGGGAAGGAGGTGATGGTGGTAGTAAGGGGGTCAGTGTACTACATACACACTTCACCTACCCTGCTGTGACAGTCCAATCTAGATGGTTTGGTTTCTAACTCAGGTTTTCAGATTCTCAACTTCATAATATTTTCTCCCTGAGAATATTCCTGCTAAAACTGAAATATTCCCTTGAATTTTTGATTGTTTAGATGAGCTCCAATTGTTATTGTCCTTCTCCAAGAGCTGGTTCTTATGTCTATATCGGTAGCTGCTGGTTAACGTCCAGGTTTGCTGGTCACTAAGAATCACCTTGGGAATTTGTCAAAATTACAGATTCCAAGGCCCCCAACCCAAACATATTTGAATCAGAACCTCAGGGAGGGGAAGCATCCCAATTGAGAAACTGAGGATCAGAGAAAATAAATTCCAGGGCCAATTATTTGCATTTGAGTGCAGAGAGAGTATTAGAACTCAGTTCTCTTCAATCCTACCTTCTTGTATATTATAATTACATATAGGGGAGGATATGGGCCATAATTGCCTTAGCTCATCATGTTTCCTCAATCAGAGCATTTTTATTCTATTTTCTAGGGTCATACATTTCCTCCATTTCTTCCAAAATGTAATCTTGGGTCCCAAACTCAAATGTCCGATATAGACAAATGGGCACAGTAACAATTAAAGCAAGTCAGGTAGGAATGCATATAAGGCGTCAGTGGAAGACAAGGATTTTTAAAAACTAAAGAAACCTTCCTGGTCCAAGGGGGCAGCCACTACTCAGTTCCCATTAGCTGCTTTCCAATTAGAATGAAAGCCCAGCTTTTCCTAATGGTCTGGATTTCCAGATGAAGTCTCAAAATGTCACCTCCACAATTATATTACACAAGACACAATTCCATCTCAGGAACTAGAGAGAAGGGGCACCTGGCCTTGAAAAAGCTGGTTGCTTTGCTGTGATCTGCCTATGGCCATAGGACAACGTGGTGGGGAGCTGCAATTGACATCTAGTTGCTGAGGAACTCAGTCCATCAACCACAAGGAACTGAATTCTGCTAATAACCATGTGAGCTTGGAAAAGGATTTCCAGTTCCAGAAAGGAACACAGTAGAGCCAGGATTCTGACTGCAGTTTTATGAGACCCTGAGCAGAGAAACCAGATAACATGTACCCAGACTCCTGATCCATGGAAACAGAGATAATGTGGTTTTTTTTAGCAACTGACTCTGTGGAAATTTTTAACACAGCAAGAAAAAAAAAACAGTATACCCTCCCAGGCCCTACCTTCCCAGACAGCACATTAAATTCCAGAGGTTTCCTCTCCCAATCTGCCACAAACACTACATCCCTAACTACCTTGATCTTATCTGGTTTCCAAGAGGGATGTTAATTGAGTTACCATTTACAATTGACCTACTCTTCTAAGGTTTCTTTGCATTTGTAAGAGAGGGCTTAGGGAGGTACCAACCTCTAGTTGATTAATCCAAACTAAAGGAATTTTAGAAATGCATGCAGAATAGCAGAAGTAATTCAGCGCCTAGAGATTCTCTCACTAGGCCACAAGCCATAGCACCGTCTTTACCTAGGAAAGTTCAGCAGAGCCCAAAACACTCTGAACAGTGGAACCTGGAGTCAGGAAATACGTCCTAGTTCACACATCCCCGTGGCCTAGGAAAATCTATGAAAGAAAGCTTCCATTTTCTTCTCTGTAAAATAGGCTGAGACCGCCCCTGGCCTCCCGGATGAGGCTGCTATGAGGACCATACTAGTTGGTATATAAGAAAGAACTCTGTAAATTAAAGATACATTCACAAACTTGGATTATTGAAGTGCAGGCACAATAACAGATCATTTGAGCCAGAAAGATCACAGACACACTCTGATTTCAACCCTGCAGCTCTAGTACTGACCTTGCCCGGGTTTGTTGGCAAGCTTCTGTTTCCTCCTTACCTCTCAGTGTCAGCCAGAGGCTGACATTCACTTCTCTCTGCTTCCTTGCAGCTGACAAAGGCCAAAAAGGACTGACATAGTGTTCCTTTCACCTTCTAGCAGTCTGGGTAACCACGGAGGAAAAAGCACCCAGCAAGTCACACAGACATCTGGGAGTCCCCAATCACCAGACCAAATCAGCCTATCAAACACCCGAGGCTTCAAAACAAAAATCACCCCTGCAAAGACTAGGAGCACGAGTCCTTCAAACCTAAGAAGTCAGGCTCCTGAGAGTTCTAGAACACTATCTCTTCCAACAGAATTCCACTGTGCCCACATCCACATTTCAAATGGAAAGAGCAAGCAACCACTTTTCTCTGCTGTCATATGGCTTATGAAATCTACCTCAAGCAGAGTTTTATTGCATTTAAGTGGATGAGAAAAAAAGATTGGGAATGGAATGGAACAGAAAGGTTTATTCTCCTTAAATTCCAGCAAATAGGATGAAAAAAATGCATAAGAGAAACTAAGCCCATCCCATCTTAAGGTGGAGGGTAAAGTCAAGAATCACATGACTACTTGGAGGAAGAAATAAAACTCTTATTCTTCAACTAAACTACATTATTAAATTATAAAATTTGATGATAATAATAATAAAGCAATATAATACTAAAAGAATCATAACAATACTAAACATTTATTTAGTGTAACTTGTGCCTGGCCTTGTGCCAAATATTCTCTCCCTTGATCTTCAGTGGAACCCTGAAAGAAAGGTATCATTATTGTCCCTATCTAACAGATGAAGAAACCAATGCTCAGTGAAATTATTTATGAAAGTTCATACAACTGGCAAATGATAGAGCTGGCTCTTGAAGCCAGCTTTGTCTGCCTGAAGACCCTGTGCTCTTAGCCATTATGCCATCTCATTCCCTGAAAATGGATATGCAAAACTGTGCCCCTGCTCCCTAGAAAAGACAAGGGGTGGACCACAAATCTCTCCCAGCTGCAAGTTCATGGGACTCCCTTCTCCCATTCTTGCCCTTCCCAGAGCCTTATTAAACATGCCTGAACAAGTGATTCTCTCCCTAACCTCCCCAAACCTCACAATGACCTTCCCCATTCTTCAGAGAAGAAATAATAAGCACCATGCACTAACTGGTAATATGCATTTGTATCTTTATTCTCTACAAATAAATTGTTAATAATATATTCAAGAGTTCATGTGCTTTAATATTTTCAGAAAGTGAGAATCCTCTTTATTGGAGACAATCTAGATAATTCAATCTCCCTCAATACCAAATAAAATAGTCTTGGAATCCAAGCAAAAATTGTTTGTTTTCCCTGAAACAACTTCTCTGTATGGTCAGGACTTGACCATAAAACAATACCATTTTATATTATTGAAGTATTTTGCCAGTCTAAATTGGATTTTAATTGTTCAGCATCATCTTTAAGGACTTAACAAGCAAAACAAAATCTAAACTACAAGTTTACAGTTGCATTTAAGAAAGAAATGTGAGTTTAAAAGGATAAAATGATTGCAACCTGAAATTAATATTCATTGCATTTGGAGACTGGAACATTTAGGCAGAAATGAAAGTGAAAGCAATAACTGGAGCAATGGCAGCCTTCATGGAGCAGATCATCACTTACTCGGGTTCATGGAAGCCAAAAGGTAGGTGCTAGCTTTGATATGGCATTCTCAGAATTGCTGTTCCACAAAATAGATCTAGTCCGTCATGCCATGGAGTTTTCTGAAACAGTTTGAAGGCAACCTGATTATTAAGAGGAAGAAAACAAAGACAGGAGTATCAGAAGGAAGTTGTGAGGGGAGGGAAAAAGGTAGAAATAAAGGAAAAGCAAAAACAGAGACTCTGAATTAAAATTTAATATGGGCAAAAAAAAATCTGTATAACAGCAACAAAATGATTTTCAAGTTTCCAGATCTGAACCCCCCTGAAATCTAGGCATTAAAAAATAGAAACACAAAAGTATTGGCTATCATATTGGAATTCTTGGTTTCAGAATTTGCCTATAATTCAAAAAATAATATTAACAATGCTTAAGGCACAGAAGTGAGAAAAAGAACATGGAAATGGACAATATTATTTGGGATTATATTTGTGGCATGTAAGTAAACTAAAGAGTGGTTTTCCAATTTTTGCTTTTCATAATAATAGCTATTATGCTCTGTGTGCCATCTCTGTGCTACATACTACTTGTAAAACTATCTGGTTCAACCCTCCTGACAAACCTACTAGTTAACTATAATTATTCTCATTTGTACACAAGAAATCTGAAGATAAGAGAGGATGAGTTGCTTAAAGACACACAGGAAGAGGCCGAACTGCTCCTTGGTGCCAGCTCTAGACTCCAAAGTATCTTCAGTTTTAAAACATCATAAGCATCATCACCACCAATAGTCACAACCATATTTATTGACCAATTTATATAGAATGACACGTGAATCCCCACTATGACCCCATGAGATGGTCACTATTGTTACTCCCATTTTACGGAAGAGGAAACTGAGACTCAAAGAAGCTTTAATAATGCCCAAGATCAGTGGCTTTGGATCCCTCCCACTGGAGGAAATTTCTTGCTAAAACTCTGTAGAAAAGGGTTATTTGGAGAGTGAATTTCCCCAGAGCTTTGAGAATCAACTTTTTTTTTTCATCTTTTTAAACCAAACTTCTGAAAAATCTCCCTAAAATATATTACACAAAAAGAAGAACTATACTGAGTCAATATGGCATGAAAAGATATAATAGCCTAAAATAAATTATTCATTTCCTTGCCTAAAAGAGCACTGTGGAAGCAATTTTAACGATTCTTTCTGACTGTGAACCCTAGTTTTTTACTGTTCCCATGGAGTAGATAGAACACCAATCTTCTTTTGCATGTGCATGACATTTTTAAAAAGGTTTTTGATGTTGCATTGTTTGTTTGTCTTTTGCCTCCTCTTTTTTCTATCTATGGTCACTTTTTTATTTTGGTTTTTCCAGTGTGGCTTCCTTCTCTTCTCCTTTGCTGTGGAAATAGTTACTAGGATACCAATCCAGTTAGAATTTTAAATAAAATGAGGTTAAATGGGATCCTAATAAAGCTCTCTTTCACAAGTGAAGAGTATGAGGTTTAAGACAAAGCCAGAGTGACATTGCACACAGAACTGCCAACTCCATCTGGAATTCCTGGCTCTGTCATCTATTTGGCTACTTAGAAGCTATTTTTACCTCTTTTCTATTTTCGTTCTGAATAGGTTAGTATGAGATAATTGTATTTTGGCAAGATAAAATTTTCTATATTTTTAAATGTGCCAATTTTTGAAATAGAATAAAAGAGGGGTCCCTTGGTCTTAGAATCAAAACCCTAACCAAAGCCATGCCCCTTTCAATGCTTATGGCAACTTGAGATAAAACTTGGACTGTGACTTAAATGTCCATTAATAGGAGAATGGCCAAAGGGTAACTCATCTGTATAGTGAAATATGATGTAGCTATGAACTGTATGTGCTGTATATATGTAGATACTGAAGGAAGCTGTGTTCATTGTCATATTGTCTAACTGGGGACAGAAGGGATGGAGAATCTTGGATTCCCCAGGATAATGATTCTAAAATACATTTCATAGAGTCTCTTTGGAGGTCCTAGCAGGACTGAGTGCCAGTCATCCCTAGCACAGTCACTCCTCTCATTAACTGGCCCTCTTTCCCTGCTTCTTTCCCCTGGTCCCTGATCCTGCACCCTGCAATCACCTACCCACCTCACTATATACAAGCCTTTGCCTCAGGCTTTGCTTTTGAGAGAGCTTAAAGAAGCCATTGTTCAAGTGAAGACATGATGTTTACAGCTACCTTATCCATTGCAAACATGGGGGCATGACTTAGAGAACTACAGAAAAGTTGATCCATAATGGCAGCATTGGATCACAAGCAACCACTTAACTCTAGACACCTTGATCTGTGAAAAGAATAAGTTCCTATTGTTTAAGCCACTCCAAATTGGGTTTTCAGTTTTGCTTCTAATCAAAAGTAGTGTAAACAATACAACAGGCCAATCAAAGTCCTTCTTAGAAACAATTCATTTAGAACTAAAGGCAGAAGGACCAGCCCTCTACAGGGGGAAACCCAAAGCTATGAGCCAGACAGCTTCTGGTGACCATAGTTCCTGCTTGTGGAATATGCTGATTCGAGAGAGGCAGAAACAAGAGAAAAGAGTGAAGCCTGTGGTTTAAATTCTCTTAACAGGGAATTCCTCTATTTGCTTTAGATATTTCTCATAGGGTTTATTACTTACAAACAACAGTCCTAATTGAAATATGAGCCATTCTCTCTCCCTCACTCACTCTCTTTTTAATAATAGTGGAGAGAAAAAAGTAGGTTCATGTGTGAAAGTGTCTATTCATCTAAGCATAGGAAAAAATCTGAATGGATGAACTGAACACAATCACCAATAGTAATTTCTGGAGAAGAGTCAGAACAAAGGAGAGTAAGAAAGACATATGTATCCCTTGTACTTTATAAACTTCTCAATATTTAACTTGTTATAACCAGGTAGCATCATTCTGTAATTACAACAATAGAAAACTAGTACGCAAAAGGAGTCACTGTAAACCTGATGACCACTGTTTGCAACCCACCTAACAAAATTCAGATAGACAACCATAGATCCCAATGCCTGCATGAAACCAGTAACAATGTGCCAAGAGAAGGACTGATGTCAGGAGACGGTATCTGATTGGCCTGTGACCATGGCCCCTCACATGAGCACATATAATTTTCCCCAAAATCCAACCCAAATAAGCCCACAACCCAAGTTTCAATAACACATCCTAAAAGGGAATGCTTGCCCTACAAAATGCAGCTTCAAAGCAAGCTCATCTATATCTCTTTCTAGCCCAATGCATTTATGGACAGAAAATTGGGAGCTGCCATAAGTCAATGAGCCTGTGTAAGAAGCCTAATTGCTACAGAAGGAGGGACATGTGCTGGACCAACCAACCTCAGCACACATGCTGTGGGATGGAGCCAGGACTAGAAGGGATGGGATTATGGGAAATGGATTCAAATGTTGGCTCAGACATGGGCCACTAGGTGGATGGACCAAAGCACCTACTTGTAACAACATGGTATTCTCAGGGTGGAGATGACATTACCAAATGGAGTAGAGACAACTAAAAGTAAAGCAAATAACAATTCTGAGTGACACCAGGAAGACCTTAAATGGTGGCCAGAGGTTGTCAAAAGCAGAATCCAAGGGAGAGGTCTAGGGAGATCCTGTGCAAGGCTGGGAACTTAGGAGACAGTAATCTAACTGAAAGTAAGACCCTGAATTCTGAGCAGGGATACTAAAGCAAAAATTGAAGGTTATAAATAACAAGGCTACATGTCATACTATATGTTATGGACTTTAAATTCATATTACACTTAATTCTTCCAAAAATCCTGCAGGAAGGGAACTTTCATCATTTCTGTTCTTGAGATTAATAAATGAAGGTGACAAAAAATACATGATTTTTTTGGTCATATAGCTTGTGGATTAGTCTGTTCCAGCTGCCATAACTCAAATGCCACAAACTAGGTGGCTTAAACAACAAAAATTTATTTTCTTCAGTTTTGGAAGCTCAAATTTAAGATCAAGGTGCCAACATGGTTAGTCTCTGATGAAGTCTTTCTCGCTTGCAGATGGCCACCATCTTGCTGAGTCCTTACATGACCTATTCACTATGTGCTTGTGAAGAAAGAGACATTTCTGGTTTCTCTTCCTCTTTTTATAAGGACACCCTGTCCTATCAGATTAGGGCCCAGTATACTTTGGATCTAGAATGCACTTCAAAGTCTCATGTGTTCAAGGCTTGGTCCCCAATGACAACAGTATTCAGAGGTAGGGTTTGGGGAGTGATTGGATCATGAGGGCTCTGACCTTATTAATCCATTTGATGGCATTATTGGGAATTGATGGAAACTGTGGGAGATGAGACCTAGTTGAAGGGAGTGGGTCCTTAGGGATGTACTCTTGGGGACTGTATTTTGTCCCTTCCCCCTCATTCCGTCTCTGCCACCATGAGGTAAGCAGATCTGCTCTACCAAACCCTCTCTATCATGATGTTCTGCCTCACCACAGGCCCATATCAATGGAGCCAGCCAACCATGGATGGAAACCATAAACTAAAACAAATTTTTTCTCATTTAAACTGTTTTTCTCAGCTACTCTGTCATAGCAGCAAAAAGCTTACTAACATAGGACTCTACCCTTATTACCTCAGTTTACCATTATTACCTTCTTAAAGGCACTATTTCCAAATACAGTCATGCTGGGGGCTGGGGTTCAACAAATGAATTTGAAGGAGACAGTTCAGTTCATAATAGTTTATAAGCAACAAACACAGTATGACGCTGGAGCATAACACTCTTGTATGTTTATGCTAACATACATTTTATTAAGGTACAATTTAAATATGATGGTTCAACAAGTTTTCAATAAAGGCATATACACCCATGTGACCCATGTTCCTATAAGAATGTGGTATTACATGGAACTCTTAACTGTACCAGATCATGTGATGGCTGGAGGTGCTGCCACTGTAGATTTCATGCTAGCCAGGAGTCACCCCCACAACAGTAGACACTAAGTTCACACCCAATAAGACTTGATCCTGAGCTCCCTTCCATATACACACACTGCATGATGCTCCCCACAGGAGCCTGTCCTTGCATGTTCCTGCTCTGTTCTGGAGCCCAGAAACAGAACCTTGAGAGCCCTCTTCCTCTCCAGGATACTATATCAGTATCTCCCCAGCTTTAGCTACCCAAAGACAGTAGTTTTCCTCCAGCTGACCCTAGTGCCTCCTCCTCTTTAATAAGAGTGCCTCCCTCCATTGACCTCCAGTTTAGAAGCTGTAGCTTCCTGCTGTTGTTATGCTTTGGATGATTTCACCAGCCATTGTTTGGTTTCTCAGTTCTTCTAGCTCCTATATAACAAGTTCTCTGCATTCACTACCCTCTTGTTTCAAATCCCCAGCATGGCTTCTTTCTTCCAGTTTATACTTTACTAGTATGCTGACAGACTCCTACTTGATATGACCAGCTTAGAAACTGGGGCTCTTCTAGGCATATAAATGGAGCCGATGCACAGAGCCTGGAAGTCAGAGAACTCCTAAGCAGAGTTTTCTCCAAGAGGATACCAGGAATTGCACTGACATTTGTTCTCTACTTGTTGATGTATTAGCAAATTTGCACTCTCCCCATTCATTGTCTATGGCTCACCTATTCTGCAGATGGACCTCTAAAGCTGTCAAGTCTAGAGATGCTTTATCACCTGCTCTTTCAGCTATTGTTTTGACAGTAAGCTACTAATTGGATTTGTCAAACTGCCACATCTTTTCAAAAACGTGCTCATCTATGACTAAGGAGTGTCCAATCCTGAGAAGTTCTCAACAGCCTGTAGGTATCCCCAGGGATCCTGCCAACCAGCTGGGAGGAGGAGGAGGAAACACAGGCAGAGTCTTGAAAGAGGCAAAATGCCCGATCTGCTCAAGTTCCAGTTTACTTTTCGGCTAACTATAAAATCCATATTGAGTAGATCCCCATGACTACTGCAGAAGGACCTCCATCTCTAGTTTGGCTACAAAACTAAGCCCTGCCTTCCAAAGCCCTTGCTTGAGGCGGGAGTACCAGAAGGCAGACTGCACCCACTGGCTCGCTGCCCAACATGCCGGGGGACTTCTCCAGAACCACAGTAGTTATGAGTCAAGTTTCCTTCCCTCAGCTCACACAACCGAAGCAATGGGCTGTCTGCCTGCCCTGATGGCAGGAATAGAAGCCTGGTAAAAGGAAACCAGACGGTTCCCACTTCTTCACTCTATGTGATAAATCACTTCAGCCAGAGAGCCGTCATGAAGTGACCTGGCAGCGGAGGAGAGAAATGTAATCCAAAAAAGAAAGGAAAGAATAAAGAATCCTGTTAGTCACAGAGCTTTTCATTCGAACCACAGAACAGGCTCTTGCTTTCTGGGGAAATAATAAAATCACGGCCTAGTGCTCTATCAGCTCCTCAGACAAAAGCAACTTCCTCGAATGTGACAATTTGGGGTTGGATTTGGTTTTCACCGGGTAAAGGCATAAATTAAAAAGAGGGACTGGGCACCCTTTAAAAAAGTCAAAGAAGTAAATAAGCTTGCTATTCAAACCAGAAAGCGCAGGCTGTGAGCAGCCCCACTCTGTGATCTGTCTGACACCTGGTGAACAAACAACACAGCCTCTGCCCAGGCTGGAATTTTCCCACAGTGGACCAGCAACTTCAGAGGTCCCATTGAGTGCCAGGGCTGAGAACTGAAAGAGTTATTTCATTCCAAAGCAAAATCAAAAAAGCTTAAAGACATTACAGGAGAAAAGCCTCAAAGCCCATTACTAGAGATAGGATATTAAAAGTAAAGAAAGACTTTGTGTAGAAAATTGCTTAGGAGGAAAACCACAAAGAGAGAATAACTATCATATGATGGGAACAAAAGGTTCTATCCAAAATGAACAGAGGATATAGAATTGGTTGTTTTAGCATCACATAAGCCTAATTCGCATCTCCTAAGCAGCAGCCTGTAAGACAGAGAAACTTGGGCTCAGGACTTGTAACTTAGAAGTCTTTCTTGCAGGGAGGGGAGGGGTGCTGGGGATGGAACCCCAGACCTAGCACATGCTAGGCGAGCACTCTATCACTGAGCCATATCTCAGCCCTTACCAGTCCATCTCCCCATGCACTGCCTGCCTCTCGGCATCCCCTTCCTCGAAAGGCTTCTGGGACTCTCGGAATTTTTCCACAGAGGAGTGTTCTTCTAAATTATTCATACTATAGTGCTACTTATTTCCTGTCCTGTCCTTCCCAGAAGTACTTTCTGTGTTAGAGTGCAGTGAAAGTGAGCAATGCTCAAAACAATCAGTGACTCACTCCTGCATTCTGAAATCTCAAGCATGTGTAGAAATGCCATGTGGTGGGGGTGGGAAGAGGAGTCTCTGTCCACATCCTAACCAATACCTCATATAAAAATATACTATAAATTTGACCTCTTTCACAGTGGCAATCACATTCTCTGGGTAGGATTACATTATTTTTTAAATATTGGCTTTCAAAAGTTGAAATCCCCATCTTTCAATCAAAATAGCCATGTATTTAAAGAAGGCTAACAGGAAGTTATTTATGAGCTTATTTCCAGAATTTGTTCTCAATCCTCATTTTTGAATTTTCATATCAATGAAGGCATAGGAAAGATTTTTCAATAACCAAAAAAACTTTCTAAAACCTCATTTGATCTGGCCACACTTTTTTTTCTATCAGTACACCAAAATATTTGGGAAATGTTTTCTCCAAATTACACTCTGGTCCCGATAGAGATAAACCCCAGTGAATAACAAGTCTGTGTCTGTATGATAATAATATTGGCATTCCAGTTCCTGTCTGTGGTGGACCATGCAGACAGCTGCAGTAATTCCTCTCAACTACATGCTTTTTTTCCATGTGTTTTTGCCACTCCTCCCATAAATAGGTGACTATGGTCTCCCCTCTGCTTGAATCTGGGCTGGCTTCATGACTTGTTTTGACCAATAGAATCTGGCAAGATGAACTCAGAATGACTGGTAGGCTTGGGCCTCAAGAAGACTTTGAATTTCCATTTTGATATATTGGAGCTTCTGTGTAAGGAAGTCCAGGCTATTCTGCCAGAGAGAGTTTCAAAGAGCAGACCAAAGTGCCCGCTCTTAACAGCCCAAGCATGTGAGGAGACCATGTTGGACCTGCCTGCTCCAGCACAGGCACACCTTCTCCACTAAGTCCTGCTCACATTGCAGATCCACAGAAGCATAAGCAAATAACTACTTAAGCCTCTGGGCTTTGGAGAAGTTTATTATGTAACCATAAGATAACCAAAACAGGGACCTAATACCAAAATGACTAAATTGTGTTTAGCTACCCAGAACTTATATATCAAAGATGAGATGCTTGACCTCATTAAGCCTCATCTCAATTCAGTAATGTAAATGATCAAAGACCAAATGACAGTCTGCATCAAAGACTTCTGCCCCAGTATCTAGGCTCATGGCAATGAGTCTCCAAATGTAGTTTTGGATGAGCATTATCAGCAGCACATGGGAATTCCTTAAAAATGCAAATTCTTGTCCCCTATACTAAATGAGAAACTAGGCGTGGAGCCCAGCAATCTGTATGTCAACAAGTCCTATAGATGACTTGCTATAGTTTTAGAACCACTGTTCTATAGCAACAAAACTGCTGATATTTAGTTGATATACATGCCCACCTGAGTAAAAACTAAGGGGTCTGGGTGAGGCCATTTTGACTGAGTTCTGGCATGCAAGAAGTAAGCAGACAGGGAAAAGGGAGGAGGTCTTTGTCCCTCTTAATTTCATGCTGGCTGGAATTCAGTTGTGACTGCTGGAGCTCTAGAAGCTGTCTTAGGCTATGAGCTGATCCTGAGAGAATCCATGCAGAGCAACAAGATGGAAGGAGCCTGGGATATTGACACTACAAAACTTCCATATTAGCCCTGGGCTAACTCCCTGACATGTTGAACATGAAAATATCTATCTTGTTTAAGTTCCTTATTTTAAGTATTTTATCTCTCAGAGTTAAAATTCGAATCTAACTCAGTAGAATGAATCAGACATATGTTCATGTATGAATACACTACCAGTGTAACTCTAAATCATGTACAACCACAAGAATGGGAAGTTATATTCCATGTATGTATGATATGTACTGTCATGTAGAATGTATATAAGTAAAAAGAAAACAACAACAAAAAAGATTAGCATCTAACTAATAAAAGATCTTAGTTTCCCTTTCTCTTACCTACTGATATATTCTTTAATATAAGGATATTTCATTTTCTGTACTTCTTACAAATTATCTTTCATATTTTTTATTTCTCTAGTTGTTTATTAACTGTCTGCCTACTTGACTTGAAGCTCCATGAGGACAAATGTTTTGTTTGTCAGTGAATTCCCAGCATCCAATATACTTCTACCTTCATAATAGGGATGTGGCAAATATTTACTGAATTGAATAGACAGATGGAAGGTTGGATGTGGGCAAGCCGAATTTTATCCAAACAGTTCTTTCAGCACTGATAAACTGACCAAGCTTTAAAAAAATCAATATTTCTTTTCAATAATGAATCTTCAACAAAACTTTCTACCACCCACATTACACTTCTGTTTCACATTTTAATCTGAAAACTAAGCAATAACAGTAATCAACACTTTCAGATGTCTTAAAATGTGCCAAAGACAAATTTCAACAGAGAGGGCCCCTACAATGTATCTGGTTAGTGTTTCTCAAACTCTCAAGTTCATCAGAAACAGAAAAGCCTGAGAAACTGTCGCAGCCAAGGGAGACTATGGAGATAACACAATTAAATGCAATAAGTATCCTGGATAGGATCTTGGAATAGAAAAGGACATTAGGCAACAACTGAGGAGTTCTGAATGAACTTTGGCCTTAGGTAATAATGATGATGCAAACAATATTGGTCATTAATTATCACAAAAATTCTATATTTTTATTTGTTCTAATTAATTATACATGGTAGTAGAATGCACTTTGACACATCATACATAAATGGAATATAATTGCTCATTCTCTGTACATGATGTAGAATCACAATATACATAGGGTAATAATGTCTGATTCATTCTACTATCCTTCCTGTCTCTATACTCCTCTCCCCTCTTTTTACTCCTCTCTACCTAACCCAAAATAACTCTATGCTTCCCTAGCCCCTGCCCTTACTGTGAATTAGCATCTGCATATCAGAGAGAACATTCAGCCTTTGGCTTTTGGGGATTGGCTTATTTTGTTTAACATGATATTCTCCAGCTCCATCCATTTATTGGCAAATGCCATAATTTTATTCTTCTTTAAGACTGACTAATATTCCATTGTGTATATGTACCACGTTTTCTTTAACAATCCATCTGTTGAAGGGCACCAGGGTTGGTTCCATAATTTAGCTATTGTGAGTTGAGCTGATATAAACACTGATATGGCTGTGTCACTGTGGTATGTTGATTTTAAGTCCTTTGAGTATAAACCGAGGAGTGGGATCGCTGGGTCAAATGGTGGTTCTATTACAAGTTTCCTGAGGAATCTCCATACCACTTCCATAATGGTTACACTGATTTGCAGGTCATTAATCATCACAAACATTCCATATTAATTTAAGATATTAATAATAGGGAAACTAGATGGTATGGAACAGGGAGGGTTGTCTAGGAATTCTCAGTATTAACTGTTCACTTTTTCTGTAAGTCTAAAACTGTCCTTAAAAAATAAAATCTATTAATAAAATAAGTTTTACTATTAAATGTATTAATATAAGAAATGTGCCAAAGACTTTACATGAGTAATTCATATGACATTCACTCATAAAGACTGAGGTCAATACTATGATGAACCCTATTTCACAGGCACAAAACAGTGCATTAAGTTCTGTTTTCACAAGTCCTTAAGACTTACACTATGTTTCTTCTGGATCAAAATTTATTTGATTCAGTCATTTAAACAATGTATTTTGATTACTGTGTGCCAGGGAGGGACTGAGTTTAGGCGATTCTATAAGCAGAGTCAAAACTGGGAAGGAAGAGGGACTTAGCACCAACCCATTGAAATTTAAAGGTCACAGGCAAACATTTTCAAGAATACACAGTTCTAAAATGTGTTATATTTTCATGTTGACAGTATATACAATCCTCCAGCAGCTAAAAACAACTAAGCTTGACATCTAATTATCAAGAATAATTACTTACATATGAAGCTAGCAGATGGCACCTATTGTTAAAAACACATAAATCATACATCATAAGTTAAGAAGCTGATTCAAGAATAGGTCTATGTCTCATTCCAGGTACTAATATAGCAAACACTTTAACTCTGAATACAATCCCTGGTATACACTAAAAGAATACGTCCAAGGAGAAAAACCTCTATCATAGAATTTCCTTCTAAAGATATTGAGTGTAAACTTCTTTAACTGCTATTCTGGCTAGCAGAATCTTAGAGCTGTGGACTTCTGGAACTGTGAGGAGTAAACATTTGTTGTTTAAATCATCCAGTTTAAGGTATTTTGTTATAGCAGGCCCAGCTATAAGACAACAAGGGAATATTTGCACCTTTGATTTCATTGTTAGTTCTTTTACCAGCCTCAGCCTTTAATTCTTAAAAATTCAACTGAGGCATTGACCCTCAGTCTCTCTTAACCTCCTCTTTGTGTGGGCTATCTCTATATCCCCATGGCACTTGTGTGGCCTCAGTCATAGGGCCTATCACAATTCGGTGTGATTTATGAAACATATTTGAATGCCTATAAGGTACTGTTTCAAGCACTCAGGAATATCAGTGGACAAATCAAAATGCTTCTACCCTTCTGAGGAAAGACATAATAAATAATAAACCATCATACATAAGTAAATTTTATAGTATGTAGTATATCATATACTGGGATAAGGAAAATACAGAATAGCTTAGAGGGAATGAGGTGTACTGGGGCTGGAAGAGGTTCAGATTGCAGTCTTTAACAGGGTGGTCAAAGTAGGCTTTGATGAGGACATGAGATTTGAGCAAAGTCTAGAAGAAGATGAGGGAGCTAACTGTGCAGGCCTAGAAGAGGAGGATCCCGGGAAGAGGGAAGAGCTAGCACAAAGACCCCATGGGAAGGACAAACCTTGAAAGACTGAGAAACAGCCAGCGAAGTATGGAGCAACATGCAACAGACATGAGGAAAGACGGAGAAAGGGGAATCAGGGAGCCTCGATTTTGTAGACCTGGGGGCCATTGCAAACACTTTCACTGTAAGTGAAATGGGAATGGTTTTTTAGTAGAGGGGAAATATGGTCTGACTGAGTACTGCAAGATTTGCTCTGGCCACTGTGTTGAGAACAGGATTGTAGCGGGGCCAACATGAAAGCAGAAAAACCTGTTAAGAGATAATTATAGGCAAGAGATGAAGAGATGGTAAGGCCACAGGCCAGAACAGCAGCAGCAGAGGAGGGCAGATTCTGGATTTAAAGCCTCATTGAATTGGATATGGGGTGTAAGAGACAGAAAAGATCCAAGGAGGACTCCAGGGATTTTTGTCCTGAGGAACTGCAATCATAGGGTTAAGAAATGAAAAGAAGAAACAGGTTAGGAGGTGAAGAGCAGGAATTTGGCGGGGGGTGCAGGGAGGGTTGGGGGAGGGTTCCTGGTCTTGAGACACTTACAAAGTCTAGTGGGTTAGACAATTACATGAGTGGCTAATGTAGCTCCTAACACCTGTCAAGCGCTGTGCCTCTGTGTGTGCAGCAAGCTCTGACAGGGAAGGGATGACTTAGGGAAAACCCTAAGGGGAAGAAAGGGTGTGTTTAAAAACCTCTTTTGGCTTCATCATATATTTTGGATAATTCCAGAAAGTATTCTTGGCCGCAGAAAGCCACTTAGGGAGTGTTTCAGCTATAACCCTTTCACATTTTGTATAATGTAGGCCATAGGCACATACGGTATTTGTTTAATCTTGGACTAAAGATGATAGACTAAGTTATATAAAAGTTCTGAAAATAATTCAGTTCCAGCTTCCTGGAAAAAGCACCAGAAACTCTGACACACAATTACAAAAGCATTCTACTGGCTCAGCTCAAAACCACAGTAACAAAACTACTTAGTATTATGCCACAGAGTAGATATGAAACAGTAACATCTACACAGTATCAGACAGTAACATACTAGATAACAGTATTTTCGAGTTCAGTCTGTAAACCTGGCCAGGGTCATTGTACTGAAAGAAAAGAGGGACAAAAAGGGTAGTCTATTCTAGAAGATCACAGTCTAGTTCGGGAGATTGTGAACTTTGATTAAGAAGCAGTACTATTAAAATCGAGGGCTGGAAGCATACAAGAACCTAGCAAATTCAATTTCATTTCACCATTTATAATCCTTATTCATAGTTTGAGAATATATATATACTAAGGGTTCTCTTAAACAGATCTCAGAACTGTAAATGTATCTGTTCTGACCAATAGGTTGCTATGGAATAGAGTTTTTTTTCTGATCTTCAAATATAAAACCCTAATGATAATTTTTTTTTTTTTTTTTGCTTTTACAGGAGAGCTATAGATATTATAGTTTGGATGTGAGGTGTCTCCCAGAAGATCATGTGTAAAACAATGCAAGAACATTCAGAGCAGAAATGATTGGGTTATGAGATCCTTAACCCAATCAATCAATCCCCTGATTGGTAACTGAAGGCAGGTAGGGTGAGGCTGAAGGATGTGGGTCCCTGGGTGTGCCTTTCGGGTGTATATTTTGTATCTGGCAGTGGAGTTTCTCTGTTTCCTGATCATCACTGCTTCCCTCTGTCACACCTTCTGCCATGATGTTCTGCCTCACCTCAAATCCTGAGGAATGGAGCAGGCTATCTATGGACCGAAACCTCTGAAACCATGAACCCTCAAATGAACTTTGCCCCATTAAAATTGTTCTTGTCAGAAAAAAAAGTGTGTCACATTAAATTGGATAGAGAGAAAGGATGGGAGAGGAGGGGAGGGGTAGGAGGATAGGAAGGGCAGCAGACTAGAATAGACAATATGATTGATGTATGTACATTCCATGTATGTATTATATGTCAAAATACATTCTGCTGTCATGTATGACTAAAAAAATAAATCATATGGTAAAAAAAAAGAAAAGAAAAAGAAAAAAAATTGTTCTTGTCAGATCTTTTAGTCATAGCAGTGAAAAAGTTGACTAAAACACATAGATGTTGTGTCCTCCTCTAAGTCCTGTTGGCAAGAAGACATTTCCTGGAAGTGGTAACAAGGTAACAGGTATGATATACACAAGCACACACACTGTATCATTGTCATGTTTGACAGGCTTTTTTAAAAGTATATCAAATAATAGACTATAAGAATCCAGTCGACATGACTAGATTCCTTGCTAAGAAAAATCTACACCAAAAAAAAAGGTTATGAACAATCATGACATTGAATTTTTATTCTCATTTGCTGCCTAAGAATTTATATAAATGAGAAGATTTATTCTTGGCTCTAGAGATCTATTTGTATAGAATGGTGACTATAGTAAATGATAATGTATTGTCCACTCAAAACTTGCTAAGAAAGGGCTGGGGTTATAGCTCAGTGGTGGAGCACTTGCCTAGCATGTGTGAGGCACTGGTTTTGATTATCAGCACCACATATAAATAATTAAAATAAAGGTCCATCAACAACTAAATATATATATATATATATATATATATATATTTTAAATTGCTAAGAAAGTGAATCTTAAATGTTCTCATCACAAAAAAATAGTGCGTTTGATGATGAAAACATTACTTGATTGGATCATTTAATAATATATGTATATCAAAACATAACATTACATATTGTAAATATATACAAATTTTGTCAATTATACCTTCATAAAGCTGGAGGACAGATCCTGAAAAGAGAGGTAATATTTTACAGTCTCATTGTCATAGGAAAAAAACTAAGCTTAAGGTGAAAAAACAATAGCAAACAAAATGTTATTCTTCCCTGTCCCATTATTCTTACACATATAAATAAGAAATCCCTTCATAAATGCTTGCAAAAAGGGGAAGGTGGGAAGAAGTTTTAAAAATACAGAACTATGGGCTGGGGATGTGGCCTGGGTTCGATCCTCAGCACCACATACAAACAAAGATGTTGTGTCCACCGAGAACTAAAAAAA
Source organism: Marmota marmota marmota (assembly GCF_001458135.2). Taxonomy (NCBI): domain Eukaryota; kingdom Metazoa; phylum Chordata; class Mammalia; order Rodentia; family Sciuridae; genus Marmota; species Marmota marmota. The sequence goes on from NW_026000005.1 coordinate 26,413,023, forward strand.
TAAATAAATATTAAAAAAATCAATCAATAAATAAAAATACAGAACTAAAAATCTTTGGAAGAGGTTTTGAAAATACAGAACTCCCTTCTCTCCATCTTTGGATGCTATTGATGGATATGTGCCTTTGTGTGAGAGAAATGGAGAACATGAAAACTACCCAGTAAGTATTGGACAGCTGAAAAAGATTAGTTTTAGGAAACACAAGAACTTCTACCTTGTAAGTTTACCATGCTGTGATAGCCTTTCAGTCTGTGGTGATAGGATGCTGCTTCCGGCATGGTTTGAACCACTGTTTCCTGTACCTGAGCTTAGGTCATGTTAGGGCATGCGTCTGCTATGTTCTGTTTTCCAGGGTTACCATGACGACATTCATAACTGAAGGAAAACCAACACAGAAGAGTTTTAGGAAGATGGGTATGAACTTCTGCATTTAGACTGGCAGAATTACTGACCATTTTATCATTTTTATTCATATATTGAAAGAAATGTTACTTAACAAGAAATGCTCTTGGGAACTTAGAATACATCCTATGAGAAACTGTTCTTTACTTTTATCACAGTAAAGCACCAGTTTTTAAGTCCCCAAAGACATTTAATGTAGATTTTTATTCACTCTTCTTTAATAAGCATTAGAAAGCATGGGCATAAAGCCCAAAAAGAAAGGAGTCAAAACCTAATAAGCCAGTTAAAAAGGCAAGAGCCTCACTGATTTTGGGTGATTAGACTAATGTAATGCTTTGGATATGTGACTAACAACATTTATATGAGAATAGTACAGTCAGAAATGTAGAATTTGGGATTATAAAAAAAAGTAAGCTTGTTATCTTTGCAGAGTTCAATGTCTCCACCTTGTCAGGGTTACCAATGCTTCCTGGAAACTACCATTTTTCCCATGGTTTCTTGGAAAATACTACTGTTTTCTTTGGGCTCTTTCCAGGTGCTTTATTGAAGGGTCAGGGTGGAGGAAGAGGAGTATGTTGTAAACAACTTAATTAGGCAGGACAGGCAGTGAAGACTTCAATGTGCTTCTGTTCTTTCTATATCTAATTTCTCATGGATATAACTGTGGAGTGGAAAGGATAGTCAGAAAATGTAGTTTTGGCCATTTTCTGATTGTTCTATCACAATAATTCTCAAATATTTTTATCCTATAGCATTTCCTTCATACCCCAAACCAATGTTTCTAAGACAGTTGGGAAGGACCAAATTTTTAAAATTTCCAATGACCAACTAATACTTTTGTAAAATTCAATAAAAAATGAATTGCCAGAGAAAATATTTTTAAATGCAAAGAATAGAAAACATAAGCCTGCAAATTTGTATTATTTATTTTAAGACATAAAAATATTCTGTCAAATTACTATTAAAGATGATAGATGCTTACACTGTTCCTGTACTTGGTCTTTTTGTAGATTGGAAACAAACTATTCCTAACTACAGTTTGAAAGGCACTGCCCCATCAGACATACACACACAAACATAGGACACATACACCTCAAAGAAGCACACACCCACAAACCCGTCAGACAAAGTAGAACTAAATTTCTATCCATTTAGAAATAATTTAAATTTGAGTTATTAATTTTTTAAAAATCCACCTCATACAACAAAGATAAGGAAAAAATAATCTTTTACTTCTCCTCTCCTTATCTTGTAGACTCCACCCAGAGAGGCAGGCATCTAACAACAAAACCTGTTAGAAAAGCCCACAATACAGAAACCTGCTATTTAGGGGCTGGGGTTATGGCTCAGTGGTGGAGTGCTCACCTAGCATGTTCAAGGCCCTGGGTTCGATCCTCAGCACCACATAAAAATAAATAAGTAAATAATTTTTAAAAAAGAAACCCAGTATTTACAGATGCACCAGACACAATCAGCTTAAGGAAGACATGCTTGTGCAAACTAAATGCCCAAGAGATGAAATCTAGAATTTCAATTACATTCATCCAACAAACATTTGAGTAATGACTATACACCAGGCACTCTTCTAGATATTAAGGACACTGCAAAGGAAAAAGAGAGACAGAGAGACAAAAGTCCTTCTCAATAAACAAAGGAGATTGAGAATAGTCACCAGTATAGGACTGAAACCAGGAGAGTGAAGTAGTGTACTACAAAGTAAGGGAAGACAATGTCCAGGAAGGAGGGAGCCATCAGCTGTGTGAAATGCTGCTGACAGGCCAAGTGAGATGGAGACTGGAATCAGCCACTGGATTCAGCAACACTGAGAGTACTTTCAGTGGAATGCTGGGTGCCAGAGCCAGTTGAGGTAGATTTAACAGAAAATGGAAGAAAGGAACTGGGACAATGAATATAAAACTCAAGGGTATTTATTGTAAAGGAACAACAACAACAAAATGATAGGGTAGCTGGAAGGGGGAAGGTGAAGTCAAGAGTTTTTGTTTCTCCAGTGTTTTCTTTTTTTTTAAGAGAGAGAGAGAGAGAATATTTTAATATTTATTTTTTAGTTTTCGGCGGACACAACATCTTTGTATTTGGTGCTGAGGTTCGAACCCGGGCCACACGCATGCCAGGTGAGCGTGCTACCGCTTGAGCCACATCCCCAGCCCCTCCAGTGTTTTCTTAAGAATAAGTTAATGTTAAGATGCAATATATTAGGGGCTGTAGCTCAGTGGCAGAGTACTTGCCTAGTATGTATGAGGCACTGGGTTTGATCCTAAGCACTACATTAAAAAATAATAATCAATTAAGCAAAGGCATGTTGTCCATCTACAACTATAAAATTTTTTTAAAAGGTGCGATATATTAATTTACATAAGGAACTCTAACTGGCAAACAGACTACTAGTAGTTGTGAGATCAGTGTTTTCTCTGTATTTAGAGAATCAACTTAAAATTACAAGATTGCTTAGTAAGCATTGATAATGGTGCGATCTTGACCAAAGATTTCAACTATGAAGGGTCTCAAGCTTTCATCTATACTAGAGGGAAAGAAGTACTGAGTGGACCAGCTGCTTGTATCAACTGGACAGGGCATGCCCCCTTGACCAATCCCATAGAAACTCTAACCATCCACTCACTCTTTCATTTAAGAAACACCACCAAGCACCTATAATGCGCCTGTCTACTAGGGATACACATCCAGCAAAAAAAGCTTTGCCTTCAGAGAGCTCATAGTTCAATAAAGCACGTAGACAAGTGAATGAGTAATTATAATGTCATAGAGTTAAAAGAGATGCATGTACATATATGGGACAGAAATGAATTAAGCAGTCTACTAGTGGAGATATTTGGATCATTCATGAATTTTGGGATTTTGCCATTATAGAGGGATATTAAGAATTTCAATAATACCTCATCCAGAAATATTTGATAGCTATCATATTAACACTGTAGGAAAAGCTATCAAATAAAAGGGAAAGCTATTGTATATCTCTCCATTTTAACTGATTGAATAATCAAGAAAAGGAACCTAGACTGAAGACAGGCAGGTTGGAAATTCATCTGACAAATATATATTGAAATTTATTATGTCAGGGCATGGTTCCAAAGATTCTGGTTATTTGTTTGTTTGTTTTTTATTTTTTGGTACCAGGGATTGAACTCAGGGGCACTCAACCACTGAGCCACATCACCAGCCCTATTTTTGTATTTTATTTAGAGACAGGATCTCACTGAGTTGCTTAGCGCCTTGCTGTTGCTGAGGCTGGCTTTGAACTCCTGATCCTCCTGTCTCAGCCTCCTGAATTACTGAGATTACAGGTGTGCACTACCACACCTGGCTAATTCTGGTTTTTAAAGCTTGTGTTTTAGCAGGGGAAACAGTCAACATTAAACATATAAAGAAATATATTAGTATGTTTGAAGGCAGTAAGCCCCATGGGTGTGGGTGTCAGAGAAGGTTAACAGGTAAGAAGATTTTGGAAAACTGGAATCGTATATGGGGTGGTTGAGGAGAGTATCAGTTGTAATTTTAAGTTGTTATGAGAATTTCAAAACTTCTCAGTGGAAAGATTTGAAGGTGAGGGAGTTAGCTCTCTGGTTATTTAGAAAAAAAAGCATTTTAAGCATTAGAATAGCCAAGGTGCTAAGGCAGAAGTGCAGTTGGGCTGCAGCAAGATGCAGAGGAACTTCTTAAGATGTTCTTTATTTATTTACAAATAAAGATGTTGTGTCCACCGAAAACTTAAATATTAAAAATTCTCTATCTCTCTCTCTTAAAAAAAAAAGAGATATATTTTGAAGATACCCATAAAGTTTCCTGATGGAATATATTTGGGTGAAAGGAGGGCTCGATGAATCAAGTTTTTTTAATCTCACCAATTAAGGTGGGAAAGACTGTAGGTGTAGGAGCGAAGGGAACAACCGGTTCTACTTTGGACATACTGAATTTAAAGTCTAGTGGAAATCTATAGCACCTCAGTTCCTCTTGATCTTGCTTGCCTGTGGGCCTTCAGCCACTGGTCAACCTACTCAGGTAGTAGCCCCCGACAGTGCTCTGACTCATGCCCAGGTCTCTTTTATCTTTTAAGAGTCTATACATACGCCTCTTGTGGAGGTATGTTTGCACTAGGGCAAGGGTTAGCATTCTTTTAACTGAATCCTGACCCTCTCCCCTGATTTACTGCTTTTTCCCCACCCTTATTTCCCTGAGATTTGACTCCTTAATAAAATAGCAGCACAGAAACTTTTGCCTCAGGTTCTGCTTTCTGATAGAACACAAGCTGGAACAACATTCTAGTGGTTATATGAGTTAGTTGTTTAAATGAATCTAGAATTTGGGAGAGTGATTTGGGGAAAAAAGGTAATTTTAATCACTGTCAACACAGACAATAGTATTTATAATGAGACTAGATGAGAGCACAAAGAAGTGATCAAAAAAGACAAATGTCCGGTAGAGAAGTTGAAGGTTTAGTTTTTTGATAGTAGAGATGATGTTTTGTTCACTGCCAGGGCCCCGGTTTCTAGAAAAAAAAAAAAAAAAGTAAAAAGTCGGTGCACAACAGATATTTTTAGAATAAATAAGTCATCATGGCCTTGGGGTTAGGTAGGAAAGAAAATCAAGTCATGAGAGGTGATGAACTAGGAAAGACAGGGTTCCTAGAACTTAAACTTTGTGAAGGTGAAAATAAGATTCAACAGCAGGAGGAAAAAAAAAATAAAAACAGGAAAAGGAAGCCATGGTTAGCAAAAAGTTCTCATATACCACTTTTTCCTTGAAAACTTTTATAAGCATCTCATGGGACCTTCCCTTTTTTGCTGCCTCTTTCAAGATATTCATCTATATTTAACTGTGTTAAGTTATATCCATGTGCTTCCCTCTACTTTGATCTGTTTCTTCTCCTTAATATTGACCATATCTTCAAAATTGGGAAAATGAATTTTAAAATGAAGTGGCTTCCAAGTCCCAGAGACAAAAATCGGATGCTGAAAGTTTAACCTTTCCAGTTCATGTCTGTTTTATGGAGAGGTTGGAGTAGAATAAATGAAATTAGGAGACTGAATTTCAAATCTGGACTAAATCCAACTGAGTAAAATAACCTGAGTTTGAATGAATGGATAACTGAATGAATAAGTGAATGGGTCAAGTTAAATGAGTAGAGGCCACTAAAACAAAAATCAAGAGGAACATGATTTATTAACTTGAGTCCCACTGGTTTTATAGAATGGCACACGTGAAAAAGGGAAGCAGGCTTGCAATTATAAAGCATGTAGGATTAGCAAAATAATAGAGATGTGATAAGGACTTCATGAAGATTAGCGTAAATAAAAGAGAAGAATAACCATGAGAAAATCTTAGGATAAAAAAAATCATATTTGGTGGATTAATATAGACTATGGGTAGAACATTCCAAGACTTTGGTATTGTGTATAGGGCCAGGGCAAGAAAAGGAGCAGGAAAATAATGAACTCAATTTTGAAAATGTACTAAAAATTATTACATGCCAAACATTGTTCCAAGAGCACTTTACATGTTTGTCTCATTAATCATCAGATTAACACTATTACCATTTTTATTTTAGAAGCAAAAACTGAGGCACAGAGTAAACAATTTGTCTAAAGTCTCTAGCTAGTAAGTGGCTGAACCAGTGCAATGAACTGAATATTTGTGTTCCCCCCAGATACATATGCTGAAACCTTAACTCCCAATATTATGGCATAAGAAGATGGTGAGTTTGGAGGTAACTGGGTCATAAAGGTAGAGCTTTTTTTTTTTCTTTTAAATGTTTTTGTAGTTGTAGATGGACAGAATGCCTTTGTTTATTTTTATGTGGTGCTGAGGATCGAACCCAGTGCCTCATACATGCTAGACAAGTGCTCTGCCGCTGAGCTACAGCCCCAGCCCAAAGGTAGAGCTTTTATGAATGTTTATGAATGGGATCAGTGCCTCAAGAGAGCTCTTCCCTCTTTCATCATTTTGAGACTACAAGGAACAAACCATTATCTGCAAACTAGAAGAGGGTCCTCACCAGACCTAACTATGCTGGCAGCCTGATCTCAGATTTCCAAACTCCAGAACCAGAAGAAATAAATTTGTTGTTTATAAGTCACCCAGTCTGTTATTTTATTATAGCACCACCCCACCACAACTCACTGAGAACCAAGATTTGAACCTAAAAAGATGGGATGGGAGGGGGGAGGGAAGAGGAAAAGAAGGCAGTGAGACAGATATGGTCTTTCCCTGCAAAGAAATTCCAGGATAAAAGTATGATAAGTATGATAAATCTGTAAAGTTCAGTAGAGGGAGTGGGTTGAGAGAAGAATTCCAGGGAAAGGGGATGGCATGTGAAAATGCCTTAAGGTGAGAGGCTAGTAGGGAAAAGGGAAATGGCAGAGGGGGCATGATACATGACACAACGATACCTGGAAAAAAAGAAAGATTAATTAATATGGCTGAAGTACTGAGAGTTAGGGGTGGACAGTTGGGCAGGCTGAGAAAAAAGACAAGGAGCTTATATAATGTTCAGCTAGCAAAGGGAAGCCACTGAAGGAATTTAAGAAGGGTAATGACTTGTTCTGATTTACATTTTTAAGATTACTCTGGCAGCAGTGTGGCAAATAGATTGGAATAAGGCAAGAGCAGTTTGGGGGGACAGAGGTTATTTCAGGACTTCAAATAAGAGACAAAAGTAGCTTAGACTAGAGTGGAAGAGAAAAGGTGGCATGGTATCACAGAGGTCAGAAATCCATTTTTTTTTTTTTTCAGGAATCTGGAAATTCTGATAGTGCAGATATACGGCCTCTACATGTCTAACTTGCACCAAGCAAATACTCCCGGAGGACACACTTTACAGAGCCTGAGGCTATAGGAAGAGAGTTTTGGAGGGAAACTATAGTTTGATGCCCCAGTTATGCAAACTAGAGTGTACCAAAGGTCACTGGTGAATCTAGAGTTCAAGGTAAGATCTGAGATAGGAATTGGAGAGTTTTGACAGTGAGTATTGAAGCACTGGAAGGGACCACCTAGTAAAGTGAATATTGTGGAACTCAAAAAGAGGATCTGAGCTTAGATCAGCAGATTCCAATATATGAGTTGGATAAAGACAGTGGGGGAATGATATCAAGCATGGTGGTGTGTGCCTGTAATCCCAGTCACTTGGAAGGCAGAGGCTGGAAGATTGCAAGTTCCAGGCCAGTCTCAGCAACTTAGAGACCCCTGCCCTCCCTGTCTCAAATAAAAAGTATAAAAGGACTGTGGATGTAGTTCAGTTGTAAAGCACCCCTGGACACTGGGTTGTATTCCAAGTTAAAAAAAAAAAAAGTGGCTAAAAAGCAAACAGCAAATATATGTAAAACTGACTTAAGAGCAAAGGGAAGAGTATATTTGGAAGAGGGTGTGATGCAGTGTCAAATGCTGGGATGAAGTCTGGTTGAAAACCATCTGGTTTCACAGACATGAAGCTTGTCTGTTAACAATTCAGAGCCACTTCAGGTGAGTGGTAGGGACAGAATGTGGACCAGAAAGGATAAAGCAGTGGGATATGAGAGAAAATCTATGGGGTAAGAAACAGTTGGAGTTGTTAGTGATCTAGGGAGGTGAGAAATCTTTTTAAAGAAATGAGAGACATTAGCATGTTTAAAACACTGGTCGGGATAGAGCTTGTAAAGGAAAAGCCAAAAATAAAAGGATACTCTTTAGTGTAATGTTTCTGAGAAAGCAGGGATGGAACAGGAAGGGCAACTCTTTGGAACAGAAGTCGTTAAGGGGCGGAGTCCAGAATGAACAGAAATAATTTAAAAACCTGAAAGCCCAGGGAGAGGACTGCAGGGTTCAATAAATAAGAGAATGGAGAGTTATAAGAGAATGGTTGGCCTTGGGCGACCTCAGAGAGCAGTTTGCAGTAGCTTGGAAGCCACGGAAGTCACACTGTCAACTTAGGATGGGTGGGTGAAGTAAAGGGTGTATGGGGTGCAAACCACTGCTGTACGAAACGGCTGAGAAAAGAAAGCGACACAGGATGTTGTCTGAGGGAAGGCGGGCAGGTGGAGTGAGGACATATTTCCAGTGTCGCAGAGCAGCTTCGGTCAGGACAGGTCACTGCTCTGAGAACTCCGGCTGCGGCTGAAATCACCCAGGGCCTTGCCTCACTGCTGAGCTGAACCCCGCGAGATGTCACGACTTCCGCAACCTTCACCCTAGAAAACGAACAGCTCGGCCAGCGGCCACAGCGCTCTCCGAGGCGCTCGGAAAGACGGGAGGTCGGAAAAACTCTTCCCACAGAGGCCCACAACGCCCCGACCCCTCCCGACAGGCAGTCCAGCGCAGTCCCCAGACACCGGGGACGTTGGTCGAGGGGCAGCAGCAGGACTCCCGCATTTCAGCCATGTCGCAGCCCCGGAGGCGCGTCCCAACGTTTGAAAGTTCCCGGGCTCGCGGGGCCAGCGGCTCAGACCCGCCCCGCCGCAGCCGCCCTAGAGCCCGCCACTCACCGCCGCAGGGGCAGGCTAGCGCGGGGGTTTCAACACTACCCACACCCCGGGAATTCCCCACCTGGCCACACACAAACCCCGCTTCCTCCAAATTTCCGCCACCCGGTTTTATGCATTCGAACGCCGTGGAAGGGCTTGAACCGCTCCTCCCACAGCGGGTCTCGGCCCACCTTCTCCTTCCCTCTCCCCGCACAGGCCCTCCGCCTCGCCCGAAGGAGCCCGAAAGTCTTCGGCAATTTTCGCCCCCACCGCGGGGGCGGGGCCGCTCGAGCTGCTCCGGG
>NW_026000005.1:26422864-26504433 GCF_001458135.2 Marmota marmota marmota
CCGGGCTGTCCTGTCCGCCGGGGCGGCTGCCGCCTGGTGCCTGTGGGGGGTGGAGGAGGAAGAAGGCGACAGTTGAGGGCAGAGGAGGTGAAGGTGCCTGCCGCCTTCTCGGTCGCCTCCGTGTCCGCCGCGCCCGCTTCGCGAGGGGAAGAGCGGCAACGTCCGACCTGCTCTCCTCTCGGTTCCTTGTGCAATAAAGTTCGAAACCCAAGGTTTTCTCTCGTGCTGTATTTTTTTCTTGCCCTTTCCTCCTGCTCCCAACACCGTTGGGGAAATGTTGTTTTCTGCCCTTCGCTGCTTACTTGAGATGAGAGCTCGTGCTTTTTAAGGGAATTTTTGACTCTTTCCCCCACGCCCCCCCACCCCGCTTAAAAAAAAAAGGTAGTCATGGGAATGCATTCTTTTTGAGTGGAAGGGGGTGCTAAGAAAAACAAATTTATAACTTTTTTAAAGAAACTGTTGGGATCTTGTAAAAGGGAAGCTGGTGTTTGAAAACAGTTTCGGTTTTAACCCTTTTCACTAAGGTAATAATCTCTTGAAGTCTATCATTCTGAAACCCTTCTTAGAAACGAATATTAGCCAAAGTACTCTTGTTTTACATCAATTTTTTTGGTGGGGGCGATCTTGCCAAAGGTGTTTGAGTCATCTGGATCTCCCCTCACCCCGGGGTATACCACGTTTCTCCGGTATTTTGTCTAAACTTTAATGAGTAATTAATTTAATACTGTTTATTAAAATGGGCATTATAAAGATCCATTATTTTCTCTGATGCTGTAGATAACTCCACTGGAAGGCCGACAACAATTTAAGCTAAGAAACTTATTTTTTTCCCTCTCATGTGGGGAAAGGGGGACCTCATAAGTCATTGATACATTAAAGATTAAAAGGCATTTTTAAAGGACTTGCAGTATGACCTATTTAAATTTGTCATACCTTCTCACGAAATTAAAATTTCTTTCTAGCCGCAGCTTGCATCAGGTCTGCCTTCTAAAGATTTAGTCTAAGATAGTTTTGATTGCTGTCTATTGAAATATTTTACGCTTATTGCTCATTTTCTAATTTAAAGTCCTCCTTACAGTTAGGTATGTGGTTTGAAAGATGAGGTTATTTTTAATATATACCTGTTGCTGTATGATTGAATTGGGAGTGATACATACAAAACTTCTGGTTAGGAATAAATTTATTGATTGGTAATAAGCACTGTCTTCTGATTTTTTTTTTCCTATCCAAGTCCAAAACCAGCTTTGCATTGCTAATTGTTGAATAAAGACAACATTAGCAAATTGTCATTGCCAAGGAAATTAGAAGATACAGTAAAGTGAGTTTTTTTCTGTTAGGATTGGGAAAATTATTTCCAAACACTGAGGAAGTTAAATATAGTATTGATGATAAGTAGTTATTATTTCTTTAAAGATTTTCTACCAACCAGCATCGGTTTAGTAGAATTTTTTTCCCTTTGTAGACAACATACAACAATGATTATTAAGAGATTATAACAAAATTTTTTTTCTGATGTGCTCTTTCTTTAGTCTTATCCAAAAGATCTTTTAAAGTTTATTTATAGACTCATAATTTGTGATTCTTAGCAATTTCAGGTACTTTTCAAACTTTTATGTTCTTTAATATTTGAACACGCACCTGGAATCTGGTTCTAGAATGTACTTCTACTCTGGGGGGGGGGGTCAGTAAAAATGCTTCTTTTTTACACCCCTCCTGATGGATACATGTATTTATAGAGCAAAGAGCAAATAAATTCTTAGAATTTGTCTAAAGAAGGATAAAAGAGGACTTCTTTTGGAATTTAAAACTCTTGTGTTACTTCTTTTGCACAAATTATTTTTCATATAAAAGCTTGAAGAAATGTAGAAAACCTGATCCATAAAATTCATTTATCTGCTTTCCATAAACTCATATTCTTGATTACATCTGATTAGTAGAAACTTTGATTTCTTAGAGAAGTAGCTTATTTTGTTTTTCATTCTAAGATATTTGATTTTGTTTGGGTACAGTATAGTTACAGAGAATGATGTATGTTCCACTTCACCTTATTTCTCCTTTTTTTCCACAGTAGAAAGTATTATTGTAACTTAATGCTTATTAGGGTATCAGTGAAATTTATCATTTCATTTATTCCATAGATATTTTTGTAGCCATACCTACATAATTTTGCTTATAGCCAAGTCCATGAAATAGTCTTGCAAAAATCTTTATGTATGGTGTAACTTCCAATAATGGACTCTTTATTTTGAATAGAGCTCAAATATGAATTTAAGAATGTAACAGATGTCAGGGAGTAGAAAAATGCGGGATTTTTTTTTCTTGCCCATGTGTGAACTAATTTCTACTTCAGAATCACTTAAGACAACATTTTATGGGAATTCAAATATTTATTTAGCACTTACTGTGACAGAGAATGTAGTTGAAAGAACATCTGGTTTAGAATAATCCTAGGCCTGGGTTTGAATCCCAGCCTTGCTACTACTGTCATGTACCTACCCTCAAAGAATTTTGTGACCTAGGGTAAATTTTTTTTAAATCTTTCTTAGCTTCAGTTTCTTTATCCATAAGATTAGAATAATAGTACCTGCTTTATAGGGATGTAATATTAAGTACCTGAGGGAAGAATCAACTAATTACAGCTTTTCATCTTCAGCTTTATTTTAACTTCCTCTTTGTGGGACCTTCGGCAAGTTTCTTAACTTATCCATACTTAATCATGTTTAATACATTGGACCAGAAGCTGCTGTAAATCCAAGGATGAATTACACTATATTTCCTCTACCCTCAAGGAACTGTTGTGAACACAATGACTAGTAAGGCAGAATACTTTTTTGTTAGAAAGCAATCAGAGGAAAGAGAAATCACCCTTGGTGAAGTAAGGAGGAAGACTGTAATTTTTATATTTTCAGCTTTGTTTTTGGAACATGTAATGTATTCACATGGTTCATAATTCATTTGCATAAAATAAGCAAAATGTCCTGTTCTCTTTCCCCATCACTGAAATGTTGCCTAATTTTTGTCTTTTCAGAGATATTCTATACGTATACAAGCAAATATGTACTGTATCTGCCTTTAAATAAATGATAGCATATTGTACACTCATAATACTCAGTTCCTTTCTCATCCCCAACATGGCTTAACAATTGGTTTGTATCAACATAAAAGACCCTTTTATTTATATAGATATATAAATTATGAAGCATTTCTTTAGGTGGATATGCTTATAACTATTAACCAGTTAGTGAGCTGATTTTATTTTTAGATCTTTTGGACTTTTTAAACAATGAGAATTTGCCATTATGCCATGAAAAACATTTCATTTGAATGAAAAATACAAAATAATTTGTGACCAGAAGTTGATATTTCAACTGCTTTATTTTATTTTTTGCTCCATTTAAAAAAATTTATTTTCACATATACATGACAGTAGAGTATATTTTGACACATTATACATATATGGAATATAACATTCTAATTATGATCCCATTCTTGTGTCTGTACATGATGGAGAGTTACATTGGTTGTGTATATATGAGCATAAGAAAGTTCCATGTGATTCATTCTACTGTCTTTCCTATTCCTATCCCCCTTCCTTCCCTTCATTTTGTCTAATCCAGTGAACTCCTATTCTTCCCCTTCCCACCCTCTCTTTTTGTGACTTAGCATCCACATAGGAACACTCAGCCTTTTTTGGGGGGGGGGGGCTGGTTTATTCCACTTAGCATGTTAGTCTCCAGTTCCATCCATTTACCATCAAATGCTGTAATTTCATTCTTTGTGGCTGAGTAATATTCCATTGTGTGTGTGTATGTATATGTATGTGTGTGTGTGTATATATATATATATATATATATATATATATATATATATACATACACCACATTTTCTCCATCTGTTGAAGGGCACCTAGGTTGGTTTCATAGCTTAGTATTGTGAATTGAGCTGCTATAAACAATGATGTGTTTTTCTCCAGTTTTTAAAAGTTTTATTAAAATCATCAGTATACACAAAGGAGGCAAGCAAGCTGGGTGTAAGAGCTAACTCACAAAGTGAAATTCATCTGAGTTTAACTTTAATTGAGATTCTTACAGTCCTCAAGAGACTGCTTCCTTCAGGTATTCTGGCCAAAAGAGTTTCTAAAGGTCTCTGAAAAGAATGTTTCATATAGTCCAGATTTTTCCCCCTTTAAAAGAAGACAATTTATGGATATTATTACCCAGTAAGGTTGATTAGTGTACTAGCTTTCTCCCTGCATTCATTGTTTTACATACTCATTAACTTACCTTGATAACCAGGTAATACACATTTCTTCTCATGCACAAAACAAGTTTCAGTGTCTCTCTGTTTTTCTTTCGTGGATCTTCAAAGCAGCATTAAGCTATGGTACATTTTAAATATACATGCTCTTAGTGTATTTGTCTTTAAAATACACATGCTGTAAATTTTCTAAGTTGACTAAAACTCAAAAGTGATTACTGATCTAGAGACAAGGACACATACCACTTGTGTTCCGAAAAATTATTAAATAAAACAGTGATTGTGTAATTAATTTTCTGAAGTTGATAGTTAAACAGTTGTGACCATGATGCCAAAGTTTTAATATAAAATTACCTTTTTACTAATATATTTGGGTTTTCCTAGTATATGAAATAAAATGTTGATATGTGCTATTTTTTTTAACCTGGTATTTGATTAATGGGTTTAAAAGCCAGGTGTCTTTTTACAGATTTTGGGGTTGGAGTGGAATAGATGACTGAACTGTGTAAAAGCAGAAAATTTCCTTCTGGAACACATCTGCAGGCTACCAGAGAGTTAAATGATTTTGCAGCGTGTCAACAGAATCAGTGATTACCTCTTGGGGTAGAAGTAAAGGTCATTGAACTAAAGCAACTAACTGATGATGTGAAAATGGCTGTATGTTATTCTTCCAGCTAATTTTAACATATATGCTAGCTCCAGCATTTTATACAAGCCCACACCTAGTCAGCTTATTGAAGTTGTAGGAAGTAAATATGATTTTGAATTTCTTCCACATTATATCTATAAATTTTAGATTTTTGAGATGAAACTTAGGTAAGACAAATCATTTTTTTAAATTCACAATACATTTCTCATCACAACATATGCACACTCTCGAGTCCTAGTTTTTGTTTGTTTTGCATTCGTTCTTTAGATCTGCCAGACAAATTCTTATGAAGATATATTTTATTATATTTTGCCCAGATATTTGAATATTTGGTTATCTATCAACTAGGTTACCAAAATTTTAAAAAAGAGTTAAATGAGAAGATAAATCTAATCTTTCATATTCTGATGTTTATTCCAACAGATAAAAATTGCTAACCTAAAGAAGACAATATCTCCAGTGATGAATAATTATCTGTAATTTGATACAAACACTGTACATCCCCAGCAGTGAAAACTTATTTAAAACTGGCACTTAGTGCTTTAGGGTAGTTAACATATCTCAACTTAAAAAAAAAAAAAAAGTTGGGCTGTGCGCAGTGGTGCATGTCTGTAATCCCGGCAGCTGAGGAGGCTGAAGCAGGAGGATCACAAGTTCAAAGCCAGCCTCAGCAAAAGTGAAGTGCTAAGCAACTCAGTAAGACCTGTCTCTGAATAAAATACAAAATAGGCTGGGTTGGCTCAGTGGTTGAGTGCTCCTGAGTTCAATCCCGGGTTACCCACCATCACCCCCCCCCCAAAAAAAAAATAGTTGGGGCTAAGGATGTGGTTTGGTGATAATTGTGCATGACTAGCATGTATGAAGCCCTAGAGTTCCATCCCTAGCACCACACAAAAAATAAATAAATAAACCAGTACTACTCTTCTATAAACTCTTAAATGTTTACGTTGTTTTTTTCTCACTAATGAAGTAAATTAATAAAGAAATTTACCATGCATGAGATTGGCTGTGTGAACAAAGATGAAAACATCTATCAGTTTTCTTTCTCCTGTCAGATTAATCTAGGATCACTAATCTAAATAGAAGCATGTTTGGAGAGGAAGAGGTCAGAGGGATTGATTGAAAGGAGAGAAGACTGACATTTGGCTGAAGAAGAGTTAAGTGAGAAGATAAAATAGCTAGCTAATGACCTTCCGTAGGAGTGCGAAGCAGGTCTAGAAATTGACCTACAGTAATAAGTTTCTTTCCCAAAGATTAGTGAATTTTCCTTGAAACTTCTGATTTCTTTCATCAGTTTTAAGTATTCCTAATGAGCAGGTTATCTGCATGTGACAGTGGGTTTTAATAGTATATATAATATCTATATGATAGTATAGATGTTAACTAAAAATGTTTGTAATCCAGCCAAGGGTGAAGAAGCCCCCCCCCTTTTCATTTTTAGTTGTTGACAGGCATTTATTTATTTATTTGCAGTGCTGAGAATCAAACCCAGTGCCTCACACATGCTAGGCAAGTGCTCTACCTCTCAGCCATAACCCCAGCCCCAAATGAGTCATTTTGAGTGTTTTATCCTTGTTCATATAAATGGTAATAGGAGGCTCAGAAGTATCTTGTTTTAGAACACCATAGTGAAGAAATAATAGTAATACATGGACTTTGTGTACTGCCATTTGTCTAATTATTTATTCATTGAACCTTCATTGGCCATGAGCTTATTATAATTGGTAAAATGATCACAAGAAATTTTATTTGGTATTTATAGAAACAATACCTGGGTATTAAATGAAGATTGTGCTAGTTTTTATAAACAATAAAGCCTGAGGTACAGCTCCTACCCTTAAAGTATTTGATGCAACAGTGGGGATGATACTTAAGGAAGAATGTTTTTTATTTTAATGGCAGAATATCAATTTTCACTGTTCCCTTGAAGAATTGTTAAGTTTAGAATAGAAGGGGCTTTGTGGGGAAAGTAGAATTTAAATAGAATTCAAAAGAACTTGAATAGGGAGGTAAAAGTGTATTTTAAAGCATTGAAAGAGACAAAAATGAAGGAACTGAAGTAGAATGAGCTTACTATGAATATGTACAGAATTGGTAAAGAAAGATTATGGATTCATATTAGGAATCCTGACTTTAAGGAAGGGAGCTTTAAATTTTAAATACATAAGAGGGAGGAAAGGTAAATACAGAGGAATTATGTGATCAATTAGCCTAAAATGTAGATTTCCTGACTTCCAGGTATTTTAGTTTAAAAATGGACCTTAGAGACTGTTTATCAGCTTCATTGAAATATAATTCACATGCCATACACTACATCCATTTGATGGTATAATTCATTGGTTTTAGTTTGCATACAAAGTGGTGCATCTATCACCATAGTCAACCTTAGGACATTTTCACTACCCCAGAAAGGAACACCACATCTCCTAGCCATCCCTGATAATCTCCCTATATGCCAGTCCTAGGCAGCTGTTAATCTCCTTTCTATCTCCAGATTTGCACATTCTGGACATTGCATATGAATAGAATCATATTGTTCATTGTGATTTACTTAGCATAATGTTTTCAAGTTCATCCATATTGTAGTATCAGTTTCATTTTTATTACCAAATAATAGTCCATTTTCTGAATATTCAGCATTTTATTCACTCATTAGTCATATGCATTTGGATCTTTTGACTAAGAGACACTTATGTGGACATGTTTTCTTTTGGGTATATATATCTAGGAGTGGAACTGCTAGGTTATGTGATTACTACACTTAACTGTTTGAAGAAATGACAGACTGTTTTCCAAAGCATCATAAATTTTTATTTAACTGTTTCAGGTATTTTCTAAATATCTATAAAAGCCCAACAAACAGGATCCCATTATTTAGTGAAAAATAACTAAAGCCACTAATGTATATTTGGAGTTATACACCACCTCCTAGTTTTCCCCCTATTCTATGTTCATATTCCTTTTCGGGAGTGACTGATGAAAAGCAAAGTTGAAAATCAGGAAATGAAAACTTTGAATCAAACATTTTAATTGGATTTACCATTGAGGATTTATTTATTATTATAAGAGTATTCATGATCTCAGTGTGGGCATAATATATTACTCATAAACTATACTGTACTGGGGAGTTCAACTACAGACTTTTATGCATGAAGGGAGTAATGATTCTTCATTTTTAACGAATGACTAAACTGAGTTCTGGAGACCTTAACTAAGGTATTTGCTGTGTAAAAGCCTCATAGTAAATCAGAGTCGTCTTCATTCTTTTGTAGCATTCTTTCTAGTTTTCAAGGCTCTTGTCTTATTATGACTACTGAAATTTTTGTTCATAAGCAGTATTAGTTTGGGTTTATAAGTAGCTCACTTGAAATATTTTACCAAGTTATGGAAAAATGTATTTATTTCATTATGTTATTAATCAGATCTGTTGATCAGTATAAAGATTAAGTGGCCAGCTCATGGTTTCCTTTTTTCCATAATTCATTGTATTCTGTCATTTCCAATTAGAAGTTTATATTTTTAAATCACTTATTACATGTTTGAAGGGAATTTGTAGGTAAATTGGTCATAGGATTAGTTTGTACTTGTCAAGCTTTTTTCATATATTGTACATCTTTTGTCTCTTGTTAGATTGTAAGCCCTTTGAGGAAAAGACTCTTGTATGCTTTATGCTATTGCCCCATAGTTTTCAACAAAACACTTATGTAGGAGGTCCCGACATTTCTTTCATGAATGATTTCCTATTAGAGGGTCACCAATTTGAAAGGAAAGGTTAAAAGCAATCCTGGCGCAGATTAAAGGAAGCAGACATGCATGTTTGGGTCAGTTTAAACCTAATAAACTTAGATACTTTTTTAAAAAACATTTTTTAAATATTTATTTTTTAGTTGTACCTTCATCTTATTTATTTATTTTTATGTGGTGCTGAGGATCAAACCCAGGGCCTCACACGTGCTCTGCTGCTGAGCCACAACCTCAGCCCAGATACTTTTTTTTTTTTTTAACTGAGGAAATTAGATTTATTTTCCAGTACTACCCTCCTCTGAAACACAAGAATAGCATATTATGTTAATCAAAATGATCTTTCCAGAAGTCAGGCCCATGGTGGTAAAAAAATAGTTGCTGTACCTGCAAGGTTAAACTTGATGCTGATTGTTTCAAGATTAAAAATAGAATACTTGACCTTGAAGTGAGTTTTTTGTCTAAACTGTCCAAAGAGGGAAATATTTTGTATGGTACTATAATGATAGATGCATGCCATTATACATTTGTCCAAATCCGTAAAATGTACAAGCACAAGAGTGAACTCTAATGTAAAAGAAACAAAAACAAACTGTATATAAAGTGCTGTTGACTGCATGTCATTTTTCGGCCTTATGATTTAGCCATGGACAATTTTTAAATATAGTCCAATATATCTTTGTTATCTTGAGTTCTTGGGCTTTTTTCTTTGCTGCCTGACTAGTGAGCAGCATGTAATTGAAATAATTTGCATTATTGCTTCATAGTCTATGCAGTTTCATTGCCAAATACGTAGTTTTTATAATACTGAGAGCTATGTGGTGTAACATCTCCAGTTCTCTGTGAAGTCAGGTAAAACCAGAATTCCTGTCATTATGACTCCTAGCATAACATGTGCTGAATTTTTCACTCTTCCGTGTCTGATTTGTAAATAATTCACCATTTCAAATATTAGTTCAAAACAGAAACCAAAAACACTTGGCTATTTATTTCCCATTTGAATGTAGTGATTTCACATAGTCACTTAGGTTTGTTAAGTAAATGGAATAGTAGGCTATAAATATTTAAATTTAGGGTATAACTTTTTGAGTCCTTACAGTTTCATCATTGAGCTAGTTTATAAAGCAAAACTTAATATAATAATGAAGATAGCTTTACCTGTAATTCAACATAAATGTAGCCTATATAAAAGTAACTATATTGGAAGTGTATAATCTTTTAAAAAAAACTAGCTTCAAAAAGCCATGTAGTAGCACTTCATACCTCAACATTTCTTGAAAGCTACAAACATATTAGGTGGGTGTTTATAATAAAGGGGAATGGGAAGAGATGGGATAAAAATGTTACCATCTAAAATAATGCATAGTCATGGTTGCTGCTTTGCTAAGCAATACTGTCTCTTGGTGACCAGATACATGAAAGCTTGTTTCAGAGCTACCAGTAGTCTTACCTCAGGGAAAACAAGGCAAGTAAATTTTGCCAGTATTTTAAAAACAAGAACAAAAATTTTGATTTGAGAAAGTGCTAAAGTTTTCTTGTTGAAAGTTCTATAGACTTAGTCGTATATTCAGAGATGTCCATCATAAATCATGCAGTGTTTCCGTAAATCACATAACATTTTTCTGATTCACTTCTGTTAAATACTAACTTTGAGGAAAGTATCTTTTTCATAAGGTGTGCTACATGCTTTAAAAATAGACTTTATTAAAGTTGATAGTCAAATATCCTGGTAATCACAAAACTACAAAAATCATAAAATATGTTGAAACCAAACCATTCACTGAGTTAAATCAAATTAGTGAATAAATTGGGAAATTTGTTTATTAAATAACATTGCAAAGATTTCCTTTTGCTGTGTGCCCCTCTTTTTTTTTTTTTTGCTGGTGGTGGTATGGTGAGGTTTTACTAGTGTTTAATAACACAAAGAATTTATGAAAGTATGTAAGGAAATCTTTAAGCTTGTTCTTGTTTTTGTCTTATAAATAATTTAAATGTCATCAAGTCATGGAGTTAACTTCATATTACAACTTTTCTTGACTTCTAATATGAAGATAAGAGCCTGAAAGGAAGACTTGTTCCCATGAAAGACAGACAAACCTTGGTAGGAGCACAGAGAAAACTTTCTGAAAAATGTCAGAATTTTTTTATTCTGATAAACACACTGGTTTATTTTATTTAAACACATTCCTGTTTTTGACTTCTTCCTTTAAGATGTATATCACCTTATTTTGTTGTGTAATCAGTCTATACATTATACAGATGAGGCTGACATATGTTTTGTTGGGTGTGGATATGTGTTTGTACACATGTGCATACATACTCGTACAGTATTTGAAAATCCTTTGTTTCCTCTTTGGTTTCAATGAAGGTATGCCGTATTTAACACCAGTAAACTATTGTTAGCATCAGAAATGTGGAGCATTGCTAAATTTGCAGTATTGATTGACTACAGATTAGACATAAAGATAAATGACAAATATGTCTAGGTTAACATTGTTGTTGATTGTTTCTTGGAAAGTCTGTTGTTTAGTACCTGAACTTTCTTTAGTAAATTAGTCATAATACATAAAAAAAATTAAGGCATGTCAAAGGATGTGTGAACAAAACTTTGAATCAGTTATCCTGAAAACTGAGTACAGAAACAAAATAACTATAAAAGATTATGTATCACATGTAGGTGTTTGAGGGCATACTTCTGCAGAATATTTTTAGTTAAGGTAGTTGACAGTGACAATAAAACAGTCATTTAGTTTTAAAATAATGTGCCCAAATATGCCTTTTGCTATGAATAAACTGGAGACTTTGGAGTTTTACTTATGTGATCATCTTAAATCCCTGAAATTGGTGAGAGTTCCAGAGTTCTCCACTTGCTAGTGTGCAGAGGAAGCTTTTCCCCTCATTTTTAATTGAAGTCGTTTCCATTAAAAACAACAACAACAATAAAAACAACCCAGAATGTGTTTCATTAATTACAAAGGCATTGTTTCTTCTTTAGCCAAAATTTACAGTTTATTTCTCTGAATACTTACCCCATCCAAAACAGGATTAAAGTTGTCATAAATTAAGGGGGATTAAAAAGTTGACTGTGGAGAAGGTAGGCTTATTTTTCGTAAATTACAATGTTAAGAATCTTAAGGACTGGAGCATTTCTTAAAGGTCAATACATTTTAGGGAAAACAACAAATTGAAGATATACAGCATTCCTTTTATTAGTGATTTTTAGCAAAAAATGGTGATATGGGCTTTCTTTGGTAAGCTTTAATTTGCAGTTTGGAGATTTGTGTTAACTTTCTATAGACAAATAGGGAATTAGTACTGTCAGAATTAGTCCCTTTTTCAGTATAGTCCTGTATAGATGAATTTAAATGCTACCTTGTCAGTAAGGGTCATTGATTAGCCTTTATAATATTGAAAATCAATTCAACATCTTTCCCAACTTTATTTTTCTACACAGTTCTCACCATCTGACTTGTACATTTTATGTTTGTTTCCTGCCCGCACCTGCTAGATATAGACTCTAGAAAGTCAAACTTTTTCTAAAGATTCATTTTCTTCATTGTTTTATCTCCAGAAGCTTGAACAATGCCTGATACATATTCAGATATGATACTTTAAAACAAGACATCTATAATGTAAATTGACAAAAATATTAGACTTTATTTTAGTTTTAGTAAAGTGTATTGTTCACTTACGGCAGATTTCCCCAGGTATTGCTATATAGACTAGAAGCAAAATCCATTGCATTTATAAAAGTTCTAAACCAAATGACTTTAAGAGACAATATTATTATTATTATTTTTAGTTGTTGATGGACCTCTATTTTAATTATTTATTTGTGGTGCTGAGAATCAAACCCAGTGCTTTACATATGTTAAGTAGGTGTTCCACCACTAAGCTATGACCCCAGTCCTGAGACTCATTCTTATATTCTTATTTTACCTGTTGCTTTAGAGTGACCATTCTGTATTACTGTTGTTGTTTTTTTCTCGTTTTCTATGGAAAGTCTGATGCCAACCACTGACTTTCACCTTTTTCTTAAGTTCTATATATAGTTTCAGCCTTTGTTTATGTACCATTTTTTTATCAGAAAAGTCACTTTTCTGATAAGTTTATTAATTGTTTATTAATACTCCAGGTTTATTAATACTGTTTTCATTCTTAATGCCTCTTTGGAATTTCACTACTTTCATGACTACTATATATTCTCTTATTTCAAAGGTCATGGAAACATTCATTTGACACTTTACCTAAACTAAAACTTTTAAATACCTGTTATTATCTTCACTGTGGAAAGGTGCAAAAGTAATTTAGCCCTTTACTCTTAGTAAACCTCAACAGATTAATAATTTCTTAGCGCTTTCTTAGATGGAAAGGAATAATTGCTTGTTTCTTTTTTTTTCTAATTGAGAAAAGGGACTATTTAATTGTTTAATAACTGTAACAGTAGTTATGACCTGAGCAATGTAGTAAGACACTGTCTACCATGTGAAACAGAGGCTCTTTATTGGATGATGGTCTGGTCTTGTAGCACTTTTTAAAGTACTATCTCAAAATTCTATTACATTCTCATGATAATGCTTAAATGATGATACCACTGTCCCAAATCAGGAGACTAGGTGACCTATTTTTACCGAATCTATCTTCCTTTACAGTGTAAATTTGCATCCTTCATTACAAAGTACTTCCTTAGTAGTAAATATTATTTTCTTATATGGCCTGTGTAATTATGTGTACGTACCTACCTCTCATGTGGTCTTAGTTCCTAAGATTAGAAGATTTAAAATTGAAGCGAGGACTTTTAACCCATCCTTTTTGTTCTTACAGATGAGGAAACTGAAACAAAATTTAAAGTAATTTATCCAGCAGCCACTTGGTGACAGTGCCGCTTGGCAACAAATCCAGCTCCACCAAGGGTTAGGCTCCTTCCCCCAACTACCTACAGCAGTATTCTTTTTTCCTCAAGATAGGGGAGTAATACTACAGAATTGCTTCACTTTACTTTCCAAATTAAGAGGTAGAATTCTGAGGACCATGATAGCAAAATGGTATGTATGTATCTTTGTGAATTGATTTTTTCAAAAGTTATTTTTAAAAAATAATTTTAAAAATTATTTCTTTGAGGCATGGCACTGTTATCAATTCACAGTTTCTTAAGGATTAATCTCTCTTTAATTTTTTAGGATAAATTGTGAACATCCCTAAATCTTAAACATCGATTCCAAATAAATTTTAAAATTCAGAATAATTGGAAGAACAAAAATCACAAAACTATCAGGCCTATGTTTTATTTTCAGATTCATTCTGTTTCTCATATTCCAGGCTCAGTATTCATACAGCATTCTGAGTTCATATGTACCTGGTATTTTTCTTATTTTAATGCATTTTTCAGTGTTGGTCCTCCGCACCCCCCAAAATTCCCCAAAAGCTTGCATTTGTTTAGTGAATTAGCAGTCTTCAAACAACCTTAGCAACCCATGTACTGGTTCTAATTAAGCTAATCCTATGTCTGGATATAGCACTGCTGTCTAGATTGATACTGGATTAATAGAAAAACTGAAAATTCTGTACCTGATACTTGCTGTACAGTCTCTTCTCCCCATACCTGAAGATGTAAACAAAAAGAGCAAAAGCTTTCAAAGACCTGAATTAATGTATTTACTTTAAATGTGAGTTTTTTCCAATTGGGAGACTGCTTTTTTATTACCTTCAAGTTGAAAAATATAAAAGTAGTATCTGTTTTAGTTGTGTCTTAAGAGTTTGTTATCTGAAACAGTCGTTTCTCCTGAAATAATTCTTACCAGCACTTTGAGAAAGGCCTAAATTTTCCAGCAAAAGACTGTATTTCTGCTATTGCCCAAGTGGGTGGTATTTACTGAAGCTAAAGGTTTTTAAAACTAAGGCTGTCTCCTACCCTGAAAATTTATAGGCCATCTGAACTAAAGGATAAAATATTAGAAGTTTAAATGAGGACTTATATTCCTTGGAAATTTTGCACCTTAAAAAAGGGGGGGCGGATATAATCCAATTAAGGAGGGAAGTAAGATGAAAGCTTTCTGTTTTTAATGTGTCTTTGTACCTATTAATAATTAATGGCTTTGTTCCTTCATTAAAATATAGTGATAAATCTTTTTTTTTTTTAAGAGAGAGAAATTTTTTAATTTTTTTTTTTTTTTTTTTAGTTTTTTTCCGGCGGACACAACATCTTTTTTTGTATGTGGTGCTGAGGATCGAACCCGGGCCGCACGCATGCCAGGCGAGCGCGCTACCACTTGAGCCACATCCCCAGCCCCGAGAAGCAGGTTTTAATCCATAAATACAATAGGTATTTTGGCCACTGGGAAACAAAAGCTGTAGTATCAAGAAAGGTCTGATATGTCTCAATTTTGTAGACTCCATTCAGTGTATTTAAGGTTATCTAAGGTTGACATCAAAATCTTTAAAGATAGGCAAAAAAAATCATATAGAAAAAAAAAAACCCTCCTGTGGATGTTAGAATAACAGTAGGTAATATGATTCCAGAAGTTAAAAATTATTTCACAACCTAAAACTTCAGCTTAGCAAACAGCTTAGGTTCCACAGCTGATTCATCCCTATTAAGATGTAAGCCCTTAAAAGAAGAATATGTCTGTATATGTAGACATGTATTTAGAAA
Organism: Marmota marmota marmota; assembly: GCF_001458135.2. Classification (NCBI taxonomy): domain Eukaryota; kingdom Metazoa; phylum Chordata; class Mammalia; order Rodentia; family Sciuridae; genus Marmota; species Marmota marmota. The sequence continues at coordinate 26,438,164 of NW_026000005.1, forward strand.
GAATCAGATCATCTTTGAAGCAGCCTTAGTGTTTCCTTTAAATTGGTCTGGAAAGGATTAGCCGGCTTCTTGGTCTAAGGCTAACACGGTGATCATTTGTCTAAGGCTAGAAAGGTACCAACATGATGTAAACCANCCCTTTTTTTGGAAACAAAAAGATGTAAAGATGCCCTATGCCTTAAATTAAAACAAAAACAAAGCTAAGTAGTCTCCATATATTAGATTTAAGAATATGATCTATCTATGCTTTAGACGGCTTTTAACCAAATGGTAGAGAGAAACTGCATATGGATAACAGTATAACTAAAAAAAACATGGCTTGGAGTGAAGTCTTTTAAAATTGTTATGTATGTTTTACCAACTGTGATAAATTTGTATTTGTTTTCATTCTTGTTTAAAGTGATGATTTAGTGGAGAACAACTTATGGAGTCTATTTACTTTGTCCCATACTGTTGAATGGATTCATTTATTTGTTTTATTGTTATTGAGATTAAGTATTTTGCTTTCATATGCCATCCCCCACTACCACCACCACCAAAAATGTAGATAACTTTTAGGAGAAATGAACTGTTGTTGTTGTTGTTGTGTATTACATTTGACATTTTTTAAAAAGATTTTTGTATTTTAAAAGAGCACAGATTGTAAGTATACCTGGTATAACAGCTGAGAGAATTATGTCAAATGATGATAACCAAAGTTATTTGATAATTTTTAAAAAGTTTTCTGTACTATTTGGAAATGTAGGGTAAACAGTTTAGATTAAAAACTAGCTGGGATTTGGAAAAATTTTGTCAGCAAGTATCTTGAAATCATGACTGGAGTATAGATCTGATTCATAGTTTTAAAATGTTTTAACATTATATCTGATATGTTTCTTAAAATTAGCTGGGCATGGTAGTGCACACCTATGATCCTACCAACTTGGAAAACTGAGGCAGGAGGATTGAAACTTTTAGGCTACCCTCAGCAACTTTGCAAGACCCTGTCTCAAAATAAAAAAATAAAAAGGGATAGGGCTCTAGCTCATTGGTAAAGTGACTCTGTGTTCAATCTCCAACATAAAAAAAGGTTTCTTAAAATTGTACAAGTGTAATCCTGAATGTATGTTCACAGAAGGGAAATTCAGACAATATTGAATTCTAAAGTATATAAAGAATACAAATTAAAAGTCATTGTCCTATAAAATTCTATAAATCCTCTTCCTCTTCAGAGCTACCACTTTAGTGCTTAATTTCTCATACCTTTTTGAAACATGCATGCATCTTTATAACCACTTGCTTTACTTGTGTGTGTATGTATTTTACATAAATGGTTATCGTTAATAGTATGTCATTATATTGTATATGGATTTCATGCTTTTTTACTGCTGTAATGTTTTTAAAATGGTTCTTCTAATGATGGATGATTATTTTATTTTTTTGGTATTAAAAAAATCTTACAGTGAAAGCCCCTGAAATGTATCTTTGTGAACTAGTCAATAATGAGAGTTTCTCATTTACTCATAGTTGTTTTATAGTTTGGATGTTACTGTGTTGATTATTTGTGGAAGATATTTCTCTCAGAGCACTTTTCTTGGGGACTTCATGAATGTTTTAAATAATAATGTACTCAAGTCTGTTATGTTTGCCTTTGTCATCTGTGTTTTGTGGATTCTAATATTTCTAAACTATTTATATTCATTTCCATAGAAATATTTTCACTTCCATTTTTGTTACTTGTAAAACACTTTTGTAGAATTCTATGATGATACCAAGATGTATAAGCATGCAATATATTGTGATGATGTATAATAATAACATAAGGATCAGTAACAATTTTTAATATTAATTTCAGAGTAATAAAATAAATGCAATTTATTCTGGAAAAGCATTGGGGTTTTTTTGTGTTATTTGTGGAATAACTATAAGTATTCCCTCATAATAAATTCATTTTTGTTGGGTAATATGGTAGGCACTGAATGATAACAATTGTACACTAGAAACATCCCTTTTTTCCCCAAAGTTTTAGACAGGATTGCTTCCCCAGTTATCAGAAATTTCCATAACCTGACTATTTTTGCTACTAGTAATTGCTCTTCACTTAACTCTTGCTGCCATGCAATACCAGTTTACACAACATATATACCTTTAAGCTCTTAGCAAAACAAGGTAAATTAACAAATGTCAGTTCTGATTGACTTAGCCAGAACTTCATAATTAAACATTCAAAAAAGTAGTTTATTTCTCTGTGTGAGTATGTATGTTGATAGTGTAATGTTGCATACTATACATGAGTAAGGAATCAGAACACTAACTTTTTCAATATTTGGAGCCTCTACTTTGGCTTTGGTGGTCTTTTATTTCACTTTTCTGTATTGCTAAACACAACTTAGGCTCTTAAAATGTGGGCTGATTTTTGTTCTACCACCAATAATCTCCTATGAGAGTGCTTTATAATTTTTGTGCTGCTTCCTTTAGGAGAAAATACTTTTATAGGACGTACCATAAAGCCAGTGTCTCACAGACTGTCATTTTTAGCTTGCTTTTCTTCCCTATCCCCTCTCTACCTGATGGGTATTATTTGGGAAAATTACAATTGTTGGTGCCAAGAAGGGAAGATTCAAGGAATAAAGAAGTCCCTTATTTCGACATGAATTAATATCCCATTCTGAAGAATAATCAAGGGAATAGGTTGTTGTTTTTTGATGTTGTTGGGTTGTTTTGTTTTATTAAAGGGACTAGAACTTTTATAGCTAAGCAAATTGGGACAAGTTGGCTAATAATTCAATTACATTATATCTTAACTAGTTTTCTAAATGCATTTGCTTTCCTAACAACCACATATACCTATTTATAACTTGAAATTTGCCTTTAAAGTCACAAAAGCACAAAGCACTGTAGTGCTTGTAACACTCTTCCATATTATTGTAGGTAACTAAATGACCATGGAATCTGGAGCAGAGAACCAGCAGAGTGGAGATGCAGCTGTAACAGAAGCTGAAAATCAACAAATGACAGTTCAAGCCCAGCCACAGATTGCCACATTAGCCCAGGTATAAAATATGGAGAGATTCCAACCTGTGTCTCTTTCAAGAGGAATATGTTTCCAAGAGAATTTCGGTTCTATTGCAGAGATGTTGTTTGAATATCCCATTTCCTGTTCACTTAATATTGGGCTATGTTTAGAAATAATAGTATTAATTCAGTAACATAACAGTAAAATGTATCATTAAACACTAATACAGTATTTGTAGTTACATGATCCAGAAATATTGACATTTTTAACTGATGTGTAAATTAATTGTCTCTTTCAAACAAGGGCGAGAACCTTGGTTATGACAGATTTTTTTTTTTCCTATCATAGAACTTATCAACATGGAGGTAGAGATAGTATGAAAGCCACTGCTTATATATGCTTAAACTAGAAAATAGGATAAGGCAAATAAATTGATATTTTAAAGATAATACTGAGTTCTTTGATTTTTGTCTTTGTCTTAAACATCCTGTCTTTAAGGGTATATTCTCTTGTACTAGTTTTTTGTTCTCATTTTTTTCCCTAAAATATTTTGTTAACAACTTTGTACCTGGACACACGTGAGAAAGGTGGTTAATATAAAAAGCAAATAGGAAATGGAAATCTGCTAGGCAAGAAATTGGTATTGCCTATTTAAGATGAAAGCTCCTAGGAAAAATAACCCTGGTAGAAGCTCTGGTATATCTAGCTATAGTTTCCCAAGAGTTTAAAAGCTCTGAGGGAAGTTACTGAACAAGAATGAGTCTTAAAAAATTGAGGACTCATCACAATTGGGGTCGTGTGTCGTGGCTGGGGAAACTGGCTAAGCTAAAATGTGGGCCAGATCCTGGAGCTCCAGCAGGAATATAGTCAGGAGTTTTTCCTAAGATACCCAGGGCCCACTTCCAGCTCTCAAGATAAGATAAAGTGAATACACTTGGAGATGGTGAATTTACCCAGACAAGGCAGGGCATAAACATTATAGGGTCAAGTTAAACAAGCACAGATGAGAATCTGAGCTCATCCAAGCATTCTGCCCTGCAGGCATCTTAGTGATTCAATTCTCAATATATCTATTTCTGGTCACACTATTCTATCTGGTCTGGATGTCCTCTGAGTCCTCTATATAGTGTCATCATGGGAATTCTTTTCACTCTACTGATATTTTTCTTGTAGGTTTTGTGTTCTTGATACAGAAAAGTGTGTATAGTGGTATCTTGAGAAAGGATTCTTGGTAAAGACGAAATTTTTTTTTTTTTTTTTTAATTTTGAAAGCATTGATTCACAGTCAATTTATTTTAATGTTGTTCTTTAAAAAGACTAAACTTATCTTTCATCTCTAGTACCTTATAAAATCTCTTTGGTCATGGTACTTCAAAATTTCATTATCATGGGGATTGATAAGTTGGATCAGTTTTTATCCTGTATGTTCAATGAGACCTTTTGTAATGAAAACTCATGTCTTCTATTATGGGACATTTCTTTAAATTATTTGTTGATGATTTTCCCCCCCTTCCTCTTCCTCAGTTCTTGCTAGGATTCTTATGATCCAACGGTTATAGCTCTAGGAATGTTTTTCTCATTTTCTTTTATTTTCTCTCCTGTTTTCCCTCATTTTGTTCTGCTCTCTGGGATATTTCCTCAATATATTCCAACCCATCTGTTGAATTTGTATTTCTACTATCATGTTTGCAAGAGTTTTGTTGAATAGTCCTTTAATGTTTTAATAGCATCCTGTGTTTCACAAAGATAATATTTCTTCTTTATCTTGAGAATTACTTTTTGTTGTTGTTTCAAGTTTTTTTTTCCTACATAGACTTTCCATTATACAGTTCACCTCCCATTGTTTTGGTCTCCATCTTTCATATTAGAGGCTTTCTCCAAACGTTTGATAACGTGGTTATCTGCTCAGGTTTAAAATTGTGGGTTAGGGATGTAGCTTAGAGACAGAGCACACACCTAGCATGTATAAGGCTCTGGATGCAGTCCCCAGCACCAAAATAGTAAATGAAAGTAGGGGACTAAGATGCTTTTTAGAAGCTTTGTAGATGTGTTAGGGTCCTAATAGCTATGAGCATTGAACTTTGCTATAGGGTAATTGTGGTTGCCCTAATGTCAGTATCTTTAGATCTTCTTGGTATTAAGTTCCCCAGAGAATTCACTAGTCCTCTTACAGGGAAAAGGCCTGGAGCCAAGTGAGAAAAGAAGACTAAGGTTTAGTAGCCACCTACAGCAATGCTTGATGTTAAGCAATCAAACCCTTTGTCCAAAGAATAAATCTCCATTTTTCTTTTAGAATATGGTGGATTATTCTTCCATAGGGAGTTGGGATTGGTCCCCAGTTGCTTCTCAAAGAACCTTCAACCAGCATTTCTTGTTTTCAGCCTCTTTTCACTCTTATCTCCCAGGATGCTATATATCCTGAGATTTGTGATTTTGTGCTGCCAGTCAGGCTTGCCCCATATTAGCTCATGAGACAGTCTCAGATCCTAATTCATTACTGTTCTCTCCAGTCTCCAAAATAACAGGTTATTACTATTACTTATTTCCTTTCCTTTTGTCCTAAACTTTGTCTGTTTCTGCCTATAAAAATTAAGCCGTTGAAGCCATTAAAGAAGATTATTAATAGTATTTATTAATAATATTTAAAGATGGAATAGTTTCATAATAGTGTGTCATAATAATCAAATGTTCCTATATGCTTTAAAACACATCTAGAAAATTCACAGCAAAATACTAATAATGATTAGCTCTGTGTGATAGCATTATAAAGGCTTTCAATTTTAGACATGTTTGTGTATTTTATAAACTTAAAATGAGAGGAGCTATTGTGAAGAGTGATCAGGGTAGGAAAGGGATTATCTATTAAAGTCAGATTGTTATTTACCCTAGAAGACTCAGTAAAGAGAATATAATTGCTTTAAATATTAGAAGAGCTTTTTATGGAATTAAGGTGAGCTACTCTGAATAATCTTAAGGTTGTGCCTCTCAGACTTTAGGGTTGAAGTATCTTTGAATCCCTTCAGATTCTGACTTTACAAATGACACCCCATATGATTAATGCAGGTAGTCCAGGGAACACATTTTGAGAACCAAATAAAACTAAGCCTTAAAGTGGCCAGAGAGAAAGTGATTAATATGGAAGGATTTCCTAATATTTTAAGATGGAACCTCCTGGTTTTAACCTGTATGCCAAAGACTTTTCTTTAGTAGGGATCTTTCCCCAAAACTTTGGAGTGAAATGTTTACCTGCATGCTAAACATCTTTGCATATTCAGATGTCAGTAATTCCATTATCTTCTACCATGACTTCTACTATCAGAAACCTTGTCCTTACTTCTTGCATTCTCTTTCTGTTTATCCATATTCTCATACATGAATCATGTGGGTCATCTTTGATTTTTCCCTCATCTATTCATAAAGTCTTTGTTTTTCCTCCAGATCTTCACGAAATCTCTTTTCTCACTCCCATCCTTACCACTACTACTGCACTGTGTTCTGCTCTCATCTCTCACCTTAACTACTGCACTGACTTTCTCATTTTGTCTCTACACCTCCACCACCCCCCATGTATAAATCAGTCATGCTGCCACTGAAAGTATCTAATACGAACTTCAAACCTCACCATCATACTAAAGAAGTTAAAAATCTTTTCATTGCCTTCCCCAATACTCAGGATAAAATACAGGGTTTTTTTGTTTTTTTGTTTTTAACATTTATTTTTTAGTTGAAGGTGGGCACAATAACTTTATTTTATTTTCATATGGTGCTGAGGATCGAACCCAGTGACTCAAGCATGCTAGGTGAGCGCTCTTCCTCTGAGCCACAACCCCAGCCCAAAATACAAGTTCTTTATGTGACATATACTAAGGCTTTTATGACTAGTTTATTTATTCCCTGCCTACCACTATTCCTGGATGTCTCCTGATTTCGTACATGATACAGTAACACACTTATTTGCTGTAGTAGTACTGAATTGTTTATCCCTCTCTACCATGTATAAACTACATTGTTTCTCTTTGCTTTTGTCAGTACTATCCTCTCTGCTTGAAATTTTGTGCCTTCTCCCCTGTAAATCATCAAATACATGTTTAACTTGTATTCATTGTTTTAAATTCACATTCTTTGGTAGCCTCCCCTCTTAGGTTGGACTGAATAGCTCTCCTCAGTATGTTCATTTTTCTTTTAACAAGCCTCATTACTCCATTGAGTTGCATTTACTAGTGTGTCTTCTCTACCCCATTCCTTCATAAACACATGTCAATAATTTTTTTATTGTCAGGGACCCATATCTTTGTTTCATTTTTGTAGTTTCAATTTATACATTATTCCTGACAGTAGGTCCCAGTAACTATTTACCAAATGAGCAAATAAAATTCCTACCCTGAATGTGTTAAGAGTATAAGAACAATAAGTACCATCTGATACACATGACTTACAGTCCCTTTTAACTTGACTATTGACTCATTAAAATTGCATACTTTTGCTATAAGGGAAATGTTTTTTTTTATATATATTCTTTTAGCTCTATCCCTTTATTCATTCAAAATGAAAACAAACTTCTAAAACATCATATATTGTCACTTTATAATCATTTTTAAGAAGAGGATTAGAAATTTTCAGTTATAGTGTCTATTAATACTTTCTCATTAATGAAAAGGTATGCTCGGGAATAGTTAAAAAAGAAAACTGAATTGCATATTGTAAGGTGTATATTCTTAGGTCAGTTTTGTTGAAGTTGGAGAACAGTTAAGGTTTTAGAATGTGTCATATTTAACATGATACTCTGAAGAATTTTATGTTCCTTCAAGGCCACTATATCTGTTGACCTTGGGGAAATCCATCTCTTTGAAGATTTGTTATTAAACAGCAGTAATGATCCCCAGTCTTCAGTTTCTTGGAAAAATGAAATGATAGTTGGATATGCAAGTAGGTGGGAAAATGTAACATAACATACAAATAAAGTGGTACTTAGTGTTTAGAAGAAATCTGTTAGAATTTTTATATTACATTAAAATAACTTGTGTTTTTTCGTCACTTAAGAGGAGTTGTAAGTGGAGGGGAGAGGGATATGTAGGGGTGTTGTGTTTTAAAAATATTAAATCTAATCACTGGTTTCTTTTACATCAATGAGTACTTGTGTTTCAAAAAGGTCATGTTTTTGGTTCTAAAAAGTTACTTCATATTGAACCTGAGTAATCCCAAGAAAGTATCTGTAATGGTAATTCTTTTCCATGTTCAACACTGTAGGTTTCTATGCCAGCAGCTCATGCAACATCATCTGCTCCCACCGTAACTTTAGTACAGCTGCCCAATGGGCAAACAGTTCAAGTACATGGAGTTATTCAGGCGGCCCAGCCATCAGTTATTCAGTCTCCACAAGTCCAGACAGTTCAGGTATGTGTATAAAAAGTTCTGCATATACTTTTATATATGTTGTTAATAGCCATTTCTGTCTCCTTTCATAAATTATGAAAATAAGGACACGTCTAGTTTAGAGTTTATTTTAGTTCACAGTAAAGGAATGTGCTGCATCTGAATAGTTACCTTATGTATAGGAACATATATGCACAAGAAGAGACATTAAAAAATGGCTCTTTCTTAAGCTTTAGAAAAAAAAAAAAGAATTGATTGGGAAATAGTTAAATACATGAGATAAAGTGGAAATGTTTGGGAGAGACTGACACATCTAAGTTAAGGAAAATTAAGATATAAAAATTGTAATTTTGTAATTATTTTATAAACCCTCATTTGGGTGAAAAAAGAATCTTGATAAAATATAAAATAATAATCTTACTTAATATTATTTGAACCAAGGGATCACATAAAACATTTTAATATTGGCTGTATATAGGACTTTCATTTATAGTATATAACTTTGAAATAATAATATATTTAGAAAGTACATTTTCAGGGCTGTTGATTATACTAGGTGTTATCTATCCTATTCTTTGGAAAGTTTGTTCCTTTGGTTTGATCTCCAAAGGGAATAAAGGCACTTTAGACCTCTGAAGTGACTACTCTGTTTAACTGTAGGGAACCAAGAGCAGTATAGGATATTTGCAACTGAGCTTATTGAAATTAAAAAAAAAAAAAAAAGACTTGAACATTCATTCAAGTAGGCCATAACCCCAGCCTCCCATTTCATATTTTTTGCTTCACAGTCTTCCTGTAAGGACTTAAAAAGACTTTTCTCCGGAACGCAGGTGAGTCCTAGGTCCTAGATTTGAAGAGAACTATTATTAGAAAGGAAGGTGAGAAATTACTGTTTATGTCTTTGTCCTTCTCTATAAACATGGAATTTCATGGTTTCAGTAATAGTCTTAGAGGTCTTCAGATCTAAGCCAAACTTGTTGACTACAGCTACCCCTTACTTTATTACTTGTATCCCCTATATAACATTTCCCTTCCAAATTGTAGTCCAGAATTACTTGAATACTTTCATAGAAAGGAAGCTGTATCTCTTGGCATAATCTATTTAGAATTAGGGGTGATTGCTAAAATGTTCTTTCCTGTGGTTAGCCAGAATATCTTTCTAAAATTTTCACCTGGTGGTCTCATTTCCATCCTCGGAAACTAGATTAACAAGTAATTCCTTTTCTGTTGATCTGCTTTCTCTTCCCCATTTCCCTCACCCTTCCTATTTATAAGAAAAAATTCAGACTGGACAAAGTTTTGTTTTTCTTCAGGCTTTTTATTATATGGTATACCTTTGGTATTCCTCTTTACCATCCTGGTTGTTTTCTACTGAGTGAGAATGTGGTTTCCTTGAGTATGATAGCCAGAACTGCTTAATATCTATAGAGTGGGGAGGTGCCCCCTCTCTCCTGGAAGCATTCTATTAATGTCATCAAAGGATTTTGTCAGCCATATTATACTGATCATTGAGCTACTATTAGTTCCTCTACTTCATTCTGTCCTTGTGCTTTCAGTTTCCTTCAACTCTTTACTTAAGCAGTGGGGATAATGTTTCCGTGTGAAATCAAGTTGGATGAATTTCCATAAGATACTGGGAATAGACTTTGTTAGTAAGTAGGAGATAGTATTTCCAAATAATTATAAAAGAATTTGATGTTTCTGTGGAATCACAATGACTGATTCCTTCGCCTTAGTTTTTAATTCATTGAATGCTACCTTACCATTCTCTATACTCTTCTGTTACTAATTCCCCACCCTGTCTTCTTCTTGATGACAATGAAAAGAACTTGGCCTGCTAATCAGTCAGAACACCTAAATTCTAGATCCAGTGTGCATATTTATAAGTCAAATGACTTTGTTCATGTTAGCTTTTACTTTTTACTTTTTCAATTAAAGAAGAAAGTCTTGCTGTGAAAAAGATTACAATTTTTGGTTATAATATATGATTTAATTGATTATATTCTTAATTCTAATGTTGGCAACATAATTCTGAGGATTATGTAAACATGAATAGAAATATGTATTCATATTTTCAAGAACATATTTTACATTAAGGTGAATTTACAAAAGAAATGTTGGACTTCTTGAAACCTAGATTCTATAAATAGAGATACAGTTATACACTTTTTTTCTTTAAAGGGCCTCAATGGTCACTTCAGCTGGCTAACAGAAATAAATATTAATAAGTAGGCTCTAATGTCTGTCTTTCGTAGGTCATAATAAAGCTACATTTATTCTGCAAAAAAATTAAAATAACTAGGAAATAATTTACATCAGAAAAGTGATCAAACAAGAATAGAAATTGCCCCTCAAACTTCTATATGAGAGAATATTGGAACATAGCAAAGTTTCAATATTATGCATGATATATACTTCTTTTGATGGGAAGAATAAGATATTAAGACTTCTGTTTATATATTTTTGTTTAAAAATATTAGAAACTAAGCTATAATGATATTTCATGCACAGCTTGACTTTTGGTACTCTAACTTTATTCCTATGTATACGCATAAATTCCCTCACAGATTGTGTGAGAATGCTCACAGAAATACTGGGAGTTGCATTGTGTATGGGGGTTGACAGTTACATTCATTACGTTTGGCCACATTTTACTATAGTGCAGTTTAAATGTGACAGAGGATTCACGGATTATATTACTTACATCCATTTCGTCAACAAATGTTTATTGATCACATCCTGTGTGCCAGTCATTGTTCTAGGTGCTATCAGACAACAGTGAACAAACAGTACATCTCTATTCTCATGAAGATCACATTTGAGTGAAGAGAGACAGACTATGAAAAAATAAAATATGTCAGTTGAGGATAAGTGCTGGAAAGATTAATAAAATGATAAAGGAATAGAGAAAGACATAAAGGGGAAGGATGTTTAATTTTATGGAAGACGGCAGTAAAGGTGGCTAAGCCAAGAAGATAACCAAAGCATATCCAAAGATTTGGAAATAAGACTATGATTAGGATATCAAGGAATAGCAAGGTGTTGCTGGAATAGAGTAAGCAAGGAAGAGAGTAGTGATGAGAATTTTGATAGTCTTTTTAATACTTTGTAATGTGGGGACAAAAGTAAAAGTTTGTGCAACATAGTCTGTTATTATATAGCAAAGTATTTAAGAGTTGTTTAACTTCAGAATGGATTGCTTTTGGGTTTTTTGTTGTTTTTGTTGTGTTCTTTTGTTTTTAACCTAAGATAATTTTTCCCAATTTTCTGATCTTTTCAATGTTGGCAGGCAAGAACTTACAAGGGATATCTTACCTAAGATGTTTTTGAAAAAAGAAATCCATTTTAATTACCTTTCATGGGGGAAGTGCTATTTTAATCATGAATGTGATAATTTTTGAAAGAAACTTTTGCTGTGGAGATAGCATTTTGAAAATAGAAATTTGAAAATTTTTTTTCTCTTGCAAACCATGAAAGTTTGCCTTAAGTCTATGTACTTTAAGACTTAAGTAGCTGGGCGCAGTGGTACATGCCTATAATCCCAGCAGCTGGGGGAAGAGGGCTGAGTCAGGAGGCTTAGAAGTTGAAAGTGCTAGTAATGCTGATTAGTGGTTAAGCGCTTCTGGGTTCAATCCCTTTTTTTTTTTTTTTTTTTTTAATATCCCCAAAGAATAGAAAAAGGAAAAAAAAATAGAATTTCCTCAACTGTTCAGAAGACTTCTAGTTTTAGCAGGTGTTGAACTTAATTTATTAAAAATATGAAATTATAACACCACCTTCCTGTTGACTTGAAGCATGCAATAATTGACTTAAAGCCAGGGAGTGAAAATACACTATATAGATTTCATTAATGACTAGCAAAATTTGTAGAGAAAAATGGAAAAGCATTGTTTTATTTTGTAAGTACAGTCTCAAAGTGTACTTTTGAGACTTAACTTTTGTTATCTACATATTCAGTTGAGTTCCCCTTTTCAAAGCTAGCAAACTTTAAATCAACATTTAAATAACCTAAGCCCAGAATCATATTCTGAATCACTTTTATAATCTTTTAAAAAGATTATATATTATAAATATATTTATATAAATACTTTTATATGCTTATATAAATATGTAGATACTTTTAAAATTTATATATTTATATAAACATAAACAAATCAAAGTTGAGAAATATAGAGCTAAAGCTTTATATCTGTAAGTAGTGACTTGGTGTTTTGAAAATTTCTTGACTTTCAAAAGTAGCCAAAATGAAAGACGTATCAAAGGAACTCAGGAAGAGATTAATAAGAGAGATGGCAAGAGGTGAGGGACAGAGGAAGTTATACTATCTTTAGAATGAGATTACCTGTGATACTTCTAGTTGGAATATATGGTTGTTTTAAATCTGTTAAGTTTATATTGAACTATAATTAATAACTATAAAATGGATTTTTAATATGATTTTTTATTCTCAAGTATGGGTTCAATATAATTTTTGTTTCTAAGGATTTAATTTTTTTAGAGCAGTTTTAGGTTCACAGTAACATTATGGAAAATAGAATACCCTCCCCACTGTATAGCCTCCCTCATGTTAACTTTCCCCACCAGATTGGTACATTTGTTAAAACTGAACCTACATTTACAACATTGTCCAAAGCCCATAGTTGACATTAGGCTGCACTCTTAACATTGGTACATTACATGGTAGTTTGATTTCATTTAGGGTAGGAAATGTTACATTCATTATGTGATATTGAATAGTCACTATTCTGTTTATATTAAAGAGTTAGTCACTAAATAGTGGTAAGTTAATTCTGTCTATCTGAATTGACTTTTTTTTTTTTAATCTTTTATCTTTGCAGTTCAGTAATCTAAATACTCCCTATAAGGAAAGGAAAGCACCATTTTCATTTATTTGGGAATTTTGGTTTTTGCAGTATTGGATCTTGAACCCAATATCCAATACTGGGTTTATCACTGAGCTACATTCCCAGCCCTTTTTTGTTTTTTATTTTAAGACGTCTTGCAAAATTAATGAGGCTGGCCTGAAACATCTGATCCTACTGCCTTAGGTTCCTTAGTTGCTGGGATTCCAGGTGTCTGCCATTCAGTGCAACATCGTTTTTTAGTGACAGAAACAAATGAAACTGCAAAAACAGAAGTTAGAATATTGTTTCTATACATTGTTGGGGCATTAACTAAACTGTGAATGAAGTAGGGGATAAACAGATACTTCACAGCTTGAAGTTATCATGGAGAATTTGTGGCTATGAAAGAACATTTTGAATTCTGTTTCTACATATATTAAAATTCTTGGATCTAGAATCTGTTTGTCTAAAGATAACGTACATTTAGCAAAGATTTACAAAATGAATTATTAAAACGGACTACTACTGAAGGACTAAAGATAAATTATTTTAGATAATAGTTAATAAATATCCTGAAAATTTTGCTAAAATTGCTTTAATATGTTTTTATTTCTGTCTTTACCACGTAATTTAGATCAGAGAAGAGCAAAATTTCTACTAAGGGCCACAAATTCACTTCGAGGGGGAGGGAATCAAAGGCCACATATAAAAAAGCAACATCATTTCAAAATTATTATGTGGGTGGTTTATATAGCTTGCTTTAATAAGTTTCAGCTTGGAAGAAAGTCCTCCTATGTTACTGTATGTCCTTAAGAGATGGTTTTATCTCTAGCAGTTAGAAAAATGCAAATCAAAACTACACTGAGACTTTATCTCACTCTAGTCAAAATGGCAATTATCAAAAACACAAGTAACAATAAATTTTGGCAAGGATGTGGGGGAAAAGGTACACTCATACATGCTGGTAGAACTGCAAATTGGTGTAGCCACTACAGAAAGCAGTATGGAGATTCCTCAGAAAACTTGGAATGGAACCACCATTTGACCCAGTCATTCCACTCCTCAGTTTATACCCAAAGGACATAGCCACATCATAGCAGCTCATTTCACAATAGCCAAACTATGGAACCAACACAGTGTCTTTCAACAAATAAATGATAAAGAAAATGTGGTATATATATCCAATGGACTATTTCTCAGCCATAAAGAAGAATGAAATTATGACATTTACTGGTACATGGATGAGCTGGAGACTTTCATTCTAAGCGAAATAAGTCAATCCCCCAAAAGGCTGAATGTTTTCTCTGATATGCAGATGGTAATTCATAATAAGGGATTGGGGTGGTGGTAGATTAGACAGAGGTGAATGAAGGGAGGGGAAAGGGATATTGGGGGTAGAAAGGATAGTAGAATGAATTGGATATTATTACCCTATGTGTATATATGATTACATGACCAGTGTAATTCTACGTCATGTACAACAAGAAGAATGAGAAGTTATACTCCATTTATGTATGATGTGTCAAAATGCATTCTCCTGTCATGTGTAACTAATTTGAACAAATAAAAATAATTTTTTAAAAAAGGTTATTATATAACAATGGGCATATGTAAGTGAAGCAGAGGGCAAAGAAAGAAAGCCACAGAGGAACTAAGTAGATTCTGAGTGCAGTATTAATAAAGGTAACAACTGTTTATCAGTACCGTCCACTTTGAGTTTAGTCTCGTTCCTTGAATTTCTGACGCTCTGCTAAGACCTGTTCACAGATCCGTTATCTATGAGAAAGTTTATGCAGATGCTGTGTTGAGTGGGCTAGTTACAGCAGCTACAACTAATAATTGGGAAATTTTCCTTCATGTTCCTTTGGCAGTACTTTGTAGCATTATTACTCTGTTGAGAATTATAGACTGAATTCAGCCTTGCCCATCATTTCTGGATCCATTAATTGTTGCCTACTGATTCTTAGGTCTTTCAAACTAGGCATCATATACTTTAAAGTTTGATGGACATATTACTTTACTATAGGTGTATTTTACAAAGCATTACTAGATTTAACTGATTTCTTTGTAAGGTGAATGTCTATTCTCTAGAACCCTTAGGCTCTGACTGCATACAGAATATCTTTGGAATTTGTCAAGTATCTTTGAAGTACTTACGATTTTTCATATTGCCATGGTCATATATTTTGATGTGGACCTAACCCACACAGATCCCTTTGTCTTGGCTAAATCTAATTCTAATTCTGATAGCATCATGTGCACCTCTTTCGGAAAAGAGTATGTGACCCCTACAGTTTAGACTATAGAAATCTGTAAATATGAATTTGACAGACAAGCACATTTAGGTGAGAGAACTTCTAGTTTAGAAACAGTCTAAAAATGCTACTGGGTTGTTGCTTCTGACAGTACTGGTTTCAGACTGAAATAGTCTGGAATGAGACTGGAAGGAACCAGCAAGATTTTGATGCTGGTAAGGATGTCTAAAACAGAGATGCTAAGTATTAACAGGAGTTTTACTTCTTCATAGCTTTGTTACTTGGGTGAGTTACCTAACCTCTTTCTGCTTTAGTTCTTTTATCTATAATATGGATATAGTACTAGTAACTATCTGGTGCCTGATGTTACTGTACTAAGTAATGTACTAGATATAAATATATGCCAGTGCTTTAGTATAGCACCTGACACATAGTAAATTTTCAGTAAATTATTTTTTCTATTATCCCATGTAAAATCTTTATTCACATATCTTCATTTATTTTCAGTCTAGGGATGCTTACCAGAAATGCATGATTCTTTACCTTGGATTTTAGCTTAAAAAATAATTGTAGAATGCCAACTTTTAAACTTGTCTATATGAAACAGGATTTTTCCCTTACTTGCTAGAAACAACTGGGGAATGTGGTGAGGGATCATTAATTTTATTTGTACAATTTTAAGTAGTGCATAAGTGTTTGCATCAGAATTAAAGGGGAAATATTTGTATAGTCTCTATATAGACTTCTGACCAAATATTTAGTCATTCCTTCCCTAATGTCAGAAACCTTGTTTAAGTTGGCAGTTTTGTCCTAACAGCTGACAAGAAAAACCTGACATAAATAATACTGATGAGTTCAGGATTGATTACATGGAGTCTTGAAAGAAATTAAGGACAGATGTTTTCAGGACAAATATTTTGGTTTCTCTAAATTCAATTTAAATATTCTATAAGTTAAGTAAAGGGGAAGGGAGGGGAGAGTGGTTGGTGCGGTTGTCTCCCATTAAAAACCTAACCATGTATAAGACTTAAATATATGTATTCTTTTGTATTCAACCATAAAGTTAATGAAATTTTTTGGAAACTAAATTTGATTATCAAGATCAAGTTCTTCTTTATTTTCAGATTTCAACTATTGCAGAAAGCGAAGATTCACAAGAGTCAGTGGATAGTGTAACTGATTCTCAAAAACGAAGGGAGATTCTTTCAAGGAGACCTTCCTACAGGTATGAAATTTAATAATTAGAACTTGGAATCAAAGATGTACAGGAAGCCTTAGATAGTTGCAGGTAAAGATATGTCAGAAGATTGGTTTACTGATCAAGCCAGTATTATAGGTGATTTATCTTTATCTCAAGTTACTTCCCAAATAAGTTTATCATATAGAATAAGCTTGTCTTATAAAATAAATTATTCTTAACTCTGAGCATTTCTGGATAAACACTACTTTTTTCTGGTTCTGATTTTGTAGACTGCTGGGTGCTGCTTTTTTATTTAAAAAAATACATTTGATAGTTACTGGATTTTCTAGTTATGTGTCAGTTCTGAGGCTGTTATTCATCTACGTGGCTACATGTTTACAAGCCATTTTTATGCCATGGTACTTAGCAGATAACTATTTATTAGTTGTTTTAGGGTGATGCTTTGCTGACATTCTCTAATTTTAGAGGCACCATACTATACTTTTTGTTTTCAGCTATAGATGTTGCTTAGTCCATGCTTTGTCTCCAAGGTAGACAAAAACCATTCGTCATATGTAGAAACATCTGCAGGAAGGACAATTCCAAAAATATTGATTAATTTACCTTAGAGTTTAATGAATTATAATTTAGAGTTTAATGACTTATAATTATCTTCCTTTTTATTAGTCTAACATTTCTATTTATGTATATGCCAATTTTTTTGATGAGGTGGTTGTCACTCCCTGCTCCCACTTGTTTAGCTACTAAGCCAACCCCTTTCTCTATCCCCACATTTAGATTAAGGATCCTAAGTAAATATAAATAAATTATTTTGAGGGCTTAACTTTTATGATACTAGATATATGTTGTATGCTTTTATGCTAATAGTTTCTATTGTTTTAATATAACTAGTGTTAGATTTTAACTTCAAAGTATAACTCATGATAGTATATATAACACCATCAATCCTGAAGCAGATCCAGCCAGGTATGCATAGAGCTTCTCTATAAATTTTAGGCAAATATTAGCTATAGGCCTTTTAACATGAGGTTTTTTATTGAACAATATCATAATTTTTCTTAATTGGCTTGCAGCCTACATTGTAGTAAAGGTCATTTAAATAGTAACACCTTAATGATCAATCAAAAGATGCTTTTAATTGATTAAAATTACATGTTGTATGGAATCTCAACTAAGTTTATTTATTGTATTTCCTTAAGTCTAGATTTTTCTAGTAGATCATTATGTAAACCTAGAGACATAACAGTTATTTGACTTCTCTGGGAAATCTACTTGGGAAATCCAGAGAAAGAGTTATTAAAGATAATGACATCTTCACTTACAATCAAACTCCCCACTAGGGCACCTTTAGTTTAAGTTTATGAATTCCTGAAATCTAGCCTCTGCGTCTTGATTATAGTACGGTATCTACTAAAGTTCTTAATATATATGTGTAAGGCTGGAGAAATAGGAATTAATTGATAATAGAAGATGCATTTTTTATTGGAACAACTTTCTATCTTTATAGTGATAAATTTATATCCAGAGGAAGTACTTGAAAAGCACTCTTCTTGGTCTCATTTGGCTTGATATTTTTAGCAGCAATCTAGCAGAAAAACATAGAAGTTGTGCTTATCAAATTTTCAAGTGACAGAACCTTAACAGATAAGTACCCTCATGGATAGGAAAATAAATAAGCTGAAACAAACAGGATAAAATGGTAGTGATAACTGTAAAATGTCTGAAGTTGAGTATAAAATAAAAACAATTTTTAAATTTCTGTTTTAACCACCTTTCTGCCAATTTTCTAATCTTTAACTACTAGTTGTATTTAGACAGTAAATTTTACTTTTAATTAAGGTAGTTCTCTATTTTTCTAGGAAAATTCTGAATGATTTATCTTCTGATGCACCAGGAGTGCCAAGGATTGAAGAAGAGAAGTCTGAAGAGGAGACTTCAGCCCCTGCCATCACCACTGTAACAGTGCCAACTCCGATTTATCAAACTAGCAGTGGACAGTATAGTGAGTAATAGATATTTCTGTTTTGTAAAGAGAAAAGAAAAATTAACGTTTTATTCTCTTTAAGGGAATTATGTAATTTCCAATTTTTTTCTCATTCTTACTGCCACTTTATATTTCCTCTATTGCTTAATATGCAGAGGTCTATATGTAATAGGAGTATTTTCTTCAGAGTTCTATTTAGGATTACTCTATTATGTGAGGTGTTTACATGTTCCTTTGTTTTATGCAGATGCATAATCTAAAGTTTTTTGAAGAACTAAATGAACCTCTATAGATTTTAGTCCTCAGGCTAGGAATGTAGCTCAGTGATAAATGTCTTACCTAGAATGTATGGTTCCTGGATTCAATTCCCAGTACCAGCAGCAAAAAAAGATTTTAGTTTTCACATAATATCAAGAATAGCATGAGTTTTTTCAGATAAAGGAAAAAAAATTATACCTTGACTATGTTTAAGGCCAAAGATGCTCTTACTATTAATCTATTTTAATACTTTATCTTACCTTCCAAAAGTTGCATTTAAAAATATTCATATTTAATAATGTTTCAAGGGGGGGTGGGGTTGACTTTGTTGTAGTCTGCTAGCACATTCAATTATTATTTCTTTTCATGTAAAAGGTAGTATAGCAAAGTAAGATTATGTAAACACAAGGAAAATTAACTGGATACTTGGTTTTTTGGCTCACAAAAAGCAAAGGTTTCTATTACAAAATTATTCAAATTTTCATTTCATGTTGTCTCTATCTGGCACTTAGAGGTCTCTTCTTATCTCTTACTTTTTCTTATCTTTCACCTCAATCTATTGTAAAGTACTTTCGAATTTTGCATTTTCAAATGAAAATGTATGAATGGTACTCTTTTATTTACTCAATACCTTTGCCTTTTAGTGTGCCTAATGCTTGACACCTAGGTTACTTTTTGTTTTTTAACCCAATGTCAGTTTGCCTAACAGTAATTTGCATTCTGTCTTAAAAACAGATTTCTCAAGTAGCAAACTTTTTAGCTCTCTCAGAGCTAAAATTTTTGATAGTCAGACAAAGCTACTGGTTTACTATTAAGTAAGCTTACTACAGTAAGCTTAGTTATTCTTTTTTTCCTTAAGTTTCTTGTTGACAGATGCAAAGAGGTACATATCTATACCTGTGTGTGTGTGTGTATTTTTTTTTTTTTGCTTTGTGTCCAGGTAAACATCTTTATTCAAGATGTGATTTTACAACACACATGACTTTTATTTTTGCCTACTTTAGCATCCTGGGGTATAACATTCCCTTTGGTAACAGATTCACTACTGGAGAACTTTCTAGTTCTCACTTGAACTAGAAAGTATGCTTTTTAGGAAACAGACATACCAGAAATCTGAAAGACGGAAGTGAAATTTAGAGAACTCCCATTATCCCCCTAAATGTCTAATTTTGCACACCCTTCTCCAGCTACCAAAAATAATTTCAAGAGATTAACATTTTGAGATTTTTAAAAGCTTTATTTTTATTTCTTCTCTGTATGTGCACACACAGTTTTTGATAGAACAAGTTGATTTTTCATTAAGGAACAATATAACTAATACATTTACAACAACATTTATAATTCTTAGCTCAAAAAATGAACATGTCACAATTCAAGTGGTAAAGTGTTGATAGTGTTAATAAAACTTAAAATGTTCCTCTTTAATAGTAAGGTGAAATATCCCTTAGTTCCTTCTGTTTACATACACATGTTGTCTTATACATTTACATGTTGTATGGAATCTCAACTAAATTTATTATATTTCCTTAAGTCTAGATTTTTCTAGTAGATCATTATGTAAACCTAGAGACATAACAGTTTTTTGACTTCTATCTTTTTAGTTGTGTTTTATTGAAACTCTGAAATCCTTTTGGAATAATCAAATGTATAAATCAATGTTATATAGGAAAATATAGTCAGTAGGACCAGACTTCAGTTTTGAAAGTACTTTGATATACATGACTTTATTTAATGCTTACAGCAATTATATTTTGTGGCTACAACTAGATGTGTTTATTTTACAGAAGAGATAAGAGAATCAAGTAATGATTTAGTAACAGAACTTGGACTATAGCCCAAATATTTTCAAGTGTAGTTTTGTTTTTTGTTTTTTGGTTTTTTTTTTTTCCTTTTCCAAGTATAGTTTTTTTTCTTCCTTCCTCCCACATTGAATTCATGGCTGTAACCAAAAAGAAAGTAATATGTTAAACATAATAGAATTTGCATATTAACTCTATATGTGAAATTGTAGATTAATTTTGTTAACCTTCTGATTCTCTCAAGTAATCTTACAGAATTAGATTAATTCTTATATAATCCAATATTTCCCATTGTCTGAGATTTACTAAAGTTGATGGATTATAAATGCCAGTGTCTTAATGTCCACAAGTATTATTTTGCTAAACTAATCATTTGAGCAGTAAATAATCAACTTTACATGTACTGATTGATGACTTAGTAGTTTTCCAGAGCTTACAGGCAGTTGATCCCAAACTAATTCCCTTCTAATGGACAGTACTGTATTTAAGTCGGATCTGTTGATCTCATATTTTTTACTTGTCTCTTAATTCAGTTAAAACCCTTATGTGATTTTTTTTTTCCTCCTCCTCTTTCTGGAAAACCTGACCCTTAGCAGGGAGATTGTGAATGAACTAAATTTCTTTATGTTAGTATCTGTGTCTTCCAAGAAAAAGATAGCTTCTCTTTCTATTAACTTTTTCCATGTACTGTAGCATACAGGTGATTTCAGTTTTTATCAGGGATTGAAGCCAGGGGTATTGAACCACTGAGCTACATCCCCAGCCCTTTTTATTTTTGATTTTGAGACAGGGTTTCAATAAGTTGCTTGGTGCCTTGCTAAGTTGATGAGGCTAGCCTTAAACTTGTGATCCTCCAGCCTCAGCCTCTGCCTCCTAAGTTGATGGGATTACAGGTGTGCACCATCATACTGGTTGTTTTTGTTTCTAAATAATGATCTTGAGTTCTAGTTTTAAGCTCCACAAGAGGTTTCTTGTGCTGAGTTCCATCTATTTTTCAGTTGTTTCATTGAGTGGGCTTTTGTTTGTTTGAGATGGTTCTGTGTTGCCAAAGATGATCTTGAACTCTTAAGCTCAAGTGATCCTTCTGCCTGAGTTTTCCAAGTAGCTGGAACTACAGATGTGTGCACCACACCTGGATAATTGAGTAGACTTTTGATGTATTTTATGAGTTGCTAGAAGAGATAAATGGAATGCACTGATGAGCTGCTTTATTGATTACTTTTTTTTTTAAAGAGAGAGAGATTTTTTTTTTTAATATTTATTTTTTAGTTTTCGGCAGACACAACATCTTTGTTTGTATGTGGCACTGAGGATTGAACCCGGGCCGCTCGCATGCCAGACGAGCGCACTACCGCTTGAGCCACATCCCCAGCCCTATTGATTACATTTTAAAATAACCATTTATTGGGTGCCTATTACAGGCCCACCACTGTGCTGAGAGCATAAAGTCAAGATTTTTAAAGGTAGAGAAGAAAAATCACATTTCCTACCCTCAAGTAATTTATTTAGTTTTTGCCCAACAAATATTAAACAATATATTTTATGGTTAACACTAGAATAAAGTAAAGTGTGGATCATAGGCAGAATATCCTTGTAACCAAATAATTCCAAAAGGAATTTGATATTTTCTTACTGTTTCTAAAAAATCATTAACAGCATTATATTATAAATTGTAATGCAGTTCATAGAGTAGTAGAAAACTACTTGGGGATACCAAGATTCATTGTGATAATTTCTCCTAGATGATGCCTTACAAATTATTCTACATTGAATTTAGAGTGTCTTAAAGGTCTTACATGGTATTAATTAAACTTGTAACAATAAAATCCATTGGGTTTTAGTTGCCATTACCCAGGGAGGAGCAATACAGCTGGCTAACAATGGTACCGATGGGGTACAGGGTCTGCAAACATTAACCATGACCAATGCAGCTGCCACTCAGCCGGGTACTACCATTCTACAGTATGCACAGACCACTGATGGACAACAGATCTTAGTGCCCAGCAACCAAGTTGTTGTTCAAGGTAAGGGAATTCAGAATTCACAGGTGTGATAAATTCTTTAAAAGATTAAAATTTTATAAACTCAGAAAAAGTAAGTATCGTATTATAAAGCACAACTAAAATGTAGTCAATTTTTCTTTGATATAGATAATATTTTCCATGAACTCTTCCATTATCCCAAAATTGGACCAAAATGTCATGGCATAAAAACAACTATTTTTAGTATTTAAAAATATAGTGTCTATCTGTAACACCTTTACTGTTTGGGAACAGGAGAAACAGGGTAGGTTAGAACAAAAAAATGAAATCAGAAGTCAGGAAAGATGGATTTTTAGATGTAATTCTGAATGGATCTGCTTTGTGACTGAGCAGGATCCAATTATTCTGGGCCTTTTTGTTTGTTTTTCATTTATTAAATGAAATTGCGATAAATCAAATAAGAATTTTGGAGGTCTAACAATTCTGTTTCTCTTGTTTTTATTCAAAAGAAACTTAGGTCTTCTTTTCTGAAATTATTATATTTTGTATAGGAACATTATATTCCAAAAGACCACACACAAGTATGCAAGTCCACCGGTCTTGGAAGGAAAAGTAATAGTTAAACCCTTGAGGAATTATAAAGTAGATTTTTTTATTTTATTTTAATTTTTTTTGTTACATTTATTTCAGAAATATATGGATAGGAATTGACTATTTTTTGTTGAATCTGTTTGAATATTTCAACAATATAATTTATGCCAGATTGGAAATTTGTAGATTGAGGAAATAATAATTTGTTTCTAAAAATATTTTCATTAATAATAATGCATTTTGCCTATGTTAGGTAGTGGCAGTTGTATCCCTTTGCCATGGATAATTACCTTTGGATAATCCTAAAACACCAACTAGAGAATCATAATTTATTTAAAGGGCCCTAGTGTAATTACAGAATATATTCTGTTTTTAAACAAATAATATTTGAAAAAGATATTTTGCTTATTAATGGGAATAAAACACCTTTTCACTTTACATGCAGGTACTCAAAAAATGTAAAGCAGGATGTCAGTGAATTTGAATTCTGAACGTCAGTTTGAAGATGGTAACATGTTTAGTATATAAATCTTTTCCACTCAAACTACACATTTTAATTGATATTGATATCTAATATGAATAATTTTATATAAAGACCTTCAAATTCTCTCAAATGTTAGGTTCCTTATTCTTAGGAGAGCATATTAAGCTGATATTAGAAGAAATTTGACAAACAGTGGTTGTTTCTTTTCACAAATGGTGGATTGTTTAGTTAGGAAATTAAAACTTAAGAGTTTATCTAGCCATTATCATTTATATTAAAACAATGTTTACAAATAAAATTGGCATCAATTAGTACACTTTTTCATACTTTCAGTTTTGTTTGAATTAGAAGTTTATAATAGTTGACCATAATGCTTTATTTTCTCTTCCATTTTGCTATTTTATGAAAAATCATGGTCGTTTTTATGTCGTGGCAAGAGTCTACTTGAAATTTTTTAATATGAATTTACCAATATCAAAGGAAGACATTGAGGACTATACTCTATCTAGGAAGATCATCCAAGCTGTGCCCTACTTCCCTTTTAGACTTAAGGTTGGTAAGCATGTTAACAGAATAGAACTACATTCCAATGAAAGATAAATATAAGACCCAGCAGACATAGGTTTAGATGTATTTCACCTGAGTGTCTATACTAATAAGTACATTAAACTGGGGTTTATTTCTCAGTAATGACCCAAAGAGTGCTGATTTTTTTTTCAACATTTTAGCCAGAATCATCTGTTCCTTATTGTTTCTTTTCTAATTCAAAAAGTATGTTTAGACTGATGATTAACACACACAGCTGAATCAAGTCACTTCATTTCTGTGCCTTACACCTTGCTCACCATTCTTTTCAGCTGCCTCAGGAGATGTACAAACATATCAGATTCGCACAGCACCTACTAGCACCATTGCCCCTGGAGTTGTTATGGCATCCTCCCCAGCACTTCCTACACAGCCTGCTGAAGAAGCAGCACGAAAGAGAGAGGTTCGTCTAATGAAGAACAGGTACATATAATCCATTTACTTATATTGTTATGGGTTGAGTATGTCCACAAATTCTGCCAAATGTGTTTTACAACTGATAACAGGATCTTTGCCTTGAATTCCACCACCACCATCCCCCAGAATTGATGGATCTTACTAAAACTTCTTTATTTAATAAGTTGCATGTGAAATGACTAATGAGATTATGGGTCAGTCTTTAATAATAAAGTAGTTTTCTTTCATGCAGTTTCCTCACAGGAGATTTAATATGCAGCTTTGCTATGTTTGTATTTTGCTCCAACCAACTAGCTAGATTATTTACAAATTTTTTCATGAGTAGTATTGTTCATGTTCAAGAGCATCAGATATGTGTATTAACATTAAATGTTAAATTTTATTAAATTTATGTATAATAAAGTAAATGTATCAATGGCCAATATTTTCTTTACTCAAAATAGTAACTTAATACCATGTTACTGACAGAAACCTTGAAATAGTTATAATTCTTGAATGAGGAAAATTCTACTTATCAAAATCTGTGACATGTAGACAAAGCCATTTTTAAATGGTTTTGACATCAAAATAAAAGTACCCTATTTTTGTATTGGGGATTGAATGCAGGGGCCTTCTGCCTCTAAGCTACATCCCCAGTCTCATATTTATTTATTTGTTTGTTTGTTTATTTAGAAACAGGGTCTCCCTAAGGTGCCCAGGCTGGCTTATTTACTTACTTACTTACTTATTTATTTAGAGGCAGGGTCTCCCTAAGGTGCCCACTCTGGGTGCTCACCCTTGCAATTCTGCCTCACCCTCCCTGTTTGTTGAGATTACAGGCTTGTTCCCACATGCCTCGTATAGTTTTAAGATTTTAATATGAAAATGACTAAGACAAACAGAAAAAAATGAAAATAAAGATGTATGAAGTTATAAAATGTTTTAAATTGGTGACAATATTCTACTTTTTACCCCAGGATTATTCAAATTCATGATAAAGTCAAAGAAACAGATTGAATTTGGAAGATAAAGCTTGATGTCTTGCTCCACCCTTGCTATGACTTTCAGAGAACCTATTAATCTTCTGAACCTCAGTTTTCTCCTTTGTAAAATAGGATTCCACAATCTACTTAAAGTGTTGTTCTAAGGGTCAAGTTAGATTATTTCTCTGAAAGTACTTTGTAACCACAGTGGTCTGAAACATAAATGTTTTTTTTTTTCCTTGAGCAATTTAATATTTCAGCAGATCAGTCTCTTTGTTTCTAAAATATTTTTAGCTGTCACTGTATTAATAAATTATTATCTAAGCTATGAGCAATGGCAGAAGCATTCTGGGATTAGGGGAAAAGATGCAAAGGAGTGGAGTGACTTTATTTTATTTGTTCTCTATCAACCAGTGATTTTCTTTTTAAGTATTTAAATTATAATTTTAAACAAAAGTATAAACGCTGCATTCTTATTTAAATGTATTTTAAAATATAAATTAAACTATGCATTATTTAAATATTCTCAGTTTTAAAGTACTCATAAGGGTGCTTAACCCTTTTTAAAATTAGAAACAATTCTCTTTTAAGAAGTCTCCAGCAAAAGCTTGGTAATAAAATTTAAAAAACAGCACTTACTAAAGAAAATAGTTTAAAGCACACATAGCAGAGCAATCAGAAAATAAGTCCTTTTGATTATTAAAAACAGCAGAAGAGGGGCCAGGATTGTGGCTCAGTGGGCAGAGCCCTTGCCTAGCATTCATGAGGCATTGAGTTCGATCCCCGGCACCACATGAAAATAAAGGTATTGTGTCCATCTACAACTAAAAAAAAAAAAAAAAGGCAGAAGAACTTTCAGATTATATCTATGTAGTTTGCCTCTGTGGGACAAAAAATGTTTCCCCCTAGTGGGTGTGGTGGCTTATGCCTGTAATCCCAGCAGCTCAGGAGACTGGAAAAGAAGGATCGTGAGTTCAAAGCCAGCCTCAGCAAAAGCGAGGCGCTAAGCAACTCAGTGAGACCCTATCTCTAAATAAAATACAAAATAGGGTTGGGGATGTGACTCAGTGGTTGAGTGCCCCTGAGTTCAATCCCTGGTACCAAAATAATAATAATAATGATGATGATGATGATGATGTTTCCCTCTTATACAGAAAAGACTACAGAGGCAATATAATTGTAGTCATGATTTGGACTTACTTTTAATCCTTTCCAACAGTTGGATAAACTCTAGTGTCCTTTTGAAGGAACAAAATAGGAAAAATTTTTTCTATACTATGTAAGAAGGCAGCAGTATTGGTTCTTATCTACTGTTATGTAGAGGCCAACCTAGAGCACTGCCCATTTGTGAAAACTTGTTCTTTTAGCAGACCAAATTTCTTTTTTTCCTTCAGATTTGTAGCCCTCTCTACGATCCCCATCCTACCTCTACAACACATTCCAAATTATGGAGAGGGCTTCAGTTCTTTACAAGCTTTATTTAAATGAGATCTATAGGGAAACCACCTGCTCATGTACTCTGGTAAAATACTTTTGTTTGAATTTAGATACAGTGCCATAGTTTCATTTTTCCTTCATTATCAGATGACTGCTTTTTGAGCTTTCAGTCAAATCTGGCTTCTGTGACCATCATACCATGCAAACTCACAAACCAGGTACATACCCACATTCCAAAACACACACTTGGCAGATCCAGTAGTCTCTTTTTTGTTTGATTTCACCTCTGTGAAGTATGTACCACTTTTGACTGCTCATTCACCCAAAATACTTCTTTGGTTTATTCACCACCTGGTTTTCTGACTACTTTTCAAATTTCCCCTTGGAACTTTCATCCATAGTCATGTATTTCAGGTACCAATATATGCAGGTATCAATAATTCTATATATTCTGATATTGACCTTTCCTCTGAGGTACTGTTTATTAAGTTCCATATTATGTATGGGCAGTTCTAGATTTTTTATATACATTATTAATTCTTCTACAGTGAGGTGGAATTTTATTCCCACAGATACCAGAGAGAAGTTAAATGTTGCCAAACATCACAGTTTTTAAGAAACTGGTAGAATTGAGATTTGATCATGTGTCTGCTGCCAAAGCCTGTCAACATGCTACTTCACTGCTATGATGCTCTTACTAGAGCACACGGCAGTGGGGTGGATATGTAACAAGGAAGTGAAACATGGAATGCTTTTCCTGGGTGTTCATTTTGCTCAAAGATTAGAGACAAATAAAAATTATTTTTAAGGTAATAATAAAAGATTCACACTACAGTAGTTGCTTTGGGTTGTGACCCCAGAATCCCCATAAATTTCCTTGCTTATAGTGAGTACTCTTGACATATTCACCAGAAATAATGTCTCCTATGTACATCAAACATAACCTGTATTAAACTAAACTTGGACAGAAAAAGTTTGGACTCAGAAATTCTACAGTCTCCAAATAGCCATTTATTCCAAAATGAAAATAAGTGGTAAGCATTGTGAAAGAGGAAATATAAATGGTTGTTGTATTTATTTGTGTTGCTACAGTAACAATCACAAAATCTCAGTGTCTTAGAACACATATTTCTTCCTCATTTATAAGTTACATTTTGACAGCTGCAAGTCACTTGCCCATGGCTCTTCTTCACATGCTGTCTATTTCGTGAATCCCAGCCCCCAAGGAGCAGCAGCACCTCTGAGAGGAGCCTTTGACAACAGGAAAAGGGCAGTGCTTTTTAAAGCGTCTGCTTGACTATGGTGAACAACATGTCTACTTGTGTTCCATTGGACACAGCACAGACAAGGACAAGCCCAAAGTCAGCAGACTGGATGCTAGCTCTTTCCATAGGAAGCAAGGAGGGGCAAATTACAAAAGTAATATAATTTACCACCTTTGCTTTTATATAACATTAGCATGCACAGGGGGTTTTAATAGCAGACTTTTAAGGACAAAAATAATAAAGAAAAGGTTAAATAGATTTATATAAAATAGCAAAGCAAACAAACTGAAAATATTTTAACAGTATCAGAAGACTAATGAAGATATGAAGGCATATTCACAAATGATAGGATAAACAACGTATATTTGATATGAATTAAGGTACTTTCATTCAACTACATATAGCTGTTCATTAAGAAAGAAAATAGATGTATTTTTTTGCTGAGATAGGAAGATATTCTTCATGGACAGAAGCAGATTATTAAAGAGTATATATGTTCTCATTTTTTAAAATGTATTACACAGGTAAAACATGCTCATTATAAGTAAGAAAAGTATAAACTAAAAATATCAACTCTAATTGAACCATCCAAATTATTATATAGAGTATATTTTTCCTCAATACAAATAAAAACATATATTCATTTTTAAAATATTATTTTTTAGTTGTAATTGGACACAGTTCCTTTATTTTTACTTATTTTCATATAATGCTGAGGATTGAACCCAGTGCCACTCAATGTGCTAGGCAAGCACTCTACCACTGAGCTACCACCCCAGCACTATATGTACATTTTTAATAGATCAGTTTTAACCTTTTATTTTCAAATAACTTTAGACTTAGACGTGGTAAAGATGTTTCCAATACCTTTTATTCAGCTTCCTGTATTCCTAGTATATTATATAAGCAGAATAACAGTTATCAAAACTAAGAAATACATTGGTATAAAACTATTAAGTGAATTATACATTTTATTCAGACTTATGCATTTTTTAATACCTATATTCCTTTTCTTTTGTAGAATCCAATCCAGATACCACATTGCACTTAATTGTCACATCTCTTAGTTTCTGTTTCCTTGTGTTTCATAGCCTTTTGTATCTGACACTTTTGGAGGGTAGGGATCTGACTTCTTATAGAATATCCCTCATTTGGGGTTTATCTGATGTTTTCTTATGGTTAGATAGAGGTCATCAATTTTGGGGAAAAAATCCTGCAGTGATTTATTGTGCCCCTCTTGCTACATCATATCAGGAAACATATACCAGTAGACTTATTACTGGTAATATTAACTTTGATCAGTTGGTTGAAGTACTAATTTGTCTCCACTGTAGAATTTTTCTCTTTGTATACTGCATTCCTTAGAAATGATTTCACTAAGTGCAGCCTACATTTAAGGGGAAGAGTATCAAAGAATTTGTGGTCACATGTTATAACCAACAAAGTAGTTGGTTTTTTAAAGAAGATGCTTGGAAGCTATGTTAAGTATCTCCCTGTAAGTTTTGCCCACTGATTTTAGTACAAGTCAAGTGTTATATCCTTATCCAAAATGCATAGAACTAGAAAATGTGAGATTTCAGAGTTCTTCTGGTTTTGGAATATTTATATAGACTTAGCCAATTGAGCATCTTTAATTGGAAAATCCAAAATCCAGAACTTCTAAGTAATGTGTCTGTTCCCAAGTTTCAGATTTTTAAAATTTGGGATATTCAACCTATATTCACCAGTGAATTATACCACAGTAATTATTACTATGGTATTCTCATGGGAATTTTCTATTTCTCTCATCCCTTCTACTTTTATTAACTTTTTTTTTTCTATAAGAATATTTTGTGCCTTCCCCATTATTTACATCAATATAGACTCATGGTAACTGGGGGAGGTTATAATTCATTACTATCATTATTATATTATTCAGATTGTCCCAACTTTAGCCATTGGGAGCTCTTCCAGTTTGTTTTCTGTGTCCTTTGAACATGCCCTCTACCCCCGCTTTTGCACCTTCCTCTCTTGCACTACTGGATTATCTATACTCAATTTTTCATCTTGTTTTCAGAATCAGCCATTTTTCCAATGAGCCCTGTTCCTTTTTATTGGAAAATACTATTTAGAAACCAAGAACTGGGCACTAGATTATGCTGTTTGCTACCAGGGTCACACTTGTATGGCCTCAACATAGAACTAGGAAATATGTGTAGGTATACGTCCTTATTTCTATATCTATACATGTACACTAAAATGAATGGATTCATAGTAACATCACAGGCTAATCTATAACCACAGGGTTTATTTTAGCCTCCCCCTCTTTGCTTATTTGTAATTCTTTCTATGACAGAAACTAGGCTTACATGTTTGTTTAGCTCTAATGTACATGTGAAGCAGGTTCAGAGTTGATAATGAGTACCCCTGTGAGAAATAAATTTACCTAATTATAGTGCAATGTTTTATTTTCTTTTTGTTTTCAGCATTGTAGTATTGCATGAAATTGCTGTTTTCCAAAGGTACTTAGGATTCCTTTTCTCCACCCTGCTTAGTGAAGTTACATCAACATTAGATTTCTCATCATCTTCACTCAGTCTAGGATTCCCCAACATTCTGTTTTTTTCTTCTTAAATTCACATACAGCTAAGTTCACTTTTTTTATATAGTTTTATGGATTTTGACAGATGTATGGTATCATGTATCTATCCCCATAATGCCATACAGAACAGTAATACTGTCCTAAAAAATACTCCCTTGTGATACTAATCAGCTTCTACGCCTTCCCTGAATCCCTGGAAACCACTAAACAGTTATAGTTTTGCCTTTCCCAGAATTTCATATGAACAGAATCATATAGTCTTTTAGATCCACTTATTTCACCTAGAAAAATGTGTCTAAGATTCATTAATATTGTTGCAGGAATCAATGGTTGGTGTTATCACTAACATTTCATTATATAGATGCACTATGGTTTTTTGTTTATTTTATCCTTTTTCACTTTGATGTTTATTTTGGTTGTTTCCAGTTTGGGAGGAATAACATAAATATTTAGACAAAGGTTTTTTATATGAATTTTTAGTTTACTTGGGTAAATATTTAGAAGGAGGTTGGCAGGTAGAATGTAAATATATATTTAACTTTTATTATAAATGCCCAGTTGTTTTCCAAAATGACTGTACCATTTTGTATTCCCACCAGCAGTGTATGAGAGTTCCAGGTTTTTTATATTGTTGCCAGAACTTGATATAATTAGTTATTTTTTTTTTTTTAATCCTTGTCCTATAAGGTATATAAATGGTATCTCATTGTGGTTGTAATTTGCATTTCCCTTGTAACTACTAATGTTAAGCTTATTTGCCATCTGAATATTTTCTCTGTTAAAGTATCTATTTAGATCATTTGCCTACTTTTTATTGTGTTGGTATTTTTTCTTTTGAGATCTTTATTCTGGATACAAGTCTTTTGTTGGATATGTGATTAGCAAGTATTTTCAGTTTGTAGCTTATTTTTCATTTTCTTAATACTGTCTTTTGTAGAACAAAAGGTTTTCATTTTTATGAGATCCAGTTCATCAATTTTTTTTTCTTTTATAAATCATGCTGTGGTATTGTATGTAAGAATTATTTGCCTAATCCACAATCACACAGATTTTTCTCCTGTTCTCCTCTAAAAACATTATAGTTTTACATTTACTTTTGAGTTGAGTTTTATATGATATGCAAGGGATGTATTAAGATTCATTATTTATATATAGGTATCCATTTGATCTGACACCATTTATTTAAAAGATTATTGAATTCCCTTTGCTCTTTTGTCAAAAATTAATGGACTGTTGATTGGGTCTCTTTCTGGGCTAACATCCTCACTGATCTGTGTGTCTATCCTTTCACCAGTTCCATATTCTCATGTTTATTACCACAGCATCATAGCAAGTCTCAAATTTGACTGTGGAGTCCTCCAACCCTGTTACTCTAGGATAGAATTGTTTGGATTTTCATATAAATTTAAAATCAGCTTTTAGTGTCTACAGAAAGCTTGCTTATATTTTGATTAGGATTGCCTTGAGTCTGTACATCAAATGGAGGAGAAATGATTCTTAACAATACTAAGTCTTAAGTAGTTCTGAGGTTTTTGCTTTTGTTTGGGGGCAGGTACTACTTGAAATGATGCTCAACAGTTCATTGCTAGTATATAATAGAAATAAAATTGACTTTGAGAATATGGAAAAAACGAAACCCAGTTTCTTTTCCTTTTTTTTTGTACTGGGAAATGAACCCAGAGGCATTCAACCACTGAGCCACACTCCCAGCCCTTTTTTGTATTTTATTTAGAGACAGGTCCTCGCTTTTGCCGAGGCTGGCTTTGGCTTTAAACTCTGATCCTCCTACCTCAGCCTTCCCAGCTGCTGAGCTTATAGGCATGTGCCACTGCACCTGGCCAAACCTAGTTTCTGTATTCTCACTCAATATGTAAACATAGAAGACTGTTGTAGGGCTGGGACTGTAGCTCAGTGGTAGAGCGCTTATCTAGTACATGCGAGGTACTTAGCACCACATAAAGATTTAAAAAAAAAAAAATGACTATTGTGACCAAAGTGTGGAGATTGTTTTCCCATAACACCAAGCAATCAACCTGTTCTACAGGGGACACAAGCTGGGTATCCTCTAATTCAGAAACAATTCTAAGGGAATTGCATCTGATCCTGCAGATTAAGGGCTCAGTCCCACTAGACCTCTGCTTTACTTCACATTCTGATTGCAAGCTCTAGGTTATTTTTTTCTGTGATCTTAACCAACCTGCTATTAATCGGAGTTCCCATGACTCTTCTTGGTTTGAATTAATTTGCTAGAACAAAGGGAAACACATTTACTATGTGTCACAAAGGATATTTTACAGGATACAAGTAAACAGCCAGATGAAGAGATATGTAAGGCAAGATCTAGAAAGGTCCCAGGTTCTTGTGGAGTGGGGGCATAATACCCTACAGGCAGCTTCCCTGTGTTAAGCTGTCCATAAATTTCTCAACCAGTTTTTTTGTGTTTTTATGGAAGGTTCATTACTTAGACGTGATTGATTAAATCACTGGCCCTTGGTGATCTACTCAA
This sequence comes from Marmota marmota marmota, assembly GCF_001458135.2. NCBI lineage: Eukaryota > Metazoa > Chordata > Mammalia > Rodentia > Sciuridae > Marmota > Marmota marmota. The sequence continues at coordinate 26,471,683 of NW_026000005.1, forward strand.
CCTTTACCCCTTTTTCCTCCTCTTGTCATGGGAGATGAGGTACCAGGAGTTTCCAGATCAGAGCAGGGAATTTAACTCATGACCAACAAGATTCTTGGCATACATGATGAAAAAGAATTTCAGCTTGAGCTAGATAAAGGCATACACAAAGGTTTATTTAGAAAACAAATACACATTCAAGGGAGAATTCGGGCTGTCTCAAATGAGAAGCTTTGCCTTTGTGTGGGGATTCAATATTTATAGGGGACTAGAGGTGAGTGGAGTGGGTCTACGTAATTTCCTACCAGTTTCCCCTGCATGTGTATATTCTCCTCTTTTTTACAAGGGAATGAACCAAGGGTCTGTTGCTCAAGATTTACAACCATGCTTTCTGCATCTCAGTGGTTCATGGATATTTCCTTTAAGTCTCAATGTATTATTCTTTATCCTAAATCCCTGTCTCACCCTGAGGTTCAGGAATAGGGCTGAAAGTCCCAACCTTCTAATCCTACCCGGGTCTTTCTGGTCTTCATTCTGAAACTACATAGGGATTAACAAGCCATCTGTCAACTTATTAGCATACAAAACCTTATTCCATGGAGAATCCAAGGATTTTAGGAATTTTGCCAAAAGGAGGACCAAATAATCATATTGACCTTTTTTTTACCCTATGACCTTTCTAAATTTAATTAGTTCTAGGAGATTTGGGGGGGGGGGTCGCAATGGGCAAAGGTGTGACTTATGCAGTTGAGGGGAGTCGAAATAAAGAATGTCCACACACTTCTGCCCTTTTTAATGTTTTATACACTCAAATCACTTAATACAATTTCACTCTATACGTTTTTAATCAAGAAAATGACAATCCTTAATGCTGGACAGTGCAATAGACATAATCAATTCAAGTCAAATAATTCTAAGTGAACTCTAAGTAATGCAAACATACTTAATCATGACAGACTTATACAGATACTCCCTCTGCATGCTAAGCTCAAGTGCCAGATCTAGAGTCTCAGGTCTTAGGCCTTAAGTCCAGCAGATGCACACTCACTCAGACCACAGTGATCAGGTCAGGAACCGATGGAGGCTTCTCCTGGTGTGGAGTTGACAGCCAGTTGAGGAAACCATCATAAGGAGAAGTCGCCTTTCTCACCAGGGTCAGGAGGCTGCTGTAGAGCTTCAGAGCAGTGAGCACAATGAGAGAGGATCAGGCAGATGATGAGAAGAGTTGGAATGTCAGTCCATGTCCTTCATCAGGCTCACCAGCCAGTGATATGCTTTACATGGATCTATCTGTAAGCTCCTATTTCTTTCCTTTTCCTCTCTCATTAGCATTCTGATGCTATTTGAAGTTGTTCTGATTAAGACTAGATTTTAGGCATACTTTGCGTTTCTGTTGGTCTCATAGGTATGTTCTTCTCTTGCACCTCCTTAAAGAAATAGGGCCTCACACATTCCCCAAACTGTATTCAGTAGTCACCAATGCCCTAAGGCCAGTGGTGTTGCCCTACCTGAGTGGATTAATTTTTTGTTCCAAAATGAAGATAAACTCCCCATAGAATTTCTTGTCCCTCCCACTCAAATGTTGTTCCACGGTGTGTGGACTCTTTGAGGTCTTTTCTATGAGTGACGACTGATAGTGTGTTCATGGAGAAAAGACTTCAAGAGCACTCAGACTTCCCTAATTACTGGAATTTTTAAAGGTTAAATACTGTCCCACCAGCTTACGCTCACTCTGGCCTTTATCAGATTTTCATCTTTTTTATGAGAAATGGTAAAAAAATTCTTTTATCATTGTCCAGTTGCCTCTATCCAAGATAAGTATGTTTTTGTCTCCTCCCTTCTTGAGGCATTGCCTCCTTAAATTTTGGATCAATTTGCTGTGTAGCCTTTGGTCTCTGATAGATTTGAAAACACTCATGAATTTGGTTAGTCCTTTTTCCCATGGTAAGAGTAGCATATCTTTCTTTTTGCTTCTCTACATCTTAGGGTAGAAGCCAGAACCAATATACCCATTTTTAAATTAATATAATAATTCATGTGGATGAAGACTGTAAAAACCCATAAATATTTAAAGGCAAACAAGTAAAAGCACATAGTAAGGAAGGATTGAAGATGCTGAAAGAGGAGTAAATAAAATATCTTATAGAAGCAAAGAACTTTTTTCTAAAAGTATGTCTAAATCAGTTTCAGAATTTACAGGCCATCTGTTTGCATAAATTCTTATAATCACAAAATCCTATTTTTGTACTAGAAGAGACATCAGAGGTCACTTTGATCTGCACACTGAGTCCCTAGACCAGTTCCTTGGGTAGATTCTTTCGTTCCCTTGCTCTTAAGATATCTTGATAGAAAGTTTCAAGAAGCTTTAATTTAAGTGGCTGTCTTCAATTTTAAAATTTTCATTTTCATTTGAATGTTGTAGTCTCCTTTGAGATATAGTATTTAATATTAAAATGCCTTCCACCTCATCAATTAAAATTAATGCTTTAGAATGATTTACCGTATTAATTCTTTGCATGTACCTAACAAAGCTAACCTATACCTTAGTTTGGGATGTGTTGATGAGTTTGTTTTATTTTTTCTTTATTTTTAAACAGATGGGAAAGCAGTTCTTGAATGGGGAAGGACCCACTAGAAACTACTCAACTAGTTAGTGTCAAAGCCAGGATCTGAATCCAGAATTTCTGATCCTCAGTTCAGAACTCTTGCTAGTATACTATATTGTATTTAATGTGTATCCAAGTTTGTTTATTTTAAACTATGATTAACTTGAGCATCATTCTATACATTGGTGTTATTAGAAATACATTTAGTATTTCTCCCAGCCCAAAAGAGTCAAGTTTAGGACTGCTATGTGGAATTTCTCTTTGGAGGAGGACCTCAGTTCACATTAGTATATGGAAAGGATCCAAGAGGTCTTGCAAAAAGAAGTAAGTTAATTTTCTTTGCCCAATGTTTCATGTTTCTTTTGAGGAATATATACTTGAATCTTTCACAATACTGCAGTATATGATTATAGTAGAAAAAGGTTGGAGGTACTTATCTATAGGATCATATTAATTTAGCTTTGGAAACTAACAGGTAGATATAGCATTCATATGGGTAATTCAACTTGTAGACTGTACATTGTCAGGTAATGGAGGAGAGAAAGCAAGAGAAAAAAGACTAGTCAACCGTGATTGAAATTAAACTTGTGAATACGCATACAGCCTACAGGTTCTCTGAGTGTTAGAATTCACCGAATAGAAAGCATCCAAATTGACCTCTGAATCATTCCCACTGTCATCCTTTTTAGATCCCAGCTTTCCTCTAGCCCCAAGGCACCTCTTGACTTGTTTTTTTCAGTATTTATAGGAATGTTGGACCATTTTTAATTCATTTCCAAACAACTTTTCTCAAATGGCCAAGTGATACAGTAGATTATGTGCATGCCTCTCATGAAAAAAAGAAACATTATATGCAGCATTCCCCATTAACATTGATGTAATTATCCTACCATTTGAGTTATCTAGAAGTAGTAGGTAACATTTTAACAATACAATAATATTTCATGTACTTTATATATGTTAACATTTATTTCTCATAAACCTTTTATTTGGGGGGCGGGGGGTTGCTGGGGATTGAACCCATGGCCTTGTGCAAGGCAAGCACTCTACCAACTGAGCTACAGCCCCAACCACCTCATGAACCTTTTGAGTTTTCATCTGGTTAAATAATTTACATCTGCCTTATATAACTGGTAAGGGATAGAAACCTCTTATACCCAGGAGTCTGCCACTGAAGATATTATTAACTACTACACTTATCTTGCCCCTGTTGTAAATGATTGATTATAAATTGTTGGTTTTCATATTTTAAAGAGTTAAAATCTTTTTGCTTTTAACTAATATTCATTAAAAAATAAGTACCTACCTTTTATTCATCCTACTAGACTGAGGATATAAAAAAATAAGAGGGCCTTTGACCACATAGAGCTAAAAAAGAGTTTACTAGTTTATGGTTATCAGTTTATTACATAATAGTTTTCTTGTCAATCTAATAGATTTTTAAATAATTTTTAATTGTGGTTAAAAATATATAACATGATAAAGAATTTAACATCCTATTTTTAAGCGTATAATTAAGTAGGGTTAGGTATATTCTCATATATGCAACAGATAGTCAGAAGTGGAATTGCTGAATCACATGACACATTCTTTTTGTAATTTTTCAAGAAACCCTCTTCATAGCAGCTGTCCTGTTTTACATTCCCAACAAAAGTCCAAAAGTATTCCAGTTTTTTCATGTCCACAATAGGTGTTTTCAGATGGTAGAAAGAAGTGGTAGTTGTCTTTGATGATAGCCATCCTAATGTCTGTGAGATAATTGTGGTTTTGATTTGCATATCCCTATAGATTAGTTGATGTTGAACATCTTTTCATGTTTATTGGCCATTTGTTTACCTGCATTGGAGAAATATCTATTCAAGTCCTAAGCCCATTTTTTATTTTATTTTTTTATTTGGTCTAATTAATAACACATGACAATAGAGTGCATTTTGACACATCTTATATAAATGGAGTATAACTTCTCATTCTAATGTTATACATGATGTGGAGGAGTTACACCAGTTCTGTGTAATCCATATATGCACATAGGGTAAAAATGTCCAATTGATTCTACTATCCTTCCTATCCACATATACCCTCTCCTCCTTTCACTCCCCTCTGTCTAATCCAAAGTACCTTTATTCTTCTCCACTACCATCCCACCCCGCCTTATTGTGAATTAGCATCTGCATATCAGAGAAAACATTCAGTCTTTGATTTTGGGGGATTGGCTAATTTTGCTTAGCATTATGTTCTCCAGTTCCATCCATTTACTGGTAAATGTCATAATTTCATTCTCCTTTATGGCTAATATTCCACTGTGTATATATATACCACATTTTCTTTATCCATTCATCTGTTGAAGAACACTGTGTTGGTTCCATAGTTTGGCTATTGTGAATTGAGCTGCTATAAACATTGATGTGGCTGTGTCATTATATGCTGATTTTAAGTCCTTTGGGTATAAACTGAGGAGTGGAATGACTGGGTTGAATGGTGGTTCCATTCCAAGTTTTCTGAGGAACCTCCATACTGCTTTCTGTAGTGGTTGCGCCAGTTTGCAGCCCCACCAGCATGTGTGAGTGTACCTTTTTCCCCCACGTCCTCGCCAACTTTTATTGTTGCTTCTATTATTGATAATTGCCATTACTAAAGATGTTGAACATTTTTTAATATATTTGTTGATTGATTATATTTCTTCTGATACATCTTAGAGATTAATGCTCTATTAGAGGTACATGTGTAAAGGTTTTCTCTCATTCTGTAGGCTCTCTCTTCATTGTTTCCTTTGCTGTGAAGATGATTTTTAGTTTGATTTCATCCCATTATTGATTTTTGATTTTACTTCTTGTGCTTTAGGGGTCTTGTTAAGGAAGTCAGTTCCTAAGCTGATAAGATTTGGGCCTACTTTTTCTTCTGTTAGGCGCAGGGTCTCTGTTCTAGAGTCTTAAGTCTTTGTGCAGGGTGAGAGATGATTTCATTTTGCTACATTTGGATTTTCAGTTTTCCCAACACCATTTGTTTTGTTGATGAGGCTATCTTTTCTCCAGTGTATGTTTTTGGTGCCTTTGTCTAGTATGAGATAACTGTATTTGTGTGGGTTTGTCTCTGCTTCCTGCCTGTTATGGCCTGAACAGTTTTCCTCTTCCGTGCCCTATTCTATTCTGTACCATTGGTCTACCTGCCTGTTTTGGTGCCCACATGCCTTTTTTGTTACTATGGCCTAAGCCCATTTTTTAATCTAGTTATTTTGTTGTTGAGTTGTGGGAGTTTTTTATATATTATGGGTATTATTCCCGCATCACATACATGATTTGTAAATATTTTATTTCAGTTCATAGGTTGCCTTTTCATTGTTTTGTGTGCTTATAGGTACAGAATTTTTTAAGTTTGATGTAGTCCTATTTTTCTATTTTGATTGCTTATGCTTTCAGTGTCATATCTAAGAAATCACAGACAAGTCCAATTTCAGAAAGGTTTTCCCCTAGAAGTCTTACAGTTTTAGGTGTTAAGTTTAAGTCTTTATTACATTTTGTTTTATTTTTGTGTAAGGTAGGGGAAGAATCTCATTCTTTTTACATGTTGATAACCAGTTTTCCCAACATCACTTATGGAAGAGATGTTATTTTTTTTAACATTTTTATTAGTGCATTATAGTTTTTATAGCTGTAACCAATATATCCAACAAGAACCTAAAAGAGGACACGTTTATTTTGGCACATGATTCACAGGTTCAGTCCATGGTCAGCTGACTCCATAACCGTGGGCTCAAGGTGAGACCGTTCCCCATAGCAGAAGGGCATGGCAGAGGAAAACTGTTCAGGCCATAACAGGCAGGAAGCAGAGAGAGAACTTGCTTACCCGGGACAAAATATAAATCCCAAAGGCATATCTCCAGTGACCCATTTCCTCCAGTTACACCCTACTTGCCTACGTTACCGATTAGGCTACAGCTCTCATAATCTAATTGCTTTGCCTCTGAACATTCTTGCATTGTCTTACCCATGAGTTTTGGGGGGACACCTCATATCTAAACCTAACACAGTTATATATAATAGCAGAGTTCATTTTGACATATTCATAAATGCTTTAACATGTTTTACTGCATTTCAGTCACCAGTACTTCCCTTTTCCCTCCTCTCCTTCCTCTCCTAATCCCCTTCCTCTACTTCATTGGTCTTCCTTCTGTTTTATTTTTAATTGGTGCATTATAGTTATATAAAAGTGGAAGGAATTATGATATATTCCTACATGCACATAGCATAATTTAGTCCACCTCTCCAGCTCCCCTCTTCCCTCTACCTTTGTCCCCCACCCCTGCTTTACTGATCTCCCTTATATTTTCAAGAGAGCCTTTCTTTTATTACTTTTTTCTTTCTAGCTTTCCCATATGAGAGAAAACACTGGACCCTTGACTGGGTCTGGCTTACTTCACACAGCATGATGTTCTCCAGCTCCATACATATTCCTGTAAATGACATTGTTTATTCTTTTTATGGCTGAGTAAAACTCCATTGTATGTATGTACCGCATTTTCTGTATCCATTCATCTGCGAGGCTTGTTCCATGGCTATTTTGAATTGTGCTTCTATAAGCATTGGTGTGCATGTATCACTGTAATATGTTGATTTTAGGTTTTTTGGATAGATAACCAAGGAGTAGGATACCTGCCTGATATGGTGATTTCATTTCTAGTCTTTTGAGGAATCTCCAAAGTGCTTTCAATAATTTTTTGCAGTCCCACCAACAATGTATAAGTGTACCTTCCCTCTGCATCCTCACCAGCAGTTGTTATTTGTATTCTTAATGATTACAATTCTAACTGGAGAGATGAAATCTCAGTAGTTTTGATTTGCATCTTCCTGATTGGTAAGGAGATTGACCATTTTTTCATATATTTGTTAACCATTTGTATTTTTTTTTTCTTTTGAGAAGTGCCTTTTTAGATATTTTGCCCATTTGTTTAGTATTCATTAGTTTGTCTGGTTAAGTTTCTTTTAGTTCTTTGTCCCCTATCAGGAGAGTACCTGGCAGATTATCTTTTATTCTGTAGGCTCTCTCTTCATGCTGTTCTTTCCTTTGCTGTGCAGAAGCTTTTAATTTAGTGCCATCCCACTTATTAATTCTTGGTTTTATTTCTGAAGCGTTAGGAGTTTCATTAATCAGCACTTACAAAATAAGTATGTTGGAGTTCTAGCATTTCCATTGTTTCTGGTGTACTCCCTAGGTCTTTCCTTGATAAGCTGAGTTGATTTTTGTATAGGGTGGGAGGGATCTAGTTTCATTCTTCTTCAGATCAGTTTTCCCAGCACCATTTGTTTAAAAGGCTATCTTTTCTCCAACATATGGCTTTGGCATCTTTGTCATGGACCATATGACTGTATGAGGATTTTAGATCAGTTTTTATACCAGTACCTCGATGTTTTTATGACTGTAGCTCTATAGAATAATTTCAGATCAGGTATTGTGATTCATCCAGCTTTGCTGTTGTTGCACAGGATTACTTTGGCTATTCTAGGTGTTTAATTCTTCCGTATGTATTTTAGAACTGTTGATTCCAGTGTCATTGTTGTTTGTTTGTTTGGTTTTTGTGGTGCTGGGAATTGAACACAGGGCCTTGTGCATGGGAGGCAAGCACTTTACCAACTGAACTATACCCAGCCTCATCATTGGTATTTTGATGGGAACCTAATGGAATCTGGAATCTGTAGATTGCTTTTGGTAATATGGCCATTTCGATGATATTAATTCTTATCCATGAACATTGTAGGTCTTTCCATCTTGAAGAGACTCTGTTAAGATTTTTTAAATGCTCTTAAATTATCAGTTTATAAGATTTTCTATTTAAAGAATTTTGCTTCAGTATATCTTACTTATTACTGATATGGATACAATGTAAAGTTTTACAGGTATGATAGGCATTTTAATAAATACTAAGATGCAGCTTTTAAGTGATCATTTAACTTTTACTTATGGAGTTTTCATGTTTGTTTTTTAATCAGCCTTCCATATAGAATATAGAATATCAAAATTTGATATAAGGAAATTGCAAAGTCATTCTGTATCTTTCAGACACCTAATACACATTAAAATGTTTTGAACTGTTTTTTCTAAAAAGCAGTCTAAAATAAATAATATGAAAATCATGTATAATTTTTCCTATTCTTTTTTCTTTGTAGGGAAGCAGCAAGAGAGTGTCGTAGAAAGAAGAAAGAATATGTGAAATGTTTAGAAAACAGAGTGGCAGTGCTTGAAAACCAAAACAAGACACTAATTGAGGAGCTAAAAGCACTTAAGGACCTTTACTGCCACAAATCAGATTAATTTGGGATTTAAATTTTCACCTGTTAAGGTGGAAAATGGACTGGATTGGCCACAACCAGAAAGACAAAAATAAACATTTTATTTTCTAAACATTTCTTTTTTTCTATGCGCAAAACTGCCTGAAAGCAACTACAGAATTTCATTCATTTGTGCTTTTGCATTAAACTGTGAATGTTCCAACACCTGCCTCCACTTCTCCCCTCAAGAAATTTGCAGCGCCAGGAATCATGAAGAGACTTCTGCTTTTCAACTCCCACCCTCCTCAAGAAGTAATAATTTGTTTACTTGTAAATTGATGGGGGAAATGAGGAAAATGAAATCTTTTTTTAAATGATTTCAATTTTAAATGATTTCAAGGTTTGTGCTGAGCTCCTTGATTGCCTTAGGGACAGAATTTCCCCAGCCTCTTGAGCTGAAGTAATGTGTGGGCCGCATGCATAAAGTAAGTAAGTTGTAATGAGGAAGTGTTGATTGCCAAATTCACATGTTTTCACATTTTCATTGTAAATTATGTAAAATTGTTAAAAGACACACCCTCTAAAAAAGAATTTTAGTATGAAATTAGGAATGAATTCGGAGTACTTTCTCTGTATGTTCTTTTCTTCAGTACTGAAAAGTTGTCCTTGGTTCTTAAAAAACATTCTGTATTTAACGACAGCTCTTTCCTAGGGCAGTTGTTGCTTCTTAATCCAGTTCTCTGTGTGTTCAGCATTTTTGAATACATTAAAAGAAGTAAGCAACTGAACGAAAAAGCATGTCATTTGAATTTTAAATTAAATCAAGGTAAATAAAAGTACAAAGCTTATTTTAGTTAGTATTAAATCTTAGTAAAAAGATGCTGGCTAGTAAACCATTCCTTGAGTTATATAACAAGGTTTTTAAATAAAAGTTTTTGTCCTCGCCTTCAAAAATATTTATATTGTCACTCATTGACTTAAAAAGATATTTCTAATTTGCTGCTGCCCCTTGCACTTACATTGTACCACCAACAGAAAAGCCTTCAAGATGTTAAAGAAAACAAAGTGATGTATGTTTATGTGTTATAGAAAAATACTGATTTTTAAATCTTTTCCAGATTCACATACTTTTATCAGAGAACCTCTAGTGAATTTTTTTAAGTGAAGAAGTGATAAGGATATGGTTCTAAGAAGTACAGTGTTTTGATGTGTACAAGGAAAGTAATTTTCCTCAGAATCTACAGTACTATAATATTTGGACTATCATTCTTACAAAACATTTGTTTTCTTCTTAAAAGGGTAGTTATGTTTTATGTTTCCAATATGCTGTATAGCCTTTGTCAGTTATAAAGGAGCTACCTATTTTAATTTCTGGCTATAACAGTCTGTATTTGTATGTATCATACGTTGTTTCCAGTAATACTTTTAATTACTCATTTTATTCACTAAGCTTGATAAATTTAAAAGTTACCCTTTAAAAGAAAAATATAAGAACAAGGTAGATTTTTTTAATAGGAGACTGAGGTGATGTTAGATTATGATTTTTTATTTGAGAAGGAAATTTCTTTTTAAAAAGTCAAGCAACTTAGAAAATTAGTTTCCTATTTAGTCATAGTTTATTTAAGAAAGTTAAATTTGTTTATCATGATAACATTGTGCAGATACTAGTATTAGTTTATTGGGTCCATTTTTTTAAAAAAGATTTTTAATATTTGTAAATGTTATATTTTTGTTTGTAACAAACCATTGTCTTTTTTCAAGGATGAACAGAGTTTGTGAAGGAGCATCATTCTAAGAATTGAGTGATGTAGTCTTTATATTTGGACAGTTCACCAGATTCTCAAGAAGGCTTTCAAACGGCTGTAAAGTTTGATGTTTGTCCTGCTGAGCTTATGGGGAAAATGATAGCATAAAAATTGTTTGTATACCAGCATAGATATCATTTTCTAACCTTGGTGTTAACAGAAACCAAGCAAAAATCACAAATATGTTCACAAACTAGAATTATTTCACATTTAGTCAGAATGTCAAATTGAACATATTGAATGTCTTTTATAAGTGAAAAATTGGTATGTAGCAAGTTGTAATCTCTAAAATTGTCCATGTTTCCAAAAGTTGCGGCTTTCTACTTAACTAGGAAGTTGGTGGTCCTCTTGGTCCCTGATAAATTAAGGCAATCACATTCATATTAGCTGGGTGCATTTATAAGTTATAAAGACCTGTCCTCTGTACCTTGAGTATGATTGCACTGGTTTGAAGTCAGTTACTTAATAATGAGGTGAGAAATGTATTGTGTTGCTAAATCTGTTTTAGACTCTTGGAGAGACTTGAAGATTTCAGTTTATACAGACAGAAATCAAGCATCTTTTGTGCAGGCTTTTTTTTTTTTAAATATGAGAATAAGGAAAAAAGTGTGTTTTTAAGCTTGTAACTTTGAGAATCTTTATTAAGAAAATGACATAATAAAAAAAAATCTTGTACCAAGAATATATATGGCCACATAACCAGTAATAAATGTTTTTCTCTTCATATTGGCCAAAAGGGAATGAAAATATCATAGGAATCTGTACATATGCTACTGATTTGCCTAGAAAATAGCAAGTTTGGTACCGCTCACTTTGCAAATATAGGGCCATGTGGCACTTTTATCTATAGGACAGATTAACTAATAAAAATGATTGGGGAGGGGTTTATTTTTGATATATTACTCATGAGTTTTCATGCTTTGATAGCATTTAACTGAAAAGTGGCTTAGAAAGGGCTAGATCCAATGTGCTCACATTATCATGAGATGCAGTTTTAAGTTGATTCTTTTTCAAACTCAAGTACCATATTGGCAACCATAATATTGTCATAGGTGCTCTGTTTGTTTAGATATTGGGGGGGGGGTGAAGAAATGGCATTTGTATAATATATGTGTACATATATATATATACATACAGTATATAATCTAAAGCTCTGAGAGCTCTTAAGTCAGGAATGCTGAGTATTATAGTATATTGAGGTCAGATGAAATTTTACATTTTTGTGTGTCCTATTGCATCCCTTCTGATAGTTTCTATGACTGCATTACTCTGGCACTCAATGATTGATTTTATCTTCTAATTTTCTTCCAAGTATTTTATTTTTTTATTAGTTTTCTTTGGCTTGATATTTTTAAATATGCTACTAGTCACTTGAAAAGTACTCCCCTCTCCCCCAATTTTTTTTTTTTTTTTCTGCTTTGTCTCTGGCAGCTATTAACAGTGGTAAGAACACTTTGAAGATAGCTTTTAAAAGAAACCACTGATTTTCAAAAGTCATCCTGGGGGAGGAATTTTGTTGTTTTATTTGAGCAGGGATTTTGTCAGAAAATGTGTTTTGGCAGTAGGTCAGCAACAGTGCTAGTATCTGAAAGCACAATACCAATCAAGCAGGCTGTCTGATCAGAAGTCATCTGGCTAAAGTTTGTCTTGGGACTAATCCCTACTGTTTGACCATTTGTGACAGGTGGAATCATACAAAGGCTTAGGAAAAAACAAGGCTGTATAAACCAGAATGCTCTTACTTACTTGAAGTGACTTCAATCTAGATTTCTTCTAATGTTTAATAAAGTTTTTAATTCTGTGATCAACTGTAGTCAGCTAATTAACAAATTGGCCTCTGTTTATCAAAAGCTGCTTCATTTTGCAGGACTTACTCATGTAGTAGAAACAGTAATTACATACCTTTTCATTTCTTCCCAATTTTGTTGCTTTTGTAACCCAGAAAACTGTTGGTACATTATTTCCCATTGACCTAAAACAAAAGTTGTATATTTATTTGGATTATATTTACATTAATTCTTTGTAAATGTTTGGTGTAATCTGCACTTTTAAAAAAGACCCAGTTTGGGTATCAGCAACTTAAGAAATTTCCTCATCCATCATCAATTGACTTTTTAGTCTTTCTCTTCTCTCCAAATCATGTGATGTTCTTAAATGGAAGCTTTTCATTAATTAAAACATTTAGCACCTAAAAGCTAGCCTTAAAAATGTTGTGAAAGCAAAATATATGGAAATTCAGTTTGATTATCCCAGTTTAATAAAAGGGATTCAAACGTAAGTTTTTTCATCATGGATAAAGACTGAAGGGAAAGTAAAAGAACAATATTTGTTTCTAATTTTGAGTAACTTTATACTCACCCCAACATTAATATCATGTGTGGTTTGCCAAAATAATTCATTTTTCCAGAACAGTAAAATATTTTTAAAGCAATTAAGTATTATTATGGGAGACCACAATATAGTAATCATTTTTACTAAATTATTCTCATTTTAAATTGGCTTTGTTAACATTCAAATGCTACCTAAATTTGAATTTCAGATAAGAAGGGGGGAGTATGAAGTGTGCTTTAAGTAAGCCTTTAGGTGAAAAATTATGAAATGAATTTGTTCACTCAGTTGTACAAAGAACAACTAGAACTTTTTATTGGGTGGCTTACATACATCTTGAATATTTTAATATTAATAATATTGGGTTTTCAGTTGACTAGAGTCACTCTATGACAGGAACTGGTTTCCTTGACTTTCTAGAATCAATGGCTAGGAGAGGCATTAGTCCTTGAGGGGTTGAACATATCATTAAGTTGAGTCAGTATGGAAGAATTCATACAAATCAAACAGGGTGCTGCAGTTCCATCTGTCTCATCTGCTTATGATAAGTTCTTACTGATGAGTGAATGTAGCTTAAGCCTTTGTATGGGTCCTCACAGGGCAGACAAACTTAAGAGGGACCAGATAACATTTGAATAGAAGAATTATATTTCAGGTGTTTTAGCTTGAAATTTTATTTTTTAAAAAAAGAAAAATAAAAAAAAAATAGAAAAAAGCCTGTGAAGCAAGTTGATATTATAAGCAGGCAGAAATGTTTAGCACAGAGAGGAAATATTGACCTGTCTGCATCCTTGTACTATGGGGTGCAGATCCCAGCTGGATAAAACATGATACATTTTAAAATATTCTCACCAGCAGGTAAAAGGAAAAAGACCAGTCTACAGGAAATATCTTTAAAAAGGGTCAAAGAGTAGGCAATTCACATTTTGCCTACTTTTACAGGCATTAATTTTTAATTGTCTGTAGAAGCATGGCATTTCTAAGCTGTCTGAGGAGCATCTCAGAGCTGTGAGACTAAATCTGAGATAATTTAAAAATTGGTAGGGAAGGAAGAAAATCCCTGTAGATAATGATCTATGTTAATTAACCACACGAAATGATCTACCATTGTGTTGGGAGGTTTTATTTTCTTATGTTTTAAAAATTGAATTGGTAAATGCTTTATAGACATATTTTTATCCAGGTTGCCGCTCCAATGTGTATGTAATAAAATTATTTATATTAAAAGTGGGAAATAATTTGTCAACATTTTTCTGTAAGTATAGATTTATTAGGGGTGGCAAAGAAGAGTGCTAGTTAGCAATTTTCCATTGTGAAGTTGTCCTTGACCGATTTGTATGCATCCCTTGTAATCCTCCCTTCCCCATCCAGCAAAAGGAATTATTTCTAACCCAGATGCATCCCTTGAAACTTTTTAGAAACAGAATAACCAGGGAAGTTCCTAGAAAGGTGTTTGGAGTGTTTGGTGTTTTTTTTTTTTTTCCTTGAGGATTAGTGTAAAGAATACCTTCCCCCCCCCCCCCCAAAAAAAAAAAAAAAACTATCAGCACAAAACAGGGTATCAATCTTTAGCTCTGATGTTTCTATTGGAGTTGAATACTAAGTAAATATAAGATTCCCTACATTCTAAAAACATCCCTGTTTTAATTTTTTATCTAAATCTTTTTGTGCTTTATGTGTAAAGAAAAAAATGTACTGAGTTACAATGCATTTTATTAACACTATGTACATAGTAGCTGCTTTGTGTTCAGAATGGTAGCAATTGCTTTGTATATTAAAGTGATTCTTGTGAATTTGTGAAATATTGTCATAAAGTGCTTTTTCTTACTGTAATCTTTGTGGTATCAACTGTCATAATGCCCTTTTTACACAAACATTTATGTGCAGACACATAAATATGCTTTTTAAAACTCTGTAAGTCTCTTTTTTGGGGATGGGAAAATCTATCTTTTTATACTTGCTTGTCGATATTAAGTCATATTTTCTTGGACTTGTGTTTATTTTGTTAAGCAAGCAGAAGTTACATTAGAGTATTATCACAAGCTTGTGCTGCACAGCAGTTAGAATTACATCTTCAGTTACTTAATTTTACTTCACTCCTAGTTAGCACAAGACTTTTTGAGTAAGCTAGAACAGTACCTATTTGAGGATTTGGAGATGTTATTGTTCTCCTGAGATACTAAGGAAAACATGGCCAACTCTCTCCAATGTCATAAAATGCATGTTTGCATGGAAAGAAAAGCGAGAACGTCTGTGATCCCATAAAATGGAAGAGAAAGGAAGGAAATGTGGTTATTCTTTGCTTGAGGCCTAAGAACAAAAGATTCTTTCCCATACTATATCTGAAATAAGGTCTGGGATTTCTCAAAGTAAGTAGTTAGTTAATTTATTCCTGTGTATGGTATTCCTTAATTGCCAAGATATGTTTTAAGCCTGGTATACCTGCCACTATATTGAAAGAATTACATTTCATTTTTCCTCTTCTACATAGAGTGACCACATAATTTATTGTACAGAGGAGATGTTTTTGAGCATGAACAAGTGATATTAAACAACAGGCATAAATCAGATTGTAGCTGAGAATGTCAGATCCTGTGGTCACCTGTAAGCTGTGTTCAGATGCTTAGACCACCAGTAAAATCAAAATACGAATCTTCTCTTCATATCTTTGTTGTTACTTGACAAATATTGAGAACACACTTCCGAACAGTGAAGTAACAAAGAAGAAAAGTCCCTTTCTTCCAAAACATCCAAGAATACAATTGTGATAACACAGGGATGACTCTTTCCTCTCCCCTGAATTCTAGACTCAAGATTGTCATTTCCACTCAGATTGCAAAACATGGATCCCAAAAAAAACTAATTTCACCTCCCAATCTTCCTTTAGCTGGCATGTTCTATTTCATAAATGGTGCTATAGTCCACTAAATTGCCTAAGGCAGACCCAGAAAAGTACTGCCTTATAGAAGTGCCACCCTTAATTTCTCTACATTTTATACATACTAACCAAACCAGCTGATTCTAACATCTAGTGAAAGAAGGGTAATTTTCAGGAGTTTAAAGGCTCTTTTTGCTTGGTTTTAATTGTATAATTCATGTAACAAAATAAACCACTCTAAAGTGAACAATTAAGTAGTATTTAGTGCATTCACAATGTTGTTCTACTGCCACCTCTATCCAGTTTCCAAATAGTCTCATCATGCCAAAATAAAACCCTGCACATTAAGTAAGTTTTCTTCCCATTTCCTTCTCCCTCTTGCCCCGGGCAACCGCCAGTCTGCTTTCTGTTTCTATAGATTGGCCAGTTCTGGATACTTCAAATAAATGGAATCACACAACATGTTTGACTTGCGTTTGGTTTCTTCATTGAACACATTCCTTGAGGATTATCCACATTAGACATGTATCAGTACTTAATTCCTTTCTATAGCAGGATAAGTTTCAATTAAGTATGTATACTCAGTTACCCATTCACTCTGTTGATGAACATGTGGGTTCTTTCTACCATTAGTTATTGTGAATAGTGCTATTATGAATGTCTGTGTCCCTGTTTTTCAATTCTTGGGTGCATATACCATGGAGTAGAATTACTGGGTCATGTGCTAGTTCTCTTGAACTTCCTGAGGAACCACCAAACGTTTCCTCAGCAGCTGCACCATTTTACATTCCACCATGGACATATGAGGGTTCCCATTTTGACACATCCTCACCAACACTTATTTTACTCTTTTTGAATTATGACCACTCTTATGTGAATGGACTCGTGTTTTTTATTTGCATTTCCCTAATGACTAGTGATCTCAAGCATGTTTTTGTTTAATTGTTTACATATCTTTGGGAAAATGCCTATTCAAGTCCTTTGCTTGTTTTTTAACTGAGTTATTATTAGAATTTCTTATATATTCTGTATATTAGACCCTTATAATATTTTCTCCAATTCTGCAAAATTGATAATATCCTTTCTTGATAATAACAAAGGATATTGGTTTTTATCATTTTTTAACAACTTTTTTAAAGTAATACTTACACTTGTAAAACACTTAACTGTGTATGCCTGATGCAGTGGTATCCACCTATAATCCCAGCAATTCGGAAAGCTGAGGCAGGAGCATAGGCAATTTAGGTCTCAAAGAATCAAAAATGGTGGGGAATGTACATAAGTTTGTAGAATACCTCTGCGTTCAGTCCCCAGTACTGGGGAAAAAAAACACCATAGTGTAGCCATGTACTGTGGTTGGCACGGGCCTATAATCCCAGCTACCAGGCTACTTGGGAGGCTGAAGCAGGAGGATCACAAGTTCACATTCAGCCTGGGTAATGTAGTGAGACCCTGTCTCAAAAGTTGGGGCGGTGCCAGGGTTGTAGCTGTGTGGTAGAGTGCTTGCATAGCATGTAGCAAGCCCTGGGTTCAATCCCCAGTATCATAAAAAGGAAAAATTAAGATATAAATTCACGTGATTTTGCCAATAGAGCAGGGAGAGGACATAGAGAAGTACTGGGGAATGAAAGCGAACAAAATCTGCTATGTACATGTATGAATATGCCACAATGAATCCTGCTTTTATATATTTGTATATAATGTAAATGCACTAATTGAAATAATAAAAGATAAGCAGAGCAAGTGGATGAGGGAGGGAAAGTAATGGTACTGGGAAATAGATCAAATTATATGCATGTATTAATATGGTATAACAAATCCCCCTATTATAATTATATTGCACTGATATATATTTGTGTGTGTGTGTGTGTGTGGTGCTGGGGATTGTGCAGGGCCTTGTGCATGCAAGGCAAGCACTCTACCAACTGAGCTGTATCCCCAGCCCTGCACCAATAATTTTTTAATTCACATAAAAATTCATGTAATTTTGTTATTAAGTGTATGCTTTGTCTCACAATAGCTAAACTATAGAACCATCCTAGGTGTCCTTCAACAGATGAATAGATAAAGAAAATGTGGTATTGTACACAATGGAATTTAGCCTTAAAGAAGAATAAAATTATGGCATTTGCAAGTAAATCAATGGAGCTGGAGAACATCGTGCTAAGCAAAATAAGCCAATTCCAAAAATCAAAGGCTGAATGTTTTCTCATCATGATATGCAGATACTAATTCACAATAAGTGGGGAGGGGGGAGCTAGGGAAGAATAGAGGTACTTCGGATAGAAGGTAGAAGGGAGTGAAGGGGAGGGGTATGGGGGTATGGAGGATAGTAGAATGAATCTGGGCATTATCACCCTATATACATATATGACTATACAACCGGTATAATTCCACCTCTTGTACAACTAGAAGAATAAGAAATTACACTCCATTTATATATCAAAATGCATTCTACTGTCATGTATAACTAATTAAAATTTTTTTAAAAGCATATGCTTTGTTATTTTAATATTCCCAAGAATCCACTTCTCTTCCCTTGGGCAAGGAGAAATAAAGCACAGAGATTGGGTAATTTATTAAGGTAACTGAAGGAATCTATTTTCCATGCGTGTTTATGGGGTTCCCTTTATGAACAGGGCACTATGTTAACACTTAAAATACAAAGTACACAGTATCATCATCTTGGTCTTCTGGGACCATATTTGCTAAGATAAAACATTCCAGAAAACATTATTTTGCCCTAAAAAAAAAAAAAATCTAGTGTTCAGTTTAGAGAAAGTAAGTATTTTGATGGGCTAGAATTTTGATCCTTTTGTGTGAAAAAACTTCCTGCAAATGGTATAGCAAGGCTCTGGCTAGCTCTGTTATAACTAAATCAAGCTATCCTTAAGAGGGAATCTACTTAGAAAAACAACAGCATTCATTCCAGTGGAGTGCTAAGAATCTGGTGCCATAAATATGTTTTAACATAGCATCTGGGCAGCAGTATATGTCATTAATTGGGGGGAAAATTACTGATACACACTGGATTACCTAACAGCACAATTGTTTAAAGAAATTAAGCAATGCAAGAGTCAAAGTTTATTAATAAAATAGGTTTGGACTAGGTTTTTATCTTTAACTTAAGGACAAAAACAAGCACACTTATAGTGTACATTTATCAGATAAATGAATACTTTTAACACAATAAAAGGTATGTCATAATTTCATTTGTGGGACACTGTAGTATGCTACTCATTCATTTTCCCTCCTTCCATTCCTACATACACCTCTAAAGGACTCATTTCCCTGGCTTTTTGGGATGTTGGTGACTGACGGCTCAACTTTGTCCCTTTAGTGGTACTGTCTTTAGCCCAGGGTTGTACCCCTTCCATTCAAACTAATCCACACTAGGGCATGAAGGCCCATCACCTTGCCTCAATATGGTCTAACTGCAGGGCTATTGCAGCTCTGAAGAAGGAGCTGAGGACTTTCCTGACTGCATCACAGCCCAAATGCTCCCTCTATCCCAATCATGGCTTCTTTCTCTCAGAATGTTGATCTTGGGAGCCTTCATATTTAAACTTTCTACAGCCTAATCTCCATCTCTCAGTCTGTTTCCCCAAGGAACCTGTCCTACAATGACATTTCAAACCCAAAGCCAAGAAAAGTCACTTGATTTTCACTCAATCAAACTATTCCTGCTGACTTTTTTTTCCTTCCATGTTCTCTTTGTAGAGCATGATAGGGGATTTTTCAACCTTTTCTGATTCTCATGTTAATATTTTATGAAAATGTAATATATAATTCAATAACATCTTACCTCACTTTCTCACTTAGGACAGCATCCAGGTACCTTCCTGATACAGCAATAATAGTCCAGGGAATGTATGGACTTCCTGAAGCTCCCTACCCCTACCACTTTAATACCTACCTCCAATGCCAAAGAGCTTAAAGGAACTGAACTGCAATATATTAATTTCTAATATCAAACCTAAATGAGATTGGGTTTTCATTATAGTGTTGGTGATATTGCCAGGCTTTAAATTTGTTTAATTACAGCGTCCATGTTCATGGTATGTGAGCATCTTATAGACTCAGTGAGCTAGGACATTTTCATTCATGTGTATTTGTCAGAATTGTGTAGAACTGGTATATCACAGAATACCCACAACTTTGAATTCACTTTTATTAAAGCAAAATCTTTATTTTAAATATATGTAGATACTAATATATTCTTGGGTATTTTTCATATCCAAATATTCTTCAAAAGTTTAAAAAGGAGGTCTGATTGATAATATTTTGTAAAATGAATTTACCTCTGGTGCCAAATACCATATTGAGATTATAATAGTCTTGTGGTCTAAATTTGTTTAAGCCAAAAGTTCATGTATGGTGACTTCATCCACAAAGTCTATCAAAGATAATCATAAAACAAATGTAGCAAACACATAATCCAAAGATCAATACTCTTAATTTGGTTGTGACATACTAGATACTGAGGAAGCAACAATGAAAGAAGCAGAAATATTTCTGACCCTCCAGAAGCTATCACCTTTTGGGGAATACTGACATCGAATGAGCAATTGCAAGTACAGGACAGAAGCTACCTTCTTGTGGAGGGATGAGATTTAAAACTTTTTTTTCTTTTAAACTTTCATCCTATGCATTGTAAGAGCACAAGGAAAAGGGAAAGCTTAGGAAATAAATAAACAAAAGCACGAGAAATGGCAAAGCTGAAGGGGAACCACAGCTTTCAATTCGGAGAACACAACTTCTCCAAATCTTTCAAGACTTCAGGTACTTCCAAAAAATAAATAAGATTTTATTTTTACTTATTCCTTTGTTTACATACCTAAGCCTGAAACTAAACTAAAAAGCAAGATATGAGACCACACAGAAAACTCACAACTTAATTCAGCCAAAAAAGTGCTTAGAATCTAAATGGACAAGATTTCAACAGCAACAATAGTCCAGGGAATGTATGTTAAACCTCAAAAAATTATGAAACTGGAATAAACATTATGTATCTCTGAATGTGTTTAAAATAAGCTACATGATTTAACCTTGCCAAAAACAACTCAGCTGGTTTAAAGTCACCTTTATACCAGCCCTTCACCAAGAGGGATCAATGCAGGAGACAGAAACAGCATAAATGACAATCTCACACTTTCCTTTAATGTTGATGGAATTTCAGAGTAAGATAGGACTAAAATCACAGCAATAGAACAAAGCACTGCTTATGTGCTTTGTCCCTTGACAACCTTTGGTTAGAGAGATGTGTACAACAACCGTTTCATTTAAGTATGGTTAGATTCCCAGTCTAAGACCTTAACTGACACACTCAATGACAATATTCTTATAAGCGTAGCCAACTATAAGTCATCCTTTGGGTTTCTTTTCTGTGCTTTGTAAATATGTACATCTTTTTCAGGATCATAGTGAGCCTTACTCACAGTAAATCGCTTCTCCAGCATCGCTAAGAAGTTGTTATCTCGTTCATAGCGAATTCGACAAGCTAAAAGTATCACTGAGTGGTTGCTAGAGAGATGTTCCAGTGTTTGAAGAAGATCTGTGAATGTCTCTTCTAAATATATGATGTCAGCTCCAAGTATCAGGTCAAATTCTCCAGGTGAAAAATTCCCCAAATTGTGTCCCCAAGTCAGCTCCTTAACAACAGCTTTGGGTTGGATATGGGGAGGTAAGTTGGCTTGAACATTGGATTTAAGAAATTCTAGTGCTACTTTTCGATCCGTGATAGTCACGTGAGCACCTATAATATGAGATAAAGAGAAAGCAAGGTGTATATCAGTACAACTGTAGGAAGGAGAGAAAGGGTCAAGTTAAAACATAGAACACTATAAATATTCCACCTGACATGCAGAATACCACACCCTTTGTGGAGAGTTGCAATGGATCAAAACAGCAACTGGTTGCTCCTTTTGCACTGCCGACTGGTAAAAGTAATCCTTTGACTTGCCCCTATGACATGACTGCTATTGCTGAAGTTATGCCTATAAATTACAGAGTCACCAAGTGAAAAGAAAGCTGATGTTTTTGAATGCTGCAAACACAGCTAGCTCACCCTTCATAGGTTTCTTCTGCTTCATGAACTCAGGATAGCAGACCTCATGGTAAAATGTAATTCAAAAATGAAAAGTCTGGGAGCAGAATATTATTACAAAGATGACGAGATCCCCAAAATGGGGAAAGGCTGTTTTATGAGGTTAAACTTTTTAAAACAACACAGAAGTGATACTGAGAAATCCCAGTCCATCTTTCTTAATGTTGTTTGAAGCAGCCAACCCGTATGTGTTTACATAATCATCTTCAATTATTGAAAATTCTTAAATTTAAGAATTATTGTAGGGCTGGGGATGTGACTCAAGCAGTAGCGCGCTCGCCTGACATGCGTGCGGCCCGGGTTCGATCCTCAGCACCACATACAAACAAAGATGTTGTGTCCGCCGAAAACTAAAAAATAAATAAATATTAAAAATTCTCTCTCTTTAAAAAAAAAAAAAAAGAATTACTGTATAGTAGTGAAGCAATCTAAGATCTAAGTTAAAATGCCAGCTTGTGTTAACTGCTAAGTTACTAGATATGGTGTAGAAAATTAAGGTGCAGTATTTTATTAATGTTCTTTTTTGTGTGTGGGGGGGGTGTATTGACAATGAACTCTAAGATCTAAATTTTTTAGTCAATGAAAGAGAAAACCTGAACTGTAGTTACCCTTGAAGTGAAACAACAACAGCCCTAATACAACGCCATCTACAGAAATGAAAATCCTGTTTAGTTTTGGCCCCTGCAATTCTGAAATTTAAAAATGTTTCATTCTTTCATGAAAGTATTTCTAATTTGCACCTTTTTCTGTTTAAGAGTTCAGTTTAGGATTCCAGACCAGCAATGGTCAGCACCACTCCAGTAGTGGCTTTTACCCAGGATTTATTATCTTGACACATAACATTTGACATTTGTAGTCCTAGAGCATGATACAATGAAAATTTTCATGCTATTAGATTTCACCAGCCTAGAACTACTACACTTGGCTAGAGAGTGAGCTACCTGAGGAGCAGGATTCAATGATAGTTTTCTTTTCTTCCAATAATGCAACTGTAGACAGACTCCTCCTGGTTTGACTTAGGATTTTCTCTCTGGATTTCTTTTTCTTTCATTCTCTCACTATGTTGTCAAAGCTGGCCTCAAGCCATCCTCCTGTCTCAGCCTGGAAGGAGCTAGGACCATAGGCATGTTGTCACCATGCCCAACTCTCTTGGCAATACTAGAATGATCTAGTCTTTTCAACATCACTTCTGTATCCATTTTAACAGCTCCTCTAATGCCTATCTTGAGGGTTTTGGAGGCTACTTCTGCCCAACTAGGTATTCCAGAAGTTTGAATAGGATCTGAATGTCAGTTGACTATTTCCCATAACATCCTGAGAGAGCTCTACAAATAGCTAAGTACTACCATCAGCTAGATAACAAAAATCCTACCCGCACAGAGTTTATGTTCAAGTGAGGAGATAAGCACTATGGTTATTTTAAGGTATAATATCTGTTTGTTGTTGAAATAAGATAAGGAAAAAACAAAGCCAGAAGAGACATGAAATGTCAGGAAGTAAGGGAGGCAGGTGTGGAATTCTAGATTGGGTAGAGGGAATGCCTCACTGAGGTGACCTGGGAAGACCTGAAGATGTGTGGGGATAATCAAGTGCATATCAGGGGGAAGAACATTTCTGGCAGGCGGAAGAACGAGTGCAAACACTCAAGAGTGTGCAGGCAAGCAAGGAGGTCAGTACGGCTGGAACAAAGTAATAAGGGACAAAGTCAGAGGAGATGAGGTCAGAGAAGTCATGGGGAAGGTGGACAACCATGTATGGCCTCATTAGCCATGTTTCAAAAAGACTTCAGTTTTCTCAGCCCAGAGCAGTAGCACAGGCCTGTAACCCCAGCGGCTCGGGAGGCTGAGGCAGGAGGATCCCAAGTTCAAAGCCAGCCTCAGCCGAAGCGAGGCACTAAGCTACTCAGTGAGACTCTGTCTCTAAATAAAATACAAAATAGGGCTGGGGATGTGGCTCAGTGGTTGAGTGCCCGAGTCCAATCCTAGGTATCCCCCCCCAAAAAAAACTTTTTAAAAAAGAGTTTCATTTTCACTGAGTGAGACAGAAAGCCACTGGAAAGTGCTGAACAGAGGTACAAATGGTGTGTCTTGGGTTTAGCAGAATGTCTGGCAGTAGCAAGGCCAGTAGCAAGAAAACCAGTGAAGACCCCCTCAGTGGTCTAAGTAAAGGATGCCAGTAGCTTGCACATTGCTGAAACCACACTCAAGCACAGGTCTGGCCAGCTCCCAAATGCAGCCCACCCTTCAGTGCCACACCAGCTTTCCTCAGAATCTGTCTTTTACTGTTGACTCAGGTTTTATCACCCAAGTGTCTTTCCCTACATGTTACAACTTTGTCCATGGTTTTTTTCTTTTCTGCCTGGTTGGGGAGGGAGGTGTGGAGGACATCTTGAGTCTATCTTCTGAATATCAGCTTCCTTTTCATCCTTTTTTCCCTTGCAGTTTAAGGAAGAAACAGATCATTTGTCCTGTAGTTTCCTGTAGTCTGAATTTTGCGGACAGCATCATTTATTGGACTCTGTCCTCTGCATCTCCTATAAATTTGGGTTTTTTGTTGTTGTTGTTGTTGTTGTCTTTTTTTAATGGGACTATTTCAGAGATAGCAGTGTGTTTTTTATCAAGAGGTATGCTGTGTCTGGTAGACTCCGTTTTTATGACATGAGAAGCCACTGGTGCTTAGTGCCCAAATCCTCAGTTCATTATTATTCTTTTTGCATTTGTTAAGAACATTCTATAAAGAGAAATGGCTACTCATTTTGTATATCAACTGTCTGAATAGGACAGGCAGGATACATTTTCCTTCTCCATCCCCTTTTATAAACCCTATTTTGAAATAAAAAGCTGGTTTCTCAGCATTCTCCAAAGATACCTAGGTTCATTTTGTTGCTGTAAACTCATGAATTAAACATATTTGACATACTTTAATCTACTGAAATTATTATTATTGATGTTCAAATGGAGCCATTTTTTGCTAGTGGCCTCTGATCTGACACAACCCTGGTCATCTTTGAAAGCTTCCTTGCTATCTGGTATGGCAAGATATTCCAGGGTCATTTAATGCTTTCCCTGCCACAGACCTACAACCAAGCACTTAGGTTTGTATTTCTTGTTTTGAAAAGATGGGAGAAGTAACAGCAAGTTTATATGCTGATGGAAATTATTGGGTAGAAGGGCAGAAAAGCAGCAATGCAGGGACAATGTCACTGAGTAGGTGAGAGTGGGCAGGATCTGAGGCACAGAGAGGTCACTGGCCCTAAAAAGGACATTCAACTACAACCTCAGGAAGAAAGGCAGAGATGGTGGTCCACCAGACACTGGTGTGGTTAGAGGCAGTGGGGCAGGGGTGGGGGTGGGTGGAAATTCTCCTCAGATGGCTTCAGTCTCCCCTGTGAAAGCAGAAATGTCATTGGCTAAGGGTGAGAATAGAGAAAGAAAGACTGGAGGCTTAAGAGCAAAATCATGAAAGAGTCAGTTAGCAGAGCAAGACAGGAAGCAGAGTATGAATGTCCAGGAGTCAAGGCCCCCCTTGATGTAACAACGAGTCCCACCATTAATGCATAATTATAATTCACCAATAAAAAAGGCATGTAAAACAGAACCCCTCTGAGGTTTCTGATCTGAACTTAAAGTGAAAGCCAGCAGAGCACTGCTCCTGCCAGCCATACGCACATGCACGTACCAGGGCTGGAACAGGGAAAGCATCTGACCTGGGTTTCTTTAGCCTGGAGAGTAAGATGAAGCAAGGAACTGGTATCAGTGATAAGTGAAGATGGGGGCAACGTGACTGCTCAAGAGATTTACACTGGGCAAGGAGGGGAAATGAACTCCATAAGACAACACAGCAGGCTGTCATTCACTTAGAAATAAAAAAAAAAAAAACAGACATCATTAATCCTAGTTTTGTAAGCAACATTTATTCAAACATTCAAGCACATACTATGTGCCAAAAAGATGAGCAAGAAAATACTAGAGCTCAGAGCCGCATGAGGGATATAAGTAAATAAAAGTGTGAGAAGGAAAATAAAGGAATATGGGTGCACACAGGAAATCATGTGTCACAACGGAGAAATTCTTCAAAAGGAGCAGAGACCAAAGGAATATTCCTGAAGGAAGGGAAACCTGCACTTACACTTAAGATATAGCACGAACCAGGGAAAGGAGTGAAGAAAGCATATTCGGGGCAAAAGGCACAGGCCAGAGCAGTGTGTGTGTCCCAGGAATGTCTCAAAGCATGAGAGAGACCGACAAGATTGCAAAGCTTTGCTGGGAGGCCTGGCATCTGGCCTGCAGACCGGCCATGGGAAGGCAAAGAAACATTTAAACACAGGCCACCCCATCAATTTCACCTTTCAGATGGAACACTCTGACAGCTGTTGTGAGAGTGGGTCTGAGGAGACCCACCGCAGAGGCAGAAAGGCCAGGTGGGAGGGCTGAGTGATCATGTGGGAGACAGATAACGAGAGCTCAAGCCAGGCACGGGGAGTGAAAAGCAGGGTGATTGGAGGAAGAGTTAAAAGACAGAATCTGCAAGTTCAAGAGAACCAGGTGAGGGACAGTGATGCCAACTCACAACAGAGGAGAAAGAATATATTTGGGAAGGGGAGAAGCATCAGGAGTTAGCATGTGGTGCTGGAAATTAGTCAAGTAGAGAGATCCAGCTTTAAGTTACTTATGCAAGTCAAACAGTCAGTGTAGATGTGAACTAGAATCAGAAAAATAAAGGCAAATTCTTCCTAAGTGTTGTATTTTAAGACAGTGGCTCCTAAGCCTAGTCAGGCTTCAAATCACCTAGAAGCTTCTAAAATCCAGATTCCCTGACCCCAACCTAACTCATCTGAGATATTCTTCTATAAGTAGTTTCCAAGTAGCATAACAGTTGGGAAAACTTTTAAACTAAACCAGGATTTGAGAGTCAGAACCAGATTCTAATTCTAACCACAATCTATTAACTGTGACCTTGGGCAAGTTACCTACTCTCTGTTAATAACCCTTCATTTTCACACTTGAACATTACTATAAGTGGGTCAGGCCTATTTACCATGCAGGCTGACAGTGAGAATGAGACTGCAGACACACAGCTCCCTCTCAGAACACAGAAAGTGCTCAGTGATCAGCAGCCCTATATTAACATTCTGTAGAACACTTACCTCTTTGGGGGGCTTTTTAATGTCAATTTGTCTCTATCTCCCTTTACCCACTCACCCATGGACTCAGAACATAAGCTTCCCAAGACTTTATTTCTACCTGCCTGGCCCCTGCTCGATCCACACTGATTCCACCAGGCACTTGGTAGGTGCTCTCTGAATTCAGAAATAAATGACGAAGATTACAAAAAATGAAAACACCCCTCCACCACCACTTTTTTTTTTTTTTTTTTCACTATGCAGACCCTGGATCAGCTAATGTGAAAATATTTTTCAAAGGGGAACAATCAATTCCTTTGAGATGTTTCAAAATTACCATCCTTTATTTTTTTTTTTTTTAAATCCACTGGTATGGTTTGTATGTGACGTGTCCCCTAAAAGTTTTTGTGTGAGAAGGCTTAGAGGTGAAATGTTTGGGTTGAGAGCCTTAACCCAATCAGTGAATTAATCCCCTGATGGCATTAACTGAGTGGTAACTAAAGGCAGGTAACTAAAGGCTGGAAGAGGTGGGTCATTGGGGGGTGTGCCTTTAGGGTATATATTTTGTATCTGGCTAGTAGAGCCTCTTTCTGCTTCCTGGTCATCATGTGAGTTACTCTTCTCCACAACACTCTTCCACCTTGATTTCTGCCTCACCTCAAGCTCTGAGGAATGGAGCAGCTGTCTGTGGACTGAGGCCTTAGAAACTGTGAGCCTGCAAGTAAACTTTTCCTCTAATAGTTCTTAACAGGTCTTTTGGTCACAGCAGTAAAAAAAACTGACTGAAACAACCACTGACTCCATTTTAAAAAGATTATTTTTTCTTACTTCAGGTTTGAACATCAAAATTTTTCTAGCCTAACTCTTACAGTGATTACAAATAGTCAGTATGAAAATCACTTAGCATCAAAGAGAAATGCTTATGATGTAATGGTAAATTAACTATCATTTGTATATGTATGCATATGTATGTATGCAGATATATACACATATGCAGACATTACACATATATATAAAATCATAATTAAAAATACAGATGGAGGAAAAGAATGGAATATACCAAAATGCTAAAGGTAATTATGTTTTATGTTGTAGAGTGATGAAGAATTATTTTTGTAATAGAATTACATCTAGTTCTATGATGAAAACATTAACTTTCCTCATTTTCAAAAAGCCTTCAATCTAGTTTTTTCCATCTCTTATTCCAGAATTAATTGAGCATCTACTGAGCAATGGGTGCTATACTAGGGCCAAATACACCCAGACTGAGATGTGTTCCCATTCCTCAAGAGCCTCAGCCTACCAGAGACAGATACATGAAACAACTGCCTACATACAGGGAAAAGAAATAAGGCAGCAATGAATTCTCTGGGATAGGGCAGGAAAGAACTTCAAGAGGTGAGAATGAAGTGGGGCTATGAAGCACGCATCTCCAAATCAACAGAATAAGTACGCTGTTCTACCCTTCCAGCTCACTCTCAGAACCAACCAAGTCCTTTGTGGCAACAACTAACTAATCCTTTGCTCTGTAACAGAACTAAAATACCTTATTCCTAACTTTCCCAGCCCCACAGATCCAGATTTCTAGATTAGAAAAAGAAATACTCAGAAGAACAATTCACACACAGTATTTCACTTGTAACAGTGAGCTAACAAATTCCATGCACAATCTCTATGGATCCTCATTGTGAAGTAAATACTCTTTCTTATTAACCCCATTTTACAGATGGGGAAATTAACATTAAGAGATTAAGCAACTTACTTCAAGTCACAAAGAGTTAAAAAGAGGTGTCAAAACCAAGTACAACTAAACTGTGCAGTTTACCACTAAGGTCCTGGTTCTCAGGAGAAAACAGAAGAAACCTCATTTCATCTTCAAGTGAACTGTTATCAGCAGGGAGAAAAGACAACAACTTGGGCTGCTGTGTCTACTAAACCTGGTTTTGAGTCCCAGATCATCACTAATTGGAACTTCAGAAAGTTCCTCAGGCCCAGAATGCGTTTCATTTGAAAAATGAAAAATTAAAAATAATACGGAACATACCTGGGGATATTATAAGGCCTACCTAGGAAAATAAAAGCAGAGGACCATGAAAGGCCTCATCAAGCACAGAGGGCCATGGTTCAAACAGAAAGGGGCCTTAATCAACTGATGTCTACTTTTAACCTTGCCCAAGCTCCCCATCAGATTTTGGGAAAAGATACATAAGCAGAAAAAGCAATACTGAAAAAGAAATGAGTTACCAGCAAAAAGACAGAACAAAAGAGGGGTTTTAGCAGGACCTGGATACCTGCAGATAGTGTAATGAATTCAGTGCTCTCAAAATCCAGATCATTCCCACCAAGTATGGTCTGAAATCTAGCAGGTTATCATTATCACTGGGAATTCGTTAGAAGTGCAGGCTCTCGGGTCCTGCTCCAGAACTTCTGAGTCAGAAACCACATTGGAACAAGTGCCCCAGCTGACAATTCTGGTTAGTAAATATTATATGTGATATCTTAGCAGCTGGTCTAGTCTCATCATTGAGTAGCTTCAACTGTACAAGTTGTAGAAAAAAGTCAACAGCAAACTTTTAAAAAATATTAATAAAGCTTAAAAATGCTCTAAGCTTAAACTAATGTCTGTATACCAAACAAGAAAATAACACTGCTATCAATTCAAAACTGTACACCAGTAATTCAATTTCTTAAAACAGATGTCTGTACAAACATTGGAGGGGCTGATACTCCCAAGAAGAAAAAACCCCTCAGTTCCCTTAGATGAAGGAGAGACTGATGCGCCACCAACCTCACAGGGTGTTATTGTTTAGATATTAGGTGTAGCCCCAAAAGCTCATATGTGAGATAATGCAAAAAGATTTAGAGGTGAAATGATTAGGTCATGAGAATCTAAAACCCAGTCAGTGAATCCATCCCCTGACAGGGATTAACTGGATGGTTGGTAACTGTAGGCCAGTGGAGTGTGACTGGAGGAGGTGGGTCATTCAGGGGCATACCTTTAGAGTACATATTTTGTCTGATGAACAGAGCTCTCTCTCTCTCTCTGCACTACCTGTCGTGATGTATTGAGCCACTTCCCTCCACCACACTCTTCCGCTATGATTTTCTGCCTCACCTTGGGCCCAGAGTAATGGAGCTGGTCATCAACCAACCATGAACCCCTAAATAAACTTTTCCTCCTCCAAAATTGTTCTTGTCAGGTCTTTTATTTATAGCAGCAAAATAGCTGATTAAAACACAGGATTATATCCAATAGCATATGGATTTAAGCACCTTAAACTGGAAACCTATATACAAGGATGAGACTATTCTTCTTGAAATCAAATCACCTTAAGATCATACTATCAGCAACATAGAAGTAAAGGAGGCAAAGTGATCTTCTGTGAAAAGTAGAATAACAGCATGAAAGATTAGCCTGTTAGCCTCTGGAGTTACTATGAACATCAGCAGTTGGCCCACAACTCAGATATGTGCAGGCAAAAGAAATTAACCCAGGAAGGGGGGAAAAAACAATGGATATTATGTGAAGAAAACAGCAAATGCAGCTCTCAGTGAGTTCTGCTCACCATGCAGTAAGCAGTGCATCACACTCACCCAGCAGGGCAGCTACTATG
The DNA here is from genome assembly GCF_001458135.2 of Marmota marmota marmota. Classification (NCBI taxonomy): domain Eukaryota; kingdom Metazoa; phylum Chordata; class Mammalia; order Rodentia; family Sciuridae; genus Marmota; species Marmota marmota. Next base: position 26,502,384 of record NW_026000005.1, read on the forward strand.
CCCACCAGCCCTGTGCCAGCACCCAGCTCCACGGCAGAGCAGTCCCTGAGCTCCACAGCGCCCATCTCCAGAAACGTGGAAAGGACAACAGCCTGAGTCAAAACACAGTGCGAGTATGATTAAGGTCAACAAGTGCTTCAGGAGCTGTGGGTTCAGGATGCCTATGTGCTACTGGCAGGAGGAGATTGCATGTGCACCCCTCTCCCCAGCCCCACACTGCCCAGTCCACTAATGTGCACAGGAAATTAGCCACTGCTGCTATGAGGTCACCTCCTACAGAGGCACACACACAGCAGAACCAGCACCCCAACTGGGGGCTGCACAGCTAGCTAGGAGCATGCTGAATCTGTGAAGCTTAAATTTTTTATTGTCACAGCATTTTCACACTGAGACTTAGAAAACCGTTCTAAAGAACTGACATGAACAGTCTTATATAAGGCATGCCCAATTCCTAAGCCAAGCCAGGTCAGCAAGGCCACACTTCACCTAGAAGGAAAAAGCAGCACAGTGCCCAAGGCTCCCTGAACTGCATCCCTGACTCTCATCACCCCACAGGGGCCCTCACCACATGTTTTGGGCATCAGAAGGTAAGTTTTGGCCAGTTTGGGAACTTGTGTTAGCATTTACTTATAATCCTATAGAAAAAATGGTATAGTGTTAACATAAATTTTTACTAAAGTTTGTTTTTCATAGCCATGTACTAGGAGTATAATTGGCAATTCCTCTCCTCAGTCAGCTTATAGGAGGCATCCTATTTCTTATTATTATTTATCATTGGTACTAATTATGGGAATAGTTTCACGCAGTTATTCAGAAGTGGATTCCCAGAAGTGGTATTACCAGGTCAGATTAATATTATTATTTCTTAATGTTTCTTTAACAGCCCTAATACAATGTTAAGACTGTAGAACGGTATTTAGGCCAATCAGTTATTCAACAGGAATAACTAGGGAGCTACACACACACACTAGGGAGCTGAGTCACAAGCCACCATTCTCAAGCAAAGAGAACAGTGTTTAAAGAGGAAGAAGTAGAAAAGCAATTATTATTTACAGCTATGGAAAACTTAAAGATGAAACATGATGTTCATTTTGGGCTTTGTCACCTTATGTATTCTTTGGTGCAGTGTTTTAGAAAGAGAACTCAGTGAGCGTCCAAAGCAGTCAGTCTTCTGTTACTCACTGGGTAATTACTGGCAAGCCATTTCACTCCCCTCTGTTTTCAGTTAACCGCCATTAAAATGCAGTGTAATTGGGGGGGGGGGAGATAAAGGGAATGACTGGTAAGGGGAAGGGGCTTTGGGGTGATGAAATGTTTTAAAATTAAAGTGGTAATGGCTGCACTACTCTGAATATACTAAAAAAAAAAAAAATGAATTTGTGTAGTGAAGTGCATGAAGTGCATGGTACCTGAATTGTATCTCAATAATGGTATTTTTCTTTTCAAATAACTGAGGGTGTTTTCAGAGACCCTCTGGGGCTTGCTTACCGCATCCCAAACAACTGCTGCGACTCCAAGCTGCCTCCAGTCCTGCCGGATTTGGATCGTGTGGTTTGCAAAGGAGAAAGTGGCAAGAGGCTGGTGGAATTTCTGGAGCCCCATTCCCCTGGTCTCCTCATAGGGCACCAGGGCCATTTTGTCTAACCACGCTTCTGCTGAGACCTGTCGTGCAAAAGTATCCTGTGTGACACTCTGGCCAGAAATTGCATTACCTTTTAAGTAACTCCAAATGATTGTTAAGTTTGTTTATAACTTCAAAAGAAGAAGAAATGAGCTGAAGCCCGTCTAATTCCTTTAGCATGGCTCTTCCTTTCAGTCCTACGGGAGGTAAGATGTGGCTCTGAAATCGTGCCAATGGATATCTTTGAGCAAAAAGTCCTTGAGTATTCCGACACCCATAGGATGCCCTACAGTTCCACTGTTACCATTGCGCATATTCGGAGCTGCATAACAGTGCACCAAGCATTGGTGACTGCTCAGGGACCCCAAACTGCCTGCAGGGCACTCCACTGCAGCTGCAACCAGCCTCGGGCGTTGCCTGAGCCTGTCT
>NW_026000005.1:26504441-26512124 GCF_001458135.2 Marmota marmota marmota
AGGAGTGGGGGAGGGAGGGGAGGGAAAAGGGTGGGTGCAAAAAAAGGGAGGAAGAGGGGCGGGGGAGAATAGGGATCGGGGGGAAAGGAGAGAAGACGAGATGCTGAGCAGTTGGAGGGTGCTCCGAGAGCCTGAGTGATCTGGTGACAGCGAGAGGGAAGCCTTGCTCCGGATACGCTCTTACGCTGATTCTCGCTTGTTCGTTTGGCTCTTTTGGTTTTTATTTTTAAAGGCGTCCAGTTTAGCGGTGAAAGAGAAAGTTGAAGAAGGCGTCCCGCGTCTCCTAAGTGGGGTCCAAAGAGGCGTAACCGCTCATTGGGTGGCAATGAGTGGAAAAGTCTCAAAACACTTTTTAAAATATTTTTGTTTTTATTAGCACGGTGTAGCTATACATATAACAGTGGGGTTCATTTTTGACACTCAGAGGTGCATATAATTTGCTTCATTTCAATCCCCAGTACTTTCCTTTTCCCACCCCTCCTCCCTCCACGTGATCCCCTTTCTCTGCTGGTCTTGCCAAGCCCTTCTTAACTAAAGCGCTAACAAGGAGTGGGCACGTGCCTCCCAGGTCTGTATTTTAAAATGGGTCGGGTGGGCGCGGCAGCGGAGACCCTAGACCCTGATCCAGGCAGTTGGTGCAAATTGTGATCCCTGGCCTTCCTCCTCCGGGAAATCCGGCGGCACCCAGTCCACAGGCCTCGGGAGAGAGCCGGATCGAAGTGAGCACATGCGAGTGTGACCACGCGGGGACCAGCATAATCTTAAAGATTTAATTTTTTTCCCCCGGACCCACCCTACCCGGCCAACTCTTTCCCGGTGGTCCTTAGCCAGGGCTACACGTTAGAATGAACTGAAGCAAACTCCCGCAACCCCGACCCCGCCACCTGAATGCCACTTGGTATTTCTAAAAGCTCTCGCAGGAACCCCGGCTTACGGTGGGTGCCAGCCTCGGGCGTGGCCTGAGCCGCTCGGGGTCCTCACTTCTCCCAGCCGGCAGGGGGCGTCCCGGCCTCTTCAGATTCCCAAGGTGACTTGAGTGAACTTTGAAGACCACCAGTGAAAGCCTTTCCCCTCTTTGTTTCTTTTGTGGACTTCTCACACTCTCCGTTTTTCTTTTAGTATATCCTCTCCTACGCCCTCTACGACTTTGGATTGCTTCTGCCTCTCGATTTTTTTCTTTTACTTTTTTTAAAACCTCCCTTTCCACAAAGAGAGGGAAATGCTAATTACCCTGATATATCAGTGTACACTATGTGCATGTGTTGAAATACCACACTATTCTCCATTATTATGTACAATTATTACATGTTAATCGAAAAAACAAAGAAAAATCCATTTCTTCCCCTCTTTTTCTCTTATCTCTTTAGAGAGCAAGCACTAAAGGAATGAAAAAGTATGGACTTTGGGGCCAGAGAAACCTTGAAAATTTAAATTCTGCCTCTGACACTTTAAATGGGATGGCCTTGAGTAATTACTAAATGCTAGGTCTCAGGTTCCTCATTCTAGCTAAAGCCTGGCACAGAGGGTTTGCCCCCTTTGCCATTCCTTCTCCCTGTTCTCCATCTTTTCTACTCAAGTGACTTTAAATCACCTTCCCCACCTCTTCAGCACTCTACTAACATAGGGTATTTGCCTCACTACATTTACCTACAATTTGTCTACAAAGATGTTGTTCACTTTTTCTCAAAGGCAATAGACAAGAAAGTCATTTAGCCCTTCCCAATGTTGTAATTGGTACCAACTGGCTCAGGAAGTTGTGCGTACACACAATTGAGAACATATGCAACTTGTACAGCAGTGTAGACATTAAACAGAGCTCTGTTTCTATCTAAACAAACCAAAACAACCAGTGGCTCCTTGTGAATATTTGAAAATAACATTTTAATCCTTTAAAATGGTGTGTGGTAGATTACATACTACTTACAATACTCAGCCTTTCACAGGCCAGACCCTTCTGGAGGGCAGAATGTCTCTCCACCTTATTGAGGTCAAGCCTGGCCATATGACTTGCTCTGGCCAACAAAATGGGAGTGGCATTTGCCACCCATAAGCAGGAGCAGTGGGTACCTCTTATGCTGTGCTGTTGCCGTTCTGCTGGTGTTTCAGGACTACAGGTCTCAGGTTAGGAAGCCCTTTGCACCAGGGTCCCCAGTTGGAGCAAGACTAGAAACATGAGAGATAAACATCTTTTGTAATGACTGAAATTTGGATGTTGTTACAGTATTACTTAGAAGCTATCAGAACACAGGTATGAACAAGCCATGACATTCAAAAATTAGGTAGAATTTTTTTAGTATGGATGTTTGGCTATTCAGCAAAGTAGGTACTTTTATCTTTGGAGGTCTGCCTTGCTCATAAAGACTTCCTTCATTGCCCTCCATCTAACTCCCCACCTGCCTCCCCCATCAGTATGTACAGAAAGGTAGATTTACTTTTTCACATTATCTGTGAGTGACTCCAAAATGCAGCTTAATCATAATAACAGGTTAGAATTATGCCTTTTCTTTAGAAAAAGCAGAGCTGGGCTCCTTTCTCTGGCCCTCTCTTGGACCTTTACAGCCAAAAAGGAGCCAAGCTTGGGCATGCCCTCCAGCTCTGTGGATTCCCTGTGCACCTTCAGATTGCTGAAGTCTTTCACAATCACTCCATCCCTGTGGGGAGCAGAATTTAGGATGGGCTAGAATATAAATAACCCCAGAGACCTCTGGTGACAGTAAAGGAGTTTGGAAATGTCACGGGAATTGTGAAGCCTTGGGATGGTGATTACTTCCTACTGAGGGTGGGGGTGGGGTAGGGTGGGGTGGGGTGGCAGGGATGATCAGTAGATGCTAACCAGGCTTTCTTTGAACCTCCCTCATCTCTTTGGTTCTTCCAGAGATCCTCCAAAAAGGAAACCAATTGACATGGATCCTCTCCCCTGGGAGAGTCATCAACCAGGAAAGATCACATCACAGGAAAAGAGACCCCCCGGGTCATTACCTTGCCCAGATGGGCTGCCACTATAGGCTAGCACCTATTCTTCTGACAAGTCCTCCTTGAGGCAACCTTCATTAACTGAGAAATGTTAGGTACACACCAAGACAACTTTTACACGCTGTACGTTTCTTCCCCTCTCTCTCCTATAGCTTGTCATCACTACTGCCCCCAATAAGCCTCTTGCCCCTATTGCTTTCAGTAGTCTAGGATGCTATATAAGCTACCAGATCTCACTGGGCTTGGGAGATATTCACTTTTCTTTCATATGAATCCCCCATGTGTGTGACAAATTCGTATGCCTTCTCTCCTGTTAATCTGTCTACTCAGCTTGTTTCATAGACACAATTATAAGTTCCCTCCCCCATACACCTTTTTTATTTGCATGACTAAAATTTCCTACTCAGATGACACCTCACTAGACAATAACAATAGAAGGACACTTGTTCTTTCCTCCCTTCTATTTTCTGAAACTAGTCCATGTTCAAGGTCACAGTAGAAACAAACACCTTGGTACAACTTGATCCCTCCATCCTCTCCTGAACCCCACCAGGGTGGTTATCCAGCCCTGGGCTGGGTAAATGCTTCTCTGTGGAACAAGAATCCAGAGTGACTGTTGGACATCTGTTGTTTTTACCTGCCCAGCATCTATCTCCCAATTTCCTGGCAGAAGTTCCCTTCTGCTAATGTTTAGGACCCCAGTTTCTGGTGTCCAAGTTCTGGGTCAACTTCTAGCTCTGCAATTTACAAATGCTCCATGACTTACAAAGTGATTACATGCTGATAAACCCATCACAAATTGAAAACACATTGAATACACCTAACCTAATAAGTATCATAGTTTAGCAACACAGAACACTATAGAGTAAGTTGTTTCCTCTCATGATCAAGTGGCTGGCTAGAGGCTGCAGCTTGATGCCCTGACCAGCATCCTGAGGGAGGATCATACTGTGCATATCATCACTAGCACGGAAAAAGATACAAATTCAAACTTCAAAATACAGTTTCCTCTGAGCGCATGTTGTGTTTGCACATTGTAAGTTGGAGACTGGTTATCTGTGAGGGTTTGTGTCTCAGTTTCTCTGTGTATCAAATAAGGATAACATCATGATTAAATTAGTTAACAAAAATAATAATAACCTGAGGTTAAAATGAGTTGCCTACTTAGAACTGATCCAAAACATAGTAAACTCTATAAAAATGTGCTGTTACTGTTTTATATTTGGAGTAGGTTAACCTCAACTCAAGTTCCATAACAGGCACATGTCTCAGGCCTGGCCAAATAAGCACATTCCTCCCTTTGGGCTATAAGTGATTTAGAAGTAAACATGTGACCAACACTAAGCTTGACCAGAGCCCAGCTTTGTTGGGAAAGGAGAGAAACCTGGAGGTCCTATTGGTCTTTTGTCCCAAGAGGACACTACCAGCAGGGAATGTAGACAATGTGGCCCTAGTGAAGGGAAAGGCTGCTTCTGATGGTGCCCTTTGACCACCTGGATCCAGCTGTCCTAGAATTTTCTGTTATATGAGCTGTTAAATTCCCTAATTAGCTTAAGCCCTTTGAGCTACTTTTTTTTTCTGGTCCCCTGTAGAAGAAAAACAATCTTAATACATTCAATCTGGCTGGTCCCTTAACAAGGAAAATATAAAGTCAAGCCTGTGCAGGACTGTCCTCAGACTGCTGTGTAAATGGAGAAGCCAGCCTGCAGAAACCTGAGGCAGAGAAGATTCTGCAGAAGCTTTGGTCAGAGCTGACAGACTTCCCGATGACCCTCTGGGTCCTGAGCCCTTCCTGGCTGTACCTGGACTCTCAGGTCCCATGGGACACCAAAGTAATCGAATAAATTTCCCTTTCTTGCTTAAGCTGGTTTGAGGGCCTAATACTATCCCAATAGTTTTTGTTGTCTTTAGAAATAATGTAAACAGCCTACAAATTCCTCATACATGATTTGGCTGTCATATTTTACGTAAATAAATAAATACACTTTGATCCTAACAGGTGGATGATACTGGGAAGACATGGCTCATCACCACACTCACTATCAGCAACGACTGGGGCTAGCACAAAACTCCATAAATAGGACTGGGCGATAGTCAGCAGCAGAGCGCCTGTCTACCATGTGTGAGGCACTGGTTCAATCCTTAGCACCACATAAAAATGAACAAAATAAAGGCATTCTGTCCATCTACAACTACTAAAATTTTTCTTTTAAAAAAACTCCATAAATATTTGTGAAATGGAATATAATCTCTGAATACATCTTTCTATCCATTCTAGGATGAAGAAGTAACACCACCACCCACAACCACCCACCAGTACAAATGGCCCTGGGTGTTCTGTTTCTTTCTCAGTCCTAAGGAGGCTTAGTCCCTGACTTGTTCCCTGTTACCCAAAGACACTTGAACTACTTCTATGGCCTCTCCACCATCCTGTCTTTCTCCCACCCTCAGGGTCAGGATTTTAAGAATGACCAAGGCTTGCTGTCTCCGGGTCCCCCACCTGCAGGCTGTCTTCTGCTCTCTGTGACCGACTGAGATTTTCTCTCTGAGCTATTGCCTGGACAGGACCAGGTTTTGCCCCATCTCACCCGAAGATTTCTCTACAGCATGGGCTCGAAGTGGCCCTTCTGGCTATGAGGATTTATTTCCTTGACCTCAGGAGCACTGGACTCTGGTATGGCCTGCCAGTCTGGCCCCCCTCACACCTCCTCTACCCTGTATTTAAGTTGCTGCTTCTCTGGACGTTTGCTTTCCCCTTTTCCCTATACTCTCGCCTACTTCGCTGTTTCATTGTGATTTCAGATTCAACCTGTTCAAAAAGCCAAGTACTCTGCCCAGCAGGCACAGTGGTGCCGTGGAAAGAGTGGGGAATCTGTGACTGCAAGACTTGAGCACCAGCCCTACTTCGCCATCCTCTAACCATATGACCTCGGGCGAGTCACTAAAACTCCTGGAGCTTCAGTGTCCTCATCTGTAAAACAGTATTCATGATAATACCCACCTCACCTAAAAACTTGTGGGGACATTGCTACACATACTATGCACAAGAATTAAGAGAACAAGCTTGGAGTCAAAGAATAGGATGCTCCTAATTGTACAAACTTTGACCAATGAATTAGCGTTTTGGCATCTCATTTTCTTCATATGCAAAATGGGGATGTTACCAGACCCCATGGGCTTGTTCTGAGTAGGAAGGTGCTAGAACAGTGCCTAGCATGCCCTAAGCATTTACTAAATGTCAGCCTTACTCCCTCACTCTCGTCTACTGCACCAACTTGTCCCCAGTAAACAGGATGTGAGACCTGAGTCATACTTAGCCCCTTCCTCCTCTTCAGTACCCATATTTCTGGTCCATTTAGTGACTGCTCATGGGTCCCAGGTGGCTGTGGTGAAGAAATGACTCTGCTCTCACTAGAGTCTTCAAGACTGGCCTTGGGCAGCTGAGGATAGGACACCTCAGAGAAATCCATGGTGTCCCTCTACTCCACCTTCACCTTGATGTCCTCCACAGTCTGGGCAGTAAAGTCTGCCTTGGGCTTGTGGACTCTCTGAAGGACTTCTGTTACCTGCCATCCTTTGGCTTATTTTGTGTGAACTTGAAGATACGTCATGTGTAGTAGAGCCTTCTTGTTTCTCCCTGAACCCTTCTTTTTCCCCTGGGGCAAACCCCATATTTCTAGACTGGCCACCCAGTTCCCATCCATGCAAAGACATCAGCGCACACGAGATAGCCAAGAGGGAGTTAAAACACTGCCCGAGGGGTTGGGGTGGTGGCTCAGCGGTAGCGCCCTTGCCCTGGCATGAGTGAGGCATTGGGTTCGATTCTCAGCACTGCATATAAATAAATGAATTAAACGTCTCTATCAACAACTATGAAAAAAAAAACTGCCTGAATGTTTTCTCTAATATGTGGATACTAATTCACAATAAGGTGGGGGGAGCACTAGGGAAGAAAGAAGAATAGCGTTACTTTAGGTTAGGTAGAGGGAAGTGATGGGAGGGAAGGAGAGGGGATGTGGGGATAGGAAAGATAGTAGAATGAAACAGACATTATTACTGTATGAATATATGTGACTACATGACCAATATGATTCTGCAACATGTACACTCAGAAAAATGAGAAATTATATCCCATGTATGTATGATATATCAAAGTGCATAAATGCATTCTACTATCATGTATAACTAATTAAAAACTAAAAAAACAAAAACAAAAAACACTGCCCATAATCTGAAGGGTGTGTCCTCGGGTGGGCGGGGTGTCTCCAGGCGCCCTGTTTGGTGTTGCTCAGAGCCCTTCCTTTGTAACGTCTTCTAAAAACCCACAGCCATCACCTTTCCTGCTCACTACCTTTGTAGCTATGCATTTCAGAGTCTCCCCACTGCCTACAAGTGTGCTGTCTCAAATTGAAAGAGCCACTGGTTATTTCTAAATTCTGCTTTGTTCCAGGAAGTAAAAGGCAAGCTTTCATTATTGTGTTTCTAAAATTCTCAGTGATCATACTGCAAAACTTGACCATCAAAATAGGCTCATCAACCAGATAAAATTAAGAGCTCAGTCCATTCAGGTCCTCCTGTAGAGACCTCCTGAGAGATGGCAGTCTCTCCTGGGGTGTCTACTCTTGCTGGTACCACAGTGCTGCAGTTGTCCCCCCCCCCCCCGCCCCCACGGCAGGAATCTTATGCTTACCTGGGGCTCAACCTAGGAAG
>NW_026000005.1:26512149-26542934 GCF_001458135.2 Marmota marmota marmota
GGGGGGTGGGTGGGTACCAGGGATTGAACTCAGGGGCACTCAACCACACCCCTAACCCTATTTGGTATTTTATTAGAGACAGGATCTCACTGAGTTGCTTAGTGTCGCTAAATTGCTGAAGCTGGCTTTGAACTCGTGATCCTCCTGCCTCAGCCTCCCAAGTCTCTGGGATTACAGGCATGCACCACTGTGCCCAGCTTCAGTGAGTTTTTAACTTGTAATTTTATCAACTTTCAATCGCATCATCAGGACAGAACCCCATTGTAGGTTGAGGGTCATTTATATTTGCAACTAAGATCACATTCACAGGTGTGGGTGGTTAGGACTGCAACATATCTTTGGGAGGGGGCACAATTCAACCCACATTAGCAACAACCAAAGATGCAAAGACAATCAAATGAGAACATTTTAATGAAAATGCTTCTCTTTTTAAAACTCAGAATGTTTTAAATTCACAATTTTATAGCAGAAACACATTGGTTACTGATTGCATGCATGAGCTAATGACTTATTGTCTGTGTTTAAATCCTGCAAAGATTAATTTCTTCACTTTTGTAAAACTGGAATAATAGTAACATCATTGGAGTGTTAGGAAGTGGTGGTGAATGAACTAAAACGTGTCAATCACCACATATGACACCTGCATATGGTAGTTACTTACTCAGTAGTACAGCTATTATTAACGTATAGCAGTATTGGATAATTTATTCTGGCTTATTATTTCTTTAATCTCTTTAATTTTAATTTTTTGAAAAGAATACTTAAAATAAATCCATTATCTTTATTTTTATTAAGTATTATTGTGTGCTTGGGCAAATCTTGTGCCCATACAGGTTACTTTCTATATTAAGGTCACATGGATTATAAATATGAAGTTTTGTAATATCATATAGCATAGGAGAGAACTGAAAGAGAGTAGATACGTGATTTTATTTAAACTGAAATTTACTATAATGACGGCAGTACAGGAGAACACACCCAACTATCAGCCAAGTTCAAACACAAGTCTGTTGGGCTGGGGACGTAGCTCAGAGGTAGAGCACTTGCCTAGCATATGAGGGGCCCTGGGTTTGATCCCCAGCATGCAGGAAGGAAGGAAGGAAGGAAGGAAGGAAGGAAGGAAGGAAGGAAGGAAGGAAACCTGTCTGTTTACACAATAATGCAGTTAAAATGAATTTTGTCAACAGGCAATTTCACCTGTAGTGAATTTTCTTTACTGTTGGTCAAGGTAAATTGATTGGAAAATTAATCTCCAATAAATAGAAGACTTCACTGATTAAATGTCATGGTGTTAACAGACTGGATTTGTTTTCTCACTACTCTTGAGAAAAAATGGAGTCAAGGAGAAAGAGAAGGGGATTATGGGATGGGATATAGCCCGGTGGCAGAGCACTTGCCTAGCATGTGCAAGGCATTGGGTTCAATCCTCACTCCCCCCACACACACACAGGAAAAGAAACAGAAAATTGAGGAAATTTCTTAGAATTCATTGTTAATATTCATCTCTGTCTTCATAATTTAGAACTCTAATCCAGATTACTATGATTGATGTTCTAAATTAATCTTGTATTCCATGATATACTGTAATTAGTATTATAAATATAATATGATTTCATTTAAAAAATAAAGATATTGAAACCATAAGCATGTTTGAAGATTTTTTTTTTAAACTGAGGCTCTTAATTGTTATATACTTGAAATTAAACTGTCAGAACACATATTGCTTTAAGCTATTTAAATTCAGAGATTCTCAAGTTTTTGATCTAGGGATTCATCACACGTTTTAAAATTATTGAGGATCCCAAAGAATTCTTTTTTATGTGTATTATATCTATTGATATTTATTGTTAGTAGTGTTGATTTTTTAAAAGTTGTAACCTAAAATAATAAACTGTTAGTCCATTTAAAAGTAACAACCACATCTTCATTACATATTAACATCACAGCCATTACATCCTCACATGTTAAGGAACCTCTGGAAAAATCCAAAGTATATTCATAAGAAAATGCAAAGGGCAAACAACATCTTGGGATTATTATGAAAATAGTTTTGATTTCACAGATGCACTGAAAAAGTATCAGTGTTCCACAGAAGCTATAGACTACATTTGAGAATGATTAGTCTAATTGTTCCTTAGCCTTGTTAGCAAAGCTATCTTTTCAATCTAAGCTACTATTATTCTGGGAATAAATAGTAAGAATACTTACAAAACTCTTGATTTTCCAACACTAGATGCAAATATATAATTGGCATGTTATCAATTTTCTTATCATCTTTGACATGAAAGCAATACAATAAGAAATACAGAGGTTGTGTTCAGTGTGGCCTGAGCCCTGCATTCTAATCCTAATTCTTTGCTGTGGGGCCTTTGGTACGTCAGTTACCCTCTCTAAACCTCTGTGTCCTATCTGTAAAATGAGTATGATACTATGACTTTCCTCAAAGGTTTGTATAATGATTAAATAAAATAGCCTATGTAACAGAAGACTTGTTTTCCAGCCCTTTTCCCCCTTTCAAATAACTTAAGGTTCTAACCATCAGTAGGTAGGCCATAATACTCCTGCATGAAAGCCCTCTCTCCCTGATCTGCACACCCTCAGATAGGCAAACTGAGGAACTGGATCCCTGAGTCACTGCTAGGAGGAAAGCTGCTTAACTGAAACTGAGTAAGAAATAAACCTTTGTTGTGCCAGGCCCTCACAATCTGGGGTTGGTTCACTATTGCACTGCGGTCTAGCCCATCTTTACTAATACACAAGGGCAGGCTATTTGAGTGGGGGAAAGAGAGGGCTCCAAGGAGGCGACACCTAAATAGAAATTTCAAAGTTTAGAAGGAAACAGCTACCTAAAGTGCCAGTGGAAAGGCATTCCAAGCAAGGGAACAGAACATGCAAAAGCCCATAGGTAGAGAGAAAAGTTCAGCTGACCAGCCACAAGCAAGGAGGAGCTGGTGCAAGGTAAGCCTGAGGAGAAGTCATAAGATCAAACTCTCTGAAGTACCAAGACTCCCAAACAGCTGATGCCCCAAAGAAGAGGTACTTCTGTATCATCACTACCCACTCCTCCGTTTGAGTCACAAAACCCTGGGTGACCCCAGGGTTGAGGTTGGCTATCCTTCATGGCACCAATTTGCAGCCAAAGAGTTATTCTAAGGAAATGTTTAAAAAAAAAAAAAAAAAAACTATAGGGAATTAAATTCAGGTGGTATCATGAAAAGATAACTGTAATGATTCCTGATATTACTGCTCCTCGCCATCTTTACGTTTTAAGTGCCTCTGTAGGAACTGACCATGTAGAAAAGAGACCAAGGCAACTGCTCTGCTATTCTGAAGCAATACGCTGCAGAAACTGCAGCATGCGGGCTTTTCATTTTGCTGGTCAATCACATTTGTTCACAGCTGCCTGACAACAACCGCAGTGGTGCCTGATGCTCTTGTTCAGCCACACAATGGAAGCAGCAGCTTGGGGAGAAGTTTCCAGTCTTATGTGCTGGTGGGTTTTGCAGTCACATTTGTGGCTTTCAGATGAACCATGCTGAATAAATATTTGTTAAGCGGCTCAATGAATGTTACAATACAGAACCATCACACCAAATTATTGCCTACCTCACTACTACAGATTTTAAGTTCAAATCCCACTTATTAGATACCTTGGAGTCAATGATGCTGAAGAATTAGTGGTTGTTTTCATTCTTTGTATGTGTTTCGTTAACCTGGGGTTCAGTGATTGCCACTGATGTGGTACATGTTTGGGCAAGAAATCATGACAGTCTATCTTTTGACAGTGCCAAGAAGAGGGATAGAGCTTGCCTTTCCATCCTCTGTATGCTAAGTTGTATGTAAAAAAGTAGGTACATTGCAGAATAGATCAAAATATTTCATCCAAAGGAGAAGAGCAAATTATCAAATGAAGCTGCTAGCTTGTAGTTCCAAAGGAACTCATACATTACAGCAGTGCCCCTTCCCAGACATCATAGGGCATTTGGAGTTCAAGTTATTCTAATAGGATGTAAGAAAGTGAGGGTCGAATTACAGTAAATATGACCAGGGAGGATGAAGTGCCCAGGATCCCCAGCAGGATCCCAGATTGGCAGCCACCACACAGTCATGGGCCAGAAATATGTTTTATTTGTCCCACACAGACTTGGCTTTCATGATGTCTTGTTTGTTTGTTTTTGTCAACATTTAAAAGTAGAAGCATGCCAGATAAAAAATCATGATCTCTGGATTTCTTTGAGAAATTTGAAATGCATGGGTCCACGTGCTCACAAGAGAGCAATGATCTAGAATGGAGCTGACCCTCCCCTCGTTGGGTAGTATGCTCGATTCAGCTTGCCACTGTCCCCTCTGCTCCTTGTGGTCCCACCTGTGCCAGCTTCATTCAGTCACAGTTCTGTTGGAGTCTCCAAGGGTGCATTCATAAATAGTATCTTACTTTTCCTTCTCTGGGTTCTAAACAAGATGATAAAGAAAACAATAGGTAAAGCTGAGGCCAAACCGCCTCTTTATTTAGGAAGAGAGAAGAGGTGGGAGACCATGGCTTCTGTGGAACACCACACTGACTTACCCAGCTGGGTTACGGGCAACTAGGTTCAGGGCAGGGCTCCCACATAATTCCTACAGCACAGAGGAGCAGAGGAAGAGGGTGGGCTCTGTGGGAGGCCGCCTTGAACAGGACACCTCTTTAAGCCTTGGGTAAGGAGGCATTGGACTGGCATTGTACCCGCTGCATGCATGTGGACTACCTCTGCTCAGCAAGAGAGGTGCAGCTCTGGGATTGGGCATCACCCGATGGGGCTGCACTACACCCACCTGTTTGTTGTTAACACACTCCTTTGCCTTACTTGGGTAGAATGTTCCATGGAATGCCTCCCCCTGTATAAAACCGGGGATCAGAGAGTCTGGTGGTTCTCTTGCTGCTCTTGCTGCTTGCCTCCTGCCTCCTTTGCTCCCCTTGCCTTCCAACAGGGGAGCTTGAGCTTGCTGAGCCGTCTCTGTGTCTGTGGTCTTTTCATCGCCAGCCCACATTCACACAGAGCGAACGTGAATCCGTCATTCACACGGGACATGGACGACAGGGCTCTGCCTACAGGCCTACTCCAGAAGGAAAAATGAGGGGACTGAGCCACGCATCAGGAGCTTATTGTTCCTAAAGCATGTGAAAGGGCAGAGAGGCCTGCAGGGACAGGGAGCTCCTTGCCCCTGCATGCCTCACTAACCTGGTCCTCATGGCTCTGGAGGTGATGAAGGCTAAAGAAAGATTTCTTCAACATGCCAAGCCAAGACCACCCAATGCCCTTCCCGTGGTCATTCTAACTTTGTTTAAGGGGCCCTTAGCTCAAGAAAATATGGTAAAATATGGTAACATTCAGTCACCATAGAAACAAGAACTAAAAAGAAAGAATCAGAGCCCACCATCCACTGGGGTAAATCAATAGGAGTGAAGAACATTGAAAGCTACAGCAAAAGCCAGGAACTAGGGGTAGGGGGCGGCACACAAGATGTGCTGATGAAATAGATGCTAAATTCAGGAAAACAAGAAAAGGCCCAAGCTCAAACTGGTGTTCAAGCAGAGGCCAGTGGCCAGTGGGTAAGCTATAATCATCACAATCACTGAGACCTGGTGGATCCTTCACATTTGAGACCCTGCAAAGTAGGGTGAGTAACCCCTAGAGTGACCCCCAAAGACCAGTTGAGGGATTACAGAACCAGTCTCACTGGCTCTGAAGCCCTTTCCCTCTCCTGGCTTGCTGTTTTAACCAAATGTAAGTGACTTCCCTGAGAGCAGGTGCAGCCTGTGGCCTTCGAGGTGGCCAGGATTCCATCATTTATAGGACTGCAGCTCTGGAGCCAGGGCCCTGGGCTCGGGCCGGGACACTCTGGGCCAGCCACTCAGGGCGAGCCAGAGCTCCGTGGCCTCTCCCTGCCAGTGTGTGCTCTCTAGTCTCTTGCTGTGTACTTTCTGGCCTGTGGTGCTAGATCTGATGGCTCCCAGTCTCTGGCTGCCCACTCCTCACCTCGTACCACAGAGCAACACCTGACCAAAGGAGGAAGGCAGGGAAAAGCGGAACCCCTGGGGGACATGAATTGACCTCCACAGACACTGGGTGTGGCCCTTAGCAACAAAGGTTTCAGAAAAACAGGAAAGCCATGCAGCAGGACAACTGTCTGTAAGGAGCTTCCTTGACTCCTGGGTCCACCACAGTGCCACCAGCAGACAAGCCCCACACATACCTACACAGGGTCACGTTCACTCAGTGGTTCTCCAAGAGAGCAACTGTTTGAAATTCCTCAATAGGAAATGTTTTTAGAAGGAACATATGGGGACTCAAAGAGGGGCTAAATATAAACCTGTATATACAGAACTGAATCAGGAGCAAAGAAAATTTGAACAGAAAGAGCTGGATGGTGAGGTTTTTCTCCCAAGACAGGTTTTTCAGTAGGTGTGGGGTATGTGTTTTGCTATGTATGTGAATTTCTAGAACACCAGAGTTACCTAAAATTAAAAATGAAAATTAAAAAAAAAAACATATTCTGAATGCCAAGAATAATTCTGATGCCAATTATGTTATAGAAGTACCTGACCTGAGGCTGTATGTGACAGCTTTCATCAGAATAAAACCCATTTGGTTTTGTTATGGACTTAGAGGTGATTGAATGGAGCATAATGTTTCTAATATATGTTTCAAGAGCAAGCATTTTTTTTTTAAGCTGAAAGAACCCTAGGAGAAATTTCTACGTCATTTAAACTGAAAGGCGAAAAGGCAAACTTTGAAGTTAAGGAATGAAAGAAATTTCCATGGCCTAAAAAAAAAAAAAAAGAAAGAAAGAAAGAAATGAATAACATTTCCTGAGCAACTATCACATGCAAGATCATTGGTGGATATTCCCTCATTTGATTTTGAAAATATAGTAGTCCCCACTTCTCTGTGGGGGATACATACCAAGACCCTCAGTGGATGCCTGAAATCATGGATATTACCAAATCCTGCCATGTTTTTTCCTATACATGCATGCCAGTGATAAAGTTGAATTTATTAATTAGCATAATAATAGATTAGCCATAACTAAAATGGAATCATTTTAACAATACAGTATAATAAATTGTATGTGAATATGCTATCTCTCTTTCTAAATATCTTATGGTATGTTTGCCTTTAAAAAAAATTTTTTTTAGTTGTAAATGGACACAATACCTTTACTTATTTTTTTTATGTGATTCTGAGGACAGAACTCAGTGCCTCACACGTGCTAGGCAAGTGCTCTACCACTGAGCCACAATCCCAGTCCCATATGTTTGCCTTTGCATTCAAAGAAAGAACTGTATAGCTTCTCTTTGGCATAACCATATTACCAGTATCACCTCTCTTGTTACTTATTATCCTTTGGGGCCATCATTAAGTAATAAGGGTTAACTGAATAAAAGCATTGCAATGCCATGACAGTGCAATTAATAATTAGATGGCTGCTAAGTGACAAACAGGCAAGTAGTTATATATGGTTTGGATACACTAGCCAAAGGGACAAGTCACATTCTAGATTGGACAGACAGGGACTGAGCAAGATTTCATCACACAATTCCAAATGGCATATAATTGAAAACTTATGTATAGTTTATTTCAGTAATTGTCCACGTCATATTTTTGAAGGATGGTTGACCAAGGGTAACTGAAACTGCAGAAAGTGAAACTGTGGTAAGGAGGGACTACTGTCTTGCTATAAGGTAAAGAGATGATTATACTCTCCTTAGAGTCCAAAAAATCTCAATGCTGAAAATCACATTAATATGTGACAGACTTTGGATCCAAAGCCAGATGAAATGTGGTTGTACGGCTCCAAAGCCCCTCCAAAGCCCTCAATTACATGAATTAACAATTCAATTAGCATGAATTCTCATGGTAGCATCATTGGGCCCTGGTCCCGTTTGCCTCGTTTCCCCCAACCCAAAGTTTCCAACTAAAAATCTATGGGATGATTTTCCATTTTTCTTTAAAGAAAGGTTTCAACCATGAACACACTTGCTAGTAGATTTTTCTGGAAAGAAATTTCCTTGTAACTTTGATTTGTATGTCGTTATTTTTATTATTTTAGTTTATGCTTCTATATTATATGACATGAATATTTCTTTGAACAGAGACCTTACATGTTTTCACAGTATGATGTGATGTGAATATTTTACTCAATTGAATCATTAGGAAGCATAATCTAACAGCATTGGGCGGGTTCTGACTAGACTCATGCTTTCCCTTAAATGTCAATGGCAATTTTTAAGTAAGCAGAGGAGTTACTTGGAGGCAGTGGAAAATGGAGAGACTGGGAAAGAATGCTAGTGCTGCTTGCTCCTCGGGGTGGATCCATATAGAGAGTTTACATTAGATGGCACTGGCTTCAGCTTTCTGGATAGTAGTTTCAAGTGCTCTCTGTGACAGACCATAGAAAATGCTGGTTTTATAGACAGCTGACTATAAAACTCCTTGAGAAATGTATGTCTTGTGTCTACTCACACAAAACACAACCCATTTTTCTGCAAATGCACTAGATCAGTGGATTCCAAAGCAAAGGAACCCAAATGGAAATGTCACTGAACAAGAAGATTATATACACACACACACACACACACACACACATACACCTTGCCCTTGAAAATGTGTTTAATACGTTCATATTATAGTACCTGTATAAACTAAAGGTATAGACTTTATTAATTGATATATGTTGGAAAGGCTTGACTGAAAATTTCTTACCACCATGAGTGCAAAACTAAAAAAGCTTGAAGACTATCTATCTAGAAGGATCAATGAGTAACGGTTGTGAGAGGTCACACTAAGTTCTTAAGATGTCACAGATAAGACCTGGCCAGGTGCAGTGGCTCACGTCTATAATCCCAGTGACTTCAGAAGGAGCCTGAGGCAGGAGAATTGCCAAGTTTGATGGCATCCTGAGCAACTTAGTGAGACCCTGTCTCAAACAGAAAATAAAAAGGACCAAGAATGTAGCTCAGTGGTTAAAACTGAAAAAATTAAAAAAAAAACAACAACCCTGAATTG
The DNA here is from genome assembly GCF_001458135.2 of Marmota marmota marmota. Classification (NCBI taxonomy): domain Eukaryota; kingdom Metazoa; phylum Chordata; class Mammalia; order Rodentia; family Sciuridae; genus Marmota; species Marmota marmota. Next base: position 26,521,197 of record NW_026000005.1, read on the forward strand.
CTTACGTTGTGATACAGAGAGAGGAGAAGCTGCCGAGAGCAGGGTACAACTGGACCTCTTCCTGCTTTCCTCCTTACCAATGAGGGCAACCCCTGTGATGCTGCCTTAAAAGCAGTGGGTTGGGCCCATCACAAACAATCCTTTCATTGCCTGAGCAGCCACAAGTTGCAGTCCCTGGACCCTCCCCAAGTCCTTGTGCTTGGGTCCGTCAAGGAAGAGAAATGGCAAAAGACTTCAAAAATGTAATGTATTTAATGGGTTAAGGAAGTAAACAAACAATTCTCAAAAGATATACAATTGATCAACAATTATATGAAAAAAAGTTCAACATCTCTAGTAATTAGAGAAATGCAAATTAAAGCTGCTCTAAGATTTCATCGCACTCTAGTCAGAACGGCAGTTATTCAAGAATATAAACAACAATAAGTGTTGGCAAGGATGTGGGGGGAAAGGCACACTCATACATTGCTGGTGGGACTGCAAATTAGTGCAACCCCTATGGAAAGCAGTTTGGAGATTCTTCAGAAAACTTGAAATGGAACTGCCATTGGTCTTGTTTATCCTATTCCTTGGTTTATACCCAAAGGACTTAAAAACAGGGTACTATAGTAATGCAGCCACATCAATGTTTATAGCAACACAATTCACAATAGCTAAACTGCAGAACCAACCTAGATGCCCTTCAATAGATGAATGGATAAAGAAACTGTGGTATATATACACAATGGAATATTACTCAGCATTGAAAGAGAATAAAATTATGGCATTTGCAGTTAAATGGATGGAATTTGAGAATAGCATGCTAAATGAAGTAAGCCAAACCCAAAAAAACAAAGACCAAATGTTTTCTCTGATAAGTGGATACTAATCCCTAAGGAGGTGGAGACATTGGATGAGTGGAGAAACTTTGGATTGGGCAAAGGGGAGGGAGTGGAGGGAAGGGAACACGGGGATAGGAAAGATGGTGGAGTGAGTTGGACATCATTACCCTAAGTACATGTATGATTGCACAAATGGTGTAATTCTAATTCATGTACAACCAGAGAAGAGAAAAATTGTGCTCCATTTCTGTACAATGAATCAAAGAGCATTCTGCTGTCATGTATAACTGATTAGAACAAATAAAAAATTTAATGTATTTGACTTATAAGAAATGTGCATTAAAACTGTAAGAATGCCCTATTCTTTGAACACTAATTTCAGAGATTTAAACCAAGCAGCAGATGGTCAGTTTAAAGAAGAGGCATTCCTGTGTTTATCCAGTGGGGCAGAGATTGGCAAAATCTTTATGTAGGTAATTCGAAAATACTGATCAAGAGTTCAAAATGTGTGTACATCCACCCACTCATCAATTTCTCCTCTGGGGATTTCCCAAAGGAAATACTCAGATTTGTCAAAAAGGTTTAAATACATAAATGCATGTTATTCAAACACATTCATTGGGTGCCTTTTACCTCTCTACTAGATGCTGCAGCACAACAAAGAACAAAATAAAAAAGGTTTTGGTCCTTGCAGAGGTTATTAATAATCTCTGAAATACTTTTAACAGGGAAAAGTCAGAAATCAACCAAATGACCAATATTAGTATTCCTTTTTGCCATTATGAATTACCATGCCGTCATTGTAGATTACATTATTGGAAGACGCTGGAAAATGTTCACACTGAGTGAGTGGGGAAAAAAAGTAGTTAACAAAGCAGTGCATAAAATATAAACCTTCTCATGGCCTTGAGTATTCAGAGAAGAGTCTGCAGCTCAGCCCAGCTTTCGAGACAGCTGTAATACAGAATAAGCAGACTTCCCTTTCATAAGGAACAAAACAGAACAGACAAAAAATTGTTGGGAAATATGACCATTTCTTTCAACTTCATGAATATTTTACTTGGAAGAACTAGAAGACAGGTAACACCAAACAATGAATGGATAAATAAGATATCTTGTGTCCTTACAATGAAATCCTATTTAGCCATAAAAAGGAAAGAAGTATTGATACATGTTATAGTATGGATGAACCCTGAAAATATCAACTAAACATTTTCATGATAAATGAGAGAAAACAGCAACAAAAGACCATATGTATGTATGTTTGGCTATATGCATTATATAATGCTATTTGTGTGAAATGTCCAGAATAGAATAAATCTATAAGACAGAGAATGAATAGTAGTTGACCAGGTTTGGGGATGATGGGGTGGGGGGAAGTCATTGCTAACGGGTGTGAGATTTCTTTTTCAGATGATGTGCTAAAAATGATTGCACACTCCATCTGGGTGAGTTTTGTAGTATGTGGATTATAGTTCAATAAAGCTCTTTTTAAAAAACAAGTCTTTAAAGCTAATAATTCATCAGATTAATGTGTTATATTAGTACATATGACTCTAGTACAATGTGATAATCTCTTCATGAATTTTATGACTGTTTTATAAAACATTTTTTGAAGTTTTTTATTGTAAATTTTTTTTACATAGGATTATTCTATGTCTTCATAAAGGAATTACCTCTATGTCTTCATTTTAGCACAAGGAGCAACACTATTAAAAATCTGAGCTTACGTTTTTTTTTTTCCTTCCCCAAACCTCAATAAGGTAGTTAAATTATAAATTCAATAATAGCCAGAAATATATTTGCCAAGTCAGTGGGTTTCAATTTTTTTAATGCAATCCATGTTAAGAAATGTTTTATTTTGCCTCGTAGTACATAATGACATAAAATAAACCTAAACAGAACTTCCATGAATTGATATTTTCCACAACTATAATACACTACTACTATAACTACTGCTATGCTAGGCTCTGATATTTTATTTTTCATTTAATTTATTTTATTTCATTTTTGGAAATGTGCTTGTAATTCAGTAAGTTGACTCACTAATGTATCCCCCCAAATAGATCTAAATCATCTTTAGTTCACTTGCTATCAGAAAATATGAGTTCATACTTGGAAAAAAAAATCTCCCCAAAACAAATGTATAGAAGTTAACTAGCATTTTTTATGGGAAATGCACAGTAGATCAGTCTGGTAAGTCAAGCAATCTAGATATAAAGATAAATCATAAGAAAATGTCTTTGAACTTGACTCCATGGGGAAGCCTTTTTATTGAGATGGAAAAGAAAGAAAATTGATACCAAAAGCTGTCTACCAAAAAAGACAGAGAGAAAGTGTTAAATGATGGTGCATGTCTGTAATCCCAGCTGTATTGGAGACTGAGGCAGATGGATTGCAAATTCAAGGCCAACTTGGACAACTTAATGAGAGCCCATCTCAAAATAAAAAAGGCTGAAGGTGTAGTTCTGTGGTAGGATGCGCATTCTTAAGGCCATGGGTTTAAGCCCCAATACCAAAAGGAGAGAGCAGGCAAGCTGTATGCCAAGATTCTGGTTACCTTATCTCGTCCCTCATATTCTTCAAGCTTTAGATTCTGATATTCAGGGCCCAGTGACATCTTGGCATTAGGGCTAACAGTTACCTGCCTTTTCTAGTACTTAGCTCAACCTCAGAAATAATACCAGGGCTAATCACATTATCGCTTTATAATGAAAGTCTAATAGCAGTGTTGAGTGGAAGTGCTGTTGGCCAAGGGCCCCTATTTACTAAATATGTCTCATTTGAAAGATCTGACCCAAGTATCTGACAATCAAAAAGAAATATCTTTTCATCCTGCCATTATTTGTTCGCAGTTATGCCATCTGGCTCACATTACCAGAAGAAAACTTGGCATGCACATTCAGCCAGAATGACCATCAGTTCTCAAAACATCTTATTTTCTCTTTGCCAGAAACAAAGTGACAACTGATTTCAAAATGTAACTACTTATCATGTAAAGCAAATGACTTTTTTTTTTTCAGTAATACTCTCAATAGTAAGATTGGAAGAGAATTTTTGGCGTCATCAGATGTCTCAAACTGTGTCCTAACAGTGTAACTAATTTATATTTTCCTGCGTTTGATTCTGAAATTTTAATTCAATTTAATAAATAAATACTTTTGACCACCTGCTATATGAAATGGAATGAGCTAAGCAGTGAGAGGATTCCAAATTGTATTAGCCAGGGAAATGGCTCTAGCTCTGTAATAAATAAAACATTAGATTACAGTGACTTCACCCAATAAACTTTTATTTCATTCACTTAACAACACAGGGTTGCTGTTCTAGGTCAGAAGGCAAATTTCTTCCAATGATAAAGCAGTGATCCCAGTTCCTATCTGGAGTTCTTCTATCCTGCACAGTATGAGATTTTTCTGCTTCAAGCTAAGAAAGTGAAAGACATGACCACTTCTTAAAACACCCAGCCCAAAAGTGACATCCACTACTTCCATGTGCATTCTACAGTTAAGAACAAGTTGCACAGCCACACCTGGATACAAACTATTGACCCACACAGCCATAACAGGATAGTCACTTCTCTGTAACAAGTTCACAGTAGAAATGGATGGGAACAAGCTGGAGATGTCTGATTTATATCACATAAGAAGTGGCTTCTAGTTCAAAGAACCTTTCTCAGAAGAAGTATTAACTAAATGAAGAGATATTTACAGATAGGAAGATGCAATATTGTCAAGCAGTGTTTCCAAATTTGATCTATAGATTCAATGCAATCACAATCAAAATCCCAGCAAATTATTTTGTGGATATCAATGTGCTGATCCTAACAGACAGGCAACGAGACCCAAATAGACAACACAATATTGAAGGAGAAGAACAAAGTTGAAGGATTGGCTCTACCCACTTCAAGACTTATTGTAAGGCTACAGTGATCAAAAAAGTGTGGTGGCAATATTAGAACAGTCAGTCAGATAGATTGATGGAACCGAATGGAGAACCCAGAGGGGACCCACGTAGATACCCTCAACCAATCTTTTTTTTTTTTTTATCTGCTTGTTCAATAAGTTTATTATCTGAAAAAAACTTCATAGAAAAACTGTTATTTGGTTTAGCTCTCGGCAGCCAGTTCCTGAGCTCTGAGGAAGCTTGCCTTCTTTTTAGCTACCCGATCTGTCTTGTGAGCAAGGGACATTTTAGGTCCCACCTCATCTTTTTAACTTCTCTTTTGGGCTTTCTCATAGACTGACTTCTCTCATATAGCAGAATGAGCTTTCTTGTACATCTCCTCCATGTCAGGGGTAATGTTGTTCTTTATATACTGAGAAAATTGTTTCTTGTAAGCATCTTCATCTTCTTCCATTAGATAATGCATATAATCTGCAACATTCTGACCCATAATGTGTTTCCAGTGTATTTCTTCATTGAACTCCTTGCTTTCAGAATCATAACCAGGGAATTCTTTGGTACTATGGGGGATAGACAAGCCTCCATCCACAGCTCCCTTCAGGGCCCCCAAAACTTTATTGCCAGTTGTAGTTCTAGCAAGGCCTGCATCCAAATAGCAGGTGAAGGCACCAGGTTGACCATCAACGCTTTCCACATTGTATTCATCTCCAGTCACCTTCACTTGGCCTTCATAAATCTTGTCCATACCAAACCTATTGAGAAGCCTGCAGGCCAGCAGCAGGCCAGTACAATATGCTGCAGCATAATTTGTTAGGCCAACTTTCACACCATATTTTGGTAGTTCATGTGCATATGCTGTGCAGACTATCATATCCCCTTCTATACGGGCATAAGCAATCTGGCAAATGATATCTCTGTCAGTTACACAAACTATCATCCTGTATTTGGGTGTGTAGTACTTACTTTTGTCCTGGATCACCAAGCGTTTCTGAGCCTAGTAATCAGTTTTGCCCTCTCATCTTCTTCTAAATTTCACCTGCTATCTCTTAAAGTAGGCCTTATTCTTGACAACTTTAACAAACCCCATCCTGCGGAACAGAGACCCGGCCAGGTCTGCGGATCCACACAGACCTGCAGGCCCAACAGCACTACAGGGGAGAAAAGATCAACCCATCTTTGACAAAGGAACTAAGGCAATACAATGGATCAAAGACCGTCTTTTCAACAAATGGTGCTGGAGCTGGACACTCACATACAAAAAATACATAAATACATACGTCTAGACACAGATATTACACTCTTTTTAAAATTTCTTATTTTTTTTAGTTGTCGATGAACCTTCGTTTTACCCATTTATATGTGGTGCCGAGAATCAACCTCAGTGCCTCACACATGCTAGGCAAGCACTCTGCCACTGAGCCACAACCCCAGCCCCCAGATCTTACACTCTTCACAAAAATTAGCTCAAAACAGATCATATATCTAAAACACAAAACTACAAATCTTCCAGAAGATAACATAGTAGGAAACCTAGATTACCTTGAGGATGGTTATGACTTTTTAGACAAAACACCAAAGATGAAAATAGATGAGTTGGATTTTATTAAGGTCAAAAACTTCTGTTTTTGAAAAGAAAATGTGAAGAGAATGAAATATCCCTACCCACCCCCCTTTTGTTTCTTTTCTTTTTTTCAGTGCTGAGGATTGAACTCAAGGCCTTTGAACATGCTAGGCAAAATATTTTTATAAGATGCATCTGATTAAATATTCCTATTTAATCAAAATATACAAAGAACTCTATTTTTTTTGTAAGAAGGATGCTGGGATTACTACAAAGAATTCTTAAAACTCAATGATGAGAAAACAAACAACTCAATTTAAAAATGGGCAAAAGACCTTAACGGATACCTCATCAAAAAGATTACATAGAAGTCAAATAAACACATAAGAGATGCTCTATATCATATGACATCGAGGAAATACAAATTAAAACAACTATAAGATACCACTACAAACCTATTGGAATGGCCCAAATCCAGATCAATGATAACATAACAAATACTGGCAAGGAGGTGAAACAATAGGAACTCTCATTCATTGATGGTGAGAATGCAAAATGGCACAGCTGCTTTGGAAGACAGTTTGGCAGCTTCTTACAAAACTAAATATACTCTTATCCTGTAGCTATTGGTCTCCTTGGTACTTTCCCAAAGGATCTAAAAATGTATGTCCACACAAAAATCTGCCCAGAGATACTTATAGCAGCTTTATTCATAACCACACACACTTTGAAGCAAAACATCCTTCAGTAGGTGAATTAATAAACTGCAGTACATCCAATGGAATTTTATTTAGCATTAAAAAAGAAAAAAGTTATCAAGCCATGAGAAGACACTGTCATGGTTTGAATCTGGAATGTTCCCCAAAGGCTCATGTGCAATGTTCAGAGGTGGGGCTTTGGGAAAGCGATCGGATTATGAGGACTCTATCCACATCAGTGGATTAATCCTTTGAGGGATTCATATCCGATAGGACTATTGGGAGGTGGTGGAAAATGTAGGCAGTAGGGTCTGGTTGAAAGAAGGAGGTCCCTGGGCAGGGTTGGGGCTCAGCGGTAGAGTGCTCACCTAGCATGTGCAAGGCCCTGGGTTTGATCCTCAGCACCATATAAAAATAAATAAATAAAATAAAGATATTGTGTCCAATAACAACTAGAAAATATATTAAAAAAAAAAAAAGAAGGAGGAGGTGCCTGAGGGTGTCCTTGGAGACGATATCTTGTCCCTGTGCCCCCCTCCTTGACTCCTTGCTGCCATGAGGTAAAAGGCTTCCCCTCTACCATGCCCTTCTTGCCATAATGTCCTGCCGGTCCTCAAGCCCAAAACAATGGAAACAGCCAACTCTGGACTGAAACCTCTGAAACCATGAGCCAAAATAAATCTTTCCTTCTTTAAATTGTTTTTCTCAAATATTTTTGTCACAATGACAAAAAGGTGACTAAAACAGACATGGAGGAATCTCAATTGCATATTACTGATACAGTGATTCACTGTATGTTTTGACTATATCCATTGTTGCTCCAAAACTGACATTTTTTTTCCTTTTTCCCAACCTTCTCCTCTCTGACCTTCTTCTCTCTGATCTTTCCTCCCTGTCTTCTCCTCCCTGATCTTCTCCTCCCTAATTTCAGGAAACAGATTCCTCTGAATCACCTCTTTAAAAGGCCCCTGCTTCCCTTAAAGGGGAGCATCACAAACTCTGGCATAGGAGTCCCCTGTGCTTCTCCTTTCTTAGCAAAGTAATAAAACTTCTTTTTCCTTTTTCTTAAAACCCTGTCTTGGATTGGCATCAGGGATGAGGACTAAGCTTTTGGTAACATACCAAGTTAAAGGAGCCAATCTTAAAAAGATACCACTATATGCTTCCATATAATTTCAGCTATATGACATATAAAAAAAAACAAAATTATAGAGAGAGTGTAAAAATATTAGTGACTGCCAAGGACAGAGGGATCAAAGGAATGATTAGGGAGTAGTACAGAGAAGATTTTTAGCACACTGAATACACCCTATATGATACTGAAATGGTGGATACATGTCATTATACATAAATCCATAGAATATACAACACCAAGAGTAAACCCAAATGTAAACTAAGGGCTTTGGATGATTATGATGGGTAAGGGTAAGCTCACTGAAACAACCTTACCAATCTGGGGACATTGATCATGAAGGAAGCTAGGTATATGTGAGGAAAAGGGGTGTATGAGATATCCTTGCACCTTCCTCTCTATTTGCTATGAACCTAAAACTTCTATAAAACTATAAAGTTTTAAATTAAGAAATGATAAAGGAAAAAAAGAACTTGCATCAGAGGGAAAAGAGTTCATGGAAGAAAAATGCCATGCAGGAAATAGCATTTGAAATGATCCTTGATTGATGGCAAAACAACAGGGGTTCACTTGATGCTTTGACTGTATCCCTTGTGGCATTGAAACATGCTTTTTTTCTTATTCCCAACTTTCTCCCTGATCATCTCCTCCCTAATCTTTTTCCTAACCTTTTCCCTAACCTTCTCCTCCCTGATCTTCTTCCTGATCTCTCCTCCCTAATCTCATTTTCTCTGAATCACCTCTTTAAACCCCGCCCCCCCCCCTGTTCCTGCTGATGGGCAGAATCACCATCTTTGGGATAGGAGTCCCCTGTGTTTCTCCTTTGCTAGCAAAGCAATAAAACATTTTCCTTTTTCTCAAAACCCTGTCCTTGTTATTGGATTGGCTTTGGGGACAAGGACTGAGCTTTTGGCAACAAGAGAAAGAACTCCCAGACAGCCTTAGTAAGAGAGGCATTCCAGATGGAGTAACCAGCATTAACAGAGTATGGCCCTCGGCAGAGGGAAGGGAATGCTGAGTAACTAGTTTTCCTAGAGCAAAGCTTTGCACAGGGAGGAGATCAGGCTTCAAAGACTGGTTAGGTCACCGCTATCTAAGGCCTTGAATGTCAAGAGAAAGAGTTGGAATTCCATACTTCCATTATCATGATTATCATGCATTTTTAACACAAAGGCTTCAGAACAATGATAGCATTGATCGCAGACAAGTAACAGTGGCAAACCACAAAATACATTCAGAAGGAAGAGATTTCATTTTCAGATGGCAACACTAATGACAGCATCATATTGCATTCACCAGTTGTGATGAATTTCAAAGACACTTGTTCCCAAGTGTCTTGATAGTTACGAAATACAATCCAGGCATTTCTACTTGACTCTTGCTCTACTTCTCCCTTGATTATCTCACATAGTTATCTAGAGAAGCTTTGCACACTGACATCACAAACCAGCTGTCCTGTCCCTAGATAAGGAAGAGGAACCTTCTCGGAGCTGTGTACTCTAAATACTGACCCCACAATCTGACTTTCCACAATTGTTCTTTCTTCTCCCCTTCGACAGACAGTGCAGTCACAGTAGTAGGATCAACAATGGTGTCTCATTCATACTAGAAACTTAGCTAGCATAAATATCTGTTCAAAAATGCTCAGGCTTAAAGTACTGGAGGAGCACAAACACCAGCACTGGGGAGTCTGGGAAGGGCAGTATGTGAACTGATAAACAGCTTTTTCTAAAATCCTTGTGCTTTGTGACTCTGGTGTACAAGGAATTACGTCTCTGGTGTAGTTCCTCCAAATTAGGTGTGGCTGCAAAGTATACCAAGTAGGATAACTAAGAAATTTTGATTGTGGGTGGGGTCAGACTGCTTCACCAGGTGCTGCATGCAACAATATGTTACTTGCTATCCCTTTTTGGAACATGGCAGGAAATAAATAGATAAACAAATTAATATATTACATAGTGATGCTGAGGTTCTGCCTTACCAGGTACTTTCCTATTCTTTTGATTCCATTTAATACAATGAATGCAGTTTTGCAAAACTGTATGTAAGTCATTTTCCCCTTGGTTTAAAAGAGTGTAAATAGGCATGATATAAAGTAGAACTTAATTATATTGAGCTCTTAATAGTATATGCCTAATCTTGTTTGCCCTATAAAATAAGACAATTATAAGGGAGCAACACTATTCACAACAACCAATATTTATTTTTTATTAGTTCATGCTTACAACCATTTTTCCCACTATAAAATTAGCAAAAAAAATTTTTGAAAAACTCAATATATAAAGTTGATAAAGACATTATGAGATAAACATTCTCATCTCACTGATGCTGTTAATTTAAATTAGGACAAGTTTCTTCAAAACAATTTGGGAAAATGTGTCAAGAGTTTAAAATGTCTATTCCACTTCTCTAAATTATATACATATGCAACAGAAAAGATGACCCCCCACACCACCAAAATCAATGTAATGGTGGCATTAGCTCTTGATGGTGGGCTGAGGTCATTTTTATTTAGGAATTATACTTTTTAATGTTTCTCCTCAATGAGACAGTATTATTCACTGACTATGGTAAAAAAATCATTTCTATAAGTTAAGAATATTTATAGAGAATTTTAAAATAAAATAATCACAATACTCAGTACATGTTATAAAGAAAATGATATCTCTGCACACACATATATAAAAGTTGATATCAATAAATAACCATTCACCTAATACATCTGTTTACTAAGGCCTGAATATAAGACAAATGAATTCATTCTCAAACCACGTTTATCAATAAAATAATATTATTGATATATAAAATGTGGATCATTTTTAAATTCTGATTTTATTGAGTTTTAAATTTTTCCACATTAGGCTTGTATTCCTCTTATATTCAAGGGGTTAAAAAAAAACCTTTAAAAATCTCTGCTGAGCATGATTGTATTATAATCCTATACATTGTTCAGTTTACAAAACTGTCAAGTTGCTAGCTACCTTATTCATAAAAGAAGGGGACTAGAGAGTCTCTAAGACGTCTCCCAGCTCCAGGAGCCTTTAAGATGATGAACTCTTACAGCAGGCAACCATAAATATATCCAGGTGCCACATAATGATATTTCAGTCAATGACAGACGGCACCTATGACATAAGATTATATATGGAGCTGAAAAACTCCTGTTAGCTGGTGACACTGGAGCACAGTGCATTGCTCCCATGTCTGTGGTGGTGCTGGTATGAACGAGCCTACTGTGCTCCCACTGGTATGAAGTATAGCACATCAGGCAGAGTACAAAATGCTTGATAATCATAATTAATGACTATGTTATGGATTTGTTATTTATTGTTATTTTAGTGTGTAATCCCTCTTTTGTAAATATTTTTTAAAAAGTAGACTGTAAAAACAAAAAACAAACAAAAAACAGCATACAGCATTACTTGGTCAGCAGCTTCATATATCTCACTGTGGCTCAGTAACTGACGTGTACCAAGTAGGTCTGCTTGGTAAGTACACTCTATGATGACGTGTACCAAGTAGGTCTGCTTGTAAGTACACTCTATGATGTTATGCAGCAACAAAATTGCCTAACAGTGCGTTTTTCAGAATGTACCCATCATTAAGTGGCATACAAGTGTAATTATTATAACAGTGAAAGGTGTCCATTATAAATCTGAAAAGACTCCAACCATGGAGAGTCATGGTATAATCATCAGAGCATGGGTTGAGAATCCTGGCTAGTCTTACTTTCCCCATTAGGAAAGTGGGGATATTAACTCCTCTCTCAAATGTCTGAAGAGGCCAGATGTGGTGACACATCTGGAGGCCTTTGTGTGTTAGCCGGCATGGATCAAATACTTCCTAAACAGTGACTTCTCCTCAGTTACCCAAGGCTTGATCTGTAGAGTGGCCAGATTGCACTGGACACTCCATATGCAATCCCTGCCTCTAAGTTCAGGTCTGCTTTGGTCCCCACAGCTGGAAGCAGAAGGGTCACCTTTGTGAGGATTCAAGAATGCTTAGCTTCGGAAGTAGAGACAAGGGTGTATGTGAGGCCTGAGCGCAACCACGTGGGCAATAAAGACAAGTCCTCTAGTCCTGAGCAGAGAGCTGGCAGGACAAGGAGTCAGGTGGGGAGAGGAAAGCCTGGTCCTGTGTCTCTCTTTGTGCCTGCTTGCCCACCCACCCACCAAACTTTCCTTCCCTCAGAAAATATTTAACAATACAGATTTCATGGCTGCCCTCATGCTAGGCTTTGGAGTTTGAAAGTCAAATATTATTAACTCTGACTTTAAGGAACTTATGGTCTGGTTGAGGAAGGTGAGGTACAGATAATTAAACAAACAAAAAACAATGCTCATGACCAGTCCTGCACATAAGATAAACTGATGAACCAGAGGAAGGTCAACCCAGTTCTGTGCGAGGAGGTGGCAGGCTACCAAACTTGGGGAGAGTAGGTTCCCCAAATGTGATTCCCTGAAGGTAATCTCTCTTTATGATAGAAGTAGATTTTATCCTACTATTTCAGATGTGTTTGAGGAGGGAGGGGACCACCACCACCTCAGGAACTGTGTGTGGAGATATAAATAGCACAACCTTTTTTAAAGGAATCTCAGGGAACTCATTTCTCCAGAGAGAAGGGTGATAAGGAAAAGAGCGGAATGAAGCTCAAGACCAGAGCATGACAGGGTGCGGGGCATGCTTAAGAACTGGGCCCAGGCTCTTGATGGCAATAGGCCACTCCCTGAAAGATTTTAAAGCTTGGAAGAACAGGCTCACACCTGCATTTTAAGCAGCACCTCCAAGGACAATGCTTCACAGTAGAAGAGACTGGAACCTGGAGACCAGCTGGAGGGCCTGGGACAGTCCAGACATGGGCTGAGGAGGGTGGGACAGGCTCAGAGAGAAACAGGAAGGAGATGTGACAGCACTCAGGAATGCAGGAGTGGCTGGGAACCACTATCATTATTCCTGAGGTGTATAATCATGCACATTGCCTGGCTGGGTAATTCTGGGCCTTGTCCAGCTGGCCATCCTACTGATAATGCCAGAGAGGTAGTTTGATACAAAAGACTCACTGCCAGGAATTTACAGTAACTGGCTTGTGATTTTTGCTCTGCATGACTCTGGGAAAGAGAAAAGGATCCATCCACCCCTTCTTACTGATTTCTTTCTTTTTTAACAACAGTATTGATTCTCTTGAATATTATCACTTAAAGTTGCAATTCTCCTAAATTAATTAGAGTTCTAATTTGGGGACTAGCTCCAGAAATTCATTAACTTTCATCTTTCTTTTATCTCCATTGTATGGTATTTTCCAAAAACGGCATGTCATTTTCCAGAAGCGCATCCTGGGTGAGCCCATGTTAAATCTCCCTATTTGAGGCACACCACAGTGGTAAATGCTTTCCTTCCTATGACGTTCCAGATTTAGCATGTGACTTCTGCAAGGAAAGTGGGCCACAATGAAATTCAAGTATTGGGGGTCTGCTATAGTTTGAATGTGGGTGTCCTTTCCAAAATTCATGTTTTGATACATAATTGCCAAAGTAACAGTATTAAGAGGTGGAGCCTTCTGGAGGTGATTAGGGCTTGAGGGTGGAGCCCTAGTGAATGGGATTAGATGACTTTATAACAATGTTTGATAAATGGAGTTCATCACTCCTGCCTTTTCTCCCTTTGCCATGTGAGGACACTGTCTTCTCTGTTGGATGAAGTATTTGATGCGCCATCTTGGACACAAGAGACTAGGCCCTCACCAGCCAACCAAGCTGTCTGCTCCTTGATCTTAGACTTCCTAGCCTCCAAACTGAGAAATAAATTTTTGTTTCTTATAAGTTACCTGGTTTGTGGTGTTTTGTTAAAGCAGCACAAAATTCACCTAAAGTGTGTGTGTGTGTGTGTGTTTGGATATTGTAAATTAAATTGTTTTCAACATTGCTAGTATTAAGAAATAAATTCAGAAGGGGTTTTACTTCTCCACAAAGCAGATAATTTGCATGTTTTGTAAACTGCTTACTATGGCATAAATGTGAGGTAATGTAAGCCAAAGAAAAGGATTTTTTTTCGCTCCACCTCTCCCTTGGAAAATGTTTGAAATGTGGTAGTCATATTTCTAGTTTCTCTTTGAAGGTACTTTTGGATAGAGTCCAAGAAAATGATCCTTCATAAAACAGATGAATGTTTCATCAGAAAAAAAAATGGTTCACTTAAAAAAAAATTAACTGCCAAGCGTGTTTAAGAGTCTATGTTAGTTACTGTGGTACAAATTATATTCAGTAGAAGTTTCATGCTGAGAAAAACCATGAAGTACATAAGATGAATACATTCACTGTGATTATTCTCTTCAGGAGCTAGAAAATAACTACTTAGGAAGATTATGCATAAGAGTAATTGCTGTTTAATGGAGAAAAACTGGAGGAAATAATTATAAGAGTGAAGAAGATATTTCCTAACCATCTGTCATTGAAATCTAAGAAACAAACAAAAAAAAGCATAGTAGGTTTTTTTCAGAAAGACTTGGAAGCAATGCCAAAAAGTGGCACTCTGATGGTGTACACATGAAGAAATATGAGATTACAATATAAAGGGTCTATGCCCCTGAGGTGTGTTTCACTGTTACAGTCAATCACCTTTATTTGACATTCTTACATAGCCAAGGTGAAAGAACACACCCAACTGCGATGTCAGTAATTGGAAGCAGGAGACACCAATAGGAAAATACTTCCTCCTCCCAGGAAAGATGAAGGTGGCAATACAAAAAAGCAATCTTTAATTTATCTCTTCAAATTTCCTATTTCCTTTAACGCTCAAAGAAATATTAGGAAGTTAATAGAGGGCTGCATTGTTATAGGCTTTATTCGAATGACATTTGATTGACATGCTCTTCTGTTGAAGCAGGTGTTCTTAAGCTTATAGCTATTAGCCTCTGCAATATGCCCATCAGAGTTCTCCAGCCCTGCCTTGGAGGAGCTGGTGACCTGGATGTGGGGGAAGGAGCAGCGCTGTGGATTGTTCAGTGTGACTGCTTTGCTGTGGTTCAACATCAGAGTCAATAACCAGACAAGACTACAAGAGATGTCGGGAGGCAGCCTGTGATTAAGGGTGCAGCTGGAAGTAATCTCTCGCCTCTGAATTTCTAGAGCACTTTTTCTGTGCCCCTTATGGCACGTTCCTCTTTCTCTCTGATGTGACTGTGATTTCCTCTCAACTAGAGAGTGAGCACTCAGGGCAAATGCCATGTCTGAATTTTCTTTGATCCTCACCCCCCATCCCCCACGCCTGCCAAGGCCTGCTGCTAGGAAGCATTTTTTATTGGAGTAAAATGAGGGATACAGAATAAGTTTGGGGTGTAAAGGGGAAAAAGGCAAGAGTATGGGTTAGTGTGAATATTCTCACTTAGGAAAAAAGTAGATTTAAAACAATCAATAAATATCTGAAGCAGACATTGGTTTTGTTTGTTTGTTTATTTGGGGGGTTTTGTTTGTTTTGACTTTTCGTTTTTTGGTTTTTTACCTCTGTAGCACCCATTCACCTTTTCTGTGGTGAGACTGCCACCTTGATTTTCTTTTGGGGACCTACCTCTCCCCTATTGCATGTCTTTAGTGGGACTTTCATCAAGGTATTCTGCCCTCCCCTGGCCTAAACAGTGACACTCTCCCATGAATGAAACTCAGGCACAACAAGGACAAAAGCTGCCAATCACGTAAACCAGTGGTAGCCTATCCACCAGGATAATGGAGATTATCCGTGTGGCCTACCATCCTTTTGCACATTAAAGATGGCTGCTGGTTCTTTGTCACTCCTCTCTGATATCAGGAGGTGGAGTCTAGACCCCCCTTCTTTAGTCTGGGCAGTTCTTCAACTGCTCTGCTCAGTAGAATATAGTAGAAGTGATAGCAACTAGTCTTGTCTCTGTGCCTAGATCTTAACAGACTCACAGCTGCCACCTACCCCCCCCACCGCCCTGCCCCAACCCCTCAGCTCCTCTTCTTGTTTCTTAGAAGAGTCGCTTTTGGAGTCACAATGTAAGTCCAGTTTCCCTGAAGCCACCATGATGTGAAGAAGCTCAAGCTGGCCCCATGGAGAGATTCTATGAAGAAACAGAGAAGCCTTCTTCTTGTGATTCAGCTGTCATTTGACTCACCTGCTTGAGTCACCCACATAAAAAATGTCCATCAACCCCCAAAACCATGTGAGATAGTAGCAAGTTGTTGTCTTAATCCATGAAGTTTTGAAGCAGTTTAGTTACACAGCTTTACCAAATAATATGCTGCCATAATTTTGAATATGTATCAGAATAAAATAAATTTAAAAATAAATAAATAAATACAATCTGTACAATGTTAATGTTTTTGAAATTTGTTGAGACTTATTTTGTGACCTTGTATGTTGTCAATTTTTATAATTATCTCACTTGTTGTGAAAAGAATGAACATACTCTGTCTACCAATTCTAGGATTCTCTATATCCCTATCAGATCAAGCTTGTTAATTTTATTCTCTAAATGTTCTATATTCTGCTAAAGTTTTTTTTTTTGTCCCCTGTGATAGATTTAATAGCTTCTGACAAAGAGCTTCCCATTCATGATTTTAGATCTTTATTTCCCTTTCACTCTATCACTTTTTTGCCTTTCATGTTTTATAACTATGTTGTTAGGTACATACAAGTTTATGATTGAATGTGATATTTCCCCCCTTGATTATTTTGTATCATCCTTGTTATCTAAGTGTATGCTTTGCATTCTCTTTTGTCTAATATCAATAATTGTTACACTGGCCTTTGTTTGGGTATTTCTTCTATTTCTATATTCACCTCTTATGTATCCTCAGACACACTTTCTTCCATCCTTTTAGTTTTTGGTTTCAAATTCATGTAGCTTTGTTCTAGGTGAGACTGTAAAGATAGTGTACAATTCAGCAGTTTTTGCTTTAGCTGTATATTAAAAACCAACTAGGAACTTATAGAAATTCCTGTTGTTTTCCTTCCCTACTATTTGCCTGCCCCTATAGAAAAATTAAATTGGAATTGCTTGGGGCCTGAGAATGAGCATTTTTATCATAGTAAAGAACACACAACATAAAATTTACTATCTCAACCTTTTTAAAGTGTATAGTTCAGTGGCGTTAAGTTGTGTTTACTTTGTAGTACAACAGATCTCCTGAGATTTTTCATCATGAAAAACTGAAACTTTCAGATCCACCTATTTCTTTCAAATTTTTTGTGTGTCATACTTTCATGCCCCTTTTAAATGAAATATCTTCAATTACTCTGTTGAACATCATAATCACATTTATTTTCGATTCCTTATCAAATAGCTCCACAAAATTAATTTTATCTAGAGTGAATTGATGTTTCAACAGGGACATGGGGTTCACACTTTTTATTATGTTAGATATTTTAGTGTGGCTTTGAAATTTTACTTTGCAGACTCATTTTGAGTGGAAAGAGTTTTAGTCTTTTGTTAATTTCCACTTGCCCTTGTCCTGTGTGCTTACTTGTCTCCTACCTGATAATGTTGCTTTTGCCTCCACAGAGCAGCCTGGGCACCCCAGTTCAGAAGGAGGAACACAGCCATATTTTGGTATTCTGCCTTACTTTCATATTATAGATGTCACAGATTCCATTACTACATCAGGCTTCAAGTTCCTACTTTCCATTTCCCAACCTCCAGGGCTTCCGGTGAGCCCATTGTTCTAAGCAGTGGGTGAGCCAGCTTCTTTTCCAATCTCCTATCCCAAAAGGGAGCCTCAGCCCTCAGCCCCAGCCTCAGAGTTCCCTGTACCACATTGGATACTGTCTTCACTAACCTGTGTTAGCTGGAGCTCTGGACCTGGGAACACAAAGCCAGCAGGTGTACAACTATGGTTCAGTTCTTCAAGGGGCCATTTTTGTTTGTTTCTGTGCCATAGAAGTATTTACATCTATGCTTTCTGAACCAAATTATATCATTTTGATTTTCCCTTTTTGTATCCTCCTTATGGTTGCCATGTGTTTAGAAAGAGGTAGGAGAGGGAATTTTATCAGAGCATGAAGCTGCTGCATGTTATTTGTTCACTTTTGTTTATATTTTGTATGCAAAAGTTTGGGGTTCAATAGTACTTCATTCTTCTTTTGATTTCTTGTCATTCTTGTAACACTCTTTCCTCCAATGTTATGTGTGTGTGTATGTGTGTGTGTATACACACACATAAACACACACACGGTATTAAACCCAGGGCGCTTAACCACTGAGCTACATCCCCAGCCCTTTTTATTTTCATTTTATTTTTATTTATTTATTTATTTTTGAGACAGGGTCTTGCTAAGACTCACTAAGTTACTGTGTCTGGTCTCAAACTTCCTCCTGCCTCAGCCTCCCAAGTCTCTGGAATTACAGGAATTTTACTATTTTATCTTTAAACATTTTTATCTTTTTATAATTCTACTTAGAGCACATTTTATTATCAAGTGGGGAGCTTCTCTTATAAAAGCTAAAATTTTCTCAATGCAATTTATGGAAAATTCTTTTTCTCATCATTTACTAAAAATGTCATACATAATAGAATTTTTTTCTGCAATATCTTCTGTTCTATTAATTTGCCTCTCTATCTTCCAGTAGCTTCCAGTAGCTCTCTATCTTCCAGTAGCATTCTGCTTTAATTATTGCAGATTTTATATATCTTTATATCAGTCCCATTGCATTCTTTATTCAAAATGTATTTTAATTCTTGTCTAGCTTTCCTAAATAAACTTAACTTCATTTTTCTAATTAAAAAAAGAAAACTTTATTAGTATTTGCATTAAACCCATATACTAATATGAAGAAAGACTATAGGAATATGGCATACATTAATTTTGCATTTTAAAAACCTCCCACTAAAATGTGATTTTCTTCTTATAGATGTCACATCCATTTTTAAAAAATTATTATTAAGGTAATTCTAGGTCTTTACTGCTTCTCCCCCACTTCCATTACTACAAAAATTTAATTATTTGCAGTCTATAGGACAACTTTATGTCTTGTTGGTGTTTCCTATATTGCCTGGAACTTACATCTCCTTTTGAAATAGTGTAAGTATTTAGAAGTAGAAATACACCACTTTGATTCTAAAAGAATTCCCTTCCCTTTTCAAAAAGTTTAGTTTATATTTTATCTAGTAAGATATTAACTAATTTTAATCTTTATTTATGATTATAGAAACACTAATTTTTAATTACAGAAACTTATGAAAATTCAGGAAAGGAGAATATCTCATTTGGAGAACAGTGAGTAGGAAGCTTAATGAATGCCTTTTTTTGGAAGATGTGCCTTGAAAGATAGGGATTTTAACAGTAGAACTGGGGAGGAAAGAAAAGATAAGAGGGCATTCCAGTGTCCCCACCAAAAAGTGTGGAAATAAAAAAATTTCAGCATGGTTGAGAGGACATTGGTAGATATGCAGAATTAGAATGGATGTAGACAAAGTTGGAAATGAGCTTGGATGAGATTTTGCAGATCTTGAACACCAGGCTGAGGAGATTGCCATTTATTCTGCAGGAAATGAAAATCTAAGTTTCACATTTGTCCTTAAAATCTCAACTTCCGGAACACAAGAAATTCCTGTAAAGCTCTGTTCGTACTGCAGCACTGAGAATTACAATGTTATAGTCAAGAATCATTATTTGTTCATTTCCTGTGAGACAAGTTTGAATGTAAAATGGGAGGAAAAGCCTTGTATTTAAGTTCCTTCCTGATTTTTTTTCCTACGAAGGGAGGGGGAAAGTTATGTATTTATTCTCCTCAAGTGAAAAAAAGTCAAAATCCACATTTATACCCAAATGTAAATTACACTCATAGAAACAGCACTTTAACTATAAACATAGAAAAAGTTTGAAATGTCTACAAGAGCAAACTTGTAATCTGTAAAAAAAAAAAAATTTTTGTAATGTTATCTAAAACCTGAGAGGTCTACTTTTGGTTCTCTGCCCAGTAAGTTGAAAAAACTTTTCTTGGTCTAAGGCCAATCTACCAGAACTGGTAGTCATAAGGATGCCTGAAATAGTTCTTGTAAAGTTGTCTGTGCTCATGTCTTATCATCCATGGATGGCCAAGACAGTTTCTTATTCATCTATTTATTTCACCAAAACTCAGCAAAGTGTTCCTAGATTATTAAATATTGAGTAACATTAAAAAGGGTTCAACTCTTCTTTCAAAAAGATTCCAATTCATCATTCAAAAATTGTCAGATGAGCCCGGGTTGAGGGTATACACATAGAATCTCAGCTATTCAGGAAACTGAGTCAGGAGGATTGAAAGTTTGAGGAGAAAGCCTGGACAACTTAATGAGACTGTCAGCAATTTAGCAAGACTCTGTCTCAAAATAAAAAATAAAAAAGGCTGGGGATGTAGTCAATGCTCAGTGGTAAAGTACCCCTGGGTTCAAACTCCAGTATACCCCGCATAGTGTCAGTAGACAACAGGTAACATTCTATGATATGTTCATTGATGTGACCTCTGTTAGAATCATAAGGCCAACCGTAACCCTGCAGTTTCCTGATCCCATTCCCTGGACTAGGAAGAACTGGTCTATGAGTGCTATTCACTGATGAGGAAAATGTTCCAGTTAATGATACTTTTTCAAAATATTAATGTAAAAGTAAAAGCATCTCTTTTCAGAAAGTGATTGTCATTAACTAGAAAGATTGAATTACACATAAAATAGTGGTATACCCCCTATGGGGTAAGATAAAGTAACATAGAAGTTGAATCTCTAACCCCCTTTCCAAAATTCTAAAAAGTAAACAAACAAAAAAAGAAGAAAAATAGGTTGACCAGTCAATAACACGCTAGTGGTGGTCACACAAAAGAAGGCCACAGATTTCAAAGAATGTCAGGATGAGGAAGAGTGGGAGAGTCTGAGGGCCTTCTCATGTCTCACTTCTGCCAGCCCTCCACAGGCCGTGGTGGCCAGAAGGAAGAACGGATGCTCTCAGGTGCCAGAACACTTTGCATAGGTAATGCTGGTGTCCCAGTAAGAGCCTTTGTTGGCCATGCACATAGATGTCACCAAGAGAGCATGAGTGTGCAGGAAGGGGCCCCTGCAAAATTGTCATTAAAGGTCACCACGACACCATCCTGCAGAGAATAAAAGACCCCTTGCTGTTGGCATGTTTTTGCAGGAGGAGTGTCAATCTGTTTGGGTGGCTGCAACAAGAAGCCATTGAGTGGGTGGCCTATAAACAACAGGAACTTCTTCCTCAGCGTTCTAAAGTTTGGGGACCAGCAGAATTGGCATCTGACAAAAGCCTACTTTCTGCCTCATAAATGTCACCTTCTCTCTGTGTCCTCACATGGTGGAAAGAATAAGGCAGCCAACTCTGGCTTTTGTTTGTTGTTTGTTTAATATGGGAACTAATCCCATTCAGTAAGCCTCTGCCTTCATAAACTAATCATTCGCCAAATGCCCACCTCTTACAACTATCACAATGGAAGTTAAGTTTCAATATATGAGGAGTGTTTGGGAGGCGGGGAAGGCACAATCATTCAGACCACAGCAGGAAGGTGAATTGGTGTTGCTCTAAACTAAGGAAACAGGGAATGCTGGAAAATGCTCCTCCTGGACTTTTTTATTTATTCATTCTTTTTTTTGGGGGGGGTACGGGGTTGATGATTGAATC
>NW_026000005.1:26543001-26612328 GCF_001458135.2 Marmota marmota marmota
TTTATTCATTCTTTTTTTTGGGGGGGGGGGGTTACTGATGATTGAACTCAGGAGCTCTTGCCTACTGAGCCACATCCCCAGCCCTATTTTGTATTTTATTTAGGGACAGGGTCTGACTGAGTTGCTTAACGCCTGGCTTTGGCTGAGGCTGGCTTTGAACTCGTGATCCTCCTACCCTAGCCTCCTGAGCTGCTGAGATTACAGGCGTGTGCCACCGTGCCCCAGCTCATCTTTTCATTCTTGCTGTATATCTCCCCTCAACTGCTGTACTGCCCTGGTTTAGAAAGCAGCATCAGTCATGCTCTCAATTTGCTTGTAATGTGATAACAACGTTCACTCAACACATATGCAGTGCCCACAGTGTGTGATGAATGTTCGTGCTGGGATTCAGGAGGTGGTCTCTGGGGGCCACCAGCCTGGGGAGACGCAGGAACTCCCAAAGGAACTGGGAGTTGCAGAATGAGCAGAAGCTGGACTGGAGGAGGGGGAGGAGGTGGTGCTAGACGTGCAGAGGTGCAGAGGTGTGAGTAAACCACCCAAGAGAATTTACACTGGGAGGTGGGGGCTCCAGCCAGATTGGGCAACACCTGGGGGGTGGAGAAATTCAGGGGGAAAGAAAGGCTTGGTAGGCAGGGTGACGCTACCCAGAGTGATGCTGCCGGACTTTACCGGATTAAATTAAGGATCTTGAGATGGAAATCATCATCCTGGATTATCCAGGCTGATCCTAAATCCAATGACAAGTGCCCTTATAAAGAGACACACAGAGAAAGGAGAAGATTATGCAACAACAGAAGCAGAAACTGAAAATCTACCGCCACAACCCAGGGCATACCCGGAGCCACCAGAAGATGGGATGAATTCTCCCCTGGAGACTTCAGAGGTAGCACAGCCTGCAGATAACTTGATTTCAGGCTTCCAGATAACTTGATTTCAGACTTCCGCCCTCCAGAGCTCAGAGAGAACACATTTCTGTTGTTTTAGGCCACCAAGTTTGCACTCTGGAAATCTCGCACCCTTGCAAGCCATCTCCTGTGCCCAGGCGTTCCCTTTTCTGCTTCTGCTCCTCCCCATAGTGGGTCACCTCTGCCTGCCTCCCAGATACCTTTCCTCAGCCACCTCAACTCGGCACTCCACTCTAGGTCGCCCTCTATGTGAATACCCTCCTCATGGAATTCTCAGGAAAATACAGGATGCCCACTTAAGCTTGGGTTTCAGATAAACAGCAAGTAGCGCAGCGAGATTTGGAACATATTTATACAAAAAAAAAAATTATTCATTGTTTATCTGAAATTCAAATTTCATCAAACATCATGCTGTTTCTGTTTTTTTTCCTTCCCCCTACACACGGTATCTCAGTTTTCTGCTTTTATGATAGAATAACTCAGACTAGTAATTTATAAAGAAATTTATTTCTCACCATTCTGGAGACTGGGAAGCTCAATGTTAGTGCTGGTGTCAGGCGAGGGCCTTCTTGCTATGTTACAACATGGCAGAGGACATCACAAGGTGAGATGGAACCAATGTGTATGCTCAGGTCTCTTTTCTCGTATCATAAAAACACTAATGTGATCACTGGGACCCCCAGCCTCCTGACCTCATCTAAAATTACTTCCCAAAGCTCACCTCCAAATCCATCAATATATTCATCATGTAATCATAGTATGTCGTCAATATATGAATTAGGATTAAATTTCTAACACTGTTGGGGGACATGTTCAGACCATAGCATCTGGTCATTCTCTCCCTTCTCAGTCCATGTCAGTCTTTCCATGAGGATGGCCTCCACTGGGGCCCTGAGGCTTGAGCTAGGCTGCCCTTCAGACTCCTGCACCCCACTCTGGGGCTTCACAGCTCCCAAACCCCTACCTCATCCACCACAGGCACAAGCCTCACTCATCCCACCCAATGGCTTTAGAACCAACTCATTCAGGAAGAGGAGAGAAAGGAGGGAAAGAGCATGCAGAGAAAAAGGAAGAGGAAGAAGATAACTTCTCAGGTTTTTAAAAAAATATTCTCCCTGAAGTAGAATGGTTTTTATGTGAAGAAATGATACGTGTGGGAAGTTGAAACCTCTTCATCAGTTGTTAAATGGAAAATAAATTTTTTTTGAGGACTACCTTGAAATTGTGAGATTTAAAAAGGTTCAAATGCTAGAAGAAATACCACTTGAGGGTGTTCAGTGTTGCACATTTTTATCTGTTCGTCATTTTTCAGCTTCTGCCTGAAAAAAAACTCATCTCTCACATGGTGTACTTGGGATTTTTTGTTTCTTTCATCATGGCATATTTGTACATACATATAACATACGTTGATCACCCCTCACTGCCCTTCTTTACTTCCACCCTCCCTTGATCTCCTTTCTCTTCTCTTAGGAATTTAAATGAGATTCCTGAATAAGAACCTGTAAGTGCTAACTTCCAGATTTCTCACCTATTTTCACAATAGCCATAGTTTCTGCTTCAGTCTTGTGATTTAAAAAAAAAAAAAAAGTGGGCTGGGTTTGTGGCTTAGAGGTAGAGCGCTTGCCTAGCTTGTATGAGGCACTGGGTTCCATCCTCAACAGCGCATATAAATAAATAAAGGTCCATTGACAAGTAAAAAAAAAAAAAAAGTTGGGGAGAGGAATTTAAAATCAGGTGCAATATATCTTTTAAGTGTAGCAAAAATATATATCTTTTTTTTCCCCCTGAAACTGCCAGTTTCAGTTACTCTTCATTTTAGTCTGTTGTAGATTGTCCCCACAGTACATGCCAGCCTCCCTTCAGTGACATTACTTTCTCTTATGTTCTCTTTGGGAGAATACTATGCCACTGTTTCTGTGGGCAGGATGGTGGCAGAGCTGAAGACCAGGCCTCTTTTCTCTCTGTTTTCTTTTGCCAACAGAGGTATTTCCATCTTTATACCATCTTGCCTGCCTCTGCTTTCTAGTTCTCGTGCATCTGGGTGTAATCCTGGGCAGATCTTCTCGTGGGGGCCGAAGTGAAGCAATATGAATAGACTTTAACCTTTTAAAATCACCTAGTTTGCCCTTTTGACTTAATTTGTATAAGTTTCATCAAGTTATAGAACAAAAATAAAAACTCAAGCAGAATTTGGGCCTGAAATAGATAACCAAATTAGAAACTCTAATTTTGGGAAGTAGCTCAATTTCCTGAGAACTCTTTAATCATGTTTTTGAAAATTTACTGTCAAACCAACTATGACCGACCATAAACTGAAGTGCCATGGTTAGAGGGCACATTTCTGGTTAAATAAAACACAAAATCAAGCCAGCCAGTCTAGGCAAAACATGCTTTTTTTCTGTTTTTATAGTCCTAGAAAGCAATAAATGACAAGGGCTTACATGCAATAAAGCTGTTATCAGATGGTGAGAAAATCCCATATATTCGGAATTACAGTATTGCTACATCAACCTAATAAATTCAGCTGCTTTTGCATGTTAGACTATTTTCCCATCACAAGTGAGGTACAAAGTAATGTTTGTCTTTCCAAAGATTTGTCACAGTCATTCCAACCATTCCTGCATGAATCACACTGGTTTATCAGTTATAGCTTTGGAGATTGTGGCCAATGGTCAACACAGGCAGAGATAAATGTGCAGTGGGATCATGTGAAAGCCCATGTAGATTCATTTTAGAAATAACAGGACCATGATTTATGGTGGTAAGACTTGTGTGAGAATTCTAGTAGTGCTGGAACGGACATGTAGAGAAATTGGAATGAGAAGGTTAGGCCCATCTTTGGAGATGAGAGAAAGAACGTGTAGAGAGAATTGCAAAATCAAGATCATGGCTGCAAAAGGGAGGGTTGAGTTAAGGAAGGTTTCAGAACAGTGCTTGCCTCCCTGTCCCAGGTTCACCTAGTGGACAGGCTGCGGGTGCCAGGGCTTGGGGGCCTCTAGCCCTGGTGTCATCACTGGGCAGCTTCTGCCATGAAATAAAAGGAGTTAGAACTCCCTCTCCTTTCCTTAGAGGACTTTTCCTAAAGTCACTGAGGTGACAGGTGACAACAAGAGCTTATAAACATTTGGTAATGTTCTCTGCAGGGAAAAAAAAATTTTAGGTTAAAAAATTACTCTCTTTTAGGTTTAATGTAATCAAAGAAAACTCACTTAAGTTCTGTAGATAAAAATCAAAACTACCAATCAATTACCTCCTGGGTTGTGCTTATTTGTATCTAACCCCTGACTATTATTATTATTTTTTTAACCAACAATAAGGACAAAATGGGCAGAAACACTGGAGACCTCCAGAGCCAGAGTGGCTGATGGCCTGGGCCTGGTGGTGCAGGCTTCTAATCCCAGCTCAGGGGGCTGAGACAGGAGGAGCATGAGCTCAAAGCCCACCTCAGCAACTTATCGAGTCCCTAAGGAACTTAGTAAGACCCTGTCTCTAAATAAAATATAAAAAAAGGACTGGGGAGTGGGCTGGGGTTGTGGCTCAGTGGTAAAGTGCTTAGCTAGCATGTGTGAGGCAATGGGTTTGATTCTCAGCACCACATAAAAATAAATAAATGGAATAAAAGTATTGTGTCCACATATATATATGGGCTAGGGATGTAGATCAATGGTAAAGTGCCTCTGAGTTCAATCCTGTTACAAAAAAAAAAAAAAAAAAGTAGCTGCTTTGGAGAAGAGGCACAAGGTTAGGGACACCCCATTAAAGTAGGCTTCATTTTTGCTCTGTTGAGTCTTTTTGCAGGGTCAGGACTGAAAGTGTGATGAGGGAAGAAGCCCAACTCATTTCTTTCTATGGTAATGGGGCAACAATAACATGTATTTCACCAATGATGTCTCATTTGAGTGAAACTACACTTCAGTATATATCATGGGGATAATCCTGGGAAAGATGCAGAAAGAAATCTAGTTTTCTCCTTGTGATTGTGAAGCACAATGTTTGCTTTTTAATAATTGATATTTAATGTTTGAGGGTTAAGGGTGTCTTCAGAGGGTGCCTAAGAGGGTCATGAATACAGTGCAGCCTAACTTCTTAGCT
Source organism: Marmota marmota marmota (assembly GCF_001458135.2). Lineage (NCBI taxonomy): Eukaryota > Metazoa > Chordata > Mammalia > Rodentia > Sciuridae > Marmota > Marmota marmota. The sequence continues at coordinate 26,547,999 of NW_026000005.1, forward strand.
TTGGTGCCCATCTCAACACATGCAAAAGATGACATCCTGAGATAATTTCGGCAGAATAAAGAATTGGTGTCATATAGGAAGAGCCATGAATTTATTTGAAAAGGTAAAAATTTTGAAAATGTAGATGCTCCGTTGTTAATGACTAATCTCTTGTGGAATCCCTCAAAATGGACAGTTACACCAGCTGCAGTCTGAGATGCTCTTGTCTAAAACATTCCTTGAGTCCAGATGAGGTAACCCTTTCCACTCCAAAATTCAAGGGTCCCCTAGAATTCCGCCCACTGCAAACAACAAAATTTCTGGATCAAATACAACAACATTAAAACACACCACACACACACACATACACACCCCCCCAACACACACACACAAAGCCTTTAAAAAAGAAATGTCTAGTCACCAAAACAAAAGATAAAACTCAAAAGTAGAGCAATATGTATATGAGATGATACTAAAGAAGCCCTGGGGGTAACCTACTCAAACAGGTCCTGATGGCCTCCGGCTAGCATTTTAGCATTCCTTCAAGGATGAAGGTCAGTCACTGAGGGCTCACCACTGAGTTAGGGAGCTGGAATCAGGACCTCTGCTTAGGTGCTGGTCCCTGTGTGAAAAGAGCACTAGACATACCACACCCGTGGCTTAAAGGAAGCTTGTGCCCTTTGTGGAAGGAGCTCAAAGAAATGGAGCTCAAGTGAAGGTAGAAGATCTGAATTTAGCCAAGGTGGTGGCGCAAGCCTGTATTCCCAGCAGCTCTGGAGGCTGAGCCAGGAGTATCCCGAGTTCAAAGCGAGCCTCAGCAAAAGTGAGGTGCTAACAACAGACACTAGTATGGCAATATGTAAATCAATGGATGTGTAACTGATGTGATTCTGCAATCTGTATTTGGGGTAAAAATGGGAGCTCATAACCCACTTGAATCAAAGTGTGAAATATGATATATCAAGAATTATGTAATGTTTTGAACAGCCAACAATAAAAAATTTAAAAAAAAAAAGTGAGGTGCTAAGCAACTCAGTGAGACTCTGCCTCTAAATAAAATATTTAAAAAGGGGATGGGGATGGGGATCAGTGTTAAAGTGCCCCTGAGTTCAATTCCTAGTACAAAAAAAAAAATCTGAATTTATACTGCTCATATGGTATGAGAACACAAGCCTAAAGATCAACATAAAAATGGGTCCTGGGTGGCATGGAATCCGAGAGCTCCAGTAAGAAATAAACAAAAAAAATTTGGAAACCCTTATAACTCAAGGTAGATGGACTTTCTAAAGATATGCTTACAATTGAAAATTACAGAGGAAGTGATACATTGAGGAAGTTAGGAGAGAGGGAGGGAGAGAATTAGCACCCCCAAGAACTTGAGATAATAGATAATAAACAAAGACAATCAAATAAATGAACACAAAGAGGAAAAAATCAAATGAATATGAGGTATAGTTAAAAAAAATAAGTGTTCAAATATGACATAACTATACATATTCCTACAGGGTCACTGCTGGATAGAGGGGTCAAATTGAAACTAGAAAACTGAAGGTAGGCTTCAGATTTTTTTGATTATAGAGTTAATTACCTACAGGAATTATGGAAACTTAATTATGTGACTCTCACTGGAGAGTCACATTTTGTATTGAAAGCTACCCAATGGATTTAGATTGGAAATTCATAAACTTTTCATTGTTTGAGCTGCTATCTGAATAAAGTTTCCCTAAGAAATGTTTTTTATAATTTTTTTCCAATTATCAAAATAATAATCTTTATTATTCAAAACAAATACTAAAACATGGAAAAGAGGCAAGGAAAAAACCATATTCTCAATATCCAAAAACACTATTAATGTTTTAACATATTTCTTTCCAATACCTTTTCCTGTGCCATGTTTCCTTAGAAGCTAAACTTTCAAAAAAAATGTAATTCAGTATATCCTTTAATTTTATAAACTTTGTATCATGTGTATTTTCTTATGTCTTTATAACTTATTATAATTATAATTTAAATAATTGCACAATATTTCCTCATGGATACAGCATTTATTTCATAATTCTCATTATTGTATATTTAGTTTGCCTCCATTTTGTTCACTGTTATAACTGCAATAAATACTTGTGGGTTGAATTATGTTCTTAGACTATATATGATTTTTTTAAAATCAAGAGACATGTTTTGACTTATGTATTCAAAAGTATTTTTTTCAATTGAGCTAAATTTACTGAGTATATCCTATATGCAAGCCAATTTTTTCTATACAATTATTATTGTGGTTTTCTTTTTTCTTTAATTATCAAAGTCATCACATGCACTGTAGAAAATTTGGGGTGTGTGTGTGTGTGCGCATTTGCACATTTATTAAAAAAGGGAAAAGGTATAAAAGAACATCAAAGAATTCAGCTTCCTTTTATGTTCAGCTTATATGTTCTAAGACAGCAAAAACCCTAATTTGAAGAAATTTGATGGGCACTTAAAGATTTCACAAAGTTAGTGTACTGGTTAGGAGCAAAGGTGATGGAGTGTTGGTTTGTTTTCATTTGATCTCTAGAATATGTCTGCACTAAACCAGTAAGGAAAATCAAATTATCGCTATCCCAAACTTGCTCTCAAATTATAATTCTGGATTTGATGGCAACTTTGGTAACTACCTTTGAAAACTATATTGGCTTTCCAAAATGTCTGCTCAAGTGGAACATACACTTAACAGAGCATCTTTACAAACGCCAGCTCTTTATAATATATTTTCAACTAAGAAAACACCATCAACCCTGTGATCAAATAAAACCAATGTACTCTATAGCAAAAATTTCCCTGGGAACTCAAATATTAAAACATTAAATTAAGTTGAACCTGTTTCAAGATCAACATGATTTCTCATTTGTCTTGTGCACGTACAGAGATGTATAGTTTCTCTGTTTAGGTTCTGCTCAGAGAAAATAATTTAAAAGTCATGGTGCAAAGAAATAAGGCAGATGGTTGTAGATAGAGAAGAGGTGGGGGGAAGAATCAAAAGGACAGAGGTTTCCGTTATTAAATGTTTTTCCTGCAGTGCTCAGTTCCTGCACAGAGCTCTAACTACAGGGCCACTGCCTGTGGTTGTGTGTTTGTGCACTGACAAACCCTAGGGGGCGTTATTCATAGTGAGCCCTGATTGTGGACTCAAGTAGTGTAATTCAATAATGGAACAGACTGAGATGACTTTAGAATACAGAAATGACAATAGCTTACTGTGTAATGGGACTCATTTCTGAGGAAAAAAAGAAAAGTGGTAACGTGTATACCATTCAGAAAAATGAAACACTATTTTTTACATTTTACAGTGAACTAGGCTAGGCTGGAACCCTCTCCACATTTTTGAAAGCTCTCTGCCAAAAGCTTAGGCTATGAATGAATGTCAAAAGTTGCTTTAAGAAGATAGAAACCACTGCAACTTAATACCAAAGTAATTCCTTAAACAACGTTCAATGGTAAGGAAGAGGAAATTCAAAATGAATAACAGGAAAAACTACAAACTGATTTCCACATCACAAGAATAGATTTTTTTTTTTGAGCTTCCACCATTTGCCTGTCATTTGAGTCTTTTTGAACCTTTAGTCTAAACAAATAACTAACAAATACAAGAAACCATGGGGATAGATTCCAACCCCTTATCTTCCAGCCTGGACAAGCCCATGAAGAGTTGGATTTCCTACAACTGAAACTGAAGGATGCCTTCCAGGGCTGGTTTCCTGACAATGGCAACTTACCCTGCTCTTCCTTAGACTCCTTTATGAGACCATCACAGGTGTGTCTAGTCCTGGATTTAATGTGTGCACACTGTTCGCTGGTTTCTCCTATTTCATGACCTAAGTGGATTCTCACAGTATTTATTCTTTTCCCATGGAGTCAGTCTTCTGCACCATAGAAGCCATACCAACTTTTCCTGGACAATAAGGTGGAAAGAGTATGAGCTTGGGATTTATGCAAGAGCTGGTTTTAAATTCCAGCTCTAAACCCTGAGCCCGTAGCACTTAAACTGACAAAGCAAGTTTACCGGTTAGGTGCAAAGGTGATGGAGTATTGGTTTACTTCATTTGATCTTTTGGATATGTTTATACTAAGTCAGTAAGGATTTCTTTCATCTTAAGAATTGTGAGAACAATGAGCTCCTCATGGAGAAATAATTCACACAGGCTTATGGTTTGGATCTGGGAGGTGCCCCAAAGGCTCTTGTGTTGAAGGCTTGATCCTCAATGCAATGTTCAGAGTTGAAACTTTTAGGAGGAAGTGATTAGATCATAAGGGCAATAAACTCATCAAATAATTAATTCATGATGGCTGAATGGACTAGAAGGAGGTGGTGGGAACTGTAGGAGGTGGGACCTAGTTGAAGGAAGTGGGTCCTTGGGGGGGTGTGTCCTTGGGGACTATGTCTAGTCCCTGGCCCCTTCCTTTCTCCTGCTCTCTCTTTCTTGCCACCATGAGCTGAGCAGCTTTCCTCCACCTGCACCCCCTGCCATGATGTTCTGCCTCTTCACAGGCCCATGGCAATGGGGCCAGCCAACCATGGACTGAAACCTCTGAAACTACTAGCCAAAATAAATCTTTCCTCCTCCAAGTTATTTTTCTCAGGTATTTTGTCCCAGAGACAGAAAGCTGGTTAACATATACAGCATGAGGATCATCTTATACAGTGCCTGTACACAAAGCTCTCAAAGACAATGTGGCTAGTGTTGAGCAACTATTTAGCAAGGGAGTGATTGAGCTGAGAGCCAAACTGCCCAAGTTTGAGTGTGTTGGCTCTGTCACTTACAGCTATGTGACCTTGGGCAGGCCACATCAACTCTGTACCACGTTTCTTTATCCCTAAAACAGGAATAATGAAAGCACTGCTTTGTAAAAAATTATGAGGGATGAAGGAAATAATAATACATATACAGCACTAAGAATAGCAGTTGGCACACAGTAAGCTCTCAATAAAAACCTTAGCCATATAATCACTAGGACATTAATTAACAAATTGTTTTACTATCTCATAAAGTTGTTGAGAAGTTTATATATGACAATCATAAAGTGTTCAGCAAAGCTTCTAGCTCCTATCAAAGAGAGACATGACTTTCATGGTTATTCTTACATGATTATCAGTATTTCGCTATGCTGAATAGGGGCTGGGATGTAGCTCAGTGATAGAAAATATACTTAGCATGCATGAAGCCCTGGGTTCAATCTACAGGACTATAAAAAAAAAAAAGTCAAACTCTGCCTAATAGTTGTTATGATGGATTTCTACATTTCTCATAATGATTTAGTTTTTGTAATGAACTAGATGTTACCATGAATTGGTAAAAAAAAAAAAAAAAAAAGAGCATTTTCACATATGGCTAATTAACATGTGAATTAAAAAGTTACAATAACATAATTAAAGAAAACAGAATTTATGAGCCTTTTTTGGAAATGTCTTACTTTACTGTTTTTTTCTTTGGAATGTAGATTTTTATGAGTTTTCACTACTTTGTTATATGAGTTAAAGACATATTTATTTCCTTCAAAGTAGTTTGAGTCAGTCTCCTGGTATTCAGCTAAATTGAACGCTGGTATTTTGGAACAGTATCTGTTGACATGAATATATTTGGCATCACTGGGGAATTTAAAACTACATACAGACGGGGTCAAGATCCCTCAGACTCCAGATGACAGTATTACTACGGAAGAGAAGCGTTGAGAGATTTTATGCTGTCCTTTCTATGCTGACCACGTGGGCATGTTAGTTTCTGATTAGTAACGGCAGCTACAAAGATTCAACTATAGTCTTGCAAACATTCCTAATAAGGTAGACTGGAATTGCATAGGAAAATAAGCTTGAGAATCTGGTAACATATGCAGCAAGAACACACAAATTTTTTTACTCACTTTCTATCTGATTTTGAGATGATTCTGTGCGATAAACATCCCTTTCATTGCTCACCTCACTCCAGAGGCCCATTTGACTCATGCCCATCTGGGAAGATATGGGTTCACATCTGAGATTTTGGTTCATTTTTGACCAGATATTTCTAGTCTAGAAAATTTCCTAATGTCTAAATTAAGCTAAGCATTGAAGGATTCAGAAGCTGACTGTCCTGGGAAGAACATTTGTGCCTCTGGGTCTTCTGCAGCAACATTTTCTTTTCCTAAGAAGTAACACGAGGAGGCCTTTAGTGCTGAATGACCAGTCTTTGTCACCCTGCCTTGGTTTCAGATTTTCGTAGGAACTTTCAGAGGTCAAGAGAGGTACTGGCCACTTCTGTACTAAACAAAATCCCCAAAGGAGAAAGATATGCTGAAAACAAGCTATGAAACTTGTTGGCTATTTTATATCTCAATATGTAACATGTAAACAATTCCAACACACATTCAGTTCAATGTAAATTATGTCATTCCTGAAGTGATAAGGGAGTTATAAGGGGATTTATTAAGAAATTGGCTCATGGAGCATGACAGAAGCCCTGTAAGGAGATACAGTTGACTGTTTACATCTTCCTTCTTCAAACCAACCAGGACTTCTCTGTAGCTGTAAGGATGACCATGGGGCACTGAGGCCCTTTGCAGCATTCAGGCCTCAGGCCTAAGGCCTTGGTGGGGTTGTCCTTCTTATCTTAGGGCATTTGCACTTAGACTGTCCAGCTCATATAGAGAAGTACCACTGCCTGTCTTTTTAATGTCAACTTTCTTCTGTGGTCATAAATCCAGGAGCCTGAGTTGACCTGACATACTTACTAATGTCATCCATTTTATTTATTTTTTCCACTGTGCCCTGGGTTTGATCCTGTTCTCAATGGATAAAGTAAAAAGCAGCCCAGAGCAAAAGGACAAGAGAATCTTGATAGAGTTACTAGGTCTTGTATGGGTAGGTGGTGGTGGAGGACTTTGAGGAGAAGGAAGAAAAAATACCCTTAAAAAAAGATACTGCTGAGGGTTCTGTCCATAGAGAAGATCCATCAGTAGCATAAGAATGGTTGGGAGAATAACAAAGTCTTCCAAGGGAAGCATGTTGGTCAGAGTTGGGTCCAACCCTGGGCTGTGTTATTTCCTATATGGCCATTTCCTCTGATTTGACAGCAGTTTCCAAGAAGGGCAGAGTGCTCATGATTTTGTTCCCCAACTTAACTGGTGGAGATTGTCTGCTTCCCTGAAATTTGGTTTGTAGTTATCAGAGAAGGCTTACATTTCTGCATTGCCCCAGAGGAAGACAGGAATGAGGAGTGGGGGAGGAGAGGGTGCAAGTGAGCACTGGAATCTTGGCAGATGACAGTTGGTGCCAGTTAGCAGAAAGGACTGAGGAGGGCTGGGGATGTGGCTCAAGCTGGAGCGCGCCACCTGGCATGCGCAGGGCGCTGGGTTCGATCCTCAGCACCACATAAAAATAAAATAAAGATGTTATGTCCACCGAAAACTAAAAAATAAATATTAAAAAATCTCTCTGTCTCTCTCTCTGTCTCTCTCTCTCTCTCTCTTAAAAAAAGAAAAGAAAAAGAAAAGAAAGGACTGAGGACTGGGAGCCTGGGTATAAGACCCAGGGAGATGGAATGGATGTAAGGGAAGGGAAAGGACATTATCCAGCTGGCCTTTAAATAGGGGAAGAGAGGTCCTACTGAATAACTTTATGGAGAAGGACTCAAGGAAGGGTCTAATCCTAATTTAAAATGATGGCTTATCCAGTTTATTAAGGTGGTCAAGTGGATGGATGGTGGGGTTATAAAGATGCCTTAGAGCTTGGGGCCAGTGTTCCAGAAGCGTCTCCCCCACTTCTCAACCCAAACCTTTAAAAGAAATTGATAGATAATTTAATTGATTAATAAAGTTACTATCGTTTTAATCTGAACCCCATACAAACACCTCCGTAAAATACATCCTGGCCAATAGCTGCCCAGCAGCTTCCTCTTCCCTACCCTCTGACATCTTTCTAAAGGCCTGGGAGACTTAAGGACCTGGTGAAATCTGCTTCTCATTCTGACCCCATCTCCTTTATCCTCCCAGACACCTGGCCTCTTGACAAACTACTAAGCCTTGTTTTCCGTCTGTTCCCCAGAACCCACATGGCTCACACCCTCTCATATCAGTTGGGCCTCTTTCTCCAACCCTTATTAATCTGCTCAGGCAGCCAAAACAGAGGTACCACAGTCTGAATGGCTTAAACAACAGAAAGGTATGACCTCACAATTCTGGAGACTGGAAGTTTAACATTAAGATCCTGGCAGGATTCATTTCTTCTGAGAGCCATGAAGGAAGGATCCACTCCAGCCTCTCTCCTTGGCTTATAGATACAGTCTTCCCTTTTTGTCTCTGTATCTCCTCAGGGTCTTTTATGTGTCTGTATCCAAACTGCCTCTTACAAGGACACCACTCCTGTTGGACTGCAACCTGCCCTAATGATCTCATTAACTATTACCTCCATAAAGATCCACATTCAATAGTCACATTCTTAAGTACTGGGGGTTAAGACTTCAGCAACCAAATCTTGTTGGGGGAGGGATACAATATAGCCCATAACAGCCTCTTACCAGGTGAGACTCCTAGACCATTCCATATAAAATAGTGCCCCTGTTAACTTGCACATTTATTCATCTATTATTTATGTTACTTTTTAAAGGTCTCCCTCTACTTAAATATCAACCCCAAAGGGCCAGTTTCTTTATTTTGTGAACTGACATATCTTCAGAGCCTAGCTTAATGCCTGGAGACAAGCAGGCCCTTAATAAATATTCATGAGTAGATGAATGCATACTGTGCAGTCATTATACATTACTCTGCAAAAAGGCAATGACAGAGAAAGATGTTCAAGGCACATTGTTAAGCAAAGAAAGCAAATTACAAAAACCATATTGGTAGCATTGTTTCATTTTAAAATCACATACAATTTATTTTTATTAAAGTTTAGAGAAATATACAACAAAATACTAATAGCAGGTGGCTCTTGGGGTAGGATTTTGATTTATTTTTATCTCTTTGGTTCATATGTATTTTGTAATTTCTCTACAATGGCTATATAGTACTTCTCTAAGAGGAAAAAGGTAAAGTTACTAAAAGTTGAAGGAAAAAACTGCACTATTTTTCTTTTTCAATGGGGAGTGGTGGGAAACAGAAGTAGGCAATCTCTCAGAGCCCTGTGGCTGAGAGCATGACCTCTGCAGTCTACCCAGTCTGGGTTCAAGTTCTCTTTGCCACTTTTTAGATGTGTAGTGTCAGCCAGTTACTTGCCCCGAGTCCTGGTTTTTCACCTGTAAAATGGGGTAATAATGATATCCTTAGCACATGGGGCTGTTCCCAGTCTCTGGCCAGACCAAATATGATTTCTTAGATCTCCATGATTTGGAAATGTCAGGGCACCAAGGGTCAGAGATGAGTTCATGAGTTCAATTATCTCTTTATTTACTTTTGAGCACAGACCAAAACAATATTCACATACCACTCACATTGCTCCAGGCACAGAGCCCAGACTAGAGTGAGATAGTGAGGCACTTGACACAGTCACCAAAGTTAAGAAGCACCACAAAAACTCAGTAATCAAATAATAGTTTAGAGCACTGTCCTAAAAAATAAAAAGTTATGTAAAAATCTGCAATAAACAAGAAGCCAACAATTTCAATAAATATAGGACAAGTATTACTGATTGTTCTTTTGCTTCATGCTCCATTATGGCTCAGAAAAGCACTGCTTCCAGCCCACAGCCTGAAGGTAGGGGATCATCAATTGTCCAGATCATTATTAGTACTGCTTTATTTCAATTGATGATTGAATTATTCTGAGCCTAAGAATTAGCATTGTTTACCCCATGATTATTTGGCTTTCAGTGAAAACCTTGTTAGGTTGCCATTGAGGGAATATATATGTTTCTGATCCTGTTCATTCCTTTTCCCTCATCACAATTGCTCCTTAATCATAGGCCTCTCATCTCATTGAAGACCAAGGGGCAGGTTTCTCTCTGTTCTTTTATAGAAACATAAAATGCCAGAAAAGCATGATTTCTACCCAAAAGAGTACTAAGCAGAGTTTGCAGATGTTGCAGACTCCTCCCCTGATACTTTTGGAGAAGGGCATGTAGACCTTGGCACATCTTGCCATGAAAGCAGGCAACCTCATCCCCCCAAACCAAAGACTGAATGTCTCTCTGAAATGCGGCTGCTAACACACAATAAGCATGGCAGGGAGGAAAGAATAGAAGTTCATTGGATTAGACAAAGAGGAAGGAGGGAGGATGGATATAGGAAAGACAGTAGAATGAATAAGATATAACTTTCCTATGTTCATACATGATCACACGACCAGTGTCACTCCACATCATGTACAACCGTGAGAACGGGAAATTATACTCCATATATGTATAATATGTCAAAATACACTCTGCTGTCATGTCTATCTAAAAAACACAAATAAATTAAACAAAAATAAAATCAAAATTAAAAAAAAAAAAGGAGAGAGAGAAAGCAGGCAACAGAGAATAGTACATTTATTCCACCAACTTCCCTAGAGAAGTTGTGATGGAATCAGGCAGGTGTTTGGTCCCAGAGGAAGGCTTCCCTGAGGGACTTTCATATTACCACATCATGGGATTTTTGTAGGTATTTATCTACAATTAAAGAAGACTGCATTTGGGTATAGGAACAGTGGCGCACACCTGTAATCCCAGCCACTCAAGAGGCTGAGGCAGGAGGAGCACAAGTTCCGAACCAGCCTGTGCAACTTAGCAAGATGGTGTCTCAAAATTTTATAAATAAAAATAAAAAAAACTGGGGAGTAGGTCAGAAGTAGAGTATCCCTGAGTGTAATCTCTAGTACTCTATACTCCCCCAAACAACAATAATCATTTTAAATCATGTTTTATGTAATAATTTCATTTTACATAAGACAAACTTGCTGAAACCATACATTCTAAGTTGTACTATAAAAATAATCACTAGGAAATATGATATAATGTGTACATTTTAATAATTCTTCTCTGTGTTCTCAGTTAATATGTGGGGCATCACAAAATAGACTTAACCTATGGCAAATGTTTTGGAGAGCACCTGCAGAAATATATGTCCTTTCTAGCTACTAAAAAGCCCAAGGACCAGTGGGGAAAAGGGTTACTTGGATACCAGATAGTACATAAGACTTAAATTTGGAACTCATCTCTGACCCTTGGTGTCCTGACATTTCCAAATCATGGAGATCTAAGAAATCATATTTGGTCTGGCCAGAGACTGGGAACAGCCCCATGTGCTAAGGATATCATTATTACCCCATTTACAGGTGAAAAACCAGGACTCAGGGCAAGTAACTGGCTGACACTACACATCTAAAAAGTGGCAAAGAGAACTTGAACCCAGACTGGGTAGACTGCAGAGGTCATGCTCTTAGCCACAGGGCTCTGAGAGATTGCCTATTCCTGTTTCCCACCACTCCCCATTGAAAAAGAAAAATAGTGCATTTTTCTTTCTTAACAGCCCATTAAAAGTGATGACAAATCTAAGACTTAGCAAACCAATTGCATGACATGCAGAGAAGAAGTCACCGTAGACTTTCCCACCTCAGAGATATGACAAGGAAAAGAACAGAGGAACCCAGGTACAGCCAGTAATGGCACTTCAGGAATATGGCCCCTGCTCAATCATCTCAGCCATATCCAGTTGCTAGATCAATCCAATCCAGTTGAGGCTCCAGACATCCGGGAATAGGGACGATCAGTCCCCACCATGCCTAGCCTGATTCTGACTCCAAGTCACGAACATTATGAAGTGGAGGTTGTTTTAAAAAATGCTACAGGAGAGCCTGTGTGGTGGCAAATGCCTGTAATACCAGCAACTTGGGAGGCTGAAGCAGCAGGATCTCAAGGCCAGCCTTAGCAACTTAGTGAAACCATGCCTTAAAATAAAAATTTAAAGGGTGGGGTATGTAGCTCAGCAGTAGAGTACCCCAGGGTTCAATCCCCAGTACGGGGGGTGGGGGGAGGGAAGAGGGAATGAGGGGAAGAACTTGACACATCTTAAAAATACTAAGATCTCATGTAATAAAACAAATGGAAAAGGTGAAGCATTTAAATTCTGGGTGTGGAGTAGGGGAGCATTGGCAGGACTGGAGAGGGGAAAAAAATCGAGGTATTCAATATATTTATTTATTTATATTCTCTTTGTTCCAAAGTAGATTTTGCAGTAAGCTTATTTCCTGGCCAAATGTAGAAGGTAGCTCTTTTAGGAAATTAGTTCCTGCAGACCATGTACCATTAGAGTCTTTGACACTGAGAGTAGAGCTGGCATCTGCTTTAGAATAGAAGCCTGAACACCACTCTTCTATCCTCATTTGGGTGATCTGAGGAAGTACTGGCATAAGCTGAGCAAGGTTTTAGATTTTCTGTAGCACCTAGACAAAAGAAACCAGAAGCAAATAAACTTTATAAGATGAAAAAGAGTAAAGGGTTCAGGAGAGCAAAAGGAAGTTCTTAGGTGTCTCTTAAAACGGCAAGTGCTTCTCGTAAAATGCCCTGGTGTTAAGAATTAGAATCACATCCAACATCTGGGGCAAGAACCAACTTAACCAATGAACATTATATGTACTGGTGGGACGACAAACTGACACTCTTTTTGATTTTTTTTTTCAGAGCATCATTTCAGGTAAATTAGCATTCTCATCTCAACTGACTCATTTTGGCAGGAATAAACCCACATACTATTCATAGAAAGAAAGGTGGGAGGATAGTTGAGAAAGGAGTGTAAAGAGACAGGTGGAAGAGGCCCTGACAGTGACTAAAATGTGAGTACCAGCACCACTGAATGTCCAATTTACTAAAACAACAACAACAAACAGATTATAGTTTTTTCAAAGTTGAGAATGAGAGAAATCAAGTTGTCACACATCATATCAGGTATGATAATAATTCTCAGCATTTTTGTTTACAGACTACTTTAAGAATATGGTAACTATAGGCTGCCCAGAAAAGAAATATACATATAATTTACCCACAGAATTCCATTTATGAAAATAGTTACGGCCCTCAAGATGGAAACCAATTACAACACACAGATGATACATATCCCTGATCATTTGACTGCCATAAAAATCTTTCTTGCATCTGACCTAATTTCATTCTATAGTTTAAGCTTCCCTCTCTTCAGTGTTTCTATCCTCTAAGCTTAAGAGAAGATCATTATAAAACATCTTGTATAAGTTTTCATATGTGCTTGCAAAAGGCTATAAAAATTTATCATGATCATTCTTGATTTAGGCAGAAATTTTCCTCATGTTTCCTTACAGATTATGGCATAGGCAGCTAGTTGCCTTCCAATATCTAGTTGTCCCTTCTGCATTTGTCATCTAAAATATACAATTATGTTTTTTAAGCCTTCCTTGCAGCTAGGTGTGGCCAGGTCACTAAGCTTTAAAACAATGTTATTGTAAGCACCAGGCTATGAATGTTCTGAAAAAAAAAAAATCTTCCTTCTTCTTACCTTGCCATCTTGGGCCACAGAGAGGGAGTCATAGACAGTACTGCTGATCCCCTTTGTAGAAGTTAGGTTTCATGAGAACAGGAATCTTGTTTATCTTCCTTGAAGCAACCATACCAGCACTTACTGTGCTGAAAGCTCAGATATTGCATGGGTACTGAATGAATGGATGAGCGATTGAGTTTACTCCAGATCCATAAAAATAAAGTCTCAGCAGTCTTTACAGAATCAACCTCTTTCTTCCTTCATACCACATTATCCTATTGCTCTCCTTTGCTCTCTGACTTGCCACTATCCTAGAAGGATAAAGATTTTTTTCTTTTAATGCTTTTCAATGTTCCTTGAAAATAAATGTTTTAAAGTATATTTTCATAATAATGCTTCCCAATATCTTTCTGTTCAGAAAGTTTTTAAGTTCTTGAATTTTCAAGATCATGCATAGCCATTTTTGTGTGTGTGTGTGTGTGTGTGTTGTTGTTGTTGCATGCAGGTACTATTTTGTGACTTAATCTTAGATGTCATCTCAAGTCTAAAGGAATCATCCAAAATGATATCTAATGACATTCCTAGCTCTTTGAACAATATTATCATCATGGAATGCAGTCACTAGGTCCTAAGTATTTAACTAGATATATGTTACTGAAACTGAACTTTATTGAAATATTTTCTGGTTGCACTGTGATTTCCCACATTTTGATATGTCATCTAATTTTTGTTCTCAACCTTAAATCTTTTAAACAAAATTAAATTAAAATTAAGCATCTCTGCTTCCCTGCTTTTTGAAGTGAGTTTTTCTTTCTATTAAAAGGATAACACTCCCTCTGGCTGTTTGTGTGGCCTGTTACATGGCTTAAGAGCTTGTGAATTAATATTTTTTGCAATATATATTTTCATAAAATGATACATATTGCAAAAAGTATTAATTGATATATATTGCAAAAATAATAAGTTCCATTTTTTTCACTTTGTTGGCATACCTCTTAGTTTTTTCTCAAATTTATCTTCAATTTACCCATACTTGAAAGAAGAAATTACAACAGGCCTTCTTATCTGTGGGTTCTGCATCTGAAGATTCAACTAACTGTGGATTGAAATATTCAAAAGAAAATTACACCTATACTGAACATGTACAGACTTTTTTTCTGTTGTTATTTCTTAAACAATACAGTATGGATCTATTTACATAACATGTACATTGTATTATGTAATAATAGATGTTTTAAAGTACATGCAAACACCATGCCGTTTTATATAAGGGACTTGAGCGTCCTTTGATTTTGATTCTTGTTTTAGTCTTTTTTTTTTTTTTTTTGCTGCTGTGACCAAAAGACCTAACAAGAACAATCAGCAGAGGAAAAGTTTATTTGGAGGCTCATGGTTCAAAGGTCTCTGTGCATGGATGGTTGACTTGTTGTTCTGGGCCTGTGGTGAGGCAGACTGTTATGGTGGAAGGGTATGGCAGAGGAAAGCAGCACAGGACACTATACCAGAAAGCAGAAAAGAGAGAGAGAAAGAGAGAGAGTGCTCCCCTCACCAAGAGTAGATACCCCAAAGGCATTCCCCCAATGACCCATCTTCTCCAGTTACACCCTACCTGCCTATAGTTACCACCCAATAATTCCTATTAGAGGATTAATGCACTGGTTAGCTGAAAACTCTCAGAACCTAATCATTTCTTGCATTGTCACATATGAACTTTTGGAGGACATCTTATTTCTAAATTATAATGGTATCCATGGAGGTTCCTGGAACCAATCCTATGTATACCAAGGAGCAATTATATTTGTTTTTTTGTTAGGTATGTCAAGCTTCTGTGCTCAGAAATTTTTCACAGAACTCCTCTTTTCAAATAGTGATTTTCCAAAAAGAAACCTTCTAAAATAAAAGAAAAATAGAGGTCATCAAGTGAGTTCTTCCTAAATCTTTCCTCCACTCACAGAGACGTTTCTGCCTCCTTGCTTAAGTATCCCAAAGCTGTTCTGGGTTACCCCCACTTCTGCTTTCCTGGGACCGTTTTTCTATTAATTCTTTCTTCTCCTCTCATTTTAAAAGTTTGTTTTCTCCATTGGCTCTTACTCTTTAACACATTATTGTACTTACCTTTTTTCCAATCCTTTTTTTTTTTTTTTTTGTAGTTCTAGGAGTTGAATCCAAGAGTGCTCTATCACTAACCTACATGCTATCCTTTTCATTTTCTCTTTTGCAACAGGGTCTTGCTTAATTGCACAGGCTGGCCTCGCACTTGTGATCCCCCTGTCTCAGCCTCCTAAGTATCTGGGATTACAGGCATGTGCCACTCCACCCGACCTTTTCTGGTCTTAAAAAGAGAAAACTCCCTTAACTGTACATCTCCCTTTAAATAATACCACATCTCTCTTTCCAGCCAAATGTTTGGACAGTGAAGCCCTCAGTTTCTGTCTTTACCTTACCTTCTCATCTACTATTATGGTTTATGTATGAGGTGTTCCCCAAAAGCTCATGTGTAAGACAATGCAAGAATGTTCAAAGACAAAATGATTAGATCACAAGAATTTTAACCTAATCAGTGGATTAATCCATTCATATGAATTAACTCGGTGGTAACTATAAGCAGGTACCATACGGTGAGAGGAGGTTGATCAGTGGCCTTTGGGGTTTACATTTTGTCCCTGATGAGTGGAACTCTGCTTCCCTCTGCCATGCCCTTCCACCATGATGTTCTGCTTCTCCTGGGTCCTAGAGCTATGAAGTCAGCCAACCATGGACTAAACCTCTGGAACCATAAGCCAAAATGAACTTTTCCTCCTCTACTTTGCCCTTGTCAGGTCTTTTGATTATGGTGACAGAAAAGCTAACTGAAACACCTACTATTCACTTCTCCCTGTTGTCCAACTGGCTTACACTCATCCTCAGGCATCCAGTTATTATAGAAAATGTCATTTGTAACTTTGCTGCCTCTTGGCAGCATTCAGCTTTACATGGCATTTACTGATTGCCTTCTGGCCAGCCACTGTGCAAAGTGCTGCCATTACAGAAATGAGAGGCAGGTGCCATCCCCTTTTCTTTGGGACTCAGGGTTCCTGATGAGCCATTACTGATCCACCTTCCTTCTTTGACTTGCACTGCTCACCTTGGCAGGCTTCACTTTATGCTCCCTATTCTCCAAGTCTCCTTCCTTCCCATACCTCCCATCTCTTCTTTATTATATGTCTTTTTTTTTTGAGAGAGAGAGAGTTTTTTAATATTTATTTTTTAGTTTTTGATGGATACAACATCTTTTATTTTTATGTGGTGCTGAGGATTGAACCCAGTGCCCCGCACATGCCAGGTGAGCCAGTTACCGCTTAAGCCACATCCCCAGCCCAATTATTATATGTCTTCTTAAGATAACCACTTCTATACCCACCCAACTTCAATTACTGTCTATTTTCACTGATGACAGTATACTTGAGCTGTTTTCATTTAACAGTTTTATTTTACACAAGATACATCATTTGCTAAAACCATAGATTCCAAGTTGCTTCTTGGAAGTAATCACCAAAAACATTAAAAAAAAAAGAAAAAAAAGAAAGATATAGTATTCTTAGCATGTAAGTTTCAGGAAATTTCTCCACTCCTTTTGATTTAACTTAATGTGTATTATTTTTAAAAGCATAACCTGATAACTTGGGATGCCACAAAATAGACTTATCCTATAGAGGCTTATATGCAACTTTGACTTAACAAAGTCAAAAACTATCTTCTTCCCCAAACCTATTCCTCATCCTGCATTCTCTGTCTCCACTATCGAGTCCCCCCACAAAAGAGGGACCACTATCTACTGGGTCCCCCAAATCAGAACCTTAGGAGTATTTTTTTTTTGCCTTCTATTTCTCTCTTCCTCCACTCCCTCACAAATTACCACAAATTCTTTCTCTCCACTCAGCCACTATCACTGCTTTTAGTTTAAAAGAGTATAGTATCTTAATCAGTCCTGTTGCTTCTTCCTTCAATCTCCTTGTTATCCGGAGTGATTTTGCCAAAAATATACCTGATAGTAACTTCTGAAGTTCACATCATTCAATGATTCTCACGTTTTCATGACAAGATACAAATCCTTTACCCCAATGTCTACTTTGGGGTCAGATAGATGGGAGCTTGTATCCCAGATTCCAGGATGGTCCATCAGTGTGACCTCCGACCATTAGACTCTCTAAGCCTTTCTTTTCCTATCTGCCTGACCTCATGGAGGGTTGGGACTGTTTCACACATACAGTGGCTGACACAGAGAAGGTACTTAATGATGATTGAAGGGAAGGCATTTTAAAAACCATATAGTAAAACCGTTCTTTTTTTAAAAAAGTTACTTTCCCCAAATTCGACTTCTATTTTTATTTTCAGATGACTATAATGACTTGTGGGGATCCAGACTATTCTGACCCCACTCTGAGTGCTCCTCTGTTCTTGGGAAAATTACTTCTGTATCTCACTTTCTTCTGTATAATCTGTGAGATTTAAGATAGGAATGCTTTTGAGGATTAAATGAGTGCTTCAGATGGAACAGTACTGGACACATAGTGCTTGCTAAATGTTAACTGTTCCCTATCACTTTGGAAGCGGGATCATGGCACCCTACTTTTTGGTTCTCAATTTTGTTGAAAAAATTAAGCTTTATGTGTTGTTAGTAAAAGAAGCAAAATCTCCTGCCGTGGAAGGGAGAGACAGAGGCGAAAAAAGGGGTTGGTGAGTCGCAGCGATTTAGAACTGGGAGGGACCAGTTTGGTCTGTGCTTTTACGAACGAGGAAGTGGGGGTTGACATGTCCTCGTGTTTCATTTAAGACACACAGCCACAACTGTTTATTGAAAGTAGGGCCAGGCCTCCTGGGGTTGCTACAGTCAAATTTAATGTAAAAAGCAACACTCCTTCGAAGACGAGAGAGGAGCATTTAGTTACAAAAATGATCAACAATTCTGGTGTAACTAAGTTCCTTGAGCGAATGAAAGCTGTCAGACTCCGAAAAATCCAGTTGCTAACGGAACCAGCTCTTTACTAACCGGGGCTTTCTGCAGAGTCTGTTAACCGAGACGGTCTCGAGTAACAACGCCCGCTGTTTCCCCCAAGACCGGAAAGCTCCGGGAAGCCTACGATGAATGGAAACCCGAGTGCCGGACGCCGCTCGCGAGGGGCGGGGCACTCGTGGACGGGGCGGGGCATCGTGAGTCACGTGCCTGGGTTCCAGGCGGGCGCGTGGAGAGAACTCTGGGTCTGATTGGTTGCTCGTAACCAGGTGACCGCAGAACGCGTTCCGGTTGGCAGGTGCAGGCCAGGCTAGCGGCCCTCAGTCGGGAGGCGGCGGCGGAAGGAGGAGGAGCTCTGACCCCGCTCTCAGCCGGCAGTGGCTGCGCCTCTCAGCGCTGGTCGGGTCCCCACCCCTTTTAAATAAGCCGGGTTGGTCGCCGCCCTCGCAGACTAGTCGGCTCTGAGAAAGCGGCCGNGGCCGTAGCGCCGGCGCCCGCTGCCGTGGAGCCCGCCGAGTTAGATTTTGGAGCCGGCGAGGGCCACCACCTGCAGCACATCAGTGACCGCGAGATGCCGGAAGGTAAGGAGGCGGTGGACCCCGTCCGCTCTAGGAAGCACCTCTGGCCTCCGCCGCCCTCAGGGTCCTCGGGAGGCAGCCGCCGCCTCGAGCTCCTTCCTGCCCAGAGCCGGCTTTTCCAAGGCTGGGCACCGGGATGCTAGCTGGCTCTGCTTGGCGTCCCCACCCCTTATTCTTTCCCCTCCCCGTCTGGCCAGCTTGTTTCCCTCCCTATTTTGCCGCCCAGTTCTTGCCCCCTTTCACATTCCCCAAGCTGTCCTGGGACCCTCCAGTTTTCGGCCCTTTCTGGTTTTCTTTCTATTCAGTGTCTCGTGGGACTCTGGACGACTGTTTTGGTATATTTGCTTCCTTTGCTTAGTGAAAATTCAGTTGCCCCAACTTCGGAGTATCCATCCCATCCTCCCTATCCTTATCTATCCAGATGGTACCTAAGTGAAGAAGCCAGGTGAGAACCTGATTGTTTATTCCAAACACCGGTTAAGGTAGCTGATATTCGAGCAATTCAGACCCAAACGTTTGAGGATTACTTTAGATTCAAATAGAGGTTGCCATAGGAGTTTATTTGATATTAAGCAGACTGTTTTAAGTCTCCTGGATAGAACTGCTTTATTCTTTCCAACTGTAATTTGAACACAAAAGAAAAAAACCGGGAAAGGGGGCCTTAAAATAACTCTGAAAAGTGTCGAAGGTTACTGCTAGGGCTTCGGTTTTTGCTTTTGTTTTTCACCCAAAGAACATTACCCACGGAGTTCCGATTACTTTAATTCCCACTTTGACAAATGTGTCTGAAGCCCTACTCAGTCACTTAGCGGACTTCATTTATCTCTGGAGGGGAGGAGAGGTGAGGGTGGTCCATGAGATTGCTGGTCAAACGTTTCAAAATAGTCAAAACAAATTTAGGCTTTAATTAGTAATGTAATGGTTTTGGAAATTAAAATGCCAGACCCTGCCGGCTCTAGTTTGTTTCCATGGCTTCCCCTCCTTCCCTCCCCCCCTCCCATCACTAGAATCCTGTTCAGCACTTAGAATGTTTAAGTGAAAGGAAAGCTTTTCATGCTCTAAACCGTGAGGGATGGGAGGTGAGAGAAGAAAAGGGAACCTTTGATTTTTACCATAGAATTTTGAAAATGGACGCATCTAGGTAAATATAATTCTGAGTAACTGAGTGGTTCTTGAATGAAGACTTAAATCTTTTGAAATGGAAAACTTTGTATTCTACAGATGTTTGCCCTGCTGACCCATTTGTTTCATTTAAATGGCAGAGATTATTTCATTACTATGGAGCAGATGTCTTATAGTTCTATGTAAATTTTAGTTGGACTCTTGGTTTCTTTTGCTTGTTTGTGTCTCTTCTTCCCCTCTCTGTTTTCACAGTGCTGGGAATTGAACTAAGGGTTTCAGGCATGTTAGGCAAAGACCATCACTGAGCTTACCTCCCCAGCCTGGCACTTACTTTCTTTATGTTAGAATAATTAAGGCTCATGATGGACATGCCTTTGTAACTTTTCAGAATATTTAAAAATTGTGAAAGAATGAACAAATATATGCATTAATTGTACCTTTAAAAATAAAGCATGTAAGTACATGTGAAAGCTGTTCTGCTTGGGTGGTGAAAGGTAAGTTTGATTTTCAAACCAATTAGTAGATGGGGTAGTTTGGATAGATTTCAAGTAAAACCTTTATTTAAATCTTTAGTATTCACAACATTTTCATGTGTGATCTCATTTGACCCTTCCAAATACAAAGGAAGCATATGTGTATTATTCCTGCATTTATGATGAAGAAAGGAAGATAGGAACTGGCTATGTCTGATTAGAGTTGCAGATATGCCAAATTCAGATCCTAAGAAAAAACTTTTCAAAAATGCATTTATAAAGTAGACCCATCTCTTACAATTTACTCCCATCTTTTAAAAATATTTTTAGTTGTATAAACAATACATTTATGTATGTATGTATGTATTCAATGTGGTGTTAAGGATTGAACCCAGTTTCAACATTTGGCTATTATTCTTAAGTTTCCTTAGAAACAAGTTAGAGCACCAAATATAAAGTATAAGTACATTGAAAGTTTGCTTTTAATATCTTTATTTCAGACAATTTTACATTGGTTTCCCTGGAAACTAAGAAATACCTTAGATATAAAACATTTTACCTCTTCTACAATGAAGAATTGATTTTTTTTTAGATTAAACCGTACAGTATGATGATGTACTTTTTACTCTTTGAAACATTTCAGAACAGTATTTCTTAAGATTATTTCAGAGCTGTTCTTAAGAACCTAATATGGATTTCAAATAGACTCAAGTAGTTGGCCTTTATTTGAACAGTGTATCTAATATAACTGATGGTAATATCAGTATCACAAAATGAAGTAGTAAGATCTTATTATCCAATTTTATTACTCAACTTTTCATATAGCCTTTTATGCTCCAAACTTAGGAGCTTTGCTAATTTGCTGGCTAAGAGTGCTCTTTCAGGTGACCCCTTTGAAGGGGGTAGGATAGGGAATAAATTGGCAATATGATGTGAAAAAAGTCCTGGGCAGCCAGGTGTGGTGGCACGGACTATAATCCCAGTGAATAATTTAGCAAGGCTCTGAGCAACTCAGCAAGACCCTGTCTCTAAATAAAATACAAAAAGGGTTGGGGATGTGACTTAGTATCCCTGGGTTCAATCCCGAGTACCCAAAACAAATCAAAACAAACAACAACAACCCTGGGCAACAGATCTGTCCTCTTTCTAGTAGATGATTTACTACCCTTTCCCCACCACCATTCCTCTACCGCCCTCCTACCATATTTAAGAAATAAAAAAAAATTGTAGATGGACACAATACCTTTTTATTTTATTTATGTGGTGCTGAGGATCAAGCCCATTGCCCCATGCGTGTGAAGCAAACACTTTACCACTGAGCCACAACCCCAGTTCCCCATTTTAATTACATTATCAAGTGTATTTAATGTAAAAGATTAGTAAAAACAGAAAAGTCTTTCATTCACACCAAGGCTAACTTTGGTGTTGATTATTCTGACCCTTTTATATGCATATAATTATAACATTCTGTTTATTTTATAAAAATGAAATCACTCTATGTGCTGCTTTTTAACTTTTTTAAAACAATGAAATAAGACACAAAGTCCCTGGGACAGTGCTTGATATATGCAGAGTGCTCCAGGATGCCTTTCCATGCCAGTGCTTGCTTCTTTTTTTTTTTTTAATAACTGCTAGTGTATTGTTGAGTAGTTAGAGCATCATTTATTTCCCTAACCTTTATCATTGGGCATCTTTTATAGTAAAATCAAACGGGACCATTAAATGTTTGATTCTGGGGACACAGATAAAAACACATTTTGATGACCTTTCTACTATAGAATTCAGATGGCATATTTTCCTTTGTGACACAATTTAAGTCCTTAGGATGAGTCATTTTGCAGTTAAGGTATTTTTAGTATTAAATGTTCTTATGTGAAATTAGTTATAATTGACGTTTTGCTGGACATTAGAACTCTGTTTTTCGGTACTTGGTAGTTTATTTCATGTTTTTAATTCTGAATAGCTACCACTCTAAGAGATCTGCAAATAATGCTGATTTTAGGTGTCAAATAAGAAACAGCATTAAAAGAAATCTTAGATGATAATGGGCAAACAGGAGCAACTTAACTGGTTTTGAGTACACTAACATTTATTGAGTACCTTTGAATGATCAGGCAATTTTCCAGATCTAGGGCCAACAGTGGTATATAAGAGCGCTCTTCCTAACCCTGATCCTTACATGCTAGAATAGAGATGGTAGGAAGCACATAAAAAATCAAAAATATCAGGTAGTGAGTTGGTGAGAAGAAAGCAACCGGCTAATGATTGGGTAGGAGAGCAGTTTGAAATGTCTTTACGTGGGGTGGTGAAAGATGTCTGTTCTCCTTTAGTGATGTGTAAGCTGTCCTAAAAATGAGAGGGAACTGTGTATGGTGGGAGGAACCTTCCTTGCAGAGGGATAACTCCTTTTGGGTTTCTTCTGGTGGGAAAGGACAGTACACAAGGCTGACTGTAGCAGAGTGAAAGGGATGCCAGGAGGAACGTGATGTTCTAAGTAAGGCATTGTATGCCCAGCAGATCTTGACAAAGAACCTGGACTTCAGTAGTATTGGGAAACCATTGGAGGATTAGAGATAAGGGAATATTTTAAAAACAAAAACAAAAAAAAAAAAATAGCTGTTCTGTGAGACTGCATTGTGATGCAGCAAGGTTGGAAGCAGGGAGACCTACCTGCAGGTGCCAGTAGTTCAGGGGAGAGCCAATAGTGATCTGGACAAAAAAGCAATATTAATAAGGGCCTAAAATGGCTAATTTAAAGAAATTGAGGCCGGCATGGTGGCGCATGCCTGTAATCCCAGCATCTCTGGAGGTTAAGGCAGGAGGATTGTGAGTTCAGAGCCAGCCTTAGCAAAGGCAAGGTGCTAAGCAACTCAGTAAGACAGACCCTGTCTCTAAATAAAATGTAAAATGGGGCTGGGGATGTGGCTCAGTACCCCTGAATTGGTACCCCTGGTACAAAAAAAAAAAAGAAAGAAATTGAGTGAATCTAAATGTTAACAAAGATGAATAGACAAGTCACAGAAAAAGGAATTCAAGTGATCCTTAAACATACCTTCACACATAAGAAAAATGCACATGAAAACTGTGGCAATTTCTCTTTGGGGAGAAAAATCCTAAAACTTGACAGTACAATCTTGGGGGTGAGGCCATGAAGGTGGTTAAATTCATGTATTGCTTAAGGAAATACAAAATGTTTTGACCCCATCAATAAGCATTTGGCATAATCTCACAACACTGCAGATACATTTAATCCAGAAGTCCTGCTTAAAGGAATTTATTCTAAAGGTACATCACCACAAATATGGAACAACACATGTACAAAGTTTGTTGTATCATTTTCAATAGCAAAATGTTGACAATACAAATATCTTGTAAGGGACTGGTAAAAGAAACTGGGACATCCATATAGTGAATGTAAATACTATGTAAGTATCTTTGTATCTCTATAGAGCTGTAAAAAAGAATGCTTATGGAATGATCTCCAAAGTATACATTTTTTTAAAAAATACAGTAATCTACATTAAAGCAAGGAAAATAATATGCATTTGCATATTTAAAACTCCAACACTGGGAGGAATTCTTGATGATCTTGTATGTACCTTTTCCTTTAGTGGGTAGCAAAAGTGTGTTTGCTCAATGTATTATTTTGGGATGTTATTTTTGGTATGAGTTTTCCAGTGAAATTCTAAATGTTTATTTGTTTATTTTTGAGTTTGTGAAAGCTTTGTTTTGTGATTGTAATATACACTGTAAAGACTCATCTTGCATTTCATTTGATTCTCAGTGTTTTAGGTTAGCCAGTATAGCAATTAAAACTGTTTTACATATGAGAAGATAGCCTCTGAAAAGTATAAATTAAATTTTCCAAGGTTTTGAAAAATAAAACTTGGTAGTTCAAGAATGTAAATTCCAGATATGTGGCATATAGCAAAATAATTTATAGACTGACTCAGGCTTCTTTGGATGCTACCTTCCCTGCCCCCCAGAATATTAAAATAATTAAGTCTTACTGTTTAAACAGTAGCATTGGATATTATACAATGAAATGGAAGGTAGTATCTTGTAACCTAGGAATGTTCTTAGAAGTCTAAGAAATTGAGTAAAGTGCTCTTAAGAAAAATATAATGGAGGAAAGGTATATTACTGTGTCTGAAATGTCACATTTCAGTCATTTTCACTAAAACATAGATGGAAAATTAAAACAGGGCAAGACTGAGAACTGATGGATATGCAGGTCCAGAAATGAATTGGAAGCCAGAATTAGTACCACCAGAGGCTAGAAAAGAGAAACCAGATAGGAGCCAGCACTATCAGGATGTAGGAGCTCTGCTGTTGCCATCTGCTGAGGCTGGCCAGCTCAAGGCTGCCAGGTGGAGAATTACCTGATGGTAGAAAATGTGGACTCAGAGATAAAATCATTAAGTTTGCATGGTGATTGTGGCACTTGAAACATTTGTGTATTCTTATAATGTACAGTAAGGGAAAATCGAACAGGTCAGTAAATGTATTGAGCCTTTCAATAAATAGATGACCAGAAGTTGGCCCCGAAACTGCTGACATCTATTTAATTAGGATATATTGAAATCAATGTTAAAATCA
Source organism: Marmota marmota marmota (assembly GCF_001458135.2). Taxonomy (NCBI): domain Eukaryota; kingdom Metazoa; phylum Chordata; class Mammalia; order Rodentia; family Sciuridae; genus Marmota; species Marmota marmota. The sequence continues at coordinate 26,573,170 of NW_026000005.1, forward strand.
GTATATTTCTGAAGTATACTGTGATGCAGCAAGTTCCAATAATTTCTTGGTCATTACCCTCTCCCTTGAATATTTTGACAAGGAAATAAAAAGAATAATTTAAAAACTATGCACTTGGAGATTTTCTTCATAATATTAGAATAGAATGTTATAAGTGCCTAAATTCCCCCGGAATAGATTAAGTATAGGAATGACACTTGGCTGCATCATTATGTATGTATGCATTAAATAGTAAATATACTGTAAGAGGGGGGTAGAAATCATTTTCATGTAATAAGACATAAATGGTATACTGATAAGAGGATTTTCTGTCTTTTTGTTGTTCATTTGTTTGTAGTGCCCAGGGCCTCAGACATGCTAGACAAATACTTTACCACTGAGCTATATCCCAGCCCGGGAGCTGTCCCTACCATACTGGGGATTGAACCCCAAGGTCCTCTATCACTGAGCCACAACCTCAAGAGCAGTTTTTTAAACATAATAAGAAAATAATAATTATTATTTTTTAAAAAAANTTTTTTTTTTTTTTTTTTTTTTTTTGATACTGGGGATTGAACTCAGGGGCACTTGACCACTAAGCCACATCCCAAGCCCTATTTTTGTGGTTTATTTAGAGACAGGATCTCAGTTGCTTAGTGCCTCACAGTTAACTGAGGCTAGCTTTGAACCTCGATATTCTCCTGTTTCAGCCTCCCAAGCCGCTGGGATTACAGGCATGTGCCCCCACACCTGGCTAGGAAATAATTTCATGACAGTTTATGGTTACTTCAATACTTTTCAGCCTTTAGTAATGTATTTCAGTTAGTCGCATATGCTTTTCACATTTTTTAATATCTATGCAGTCAGAGTGGGTCATAACAACTGATAGACTAGAGAAAAGCAGGTTTTTTAATATTTATTTTTTAGTTTTCGGTGGACACAACATCTTTATTTTTATGTGGTGCTGAGGATCGAACCCAGCGCCCCGTGCATGCCAGGCGAGCGTGCCACCGCTTGAGCCATATCCCCAGCCCGAAAAAGCAGTTTTTGATATCAAAGATGTTTACATTAAGACTGGAGTTTAATTTTTTTTAAGTTGTGCTTTTTCAATGTCAGCCTGTCATACTGCCAATTAAATTACAATTTAAATTGATAATACAAAGTCTGTCTTACAATTTTAATCACAACACCCCTAATCATTGAGATAAAAGAATATTTTTCTTAATTTAAAACATTTTTACTGGTTTCTTAAATGATTTTAAAGGGATCCACATCATAAGATGCATGGCAATTCATGTATTTTTATTTCCTGACATCTCTAAATTTATGTATGCTGTGTGCATGTTTGTGGGACCTGATGCCTTGCTTCATAGTGGGCAGTTTTACCTTTGTGATAGTGGAAATAGTGTAGTGTGATTTATCAGAGTCTCCTTAGGCTCTTGGCAGTAGATTTAATGGAGATTGCAGAAATAATAGTATGTATATGAGTTTACTATCTAATGGCTTAAATGTCCATTCTATACATGTAATACCAACATCTGGTACTTAGCATTATCAGAAATGCAAGTTATATAGAAAACTATGGTGGGCTAAAGACAAAAATCAGTATTTTCTGAAGATCTTGCGTAAATTGACAACCCTAAGGCCCTAGTGGATACAGTGCCTACAGTATATATAAATATATGAAACTCACCAAAATGGAAATACCACTGTTAACCACTAGAGAATAGTCAATTAGAGTCACGGTAATGTGCCTCATTCACATAACAGGACTTTTTTCTTTTTTAGGTATCCAAAACTGGGGTAGGAATTAAAACTGTTTATTGTTATAATTGTTAGCTTGTGCTCTTCTTTTAGAAAGCAGTTTTAGCACTGTACATATTGAACCATGAAAATGATCCAAGCTTTTCTAGTCATCCCACTTTTATAAGTCTTTCCAAGGAAATAAAAAGAATAATTTAAAAACTATGCACTTGGAGATTTTCTTCATAATATTAGAATAGAATGTTATAAGTGCCTAAATTCCCCCGGAATAGATTAAGTATAGGAATGACACTTGGCTGCATCATTATGTATGTATGCATTAAATAGTAAATATACTGTAAGAGGGGGGTAGAAATCATTTTCATGTAATAAGACATAAATGGTATACTGATAAGAGGATTTTCTGTCTTTTTGTTGTTCATTTGTTTGTAGTGCCCAGGGCCTCAGACATGCTAGACAAATACTTTACCACTGAGCTATATCCCAGCCCGGGAGCTGTCCCTACCATACTGGGGATTGAACCCCAAGGTCCTCTATCACTGAGCCACAACCTCAAGAGCAGTTTTTTAAACATAATAAGAAAATAATAATTATTATTTTTTAAAAAAATAATAAGAAAATAATAATAATAAAATAATAAGAAAAGCAACTAAAAGTAATGGTTATAAGAGTATTGATAATTTTTAAATTTGGCTTTTGCAAATTTCTGTTTAATAAGATTCATTAAATGAGCAAGTGATAATTTAATCCATCGCCACCTTTGGTATGTTCATTAATACTGATGATTAAGCAGGTCTTTTACATTTGCAAGTTAAAATCTATATCTAAATAGACTTGTATAACAAGAATTTCAGAGATTAGGTACAACCTGTCTCGGGAATTACATGATCTCAGAACCTATCTCAGTTCTTCCCCCGCTGTTCATCTCACCTGAAAAGGCTTTATTTCTCAGGATTGCAAAGTTAGCCAGCAACAGCTGCTGACTAGGCTAGTTAATGGTTCTAGAGAATAGCTTTGCCGTTTTCCTCTAGAACTTGGTAAGTCTCAAGTGAGCTCTAATTAATTGTCTAGCCCAGGGTCTTGCGCCCACCTTAAAACCTAGGATGGGAGGTAGAGAGTTGTCAGCTTGTCACTTGGGCTAATTTTGCTTTTTGTCTGCGGGTTGTAATTTCTTTTATACCTCTCCCTAAATGTTGTTTAATATTCGTAGTAGCATATTTTGATTTTAGGATTTTTATGTGTGTGTGTGTGTGTGTTTTAAGCCTGCTCCTCTGTAATTGTGATACTTAATTTCCCTAGACTTCCATTGAACATTTTGAATTAAGTTTTATCCTTACATTGTTGTTAATATATAATATGGCTATTTCTGCAAACTTTTAAGATACTTTAATAATTCTGCAAATTATGTTTTAAATTCAAATTGTAATATATTTGCTTTATTTGGGGGAGGAAGTAGTCCCAAATCCCTTCAGAAGCTTTAGGGAGATAGCTATGAAAATCTTTTTGTCATTCTGTGCTCACATGATTTTATTTTTCCACATAGCTAACATTGTCTCATCATCCTTTCATCATGTGAAACTGTTTTGTGGGTCTTTTACATAAGAATAGTTTTCTTCAAAAGCAGTTTAATAAACTTATGTGAATAAATTTCCATGAAGGACAGAGTGATTGGCTTAAATATCTAAGTTTCTGATGATCTTGACAGTACCATTAAAATGGATGAATTGGATTTCTATTAAATCAGGAAGTCCCAAATTATGTTCATGCAAGATTCTAACAATATTACTTGGAGGGGGAGAAAGTATTTTAAGTAGACAAATTTGTGAAATATACTGAGTAATATATCAGTATACATGTTGATTTTGTAAGAGCCTTGGATGGTAGTGTTTTGAGATTTGGACTTTGAATCCTTCTCTTTTTTTTCTTTTAAAGTAGGACAATTACTAAAATATGGTTTGGGAAATAATTGCCTTACTGTTACTCTGTTTAGATCTTGGTCCATCTTCTTAAATGGGTTGAGAATGGACATTGCTGAGGAGTGTTGTAGGTTCCCACATTCTGACAACTTTTGTTGTCCCATGATGGCAAAGTTATAAACAAAATTTATGAATCTGTCTATAGTTTTGACTAAATAGATTATCACATCTTGATCCCAATGTGGACTGTAGGGATTAAGAATGAAGAGAGAAGAGTGTTGTCTTGGAAATTAAGGACAGAAGTTTCTGTTTTTGTTTTTTAATCAGTTTTTTTCATGGAAGTGTTTTTGTAGGTTAGGACATTGAATTTTTATGCAGTCCTCTTATATCTGCCATGAGGAATAGCCCACAAATAAGCCAAAGCTAACTAGATTAATTTACTTGTTGAAAGAAGTTAGAATTAGCCTTGTGATTGTCTGAAAAACATTTGTCAAAACAATCTTGTTTTGGCATATTTGATATGTTGAGCCAGTGTTTGACAGTAATTGGCCAGGGCATCACTAGTTGAGACTGTTCCTGAAATGTGCTGGTAATATCAGCACAGAGAAGAGTGCTTGCATTTCTGGAGGACAAGAAGAGGTGGTCTTGTAAACGGTTTATCTAAGAGTTGCATTCAATTATTTTTTTTTAAAAAAGGTCTAAGACCCAGCCTAACCTGGTTTTGCTCCACATGTGCGGAGAGAATCAAGGATTTTACAGTTACCCTGTAGCGTTTTTATATTGTTGCTTGTTTCCTACATGTTCATAACTAAAATTTTTTCTAAGACTATTGAAAGTGGTTAAATCTGATATGTATCTATTTTAAAAACCATCTACTCTTTTATTGAACTAAATTATCACATCTTTTCTCTTTCTCTATAGATTTAGCTTTGGAATCAAACCCTTCTGACCATCCAAGGGCAAGCACAATTTTCCTGAGCAAATCTCAGACAGATGGTAAGACAATATTTTTCCCTATGGTAAGACAATATTTTTCCCTACCAAAGAAAGGACTATTTTATATGGTATATCATAGAAAATATTTAGAAGAACTCTTACATTGCTTTAAAATTTTAAATGTTACATATATTCTACATGACTTTTTAATATGTGATGATATATACTCTCCTTTAATTAATACAGGTAGACTTTGTGTTTATACACTTTGTTACCTCTTAATAAAGACAGTTGCCACACAATTTAGAAGTGGTCATTGATTTATAAGTAGTATTCCATATTATTTTTTACCCTTCCCCCTTGATCCTCAGAGCATGTTTTAAAGATAAATAATGATTTAGGTTTTAATTAGGTTTTCATATGAACAAATTTTAAAAAATCAGTTTTTTACATATCGGGATTGAATCTGATTTTGAGCTCATTTTACAATCCTCTAAATAAATGAGCCTGTCTCACATCTTGATTTATCCTACTCAGAACTTTTAAGCCATTCAAAGCTTTTTCATCCTAATGTATTAAAAACTGGAACAAACATGAATTATGGTGTTTCCCAAGAGGTTAGCCAGTGTCTGAAACTAGTGTAAATTTCATGTGCCCTGCTTGTTTTAGGATGAACCATTAAAACTGTAGGATTTTTCTTCATCTGTGCTGTTTTTCTTAATGTTTGGTCAGATCCTTTTTTTGCTAAAAAGCAAAAATGAGGGGCTGGAGTTGTGGCTCAGTGGTAGAGCACTTGCCTAGCACGTGTAAGGCAATGGGTTTTATCATAGCATCACATAAAAAAAAGGCATTGTGTCCATGTACAACTAAAAAAAACCAAAAAATTTAAAGGCAAAACTGATTTAGTTTATTACAACAAGAAGAATATAAAAAGTGGAGGGTTCTGTATTATATTTGGGGTAATGTAGCACAGTAAAAATTGGTGGTTGCTATGTGTGTACTTTTCCTATCTTCAGCTGGCCATTTCTGATTAGCATTGCTATGTCTCAGTTTCTTTAAGAACTGTATTCTAGAGTGTGAGGAAGTAAAAAACTATCCCTGCTGCTCTTTTTAGTTGGAAGGAATGTGTGACTATAGTGCCGTCTAGCGTTAAAGGAGGAGGCAGTGTGGGAAACAAAGTGTGGCCCAAGTCCCTCTTAGGAGCATATACTTTTCTGGCCTTAATTAGAGCATATGAAATCAGTGTGCTATAGATAATCATGTTCAATTAGGTTAGCACACTCATTTAAAAATTTAAATTTAAGATAAGCTACTTTCCAATTGTATAAAGGCCCACTAATTTTTTTATTTTGGTAGATTATCAATAGGTGGTTCAGGATATTTCTAGGATTCAGATGCATCTAGAAATGGCTGCCTAGCCAAAAACAGTTTCCTAGAGCTATCACCTCTTAGATCCTTGTAATTAAAGTAATCGGTAAGGAAATGTAGAACTAGAAAATACTACTATTTAATGATTCAGGTATGCAGTATGTGTACTATCTTATTAGCTATATTTCCTACCTAGCTCAATTTGTTTTGCCCCTTTTGTATATGGAGAGTCTCTCATTTATGTATAATAGATTATCTGCTAGTAAAAAAGTAGAACTAAGTTTTTGATTTTATTATGAAATTTATCTTGCCAGAAAATTCAGATAATTAATTTTGTTGGAAATTATTTTTAAAAAGAATTGAACTTTGTCATTTTGTATATTGGTAATTCATCAGATAATTAGCTACTTTTTATTTTTCTATGACATTTGTACCAGAATTGATCAGTTAATTTTTTTTTATTCTTAGTGCGTGAAAAGAGGAAGAGCAACCATTTAAACCATGTAAGTAAACAGTTAAACTTATAGTGAATTAAAAGTATGTCTACTGTGATTTTTAAAAAAATATATATAATGGTGATTCATTAATGTTAGCAGGGTCCACTTTTTGTGGATTTTCTAAATCTCTCCAATTTCTTAAGTATTAAATTTACTCAGGGAAATCTTTGACTTAGTAATGTCCAGTTTTTAAAGGTTTCTGACAGTTAAATTTCAGTAACATGGTTGTGATATAAAGATATGCCTGAAATATTTTGCCTTAATTTTTTGGTCTTTTTTTTTTTTTTTTTTTAATTAAAGTAACAAACTATTAGTCAGTTTTTAGCATTAGCTGTTGATTTCCTATAATTTGGAGCAGGTGAAAGCTTAGCTTCCTCATTCCACTGTGACCTTATTCCCCTGCTGTATTTCCTTGACATGTATCACATTTTATTATTAAATCACTGATGGATATTTACATTGACTTGCAAGTATTTTTCACTGCTGTCATATTGTACTTTGTGCCACCTCCTGTTCACCCTTAATTTTCCTCTTAAAAAGATATTTCTGAAGTCTGAGCACTTCTGTATTCCTCCTGTGATAATCCGCCATTTCCTAATGAACATTAACTCACACAGCCACATGTAGTAAGTGGCCCCCTCACTGGCCTCTTTGCTTTCATATTCTTCAATTTTTTTGTGGAATTTCCTATTTTCACTTGTCTGCTCCCCCCAAATGTTTTAACATTTGTCACATGCCTATAAAAAAAACATTTTCCTTTACTAAACCACATCTGTTTAGTCTTTTTTTCCTGGAGGCAACCCTTCTCAGTCTTCCATCATTCTACTCTAAAACAGACTGGTTTTTTGTTAAGCAGTCTCTGCCTATTTTTCCTGGGGTATCTTTCTGAAGTCATCTGGGATCTCGAATAACTGCTCTCTTGTATTGGATCCTGTAATTTTTGTGTTTCCCTCTGTCGTCTTATACCTCTTGTACATTTTCCTGGGAAAGGGCACATAAATATGCTCCTCCTATTTGGTAAAAGTATGAGTAGGATTCTAGGTTGAAACGAATTATTCCAGTGGTGAAGATACTTCTTTTTTTTTTTTTTTTTAATTTTTTTTTTTTTAGCTGCACATGGACACAATATCTTTTATTTATTCATTTATTTTTTTACATGATGCTGAGGAGGATTGCACCTTGTGCCTCACATGTATGAGGCAAGTGCTCTACCACTGAGCCACGGCCCCAGTCCCGATATTTCTTTATTGTCTCCTCATTTATAAATTTTTGCCATTGTATTCTACATTATATATAACCAGCTAAAATTACTAAATTTCCCCCCATACCTTCTCTGAAAGCTTTAGTATCTTCTCTCTCTGGGGGATTCTGAAGTTGCATGATATGGCTTGTTAATGAACCTTTTTAATTTTTGATACCAGGGATTGAACTCAGGGGCACTCAACCACTGAGCCACATCCCCAGCCCTATTTTGCATTTATTTAGAGACAGGATTTCACTAAGTTGCTTAATGAGTCACTTTTGCTGAGGCTGGCTTTGAACTCAAAATCCTCTTGCCTCACCCTCCTGGGCCACTGGGATTACAGGCTTGTGCCACCACGCCTGGCTGTTAGGAACCTTTTTATTTTATTGGGGCCATTAGTTTGCAGATTAGCTCTTTGTAGAAAATTTTCTTGTATTTCATTGATATTTTCTTTTTTTTTTTTCCCTTGTATTCTTGTCATTCAGATGTTGGGCCTTTTTGACAGTATTTCTACACCAGTGTCCAATTTCTATTCCCTCCCCATTTTCTGGTTTGTCTTTTTGTCCTAGTTAGAGATTCTTCAGCCCTTCTCTTGAATTTTTTGTCTTGAGTTTTCACTTACTCTTAAATTTTAAGCACTCCCATGAATTCCTTTTTTTAATCCTTCGTTCGAGGCTTGCCTCAAATGTGTGGTAGACCCTGACTTTGTTTGGTTTGAAGCACCATGTATGAGAAGGACTTGTTAACTGATGGATTTCACTCCAAGGATTTGGAGGCCACGCCCAGCTTTTCATTTGTTGGGACCTCAGTATTTTTATTATCTGGGGGGCCCTGACTCTGGATAGTTCAGTTTCTTCAGAGGAGGATCTTCCACTTCTCTGCCTAGGGAGTACAAGCATGGCTGCTTATTTTTCAGAAGTTGGGAAAGGGAGGTGTGGAGTATGTATTTTTTTCCTCTTATTTTCCAGGTTTTACCCACAGTATCTCTGAGAATGGTAACTCTAAGCCCAGAAACTGTCAGGTTTAATATATCTGGAGAATTAATATCTAGATCCCTATAAAATGGAGGACAGATGGACTTTGGGTTCTAACTACAAATTTCCAATTGACCCTCCTTTATCTTTGTTTTATGTTTCATCCAAGGTGCTTTGTGCCTCTGAAATCTGAGTCTCTATGGGTTCTGCGAGATAAACTGGCTTGCTTATTCCTGCCATTGATTCTTCATGGCCACCAGAGTTGTGTTTCTACTCTTCTGTCATGTTACTATTCTTTTATCTACTTTAATATTTCAAACATTAAAAAATCATCTCTCTGTCCTGTCTCCTAGTCTTAGCTATAAACCTGTATTTTATACCTTTAATGAGATTTCAGGAGGAAAGGGGTATATATGTGTGGTCAATCTTCAATGTTTAATAAATGAATTTAGAACTTGTATTTAAAGTATATATCTAAGCTCAAAATCAATATGCTTAATGATATTGGTCCAAACTTTTAAAAGTTTTACCTGTAATTAGCATATATAAGGCCATGTTTTAGAATTCTTTCAAATACACATCCTGCTGTATTGTCTTGTTACTGTGCAACAAAAGTTGGAATAGTTTTCATGAATGCATAAAGTGTTAGAAAATTTGAGGTTGATTAAATGTTATTGATTCTTAAAAACACATCCCAGGGGCTGGGAATGTGGCTCAAGTGGTAGTGCGCTCCGCCTAGCATGCATGAGGCACTGGGTTCGATTCTCAGCACCACATAGAAACGAAATAAAGATATTGTGTTCACCTAAAACTAAAAAATAAATATTAAAAAAAGGAACATATCCCAAGTATGTATTATATGGGGGGGGGGATTTCAGGCTTTTGTTTTTGTTTTTTAATAGGTAAGCGGCTATAGGCACAATGGGAAAAGTCAATGGGTGGGGACAGGATTTCAACAAATTCTTGACCTTTGATGGTAAGGTTCTGGTTATGATTTACCAGATTAGTAGATATTATTTTCTAGTCTTTGCCATTTGACCTTAAGTCTACTTAAGTACTCCCTTTCCTGTAAGAATTACAAAATTCTGTACCTTATCATTTGTGCTGATTGGAAGAAGAAAGATGCTATTGTTTGTGTCTCTTTTAGTAACCATCTGTCAGAAATGTTTTCTTTTTTTTTTTTTAGTATTTGTATTTTATATCCTTATGTTTGTCAGTGTAGTTTTTTGTGGTTGTGAGCCAGCAGTGGTAACGTTTTAGCAATAAAGGGCAAGTTGTCCTAATTTTTCATGCAAGCTGAGGGGAAAGTTACTTGTTGGCAGCTATATTCTAGGCTTTGCTTAGAGGCTTCGTTCTGCCACCCTCTTGTCTCAAGATTGAAATGTTTGAATAGCTGGAAGTGATGGTATGTCCTTTGCTATATATTGGCAACAGAGAGTTTTTGCATTCAGCTTTTCTAGTCACCTTGAAATTTGGGAATGGCCTGATTACAGTGGGAGAGAAGGTAACAGAAATGACTCTTCCTATAAAATGAATGATTCCTCTGTCTTTATCAGTTTAGAGTAAGCCTGGACTAAAGGGAAGTGATGAATGTTTTTTGGTTGGATCTAGCCAGTAAGTTGCTGATTCATTAATGGAGCTTTCATAGTTTGTAAGACCACGTCTAATTAAAAATTTTTGAATGACTTGGCATTAATGTTTTCAAAGACAAGCCAATATACATTCATGATACAAAAAAAAAAAATTGTAAATAGAGAAAATGGAAGAAAATATCACCTAAAGTTCTACCAAGTAGTCTACATTTTGATTCATTTTCGTCCCTCTTTTTTATTCCAGTGTAGTGATTTTTTTCAACAGTATACATATTAACTGAATAGCTTAAGAAACATATCCAAACTTAGATATAGTTAAAACATTTTTAGTTAAAAGGAGAATTTATTCCTCCAAAGTAGTTATACACTTTTGGTTAATAAGGAAAAAAAGTGACTTTGCCATAAAAACATCTAAAACAAGCAAAATGCAGTTTTATGTACCTTATGGATATTTCTGACTGTGGACTACTGGTGACTTTTAAGTGCTCTGTACTTTCAGCTAGGTCTTCTCCCTGTCCCATCTTTCATTTATTTGTAGGGGTTGCTGATGGGAGAAAGTAAAATCATGATGAAAACCATTATATTGATAGGAGGAAGGAAGGCTTATCTGAATTAGCTTTTTTAAAAAAAAAAAAAACATTAAAATTATTGATAATCTGTGGTTTTAAAGAATGCTGCTGTTAATCTTCAACTACTCAGTGATGAGATTCGGTATTGGCTTTTTAAGGATGAGAATTGTTTTAACGTAGTTTAGGCTGTTTCAGTATTTGACTATTGCTCTATATCCTTGCACCCTTTGCAATTAAATGGATACTTCTAAAGTGTTTTAATGATAGTTTATTTAGAGGCCTCAAAAAGTTCATTGTCACCTCTTTAGTATCATTTCAGGTAAATTTTCACTAATTTGTATCTGTACCAAGATTTGTCTTCCAAATTGTAATTGATTATTAATTAATAATTTGTCAGACAGTTGTTGAACTCCCTAACTTGTCCCCAATTTTATGCTCAGCAGCTGGAGATAGGAGCAGTAAGAGTCCTCCTTTCTTTGGAGCAGCTTAGTTTCTTATATGGGAGATAACCTCCCTGCAAGTATTGAATTGGAGGATGAATTTTGTGATGTGGCTGTTGGCAAAGGTATCCCAGAAGGTAGGAGTCAAGCTTCTGGGGCAAGGAAGAAAAAGACTTTGGGCTGAGAGTAACACTAATGAGGCAGGTGTTGTGATGTGGATCAAATAAGAGAATAAACTAAATAAAATCTTGAATGAATGGCTGAGGTTTTCATATGTAATGTAATGGCAATCTACTTAAAAGTGAAGTGAAAGCTAAATTCCCAAAGTTGTTTTTTATCATCTGATTTTGGATGTGAAAGAATCTTAAGGCAATAATTTTACCCTCTACATATGAGAATAGACTCAGACCTATGGTCCCAAGCCTTGTTAGTGATTAAATAGCCCTGGCACATAGCCTCTGATTCCAAAACATTTGTGTAATTACACTTAGACACTTAGTACTAGCAAAATCAGTAAATTTGGTATTAGGCTTTCATTTAGTGCAGCACAATGCTTTTGTGCTGGTATTATTTAAGGCATTACATTTTATTGTAGTTACTGAATAGTAGAAACAGAACCTTCTCAACTGCTTTTTATTGCTTAAGAGGAAAACACTGAAATCTTATTTTAAACTTTTTCCAGTATTTATTAAGGGGATTAATTCATAATATATGCTTGCCAGGTTTGATTATAGGTACCATACCAAGGGCAGCATTTTATAATCCATTCCTCAAACATCATCTGTGAAGTTAAGAGCCTCCAATGGGTTTCCTGTAGAGCCACACATGATATCACACTCAGGCAATTCACAGAGTATAAGAAATATCTTAATGCTTTATCGTTTGACATTTTAACCAAGGAAAATAAACACATTTTATAGATTTAACTTACTGTGACATTTTCTTCTATTTCCCTCCCCTTCAGGTATCTCCAGGGCAGCTTACTAAAAAGTATAGCTCATGCTCAACAATATTTCTAGATGACAGCACAGTCAGCCAGCCTAATCTTAGAACCACAATAAAATGGTGAGTACAACTAGGTTGCCAAGGGCTGAGTGACAGACCCCTTTCTGCTAAAAGCATCCCAGCCATACTTGGTAATTTCAGCTATTGACTGTCCTTTTTAGTGCTCAGTTTACAAAATTGGGGTCAAGTATACATTGATTTTTAAGGACCTAAATGTGAGTTTTCAATTTCCATTTTGGTGAAAGGGAAAGCCAGTTAGCAAATAGGAATCTCAGGAAAAGTGTACCTCTTTATTTGATGCATTTATGTTGTTAAGACACTATTGAACATAAGAAGAGGTGCTTTTTATCAGATGTTTCTGGAAAAAAACAGTTATGAGTTTCATATCTAAAATACTTGTTAACTACTTTGGAAACTACTGTAGGAGGAAGGACTATCTAGTCTACTCCTGGCACCAAAGCATATTGGCATTTGAAATAAAAGATGCACTTTCAAAACACTCCAAGATGAACCTTTTAAACTTATTAAAATGACATCAACAAAAACCGGGTAGAGAGCTTCCCCCACGATGTTGGGGTTGTCCAGGGAACATTATTAATGACTTCTTGGGATGTGAGTATTGATTTTTTTTGAACATAGTTTGGAAAGTGCTTTTTTAGAATGTTAATATTCTTATCCCTAATTTTACTTTATAGTTTAAAAAGCCTAATTAGCCTTATTTTATTTCTAATATACCAGCTTTTTAATTTCTTAGCTAATTAAATTATCAGTAACTTCTACTTCAGTTGAAAACTGCAAGTTCACACAGTAATGTAACTTTCCTCTCACACATATAACAGTAGTTGAGATTGAATTGTGTTTCAGCAAAAACTAAGCCCTTTCTGAGATTTGGCATCTTTTGAGTAATCACTGAATGTTTGTTTTCAGCCCTAAATAGCCATGATTAAAAAACCACTCTACTTTGGCTAGAACCCTCGGCTTCTTTTGAATTCAAAAGATTCTGATGTTTCAGTGTATAATTCAGAATATAATTTTAAAGAGTAACCTTGCTAACACATGTAGGTTTCATGCTTTTTGATCTCTTAACTGAGTTTGTTGTTTAGAAGTCTTGTGTTTGGAAGTACAGTAAGTTTTAGTTTCTTTCATTAAATTCTAAAAATAATCATTCAGTACATTCACTATTGGTGAAAGAAAGATTTATTGAGAGAATTAATAGGGCAAATTGACTTTTAGGAAAATTCTGTGCATTGTTCTTAAGGGAATGTTCTTAGGGGAATTCTAAGCCTTCTTAGAATCACCTATGCGACTTTTTTTCAGAATACATTTCTACAAACATGCATTTTCCCACCTTCCTTTTCCCCTTCATCCATAGACACTCACAAGCCTTTTAGGAAACTGGTGGTGGATATAAAGTGCACAAAACATTCAGGTGATTCTGATCTCAACCCTATGTCAATCTCAAATTTTGCTGCACATTGCACTTACCTAGGGAACTTTAAAATCATTCTTAATGCCCAGTTAATTGGAATGTCTCAAGAGGTCAGTTCTGTTTAAACCTCCTCAGGCAATTCCAATGTGCAGCGAAGTTTGGGAGCCACTGCTTATTAAAGAGTATAGAAAACTGTTTCTGATTGTTCGGTGGGACCTTGGGCAAATCATATTTAAGCCTTCATCCCCTTTATTTGTATAATGTGTTGTTGGATGAAAATGCCATATAAGGTTTAGTGGTCCTTTTTCAGCATATAACATCAAATTCTGTGATTTTAAAATCAATTTTGGAAATAAAACTGTTTGAAGCACTATAGAAGTATCCATCTTTGATGCCAGTAATATTGATTTTTTTAATTTAAAATTTAAAATAGTGTATACACCTGCTTTTAAAATTCAGATTTGCCTTCCCTCATTTTGAGCTTCATTTTAGACAGAGCAAATGGAATCAAAATTTACCTAAGAGAACCCTTTTTTCCCCTAACACAAAGAATCTTTGGATAACTTAAGAATACAGTAACATAATGTGTAAAGAGTTGTCTGTTTATTAATATTTCACTTACTCCAGTTTGGAAATATCTGCCATTAATATTATACTGTTTAGTATTATGCTACATTGTCAGCACTGCTTATTCAGGATGGGCTAGACCTGTTTTCATCTTTTGTGAGCACTTACTAATTTTCTACTAGTAATGTAAAAGTAATTTTATCTGGTGTATAGCACTTTCACTTTTTTACTTTTAGGGTAATAAAAAATGGTGGGTAACTAAATCAATTGAAATGCTGGGCCTAACTTCAGGGGGGAAAAAAAGCTATGGCTTAAACTTAAGCATGTGGACAAATACAACTCGTATGGGATGAAAGGTTCTGTGGGTAGACGGGCAAATAACAGGGAAGATATTTAATAATTTGTATGTAATAATCAACAGAATTAAATAAGGGGTAAAATGCCCAATGGTACTGTTCTGAACTGGAGGATTTCAGGGCTGATTGGAAGGTCCCCTACACCTTTTTTTAAAAAAAAAAGTCAGCTATAACAGATAAGTTGTTAAAATATTTTTTTTTTCCTTTTCAGTGTGACCTTAGCAATATATTACCACATAAAGAACAGGTGAGCTCTTTAAAAACCTGTTTTATTATTCTAGCTAATTATTTTGCATGATATATAGTTAATAGGTCATAACTATAAAACATTATAAGCTGTAGAGTGCTTTTATTACAATTTTGAGATGTATCATTTGGAGTTTTGTTCTTTTTGTTCTCAGAACTCTCTTAAAATTCCAGAGTATCTATTTCTGTGAATTATGTTGACATTTACTGTTTTAGAAATTTAAGTTGAGAATTAAATATATTTATATATACAATAATACAGGGTTTCTTAACCTTGATACTGTTGATATTTTGAGCTAGATAATTCCCTATTGTGGAGGCTGTGCTGTGCATTGTAGGATATTTAACAGCATCATTGTCTTCTGCCCACTAGATACCAGTAGCATCCCCCACACACATTGTGACAACTAAAAATTATCCCTGAGGGACAAAATCATCTCTGATTAAGAACCACCTTATTGGGACTGGGACTGGGGCTGGGGCTCAGCCGTAGAGCAGCTTGCCTAGCACGTATGAGGTGCTGCGTTCAGTCCTCAGCACCACATAAAAATAAATTAAAAAATAAAGGTATTATGTCCAATTACAACTAAAATATATATAAATATATATATTATATATAAAATATATATATATTAAAAAAAGAACTACCTTATTAACTTTTATCATGAAAAATAGTTATTCTCTATAATTTTAAGTTTTTCTTCACTTTTTCAGTTGAGTGAAAAGTGTGATATAATTTACACTTTGGCAAATCTCTTTAATATTTAGCCTAATAGAAGACAACTAGATTCTCGCCTTTCTCTGACTTTGTTTGCAATTTGTTTTGAAGAAACAATGAGATAACTTAGTCTCATGCAGATATTAATTTTGGAAAAAGTTGTATTTTTTAAAACTTTCAGATAATTGTGGATACCCTTTAACATTACACTAAAACATTATAAAAAGTTAGTTTCTTAAATTAGTTACAATGAAATTTTGATTTGTATCAATGAACATGTTATTAGTATTCATTGGTGTATCTTGCAGAAGGAATAAATCTTTGACCAGTGCATGATTTTATAATATCGTGATGGTCATTTGGAAAGTGTTAGTTCACATTTCTTTATAGTATTGAAGACTCACTTTCATTAGTATTGCCTCCAATCTTATCAAAAAGTCTCAAGGGATTGAGAAACTGTCAAGTCTATAGCAGAAGGTACAGGTTTTCAAAAATCTTGATCTCACCTTGACAGCCCAAATTTTATCCTTGCAGTGAATACTTGTTATTTTCCTTGAAGTGACAGGCTCACTATTCTTTTTTTTTTTGGGGGGGGGGTGCTGGTAATCAGTGATTGAACCTCAGGGGCACTCAACCACTGAGCCACGTCCCCAGCCCTATTTTGTATTTTATTTAGAGACAGGGTCTCACTGAGTTACTTAGCACCCTGCTTTTGCTGAAGCTGGCTTTGAACTTGCAATCCTCCTGCCTCAACCTCCTGAGCTGCTGGGTTTACAGGTGTGCGCCACCATGCCTGCCTCATTCTTCATTTTTGAGAATATTTTATCTTTTCAAATAAAAATAGTATTCTATGATAAGCAGTTTGTTCAGCTCACAGCTAAATCACAAGTGCTTTTTCTTAACACAATTATTATTTCAGTGTGCAGAAGCTTTAGGTGAACTTTCAACTTATTCAGAATATTAAAAAGAAGGTCAAGATTTAGTGACATTATTTTTTATTGTTTCATCTAGAACATGCTTTGTAAAGCAGGATTATTATTTTTTAACTGCAAGTGGCAGTGGAGAATAGAATGACTCTTAGTATCATTCATACTGAGAAATCAGTAGTTTTACTCACTTTTGTTTTTATAGTCATTGCAAGTGTTCAGCAGTGAAAATGCAAGTAATGTCTTAATGTTCTTATAGGAACAGTTTTGACCTCATGGGCCTCCTGAAAGTACCAAGGGAATCTCCAGAGTTTCACAGACCACAGAGAACCACTAGTTTGAACAGTGTATTGTTTAGTTTTAAAATGAAAAGATTGATGTCTTAAAATAAAAAGACAGCCAATAACTTTCAAACTCAAACTAGAAGAAACTAGAAATATATGGTAATAATATAATAGAAAACTAAAGAGGAAAAAAATCTAGAAAATCTGAATCCATTTATGTTCATTAAAGTTCTCAAGACTTGATTTCCCACCACTACTGCTTTGAAAGAGAAGTGAAAATATATTTGATTAATTGGCATTGCCTGTTTGTGCAGCTCTACCTGGTTATTGTAGAAAAGGCTTTACAGTACTTCATTTGCTGAGTAAAAAGAGGTCCTAACACTAGAATCCAGGAAAAGAATTTGTCAAACTGTTTGCTTTGTTGAAGGTTAAGCTGCTCCTTCCAACCCCTTCTTTATTCTTAGCAGATATTTTAGGAAGATATTAACAATTCCTGAATAAATTTTTAAATGTACATTCTTATTTTATAGAGATGCAAATAGATCCCTGGATATATTTGATGAGAGATCACATCCACTCACAGTAAGTATCACTTTTTTTTTTAACTATTTCCTCTCAAAGGATTGTTTATTTTGTGCTGCTTTGCTTTGAGATTAATTACTAGAAGAAAATCACTCCCTTCAGCTTGAAATCAAAATCATCTTCCTTCCCACCTCATGCCGTATGCAATTGTCTTAGAAAAAGTGTTTTATCAGGTCTATAATAAAGTAAGAACTGACTTGTAGCTTTGTTTAATAAGCTAAGGTGAGTATATGTACCACCCAATAAGAGAAAATGTAGCTTTGCTAAAAGATACTTTTCAGTAGCATCAAACAATATAAATATTTGTAAATAAACCCAACAAATGTGTAAAATCTCTGAAGAGAATTAGAAAACTTAAACTCTAATTTAGTAATCATGATGGTTTAAAATGATGCCACTGCATTTCTCTTAACAAAAGAATTATTATTAAAGGTAATAGAAGAGATCCCCCTAGACACCTCAGTGCCTACAGCACATGCAGTATGTACACATATCTACAGGGCATGCTGATGGGGGAGCAATAATAAAACCATGTGGTGCACAGAGACTGATTCAGTGCAGGTCTGAGCCATATCCTAGGCTGTATTCCGCAGACAATTCCAGTGTGTGTCATGATTGAGAATTATTGCCCTCAGTTCTCTGTTCCTTGGGCAATGGGTGTTAATCCATCCTGTTGAATTATTGTGTCTGCTCACAAAACTTAAATTAGGAAACTCAGCCACTTTTGAGTCTTCAGTCACTGTGACTGGTGACTATTGTTTTGGACAGTGAGACTTTGGAACCTGTGGTTACAGCATACTAAAGTCTTTCCAAAGTTTATTGCAGAGAAATATAACATAATCAACGAAACTTTCAGACTAGAAATAGGTTTTGATAGAATTCTATGGAGGGAAAGTAAAAAGGAACATCAGTTTTCTGAGCTTGAATTTGTGCCCCCTTTTTTAAAAATTTAATAAACAGTGATGGGTATTGAATAATTTGTCCAGTCATGTGTTGTTTAACAATGGGATATATTCTGAGAAAGCTTAATTTCATCGTTGTATGAACATCAGAATGGATTCACACAGACTTAACTTGGCTGCAGTGTCACTAGATTATACCTTATGGGACCTGTTAATCCCAGTATGCAGTTTGTCATTGACAAAGGTGTTAAACACTGTATGACTGTAAGATCCCACTGTTTATGTTTGAAAGACTAAAAGAAATGCTACTCAAAATTATTTAAGGTACACATTGGCACAATGTGAAGGCTGCTATCTTAAAAGTACTTTTCAAGAGTAGTTTTCTTCAGCAGATAACTTACATTGCATCTTTTCTTCTTTCAGCGAGAAAAGGTTCCAGAGGAATACTTTAAGCATGACCCTGAACACAAATTTATTTACAGATTTGTTCGTACTCTTTTTAGTGCTGCACAACTAACAGCTGAATGTGCAATAGTAACGTTGGTAAGATATTTCTTATTTATTAAGCATGTTTAGAAATTGGTCTTGTAAATAGGGTAATGTCTTGTTTTACAAATAAAAGTAGGACCCTGAAATTTATCATCAGAATTTTATTAAGAGGAACTTATCAAAGGAAAGTAAATAACACATAGTTGACTTTAGTAATCATGATGGTTTAAAATGATGTCATTGCATTTTTTATAACAAAATAATTATTATTAAAGGTAATAGAAGAGATCCCCTCGACACCTCAGTGCCTACAGCACATGCAGTATGTACAATACCTACAGGGCATGCTATGGGGAGCAAGAACAAAACCATGTGGTGCACAGAGACTGATTCAGTGCAGGTCTGAGCCATATCCTAGGCTGTATTCCGCAGACAATTCCAGCGTGTGTCATGATTGAGAATTATTGCCCTCAGTTCTCTGTTCCTTGGGTAATGGGTGTTAATCCATCCTATTGAATTATGTGTCTGCTCACAAAGTTGTCCAGAATGGTAGTACCAGTGGTTCTTAGGCTTTGTTAGCCTGCTAAGCTATAGCTTTGTTCTTACCTTTGCTTCATCCATATAGAATTTCAAAGGTAGGACTTCATCAGTTTGAGTAACTGCTATTCAGGTGGTTGACTCCCTACAAATGCATAGTGGAAAGTCAATTATGTGGCCTGACACTTCTATCATTTAGCATCCAATTAGAATTTAGAGAAGAGGGTTGTGCTGTGTGCTTCAATAGAAACTGCTCAGAGGTCTTTTCTATATGTAGAAGTAGGTAATGCAGGGGTTTTGCTGTGTACTTCAATAGAAACTGCTCAGAGGTCTCTTCTATATGTAGAAGTAGGTAATGCAGGAAGGAGAGAGATAGGTTTGAAGAATGGTAGTTCATTTTAGATAAGTTTGATGTCCCTATGAGATAGCAGAGTGGCAATATGTAGTCATTAGTAGGATATCCAGGATTGGAACATGAATCCAAATTAGAGGTAAGGAATTAAAAGTGCCTGTTCAAATGCAGAGAATGTATACAATGAAAAGTGGACAGAAAGTCCCCACAGATCTACCATCAACATTTAAGGTGCAAGTCTCCAGAAGAGTGGCTATAGCAATATGAGGAAAACCAGGGGAGAGTGACGAAGAGAAGCTAGATAGGTGAGGATGTGGTTAAAATGAAGTTATACATGTACTCTCTGGTATCTACTTTGTACTGTTATTCTAGTGCTGGGGCAAAGGGGAACAGATTGGACAAAGTTCTTGTCCTTATGAGCTTATATTCTGGTGAGGAAGACTTCAAGTATTTTTTCAGGTTTAGGAATATTACCCGTAGTGGCAAATGCCAAGAAGAAGAATAATTAGAGAGGTTTCTGTTTCAGGTGGAATGATTAGAAAGGGCCTCATTGGAGAGGTGATATTTGATCAGCAACCTGACTTGAAGCAAGGAAGCCAAAAAGGTCAGGGATTGCAGCAGGGCAAGTGCCAAGGCTGTGAGGCAGTAACATGTTTTATGTGCTCAAGGAATAGTAGGGCAGCGGGTGGTGAGAGTGAGGAATAAGGGGAAGAACTAGGAAGAGATGAACTTACACTGGCAGTTTCCCAGGGCCTTCTTTATAGCTTGCTGGCTTCCAAAAGAAGTTTAAATTCAGGCTAACAGGTAACTTTGGTAGATTGTGATAGGAGAGTGAAGTGTTCCTAATGCAAGAGCTTTTCCTGACTGCTTTGGGTAGAGTAGAGGTAGTTGAAGGTCAGAGAGGAGCGGTAGGAGGCAGCAGAGTCATGCACGTGAGCGATGACAAATGGCAGGTCAGGATAGAAAGCTTCTAGACCACCAGTGGAGGTAGAGACTACAGGAGTTGCTAACAGTGGAGTAAGATAACTCAAATTGTAGGTTTTTGGCCCTACACTAGGCAAATGACAGTGCCTTTCTCCAATATTAGGAAGACTTTTGGGGTGTTGAGGTTTGGGATAAAAGGCTCTGGTTAGCAAGTTTGAAAGCACTGATCCTTAAGAGTAGTTTCTTAGAATGATGGCAGCAGTGGGTAGAGGAAAGTGGGAGAGAATGGGAGGTGAGGATCTGGCATGGGCATGATGCATGAACAGAGAGGAAGTATTGTGGAGAGGAAAGAGTGTAAACACATTTATATTGGGGGAAAACCTCTGGTAGAGACGAAGTCTTCAAAAGGTACTTGTGGGAACAGTGTTCTACAGAAGTGGGATGGGGTCAACTGCACTAACAGAAGAGTTGGTTTCACTGGTAAGACAGAATTCTCTTCCACTGACACAGCAGGGCTAGTGGGGTAAATGAGTGTCAGCATAGAACAGGCTGATCAATAAAGGTTGAGAGATTGCCAGTGTTGTCTCATTGCTACTATTTCATAAGAAAGTTGTACCCTGTGAGGAGGTTCATTCTTAGGATACTTCAGAGTGCCAAGTTTTGGAAAATGAGAAGAGGTTCCTTAAGAATATTTAATGTTGAATAACCATTTGTTTTTTAAAACAGTCGAGTTAGAGAACATTGCCAAATCTGAACTGTCAGTCTTATAACCTTCAGACAGTAAACATACTCTTAAAAGTGGATTTTTTTTCCTGTTTTTAAATAGCATATAGACTGCTCTCCATATTTGTGGGCTCTGCATCTGATTTGTCAGTTTTGAATCAGAAATATTTTGGGGAAAATTGTGTCTTTATTTTTTGTCATTATTCCTTAAACAGGATGGTATAACAGTTATTATTTACTTAGCATTTACATTGTAATGCTAAGTAAATGACCTCTTCTCATATTGTAAGTAATCCAGTGATTATTTAAAGTATGTGGAAGGATGTGCAAAGGTTTTATATAAGGTGTTTGAACATCTGCAAATTGTGGTATCTGATTAGATTTGGTCCTGGGATCAACCCTCGGCCAATACCTAGGGACAGTTGTATATTTGCAGAGCACCATTTGTAGTGAAAACAGACCACTTTCCTGGATAATCTTTACTCGGCTGTTAACTTCATCCAGTTCTTTGTGGGTTAGATGTTTGATATGTGTAAAATAACTCATGAAACTCAAACTGCCTGGAAGGTTTAGGAGTCCCAATGGTGCAGAGACCTGCAGCTTTGAACCACCGTAAAACCAATGGAATTGAGTAAGGTGCAGAATATGTGAGAGAAAATGAATTCTCATGAAATAATAATGGAAATATGAAAAATAAGGACTATGAGAATGACCATCCTTTTGTACATATGTTTTCTTTTTAGAAGGGGCTGAATTCAGAGAAAACTGAACTGTCATAAAGACCTGCACCTAATGTGCTGCTCTCTCAGCAACCACTGGGAGGCTCTCTTGTCCACCAGTTCTTATTTTCTTTCTTTTTTCTTTTTTTTTTTTAAGAGAGAGAGAATTTTTCTTCTCAATATTTATTTTCCAGCTTTCGGTGGACACAACATCTTTGTTTTGAATGTGGTGCTGAGGATCGAACCCGGGCCGCACACACGTCAGGCGAGCGTGCTACCGCTTGAGCCACATCCCGAGCCCCCCAGTTCTTATTTTCAACTAGCTCCATAAAAGGGCTAGTTATTGTGGGGGGAAAAAAAGATTAAAATGTGCTCTATACATCTTGGGTACTTACATATTCAAGCATGATCTGCCTGTAAAATCATTATAAAACTACCAGCTAGATATTGTAATTGCACGTGGGGGTCACTAGGTCTTTACTGAACAACTTGAATCTGGGCCTGTGCGTGGTGGGTGCCCTTTATGCATGTGAAGGTTATAACAGTGCTGCTTTTCAGGATGTCCTTTGCCAGTCATTCCTATGACCAGAATTGGAATGGAAATTTGCATGGGCAGAGTAAACAGCAGAGGTATCTAACTTATAGCTATGCTTGGGCCTCTTGCTTTACCTAAGCAGAAGTCTCTGTAGAACTCAAAAAGAAAAGTTACTGGGCTGGGGATGTGGCTCAAGCGGTAGCATGCTCGCCTGGCATGCGTGCAGCCCAGGTTCGATCCTCAGCACCACATATAAACAAAGATGTTGTGTCTGCCGAAAAACTAAAAAACAAATAAATATTTAAAAATTCTTTTAAAAAAAAAAAGGTACTTTCTTGTCAAACACAGAGGAAATTTGTCTTCCACAACTTCTTAACAGAACACTTAAACTGAACTAAAATCAAAGACTAGTGCTCTACTTTTGCAGGTCTACTTAGAAAGGCTTTTAACTTATGCTGAGATCGACATTTGTCCCACCAACTGGAAAAGAATCGTTTTGGGAGCCATTCTTCTTGCCTCCAAGGTTTGGGACGATCAGGCTGTATGGAATGTGGACTACTGCCAAATCCTCAAGGACATTACAGTTGAGGACATGTGAGTTTGTAAGGTTTTGGTGAATCTTACTTAGTTTCTAGTATCTCATTTGCTCCCATGAAGTTTACATTTTAAGAAATATTTTTAGACGTTACCTTTTGAAAATACTGGAAGTAGGCATAAAAATACATAAGTTTCTATCATTAATTGGTAGGTCCTTATGTGTTATTGTATTGATGTTGAAAAGTATTTTTCTAGTGGTTTTTGGCAAACATGTTATAAGTTTACTCCCAGAACATGGAACATTATAAAATTACATGGCTTTTTTGGGGGGGTGGCATAGGGTATGGTACCGGTGATTGAACTTAGGGGCACTCAACCAATGAGCCATATCTCCAGCCCTATTTTGTATTTTATTTAGAGACAGGGTCTCATTGAGTTGCTTAGTGCCTTGTTTTTGCTGAGGCTGGCTTTGAACTCGTGAT
The DNA here is from genome assembly GCF_001458135.2 of Marmota marmota marmota. Classification (NCBI taxonomy): domain Eukaryota; kingdom Metazoa; phylum Chordata; class Mammalia; order Rodentia; family Sciuridae; genus Marmota; species Marmota marmota. The sequence continues at coordinate 26,596,761 of NW_026000005.1, forward strand.
CCTCATGCCTCTGCCCCCACCAAGCTACTGGGATTACAGGCATGCGCCATAGTGCCATGCTTACATGGCTTTTTAAAAACTGTCTTTCAAGTGCTTTTTTTTTTTTAAGAGAGAGAGAAATTTTAATATTAATTTTTTTTAGTTTTCGGCGGACACAACATCTTTGTATGTGGTGCTGAGGATCGAACCCAGGCTGCAAGCATGCAGCTACCGCTTGAGCCACATCCCCAGCCTCAAGTGCTTTTTAAAGGGGTGCAAGTCTTGATTTTTGAAAGTAGCCTCTGGACTGTTGACAGGTTATATCTTCAACCTGAGTCACACATTATATATTTGCTTTTGTGCCCCACCTTTATCTGAAAATCTGTTACAGAAACAATGAGATACAAAAATAAAGATTTTAGATCCTTGTGCTCTTGCTTCCTCTTCATTAGGAGTGTTGCATGTGTTTAGATATTGGTCTCATGAACCAAACTTGGTGGTGCATGCTTGTAATTCCTGTGGCTCTGAAAGCTGAGACAAGAGGATCGTGAGTTCAAAGCCAGCCTCAGCAAAAATAAGGCACTAAGCAACTCAGTGAGACCCTGTTACTAAATAAAATACAAAATAGGGCTGGGGATGTGGCTCAGTGGTTGAGTGCCCCTGAGTTCAATCCCTAGTACCAAAAAAAAGAAAAGAAAGAAATTGTTCTCATGGGTTAGGAAGCTCTAGGATTCCCATCAGGCAGACCTAAAAGCATTACTAGGGCATCATTCAGTGCTTATCACACTGACAGCCAGTCAGAGCCACAGTAGCAGTTTGTGAGAATGAGGTAACAGTGCAGGGAGTGTTGCTGAGTCATGGGGCTCCTCACACATGGCACAGAAACACCAGTGAAACAAGGGCTTCTAATCTGGCCACGCTGACTCAAGGTTAGGGCCCTGTAGGTGGTAGGCAGGATGAACAATAGAGAGATTTCCAGCAGACTCTCAAAGGAAAAATGTCTTTGTGGGTGGCATTTAGGAAAATGAAAAGCAGCATCACTGGTTATAGTGAGCATCATAGGAAGATCAAGATTATGACAGGAGTTCATATTTGTTACCTTTGCCCTACCTAGACTGTCCCTCAAAATTACTAAACTATATATACTGCTGAGTGATGACACTTGTGACTGAGAAGGGACCAGTGGTTTTTAGGAGTGGTAGAAGTGGCTGTTGGTGAAAATACTACTTTGATAATAGTGCAAGCTGAGTAGTCCTGATGATATTGCTGGTACTATCTTAGCAGAGGATATGACAATAAAAGAACCTGAAACAAAGGGAAGTATTTTTGGAAGTTGAAGAAGCTAAAGTGCCTTTGATCACTATATTGTCATCAGTTTGCAGACTGATTCCTTGAAGGAAGCAAAATTTGTACGCATGAACACCAATCCTGCCTGAATGGCAGCTGAAATATACTCAAAACTTGCAACTAAACTGGCTGGGGCTCTGGGTCTAGTGATAAGATCAGAGAAGATGCAGGGAAATGTGTCAGTTTCCACAGATGGGGAGCACCAGGAGCAGTGATGGCAGCAGGGGCTAGCTGCAACATCAGTTCTTCCAACGCCTTTTCTGTGTGACCAGAGAAACACCAGGAGCCATGTTCCTGCCAGGCTGTTTTTATGATCTTTGGAAACTAGAAGGCATTACAACAAAGTATTTAATATACATTTGTCTCATCCCCCTGCTGTTGACTGTTTCGAATGGTCTCATTTTTAAGTCTGCAATGAGAAAGTTAAAAATCAGTGTCTCAAATTTTTAAAACTTTCTACCATCTATGTGTTTTGTTAAAATATACTTGCTTTCAAAAGAATAAGTTAAATTGACCAGCTGCTATTCAGAAAATTTGCTGTGCCTGTAAATGGTATGCTATTCAGCCATTTAAAAAAAAAACAAAAAAACCTAGAAAGATGCATAATGCTTTTCTTCAGTGATTAAAACCTCTATTAATAGACATGTTAATCCCATGAAGTACTGTATTTCTGCACAGTTAAAATGTATTAGTGGAGAAAATATAAAAGGGATAGTGAAGTGCATTTATTCCTGTAGTAAATTAAGTCCTGATTAGCTGATTATCAAAACATTATCTGATTTACATTTCTATGGACTTATTGCCATACGAACAGGAAATTAATTTTGGAAGTCGGTTCAGTTTGGTTTTAATTTCAACAATTGAGAAAATCATGTCTCTGTTTATAGTCTACCTGCTCTCCACACAGGAGAACATCACACATTTTCTGATGTGGCCAGTGGATAAAATATTAAAAATTTAAAACCAGGGAACTCAATTGTATAAATTGAACCTCTCATGTCTGTTCAAGTATTTATTATTTTATGCAATTAAAACTGTTAGAATGTAGGATTTCCTCTGTGTTTATGTTTAGTGATTTAAACCTTCAGCAGGGGCAGCTATATGGTCATATAGCAGAGGACTGCTCTCAACCCTTCTCCTTCCCACTGTATTAAACTTGTCCTCATGTGTGTACATTCCATTCTGGCAAGAGCTGGCAGGTGCTGAGCATCTTTGGATTTCATTCTCAAAACACAGTTTACAAGTCCACTGTTCTGCCAGAGGTCATATCCTAAAGTGGGTTTTGTCTACTCTTGGCATCTACTTTGATCTTCGTGCCTTCCAAAGTTTTAAAATGAGTATCTTGACTATCATAGTGACTGTTTGTCACCTTAGTAATATTAAGGTGAGCAGAAATGTGCATTATGCCCTTTGACATAGCCTCATGCACTGAGGTAAGGAGGGGTGGATTTCCTTTCCCATCCAATGTAGCTTATTTATTTATTTATTTGAGATGAATCCTTGTTGCCTCAAGAGTTTTTCCCCCTCAGAGATAATAGCGGTGGCTCTCGATGGATCCATTTGTTGCCGTGGTGATGTGCCCACTTCTTTTGTTGGTGCTTCTCTACTTCAATAAGCCCCTTCCTGTTATCAGCTCGGTGAAAATGTCTGCAAGTTCTTCAGAGCTAATAAACAGCATACATCATTCCTTTCATCTGCTCACTATAGTGGGGCCTTGTGAGTGAGCGTGGAGTATGAATCGTACAGCTGCACTAATGGAACTCTGAAGAATGAGTCCCCGAGTCAGCAGCACGAGTGCATGAGAGGGCCGTAACCTTTTCCCCTCAGCCCAAACTCAAAGTGCTGGGATGCAGAAAGGACTACAAATAGCTGTACCTTGTTTGAACGTTAGTGTATTAATCCAGCTGAGTAGCCTTTATTTGTTTCAAAACAGAATTTAGAGCTATCCTAGAAGCTCAGAATGACATTTTTGAAGATAGTCCAGTTGACTAAAATTGTTCTGTGTTGGTTTTGGTTTTGTTTTGTTCCTCCTCCTCCAGGAATGAGATGGAAAGGCATTTCTTGGAGCTACTCCAGTTTAATATTAATGTTCCTGCCAGTGTTTATGCCAAATACTACTTTGACCTTCGCTCCTTAGCCGATGACAACAACCTGAATTTTCTGTTTGCTCCTCTCAGCAAAGAAAGAGCACAAAACCTAGAGGTAAGCCTGTGTTTCCGCTAAGTGGGGCTTTCTGTCAGCCACCAAAGCCAGTATCTAGGACTAAATCATATTAAGTAGTGATTAGGAAAATGGTAAACTTTTAAATTAACACATTTTGAAGAGTTTATTAACTCTGGTATCATGTTTCATGTGTCCTCCATGGTTTATGCCAGGATCCACATTACTTTTTAAAAATTAGGCATTATCTCCTCTATGACCATAATCCAGAATATTTTTAAAGAAAATCTGTTCTTTGCTTTTCCTTTTGAACCTCTTCCCTTCTACATTACCATGCACACAGGTAATTCCTTGCACTTGTCAGTTGTGTCCCTGATTATATTTACATATTATGGTTCACTTGTGACTCAGTTGTCATTACTCAGTTTGCAAATTTATGTCAGTGTTTATATTAATCACAGTTCAATTCCATGAGTTTACTAGAGTTAGTAGCTCTGCTAAGAGGCCTATAGTTCGGGGAGTGGGGTGTGGTGTTTCAAATATTGGATGTAGGAAGTAAACAGGATTCTAATAGAGGTGGTAACTTAAGTGGGGTGGTAACTTAAAGTAATATTTGTTGACTTTTGGTGAGTATACACCAAAAATCATTCACCACGAAAGTGACACATAACTTTAAAATGGCACCTTTTGTGATAATTTGGGTGATATCTTAGAATTATATGTTTTTCTACCATAATTAATGTGCAAGCGAAGTAGCACCTTTTCTACCCTCTTATTATATTCTGCCTCATTGTAATTTGCTTAGAATATATAATAACTAATGAAGATTGTGTAGAATTTGAAAACTGAATAAATACCGATTGTTTCACAGAGGTAATAGATGATCCTGCCGTTAGGAGACTTTCATAGCATCTTTGACATCTTTGGAAACTCAATTGTTAAATAATAATAAAGTTCTCCTGGCCTGGCCCTTAGAATAATTTATAGGAAGTAACACATCCAGAATCTTGTGCTATAAAGCCTTATAGCCAAGGTAGCTACAACTATGAAGTTATCTAAAGGAGTCTGCATGTGTGGCTTAACATCAGTTGTGTTTTTCCTTTAAGGTTGGAATCTTTTTAAAAATTCTACTTGTGTTCTAATTGACTTTCCTAGGCCATTTCAAGATTGTGTGAAGACAAATACAAAGACTTATGTAGAGCTGCTATGAGAAGGTCTTTCAGCGCTGATAATTTCATTGGTATTCAGCGCTCTAATGCTATCCTCTCTTAAAAGGGAGAATTGAGGGGTAATAACATCATAAGCCTCTCATCTACAAAGACTGGATGAAATATCATCACTCCTGCTCAAAAACCAGCAAAGTTTTAGTATTTTCATCAGAAGGAAAGACCTCGAATTCAAGAGACTCATGGACAATGACAGTTGCACTCCATAGGAAAGAATGGGACCTTGTCAAAGCAACAAACACACTTTTTGTCCTTTTTAATGTAAACAGAGTTAACAAAAACCACTCCAAAGCAAAAGCTCTCAACCCACATGCAGATATTTGCTTACTGTGTAGGCCAATAGCTGTGAACTATGTGAGGTTTTTTAATCATTTAAATGTTTAGACTTTTAAAGACACTAACCGTATAACTTTTTGTTTTTTCTGTTTTTCTTCCCCTTCTCCATTGCTGCATATGCCTTCAGAATTGATGCAGTATTACCATTAAAACATGGTACTCTTATTTTTAATTTTTTTTGTGTGGTGCTGGGGCTCAAAGCCAGGGCCTAGCATGTGCTAAAAATGCACGGGCCCACCCCCAGCCCGCTTAACACTCATGAAGCCACTTAGGAGCAACCTGTAGCATTTTTAGGTATTGAAGGTTCTTCCTTCCCACTGTATCATATCATTGAAGCTGCTAGTCATTATTGGCAATCAGTTTAAACCAAAAAGCTACTGGATAACACTTGCCATTCATGTATTTTGCAGGCACTACTTATTAGCATTTTGGCATGTTTGGGGTCATAAAGAGAACGTATCACCTATTGACTACCTACTTCCGTTGGGTCCACACTGCATTTTTTTGTGTGTGTGAACTATTAATGGTGCTTCTCACTTTCTGATAATTTTCCTCTTATTAAGTAAATGTATTAAAAAGATATTTTCATAATGCGCCAACATGGTGGTCCAATGATAACTGAGCAGATAAAGACCAGGTGTCCTGAAAGTTTTATTGCAATTTTAAGTTTTGGTGACTATGTCCTGCCGTAAAAGTGTAAAAACTACAAACTCTTTCAAAACATCATTTGAAAGTTTAATTACATTTCTTTTAAACTTAATTTCATAAATTTGGAATGTTGAGCTCTTCAATTTTTTGTTAGCGGTCCCTCTTGAAGATGGCAAACATTGACTGGAACAAAAAAATTGAAAGCTCAATATTTTTGCAAAATTAAGTTTAAGAGAAATGTAATTTAACTTTCAAATGATGTTCTGAAGTTTGTAGAATTTATACTTCTACAGGTGTCAAAGCTTAAAATTGCACTGAAATTTGTGGAGATAAATAATAAAGGTTAAAAAATTTAAAAAAGGTACCCTCCTCTTTTTAAAGTAGTTTTATGCAGGATTGTGTTGTATCTGCTTTGATCACCTAAATTTCTTTTCTATAGATTTGGTAAAGGAAGATTATGAAAGAGGAGTGTTAATTCACATGTAATAAATGAAAAGAAATTGGACCCTAATAGCAGGTGATATGAAAGTTCTTATTCTTTTTTATTTTTAATCCTAAGTGTTAACCTGGTTGTAGGTATCTCATTTCAAGTCCTGCTATATATAAGAGAGAACTTACACGAACCTTAGGAACCCTTACTTCAGGCAAGGAGTAAATATAAGAGGTTGATAACAATGTCACCTAAATTTGAAATATAAAACGATTAGTGTTCTAAACTATGTGAAATCCATTTCTCTACTTTAAAGTAATCCTAGGAATCTTGCACTTATGAGCCAGGAATACTCTTTCTCAATATAGCAATGCTTCACGTTATACTGAGTGCTGCAGGTTCCATCATTTTTAAAGGACAGACATAAGTGATAAATAATGGTATTTGAAATATTACAATCTACCACCTCAAGAAAAAAAAATTGTTTATGGAGTTCAGAGCTTGGAGATTCAAGTATTGATTGCAGTTTTATTTTGAAAAGAATGCTACAACTTATGTGGTTTTTATTTCTCATGTTTATATTAAAAGAAAAGCTAATAAAACTCTATTTTAATTAAAATATGGTCACTGTGTTTGTAACACTTCTCTGTTCTCACAGTATCACATCTTTCCAGATCTTAAATGTTTACATCTGTCCTAATAGGCTTTTAAACTGACGATTGAAACTGATATGACCTATGCCTCTGCTGAAGGTATAGCAATTCATTTATTGTGCTTAGGTTCTCTTCCACTTGAAAGCAGTTTATTATGCTTAAAAATCACTGGCCACAGTAGTTAGTGGGATAGTGCATTAGATGGCATCTTTGAATAGTTGTTATTCTCCCTGAGAGGGAAAAGCAGATTAAAAGAAAAAATTAGGGAACACATGCCAAGAGAAAAGAAAGGCATAATGTAGATTTAGAACATGAGGTACTTTTGGTACCTAAGGTTGAGTCTTTAAATGATCACTTTGTTCTTGATACATTGCTGATTAGGATAAATGATCTGATTTAATTTAGAAGGGAAAAACACCTATCATAAACTAGTATAATTTACATCCTGTAACATCACTCACTAAGCAGAAATGCTGACACATAAGATAAAAGATTTGGTAGAGGTACAGTGGACATGAGTCTGACTTAAGAACCAACTGGCAGAATAAGTAGTTTCACTAAAAGTTGATCCTCCAATTGGCCTTACCTCTAGAAGGCAGGGCAGCCATTGTTTTGAGGCATAGAAACCAAATTGCTAGTAAGGTGGTAACTGCAGTTTTCTTAGGATTCTATACCTAGGAAAGATAAAAGAAATATCTACCTGGATTCAACTTCATTTTCGTTTGGGGTGGGTTTTTTTGGCTTCATTTTTAAGATTGTAATATAGACCTCAAATTTTAATTGGTGTATTGTGAACTTTCATGACAAGGAAAAAACAAATTTGAAATACACATTTAAACCCAGTGAAACTGCCATTTTTGCAGGTCAAAAAGTAATTGCCTGTGAGTAATTTTATGTGGTTCATCCTGACACCACAACTTGAGTCTAGGTATTTCTGGTTAAAAAATTTCACAAATCAGAGCTGTAATTGTAGCTCAGCGGTAGAGCGCTTGCCCAGCATGTGTGAGGCACTGGGTTCGAGTCTCAGCACTGCATATAAATAAAGGTCTATGGACAACTAAAAATATATTTAAAATTTTTTTTCACATATCAGATTCCATCCAAGCTTTTTATTTTCATATTTCCTATTTACCTCCCAATATGCCCATATATTACTGAAACCCAATAGCATTGAATCCTGATTTTATATCAGTTTGACTTCTTGGTTTAGTTTCCTATAGCTCTAAATGCAGTATTTTTTTGGTTTAAAAAAAGCAGATATATGGGGCTGGGGTTGTGGCTCAGCGTGTGTGAGGCACTGGGTTTGATCCTCAGTACCACATTAAAAAAAACAAAGATTGGTATTGTGTCCATCTACAACTAAAAAGGAAATCTTAAAAAAATATATTAACTAGAAAACAATTTAGTCTTATTGGAAACTAGTTTGCACACAGGCAAGCTAAAATCTTCTCTTTAACCATGTTTAAGATGACAGTAAATTGTTTCCTCACCCATTCTTGAGAATAGTACTACTTGGAAAAGTACTTAACAGCTGGCAGAAAAATAACCCAAGTTACTGCTTGTTTGCATGCAAAATCTGTAGATTGTCAAGCAGTCTATCATTAGATCATCATAATTCTAACAGCCAGACACTTAACCTTGCCTAACACTGCCAGCAGACAATACAAAAGATCCAGGAGCTCTTCAGTAAGGCTCCTTTCCCTAGTACAAGGGGCAATACATTTGGTTTCTAAGGCAGTTTTCACTGAACTATTCTATATGGGTTTGGCAAGTGGAAAATGCATCCTTAGCCGTGAGATAAAGTTTAAGAATACCAGTTTGTGCTTTATTTGTTCTTCCTGCACCTCAGGAAAGTGAAATCAGAAATTAAGAGGAATCTGGAATCCAGTGGGGTAAAAGGATGGGTGGTTATTTTAACTGTTTTTTAAGGACTAAGCAATTTCAATGAGATTAGGAAGATTTGGTGTGATAGTCCCAGACCCTAAGGTCCTTAGTAAGATATAAGTAGTATCTTCTGTAAATACCTCAAAGGACACAGAAATTTGTCTTACAATCTACTGCTTCATCTTCTCAATGCAATCCTTTACCTGCAATCCCAAGATGGTGTCTCTTGTATGTAGCTCAGTGTGAGAGCTGATTCCTCTAAAGGTGTTCACTCACCTGCTGCTTCAGCCCTTTGGGACCCTCCCACAAGCAGTCCATTCTAGCTTCACCCTGTGACCTTCAGCTAGCCTCCAACCTGGCAATGCTTGATATTGTTTACTGTGACTTCCAAAGTATTAGCACCAGGTTCAAGAAAATAAAGCTTTTATATGGCATACATGCCCCCTAGTCTCTTTGTTCACCTGAGTCCTGTTTTCCCCAAAGCAGCTATCTCTAACTCGTTCTTGGCAATTCCCCTGAGCTGCTCACATCCTTAAGCATATATCTTTGATCTAGACTGAAGACTAGGTGTAGTATCTGCCACCTTCCAAAATCTGGTATTTCAACTGGCATTAGACATCTTGTTTTTAAGGGAACTAATGGAGAGGATCCCATTTCCAAAACTCCACCCCCTTCTGCTTTAAAATTGCATTCAACTCCTCAGCTAGGGGATGGGGCGATTTGATTTTGTTCAGTCCTTAAGATTTGATCTGCAAACCACCTGCCTCATCAGCCAAAAGTGCCTGTGAAACATGAATCTTCAATAAATGCAGTGGTATCCTGGATTGGGTTCTGCACAGATAGGAACATTGGTAGAAAATCTGATGTCTGGAGGTCACTGTAATGTGCCAACACTGACTTCTTAGTTGTAACAAGTGTTACAACTATAACATCCTGTAAAAATATATGATGCTGATGAGTAACGTTTGCAACTTTTTAAAATCTTGGATAACTTTAAATTTGCAAAAAATTCCAAAATTAAAAGTTTTTTTTTGGGGGGGAAGGGGGAGCTTCTTTGGTCCCAGAGCTACTAAATCTCAATTCCTGGGGCTGAGGCTTGGGAATTAACATTTTTCACAGGAACCGCAAGTGATTCTTATGCAGACTCAAATTTGAAAACATCCTCTCAACTCCCTTTCCATTCCATGCCTGAACATCTTCTGCCTCCTAGCTTTACTACCTTAACCTTGCTTTAACCTGGTTTAATCCTTTAAGTCTTCTGAACCCTAAGATACAATTGCCACTATTTCCCCCTTTTCACAGATGAGAAAAAAATACTATGAGATAAAATTCAGAATCACAACCCATTAGTAGTGGAGCTGGGATTTGAATCTTCAGTTGTCTGACTCCCCAGCCTAGGCTCATAACCATTCTGCCTTTCAACCCTGTTTCCATCGTCAAACTGAAGAGCTCTGTAAATAAATCACTAATAGAAGCATTATGATATTATCCTGGGCTCACCTCTTCTCCAACTTTTTCTAAAGTCTCTGCTCCAGCTTGTGAGTACCCCTCTCTCCCTTTTCAGTTGGCTAAAAATGAGCCAGGAGAAAGCAAGGGAGAGATGAGCCAGCTAGTCCTGTACACCTAAGTACCTGTAACTGCTTTTCTGTCAGCATCATGCGTACCTGTTATATCCCTCCCCGAAACCCCCCTGTCCTAACTTATGTACCAATCTAATAAAGTCCATAGCACTCAAATGTCCATTGACATTGAATTAAATACTTTCATGTTGTTATTCCCACCTCTAAATGGATTTGTTGTCTCCCTTGACATTTTAAACCCTTAATTACCTTTGTTTTCCCACACATTTTCTCACATTGCCTCCAAACATTGCTAGAGAACACTCACATACCAGGCATTAAAATGAAGTGGTATTTGGAACATCGGTGGCTAATTTTCCTTTTTGCCAAAGCAGCAATCAGTAGAAGATGCACTGGCGATAGTATTCAGGCTCACTAAACATCTGTGCTTAGGTGACAGGTAAGTATGGACGCTAAATCAATTTCTATCTTCTCCTCCAGGCTCCCTGATGAATTTAGAGCTCAATACCTAGTAGTGAATCCAATTACTGAATGATAAGCAATTTTGGGAGTCGTCCCCTAACCAAATACATACAGTATTGCATCATCTCTCTCCAAATAGGTTCAGTGTGTAGACAGAGTGTTTATAAAACAGAACACAGGCAATATCTCTGTTTTTCCATGGAGCTCCCTTCATTTCTTCAAATGAATAATTGAACAATCACAGGATGGGCAGGAGAAACAAAGTATATTCCAGTAAAACATGCTTTAATTCATTCTGCTTCTGGTGACTGGAATTTGCTTCAATTTTTACTTATTAGACTTTGATGTTTATATTTTAAGAACATCTGAAAAACCAGATTACAAAGTTAGAATCCACTCCTCAGACCATCTTAGAAAGCAGAGAGTCTCTCCATAAATGAGAAAGAGACTTCAAGGGCATCTGTTTATTTTCTTTACCATTGCTTTAATGCATTTAAAAGTTATCTACATTAATTGGGAACAAAGAAACAAAAATAGACATTTCTTTGTTTTCATAAATAACTAATCTCCATATTTGATAAAAATCTCAAACCATTATTTTATCTTCCCACAAATAGAATTCATACAAATTATTTTTTATGAAATAAGGTCAGCAAGTTAAGTATCTTGAGACTAACAATACCATGTACTATTGCTGCTCTACTTCCAGGAACAAAACAAAACCTCTTTATGATGCTCTGGGTTTCTTTTTATTAGTGTTATGGATTCAGAATTATAATCATTTGTCAGTAATAATTTATAGATTAAAATTGATTGTCTACAAATAAAATATCACTGGCTCTGATGCGAGTTCTGGATTTGACAACGACAGTGACTAAACTGCATGGGGTAGGCACTACACACTTAGGAAGTCATAAAAAGTACTGAATGCCCTGGACTCCAACTACTGACTCGGTATGTGCCTCATTTGGCTCAGTAAGAAATTCACCTGCACCAAACCCGTATCAAAAATCACTAAATCTCTCATATATATAATATATATTATGTATATACACACCCACAAGACATACATACTGTACATACAGTTTGTAAAAACATGAAGTAATATTGTCTTTAAAAGATGTGCCACAGATGGACAGACATGCTGGCTGAAATAAATCCTGTAATTGTCATCAGGCTGCTAGAAGCTTCTGAGTTTTGAGTCAGGTTAACTTACATCCTGCCTATCCTTCACCCTTCTTTAATGTCTTGGTAGTTTTTTTCTTTCAGAACCACCCTCCCCAACCCAGGCATATTTCTTCCCCAGAATCACTTGATTAGACTTTGGAGACAAAAAAGGGCATGCAGAGGGAGCAGGGATTCTTAGTCCCTGTACCTCACACCTGCCTAGATTTGTGATGTGCTCCATCCTGTTTGCCACATTCGGTGTTAGAAAGCAGTTATTCAAAGCTTTGTCCCTCCTACCCCCCTTGGTCTTTCTGTAGAGCACAAAAGTGAAAGAAGCTTCTTTAGCAGGGGTAGCAGTTCATTAAAATATACAACTGCGCTTCCTAGCTCTGGGGTTCCCATTCTGTACCAGAGAGTGCAGGTCACCGATGCTGTTATTAAGGTTCGGTGTGTGATCCATGAGGTTTTCTCCTGGCAGCCCGTGTCAAGATTAGTGCAGCCCTGGCCCAGGAGGGAACTGCCTAATGAATACCAACTTTGAAACAGTGCTGTCGGCATATTATTTAAGCTTGTTCGTGCACACAATTACACACAACACATACACACAGGACCTGGTCATAGGCGATAGTCACATGGAAACTTGACAAAAGGTTTGTGTGAATAAACCAATAAGGCACCAAGAAAAATGATTTCCAGCCAATTTAGCAACTTCAAAATTCGAGGAGGGAAATAATATAAATTTTAAAAACTTCCCACAATCTGGCCACTGAGGTCCCATTAGTTCCTGCAGGCAATTTTCTACCTAGATCCTCCCCAACTAACCTGTGAAGTGAGACACTGCTTAAAACTGGACAGTGAAAGGGACAGTCCAGAAACTGGATCTGAGATAGAAACAGGGCCCCTACATCCCAACCTCACAAGGGTGGCTGTGAAGAAGTTGCTGAACTACCTACCCCATAGCCTTTCATTTTATAACTGTTTTCATGAGTATGATTTGTTATATAACAAAAATGCAAAACAGGGAAAAATAAGTATGTGGGTAGAAATAAGGAGTGGCTATAAATAGATGCAGTATTCTCCCTAGGTGGGTTGGCTGATTACTAAAAGGGGGTGGGGTGGGGGGTATTATCTTTGTCTCTTTTAGTGAATGAGGGAAGAAAGGAGAGCAGGGGTGAGAATAAAAGGTGCTTCTGAAACTAGATCTCAGAAAGCCTAATCTATCTTGCTTGCCTCCCTTGGCTTAGCATCTGTGTTTTAACTAATTTTGCAGGTTAAATTAATTGTTTTTAGGTTTGGGATGTTGCAACAATAAAAAAAAAAAAGTGTGAATCCACTCACTTCATCCCACAACTTTTAGATTTAGTGCATCATTTCTGGATTCGAAGGAAGGGAGATAGCCCAAATCTGAAGGCAGCAGATTCTGGGAAGACATGTTAAATGAGGGAAGAGGTCAAGGTGATCTCATTTGAAAAAAGGAGAGGAACTGGTGGCCAGGCAGGAGATCCATTGCAAGGTTCTAGGAAGAGGCTTCTGAATAAATAGAGGAATAAGATATGCGCAAAGTTCTGTAGCTGTGTATACACGGTTCTGTCAAATCTCCGGGATTTTTAATTTTGATTCAGAGAATGAGCTGGGCAAGAGCAGTACGATTTTATTAATGTGATCAGCTTTGGAGCTATGGTACTAGACTTCTCTCCACCAACTATTTTGATTCCCTGTGGCAACTATGTATTTGTCTACTCAACACTCATGAAGGAAAACTGATGTAGGCTTAAATTTTTCTAACTTTGCTTCAAATGAAGCTCAAATGCCTAGATTCCAGTTGTTTCCCTAGGGAAGCTTTCTCAATCTTTAATTGCTTTGGCCATTAAATTTCTTCTCCGCTCAGTCCTGGTCACTGGTATTTTCTGGCTGATGCACTGTCACCCCTTTCCCAGTGGTGGCCTCACACTCTTCATGAATGAATGGTTAAACAGATTAGGAGAACATCCAAAGGCAAAGAAGTGTGTGTGTGTTTGTGTGTGTGTGTGTATTCACCAAGATATAGGCTTTCATATATGAAGGAATGGTTAAACATTAGGAAAGCAAACCTAGTAACAGCAAGTGTGTTATAGGCCTTTCTTTTTCTCAGAAAAGGAAAAGGAAAATTAAGGTGGGGTGGGAAGTGGAGTGGGGAGCGGGGCTTCTTCTTGCAATGGCATTCCACTAATCATATTTAAAAGCTTATGCAAGGATGTTGTGGGTCTCATTTGTTTTCAGAGACTGCAGAGAGCACTGTATTGCTGCTTTGGGGACAAAAACTAGCCTTGAGTCCAGGGACACTTGTTTTCCCTCCTTGGGGCCAATGTTTGTTCACAGGTAGCCAGCCTCCCTCCCCCAGTTCAAGCACTTCACTGGAGGGTGGGTGTGGTTTCTAATCACAGCTCTCCAGGAGAGGAGGAATAAGAAAAGCAAAAAGACTGTTTAACATGATAAAGGAGGCAGGGTGAGGGAGCAGATAAGAGAAGCTGGAAATTTACTTTAATTACTGGAAGCATATCCGTTTTAGTCCTTTAATTTAAAAGGGAGCCCTCTTTAGCAACAATCCCTAAGTATTTCCAGAAGAAGAGAGTGGGTGTACTTTCACCAAAATTGTAACACAAGTTCCTTTAAAATAATATGGGATCACAGAAGCTTATTAAGAACCACCCACCCCCTCTCTGGCACAAAGCTTACCATCTCACCAGTCTAGAATTCACGCTCAACCAATCACCATCTCTTAGGCTCTTATTATTGCAAATGTTTATGGCGGACATTCTATGCTGCTACTTCTAACTTGGACAGGACACTGGTTCTGTTAGGAATGAAAATGAATGCTGCAAAGAACCCAAAGCTCAACTGACAAGGTTAAGGATGCACACAAAATCCCTAGGCACTCCCTCACCTAAACCTGTCAACCTGGAGAGGCCCTAGCACATTATGTTCCCCTCCTTGGGAGGACTTGGGGCTGTACTCCAGGACGTGCAGCAGTTCTAAAGCAGCTTGGACACTTTAAAGCAGTGGAAGGAGAAATTAGTTGAAAAAGTACACTCCACTCCTTTCCAGTCACAGCAACCCAAACTTTCACTGTTCACATTTTTTTTTAAAGACACACGTATAGGAAATACATTTTCCCAATTTAGACCACACAGTTCAAAGAAACCTGAACCAAATGGAACCTCATTACAATGCCAACTTTAGGATTGTAAAGCCCCCAAAGCAAAGGTAAATTTTGTTGCCAAAATGCAACAGTTAAAAATTAAGAACAATACATATAAATTAAAAAGAGGGTTCCTCTAAAGGCGGCAGTAAGAAACGCAAATCAGTATACACGTGAGCAGAGCCCCTTTAAGAACTGGGACAGATGCTCCCTGGAAACTGCCCCTTTTCCCTCTCTCCAATTTGTCCTGGGAGGGGGCATCAGCACCATGAAGGTAAACGGAAGTGACCTTCTCAAGCTACGAAACAAAACAACCCCCTCCCTCAACTCCCAGCACGGGTCCCTCGGCCGAGGCCTCCTCCTATACGTGCGACAGGGACACCTGCTTGTGGTAGGCGGCAGAGGGGCCCGGAGGCCCGGTCCTGCCAGTGAGCGCAGCGCTCGCCTCGGCGTAGTCCCCGGCGGCCATAGCGCCCCCGCTCTTGTGGCCCCGCCGCGGGCGGCAGCAGCAGCGGCTG
>NW_026000005.1:26613415-26738552 GCF_001458135.2 Marmota marmota marmota
CTCCAATTCCAGGGAAGGGGCTCTTTTAAAAGAGAAGGGGCGGGGGGGAGAAAAATTGCAACCTCTCCTCTTGGAGGGGCGTCCCAACGGCTCCGTACCCAAAGCAGTCTCCAATCTCTAACTTAACTACTCTCTTTTCCTCCCCTCAACCTCCTCGAACCAAAGTACTGACTCTCACCACCCTCCTTTTCCTGGCCGGGCCCTCCAGGCTGTGCCTCGGGGTCAGAGCGCTCAGCCCCCGGAAAAGGGCAGAGAAACCGGGAGAACAGGGCAAAAGAGAAGGCGCGGGCTCTCACCTCTAAGGATCTCGCCGAGAGGGGCAGATGTCTGCAGCCAGCCTGGGTCTTCTGTCCCTGGGATACTCGGCTCCTGAAACGCAACTCCGAGTCGGGCCGAGGCCGGGAAAGTTTAGCGACAGGCTGGGTAACCGTGGCGGCGACACATGGTAGCAGGTGGGGGCGTCTCAGAGAGCTGGCCGCCCCCCGAACAGGGTCGGCGCAGGCCTGTCACTCGCCTTCTCTTCCTCCGGGCCCCCCGTCATGTTCCAGGCGGAGTGGGGCAGAGGCAGGCCGTGTGTTCCACCCGGGTCCGAGTGCCGGAGCAAAGGCGAGAGCGCCTGGCAGCACCTGGGAGGGAGGAAGGCGGAATGCGGTGGCCAGGAGACCCGGCCGCCTCACAGCACGGCTAGCAGCCGGCGCTGGCCCGGCCGGGACTGCATGGTGCGCGCTCGCCGCCGCGTCCCGCCCGCCGCTCGCCTCCTCCCCTGCAGGGGGCTCCGCGCTCCAGCGAACTCCTGGGGGCGGTGGCTGTGCTATCGGGAAGCAACGGGTTGTTCGGCTCCTCCCCCGCGCTCTCGCACCCTGCCGCCCACCTTCGGTGGGCACCGAGCAGCGCAGACGGCAGCGGGGACACGGCCGCGGGCTGACTGCCCTCTCCCTCCCTGCCCGGGTCACCTGCCTCTAATGCCCGCCGGGACGCCCCGCCCCGGCCCCGCCCCCTCAAGCCTGGGCTCGAGTGGTGGGCCACCCGGCCAAGCTCTCCGCGTGTCCCCTCCCACTGCCCCGCGGGCTCGGCCTCTCCCTAGGCGCCCTCTGGCCCCTCCCTGGGCCGGCAGCCGAAGAAAACTGGCCAATCGTGAGTCGGCAAATGGTGGGGGTGGGGCGAATGCTAATCACGCCGCCTTGAGAACCTGGGCGGGAAACCCTGGCCAGAAGTCCCTCCGGAGTTCTCTGCGAGCGCTCGCCAGTTCCGGACTCACTTTGCTGCGATATGGTAGATTACGAACCATCGCATTCAGGGCTCCCACCAGGTTTCTTTACAGAGTCCAGCGCTTGTATAAGCAACTACTCAAAGAATCATTTTTAGCTGCGGCACCTGTCTTTCTCCTTCGAGTTATTAGATTGGGTGAAAGAAGAGCTAATAGTTCTTGAATCCCCAACAACCTGTTAATCGTTTGCATCTTAAAGCAAGACCCGAAATCCTTACAGTTCCCTGAGGCAAGTGCTCCTTAGAGGTGAAGAAGACGAGACTTAGCAACTTGACCTGGTAATAAAAGAACTGGTAATAAAAGAGGTAACCTCGACAATCTTGTTCGCCGCCGCATCCGAGCGTTTGGCACACAGTAGGTGCTCAAATCGCAGTTCTAGGATTGGAACCCAACTAGTTGGGAGCGGCATTCACGGTCTCTACCACTACCCCCCCCACACACACACACACCCATATTATCGAAATTTCCCAGGCTTCGACCTTTACTTTTGCATATCGTAACAAAATCCTACTATTGTGACGAGAAAGTTTTTTTTTTTTTTTTTTTTTTGGTTTGGGANAATCAAATCCTGTGCCCTCTACATGCTAGGCAACTGCTCTACCACTGTATTATGACCCTAGCCCCTCTTTATGGTATTTGATAGAATGCTGTCCTCTGTTCGTTTTTTTTCTGGGTTTGGGAGACTTGAAAGATGTTAGTCCTTATCAGTCGGGATTTATAATCCCAGGCAGGTCCGGAATCGCCCACGGCTCAAGGCTCTGCACCGGGCAGGACGCTGGGGAGTTGCCTGCTGCTGAGTTGCGCACTTGCGCGCCCCGAGGGCGGGGGGCGCGCGCATCAGCCTGTTGGACTTCAGATGGGTTATTATGCTGGAAGTTTTAAATGTCCTACAAATGCCTCTTTTCTACGCGTTCTAATTAGGTTGGAAGACTGAGGTGTTTAGCATATTTAACATTCATTCACACACTTAAGAAGAGGGTTTAAATTGTATCCAGCTCTCTCACCCCTTCCTTCCACAGGGCGGAAGGCAAAATAGGCAGAGGGCCTGGGGACACTTGAAGGACTCAGGACTGGACTCAGTGACTGAGATTCAAATGTGAATTGTTGTCGATCATCTGTCCTGGCTCACATTTGTACACATTAGGTGACTAAATTTCAGAACAGCCATCTCCCTTCTGCTTCTCAACAAAGTTTGATGGGAAATAATGAAGAATATGTGTGTTAATATCAGCCTCACAGTTAAAAAGGAGTAAATTGCCTCAGAGACACCATAACTATTAATAATTGTTTACAGAGTACATTACATCGTTCATTTTCTGGAATTGTACAGGTATTCGTATTTTTATCTCTGGGGTTTTGGAATCACTTAGCCTTCGAGGTCTGCAGATGCCCCGGTTGAAAGTAGTGGGAGTTGAAATGCTATGGCATAGCAGTCCAGAAGAAAGGGGCACCCTCAGTGGAAAGTATGTGCAGCCTGTAAGCATGCCAAGGGAGGCCTAGCTCGTTCTGTGCCTTATATGCAACGTGCATATTATTGGGGATGAACAAGTGTTGGCTAATAATAAAAATTATTTGAAGTTGGATAATGTTAATCACTCATACTGGAGTTTAGCCAGATTACTTGTGTTATATCACTTGGTTCTGACTCAAAGTATGTTGTCTACTGGTTTACAAACCTCTCTTCTTAATGAACAGCACAAATTTTACTTTTGCTTGGAGAGCTCTAATAATAGGAACAATAGAAGAAAATACAGTGGAAAGAGATTTATTTTTGTATTGTATAGCTTTTTGTATCATTTTAATATTTCTTCTTTTCCTATGTTACTTCAATTTAAAGATAATTTAAAATATGATATTTAACATATCTCAGGTAGGATCCTAAGTAATTTTACCTCATTTAATCATTGTAACAATCAGGTGAAGAAACTGGCACCAAAATGACTTGCTTAAAGGTATTTATTTAGTACATGGAAAGGGTAGAAATCAAAATTTGTATACACCATGATGACTACAGTTAATATGTTGTAATTGAAAATTGCTAAGACAGTATTTTAAGTGTTCTTACCACAGGGTGGAGAGGAGGGGGTGTGTAACTATGTGAGGTAATGCATATGCTAAATTGTTTGATTTAGCCATTCCACAGTGTATACAAACATACCAAAACATTATGTTGTGCATCATTAATATATAGAATTTTTATTAATTTAAAATTAAAGAACACACAATTTTCTACACTAATTTTTTAAAAGATGAAATTTATTTAATTTTTTGAGTGTGTGTTGTATGGTGGTGCTGGGATGGAACCCAGGGCCTGGCACACGGTAGACAAATGCTCTGCTGCTGAACTATGTCCCCAGCCCATACCAATGCAATTTTTAAGCACTTAGAGCATTGCCAAGCATCCTTATCTATCAGTTTACTCATCTATTCTTCCAACTATCTATCCATACAGTCATTCAACAAACATGAAATTTCTGAGTTGAATATACTACTGTTATGTTAAACTTATTTCTATCAAGCCAAACTCATGAAATTATTGTTCAAGGTATGTTTATTAATTGTCAAAAGTTGCCGCAGTCTGGCTGGGCACAAATGCCGCAGTCTGGCTGGGCACACAATCACGAGCCACCACACAGCTTGTAGATTCAAACAGCAACTCTTTATTCCCGAACTCACACCAGCCGTCTACAAACACGTTCTGGGGAAATCCACGTTCTCTGCCCAAAATCCACGTTCTCTCCCAAATTCACCTTCACTGGGCTTCTGTCTCCCAAAATATACTCTGAATCCCGTGAGAACTCAAGGGGAACTTAGGCAGCAGGATACGCCCTATTCCCAGCAGGAATAATCTTAAACCTTAAACCTATAGTATAATGCCAAATATTCAATTTCATAAGTGTATGACATTCCATAAGTTTTGAAATATTGACTTTGGATTTTGTCATCAGAAAACAGTTATAACATTTTTAATCTTATTAGTTTATGTTGCTTATATATCTATTATTCTGAATGCTGTATGAATGAACAGGTACCCTGTGATTACTATTTATAATCTTGATAATTGAGGGGCCAGTGGTATGCTAAATATAGATACTTTCACTAAATATGATATAAATGAATGAGTGAATGACAGACAACATTCACTTTTTTGACTTTACAACTGGCATTGTATCCTTGAGTTTTGACCATATGAACTATATCTCTAAGGCTGCCCATACTCTGTTAAGTTCAGTTTTGGCTTTGCCCTTACCAGCTGTGCACCCTTGGTCAAGTCACTTAACAGCTCCAGGCCCTCCTTTCTATCTATAAAATGGAGTTAGAAATAATTATCTACCTCTTTGAACTGAAGTCAGAAGTAAATGAATTTATTTGATAAAGGGCTTAGAGCTATGTCTAGCACCTCATAAGTCTATATAAATCTTGACTACTATTATTAGTTTATACGTAGAGAGTTCATTGTTTTTCTGTTTTCCCAATTTTCTCTTGTATATTACTTTCACAACAGAAAGGAATAGTTATATTTTTCAGATGTAGTTTATTTCTGAACATACTCCCGGCCATCACCAGCTATCTTTGGCACTTAGCTATTACTAAATGTAATGCCAAAGCCGAGATCATTTCATTTGCTCCGGATCAAAGTGCGTGTACCTGACATCAGCAGCCACAGGTGCACACAAGCTGGCCAGGCTAGACACCACATTTTAACCTGACTCCTTCACAGGTATTTCCAGATGCGCTCCTTCCATGTCCTACTGTGTCTCTGTTCACCCCTCTTCCCCTTATATTAGCCAGGATTAGCACCACCAGCCATCTTTCAGGTTGATAATGAGACTGTCTTTTTCACATTATAAGTGGAATATTCCAACTATAATCTTTAGTCTTCTCCCCTCCCACACCATGATGGAGATTATAGAAAAGTAAAAGCAACAGCTTTCCTTTTCTCCCCAAGGTAATAGAAGTACTAATCTTTCTCACATTGATCAAGAGGTCTCAGCAGCACATTACACTCACCCGGGGAGCTTTAAGAACCTTGTTAAATCAGAATTTCTGGTTGAGGAATCTAGACCTTTTTAGGTTTCTTTGTTTTTGTTGCTGTTTTGTTTTAACTCTCCAGGTGATTCAAATTGTCATCTAGACTTGAGAACCACTGAAAAAGTGGTTTTGGTGCCTCCTCGGTATAGTCCCCAAAGTGGACTTAGCTGGATCTTCTACAAAAAAAGGATTAATCACATCAGCATGTAAAATGGAATACCTCAGGAGAAAGAAGTAGAGAAGTGTGTTTGAGGCTGATTACATCTGAATGTGCTTAGGCCGAAGGGAAATTAGGTAAAGCAACATAATTATGGTAGAATGTATTAACCAAGAGGATCACTATGGCGACAGTCATTGAGGATTATGAAGTGCTTCCTGTACGCGTACCCTGTGTTAAGCATTTTACATATATAGTCTCTGACCTCCAAGAGTCCTGTATGATTGATTTTATTATCTTCACTTTGTAGATGAAGAAATTGAGGTTCAGACAGTTTGGCTGAATAACTTGCCAAAGGTTGCATACCTTCCAACTGGGGTCCCCCTGAGTCCAAAGCTCTTGTCAATTGCAGGCCTTGCTGTAGGCCTGGCAGGACACGTTCATCAAGTATGGGACCCATCAGATGGTACATCTTGAGATAAGCAGTTTCCCTTGTTCTTTAGCATCTGTTTCCTGGGGACTAGGTAGATTCTTCAATTCTGCTGTCTAGGGTGGTTAACATGTGGAAAAGCTAACAGCTCTGGATTCATCTAGTATCCAATATAAATCCAGATGCAATTTTTCTTTGGACTTTTCAGATCAAGCATAAGGTAGGATGCCCCTCAGACTAGATTTCAGAGCCTCCTGGTTCTTGATAGAGGAAGCTTCAGTTCACTAAGCATTGACTATGCACCTGCTGTGAGCCAAGCACTGGTGCTGGAAACACAAAGATAAGAAGGAATGGACAGCAAAGTGGGGCATTTGGGGCTCCAAGGAGGCACTTAGCCTAACCTCATGGCTCAAGAAAGACCCAGACTTGTCTGGAAGGCTGAATATGTGTTGGGTTTACTAATAGAAATCACTTTAGATATTTCAAGCAGAGAAAGATTTATTCCTGAGAACTAAGCAGGGGCTTATACAATTGAAAAAGGGCTGGGGGCCGGGAAGGGGTGGGTAGAAGTCAGAGACTTCCCCTGGAGTGCTGAGTTCAAGGGCACCACAGTAGCTATGATCCCACAATCAGGACAGTGCTGTTGCCACCACAGCTGCCTTCCACACCCACAGAGCTGGCAACTAGCCCCTCAGAGGGACCCCAAGCCCAGAAACATTAGCTGCCTTTTAACATGACCTCTCTGACCCCACTTGCTGCAACAACAGCAGCCAAAGCATGGCCTCTCTTTTCATCTGCCTCCAAATCTCACAAGAGGGCACCTGGTTGACAGAGGGTGTTTCACATCCACACCCTAGCTACAAGGGAATTTTGGAAGTGTTGCTGTGAGGTTTCCAATCTCCTCAACTAGATTATTAGACAAAGAACAGAATGGAGGCCAGAAGTGTCACTTCTCAATGTTTACTACAAAGTGAGGACTTCCTAGACAAGAGGAATCATCCCAAGCAAAGGGCACAGGGCCAGGATAGAGCATGGCTCAAGTATCAAACAGCTGGGTACAGTAGGCTGTTTCAGAGTAACAGACACATCAAAATGAAGCTTTTTTTTTTTTTTTTAAATCTGAAAGTGCACTCATGTCTGATCAAAGTATTTTTTTCATTAATTTGATTCATATGTACACCCTACATATAAACTCCTTCATTGATATTGGGCTTGATGTATTCAACTGACCACTAATGCAGAAGGACAAAGGGGATGAGCAAAAGTCACACAATAGAATAAACAAAAGTGTTGAGCGATATTTATCTACAAAGCAATCAGAGCCTATCTTAGTTTTGTGGTGCTATAAGAGAACACCTGAGACTGGGTAATTTATAAAGAACAGAAACTTCTTTGCCACAGTTATGAAGTTGGGAAGGCCAAATCGAGTCTGCATTTAATGAGGGCTTTCTTGCTGCTTCATCCCATGGTAAAAGGCAGAAGGATGAGAGAGAGAGATGCAAACTCAGCCCATTATAATAACCCACTTTATTCACAAGGGAGCCCTCATGGCCTAAGTACCTCTTAAAGGTCCCCCCTCTTCATGGCATAGCAATTAAATTTCAATAAGAGTTTGGGAGGAGCAAACAGATCATAGCAGAAACTTACCTTCTCTAGGCTTAACATTGCAAACACTATTGATTACAACCTATGAGCTGTCTCCTTTCCTTTCTGTTTCCTAACAGAATCACAGTTGGTTTTGTTTGCTTTTTTAGACATCTACCCTTCTTTGCACAGCCATGTGTTCTAGAGAGGGTACAGCTTCAGTCCAAGCCCCAAGATGTAACACAGGATTGGTACAACTGACTGTTTTGGACCCCTTCTTCTCAGTTCTGTCACACAGTGCACAGGGGACAATCCTGGTGGATAAGGAAGAGGACCAATGTGAAGTGAGTCTGTCCAGGGGCTATAGGAAAGGTGTTACTCAAAAGAAGAAACAGCCAGGCGTGGTGGCACACACCTGTAATCCCAGTGACTCAGGAGGATTGTGATGTCAGCCTTAGCAACTTGGTGGGACCCTGGCTCAAAATTTAAGAAATAAAATAAAATAAAAAGAGCTGGGGATGCAGCTCCGTGGTAAAGTGATCCTGGGTTCCATCCCTGGTACCAAAAAGAAGAAGAGGAAGAAATAGTCTCTCCTGTTGCTGGCTGCTGTTCTTTGTACATGTGAAGCCTACCGCTGTGAGAGCCGTGTTGCAGCCATGTGAGAGCTAACACCCTGCAGAAGGATGGCGTGGCGGCTGCTTGCCTCCAGACTTCTCATATAATCCAACCCATTGTTTAGTTCTTAAGCCAGTGCTGTCAGTATCTTCTGTCACTTACCACCAAAAGCCTCCCACCTACTGCATGCAGCCTGTATACTTGGGATGAGAACGTGCCTACTTACACTTGGCCAATGGAAGTCTCTGGAGGAGTTTAAGGACAATAAATAACCTCTTTCTTTCTTTCTTCTTTTCTTTTTCTTTCTTTCTTTTTTCTTTTCTCTTCTTTCTTTCTTTCTTAACAAAAGAAACTGTTATTCATCCTTTCAAAGCATCAAAACCCATTCACTTATGAAGGTGAGACATTGTCACTGCCTATACTTCCTCGGCCCTTCTACCATTTACTCATCCACTCTTCCAGTCAGTCCTTAGGGAGCACCTGTTATGTGCTTGGTGCTCTTTTAGGCACAAAGGATATAGCAAGCAACTAGTCATATGCACCGATATTCCAGCCTCCTGGGAAGACAGAAAGTGAACCAAAAATTAAAGTATAATGATATTCATAAAAGGGAAAAAAAACTCCTATGATGGGATTAAAAGGGCAGGCCATAACTACCTTGTGATTTATTTACTGCAACTATGATTGTTCCTTCATATATCAGAGTCTCCCACTAAATTGTATATATCACACATTCCCAGACCCTTCCCCAGCAGATTGCCTTTTTCAAAGATAGCTCTAAAAATTTCTCCCATCCCATGTGTCCTGCAGCGTGACCTTGTCATTCCCTCATGAAGGAGGAAGGTAGGAGGTCTTTGGTTCCCTCCTCTGGAACCTTGGTATGCTTGCGGTGGTTTTGGCTAATAGAATATGTTGGAAGCAGTGCAGTAGGCCTTCCACAGATGGGTCATGAATGGCCACTCTGCTTCCGCCTGGTTCTGTTGGAACTCTGTGTCTTGGAGTCCACATTGTAGCTGCCCCAGTTGACAGTCCCAGCTGAGGGAGCCTTCAGGTCATCCCAAGCCAGGTGTCTGACACACAGATAAAGGATCTTCCAGATAATTCCAGTCCTCAGCCTCAAGTCCCCCAAGCTGTTTATGAGTTCCCAGGGGAGGCCCTGGATATTGTGGAGCAGAGAAAAGCATCCCTGCTCTGCCCTCCACTAATTTCCTCATCCGCTGCATTCCAGAATGAAACCAAACGTCTGTTGTCTCACACCTCTAGCTTGGGGTGCTTTGTTATACAGTAGCGGTAATTGGAATACCCCACATCTGCCTTCCTATGAGATCTTAGATGATCGGGGAGACAAGTTTTTCTTTTTACCTGACCCAGTTGGTGATCAACTTATGCACTGAAGCTTGGGAACTTTTATCCATCTTCCTTTCATCCTATTGAACCCACTGTTGATGATATGCATGTGAAATGTCTAATCTTTTAAAACACAAATCTTCACCATTGATCTTAATATCCTGCTGCAGTGAGTTCCCCAGGTCAATTGTGTGCAGTGGGGAAAAAAAAGTACCTTCTTTTATCCATTTTAAACATGCTTCCTTTTCATCTCATCTTGTCCTCTTGTTCTTCCCCAAGTAAAGCGATTTCCATTTTGTGGGGACCTAGACACAGAGAACTGAGTTGAGACAATAATCTCTCTTTGAGCTGGTCACACAGAAGGCCTTGGGCGCACTGGGACACGGAGCAGTGGATTTTAGCTGGTGACTTAAAGGTGGTGGAACACTCTGTTTTAATTAGTCACAGGTTTAGTTCCAAGCTTTAAAAAAAATACTTTCTAGATTCTGCAAGAGGCAATGGGTTTCTTCTTGTAGCCCTGGTAAATGGAGCACAGTATATTGGGAAGAACATTAGACTAGAACGGGGTAAGGAGAATTCAAGGCTCAGCTTGTAAGGCAGCTGAGTGGCTGTGGGCACAACACTCAACCTCTCTGGGCCCCATCTTCATCATCTAGGAAAGGAGGAGATTCAACCAGAGTGATCTGTGGGGCTCTTGGCCTCTAATATTCTATGAATTCTGTTTGCCAGTCATTTAGAAGCATCTGCTACACAAATGCTTCAGAAGAAATAATTTGTACTCTAAAGAACGGGCCTTTTCAGTTCCGTGGTGGGGCTACAGAGAGCAACAACCAAAAAGACATTTTTTTCCAAAACCAAAATCTCAATTAGACTTCATTACCCAACCCAGATTCCTGCTGTGACTGTTAAGTGACCGTCTGGCAGCCTGCATCCTCTGCCTCCCAGGGCTGACCCAAGTTCCCTGGACTTGCTTCTGTGAGCCTATCAATTCCAGGGGTAGATCTCATGGCATTGTTGGACATTTGTGCTGGGACAACTTTATTCCGAGTGACAAGAACGAACAGATGGGTGACAGCTTCTGCTGCATGGTCACCTTGCAGGGAAAAAAAAAGAATGTTGTCCCAGTGAGCTATGCAAAGGGGCTAGTCACAGGAATCCCAGACAACCTGAACTCTTTCCCCAATCCCTTTTGTCACACAGAAGGGAAAAACCAGTCACTCTGAGAGAAAGCGTTCAGTTTCTCTTGGCCTGAATTCTTCTCACATTTTCTGTCCTGCTGGTTCTTCTACAGTGTGATTCTTAGTGTTTCTTGGGATTTAACCCACCTCTTAATTCAGCACTGCATCCTGATTTCCACTTACTTAGTTTTCCACTTACTTAGATTTCCACTTACTAAGAGGTTTCAAGTGAAGGAAATGCTTCTGTGTCTGGTCTTAGAATTCCCTACAGAATCACCACTCTCAAGGGGCTACTCCATATTGGGAGGACCATTGCTTTTCACTAGTGGATTGACAAACTCTATCCATGTCCACAAAGAGCACAACAAGGCACAACTGAAACTTATTTGCAAGATTAACGAAACCCCTGAGAGGTCCTTAGAATTCATGGAGGGTAAATACCTTAGACAAAATTCCAGGTAACAAGTAGAGAAAACTCAGCAGTGGAAGTAATACAGTCTCTAAGGCCTAAAAGAGCTTTTTGAGAAGAACTCTTCCTCGCTTTCCTTAATAACATGTTTCTGTGGCTCGTATGCTCCACTTCTTCATCATCGTCAGACTAGGTACAGTGTTTTAGTGGTTTTTGTTAAGCCTGTCAAGCAAGGTTTGAAAACATCCCAGCAACATTTATGACAAATAATATTTCTGTTGTAGAAATAGGGAAACTGAAGATCATGTAGGATGAATTATTTAGTAGTTTAGACTATTTGGTTAAGACAAAATCACGTGGGATTTGTTTCCCAAGGAGGTGTGGACCCCACTGGGCCACCTTCACATACTCAGCAAGTCTTTGCTTGTACTAAAAAGGCGAATATGGGTACCAGCCACATTCTGTCCCCCTTTCTTCTCACATTCTAGCTAAGGATTGACTGAGAGTTGTTGACTTCAAAACTGTTCGCCCGTGTTGGTCCGTGCTGCCTCATTGCTTGGTGACCAAAGGCACTCTTCAAAGATGCTTCCTGTTAAGTAAGTGGTGCATATAGAACTGTCAAACAATGGAGTGCACCTTTTTTTTTTTTAATAAAGCAGTTTTATGTTTACATAAAATTACAAGAGTTCCATATACCTCCTTCCTCCTCTACTCTGTTTCCCTTATTATTAACACCTTATATTAGTATAGAACATTTGTTATAATTAATGAGCCAATATGATCTCTATTATTAACTAAAGTCCATAGTGTGTATTAGCGTCCTTTCTTTGTTTTGTATAGTTTTAAGGTTTTGTCGGGGCTGGAGGTATAGCTTAGTGACAAAGCACTTCACTAGCATGTGTGAGGCCCTGGGTTAAATCCCCAGCACTGAAGAAAAAAAAAAAAGAAAGCCACAGACTGAGAGAGAATATTTGCAAATCAAATATTCAGTAAAGAACTTGTATGTGTCTAAGGGTTTTGACAAGTATACAGTGCCACATACCAACCATTAAAATACCATGCAGAATAGTTTCACTGCCTTGAATAACTACTGTACTCCACCTATTTATCCCTCCCTTCCCCAGGCCCCTGATAACCACTGATCTTACTACTGTTTTTACAGTTTTGCATTTTCCATAATATCATACAGTTTGTTGTCTTTTTGGATTGATTTCTTTCATTTAGGAATAGGCATTTAAATCCCTCATGTCTTTTTGTGGCTTCGTAGCTTTTTTTTTTTTTAAAGTGTGATATAAAACAACAACCATTTATTTATACTCAAACTGTTACTTCGTCCTTCCAGTGCCACAGGGTAAGTGATAGGAGTAATAGTAATGAAAATGTACAAAACTGCCTGGCAGCCCTGCTGAAATGAATAACCTATTTTGGGTTCCTTTTCAGTTTGCACAATTGAATCATGATAGCTCATTTATGAAGCCCTTGATAAATGGAAGGCACATTCGTCTCAATGTAGGAGCCAGTCGTGGTGTGAGTAGAAGCAATTCTGTGAGGTTATGTGCAAGACTACCTCATAGTATTTTAACCAGTGAGTGATAGGGCTGGAGACTGAGCCCAGATTCTATCCACATCCAGTGCTCTCAACTCCACTGTGCTGCCCAATGGCCTTCAGATCTTGGGCCTGCCCAAACCAATCCCAGGCCAGTCCAACCAACTCCTAGCTGTTCCAAGTTTATGGTATCAGCCTGATGCCAGTATCAAGACTATAGCCTGCTTGGCCAGAAAGAACCTCTGCTGCCACTAAACCTGCCTTCACATTGCAATTACCTGGGAAGTTTCACAAAAAGGTTGATGCCAGGGCCCTTCCCCTAAAGATTTTGATTTAATTGGTTTCAGTGCAACTTCGACATAGGGATTGGTGTTTAACATTTTATTGAAGAATATTATACATGTGGAAACGTGCACAATACCCTAAGTATGGATCTCAATGAATTTTTACAAACTGAAGTTACCTGTACAACCACCACTCAGCTTAAGAATCAGAAATTCACTAGCATCCCAGAAGCACAAATTGTACTTGCTTCAGTCATCCCCCACCCACATGCACACATGTGCATGAGCATACACACACACACACACACACACACACACAACCACTATCCTGACTTCTACAGCATAGAAAATATGAGCAGAGGATTTTTTTTTTTTGTAAGCGTTCTCAAGTCTAATGTGCAGCCAAGACTGAGAAAAATTGCCTTTCTGGTTGGAGGTAAGAACAGAACATGAACTAAGCCAAATGCACCAGGACAAGAAAAGTAAAATTAGTGAATCAGAAATCCAAACTACGGGGCTGGGGCCATAACTCAGTGATAGAGTGCTTCCTCACATACATGAGGCCCTGGGTTCGATCCTCAGCACCACATAAAGACAAACAAATGAAAATAAAGATATTGTGTCCATTTACAACTAAAAAAGAATATTTCTTAAAAAGAAAGAAATCCAAACTACAGTTATGCCTCAACCCCAGTTGCTGCATACCCCCAAGACGTGTAAATCTTAGTTCACATCAGCAAGTCAAGAAAGAGGGAAAAGGTGGTTGCTGTTGTTTTAAACAAGATCCTTTATTTATAAACAACTCTTCTTTTTCTCAGCGTTCACCTCTCAGTGAAAGAAAATCTGCCATCCTGTGAGTTGCCAAAATGACGTTTGCAGATAATAATAATAAAACATTGCTAGGGTGCTTTTTATGTACCAAGCCCCCTCACTAAATCCTTTATTCATTATCTCATTCAATCCTCAGGACACCCAATAATAATAGGTTCTCTTATTTTCCCCATTTTACAGATGAGGAAACCTAGGCATAAAGAGATTAAGTAACTTGCCAGAGGGCACAAAGTGAGTAACCGGCAATGCTTGACTTGTAGGGATTCTTCTTGGTGTAATTCCATTGTGGTTTTTGTTTTAAATGTCGGTGCCAACTTACCTCTGCTATTAAATACTGGGACAAAGTAAATGCTGCACCAATTTCATTCTTTCAAAGTACAAGGTAATAAGTTGGAATGGTAAATCCAGAAAAATCACAGAATCACCTATGGATTCTGGAAAGGAGGCTGATGATCATCTAATTAATGCTCCTTATTTTACACATGAAGAAATGGATCCAAAAAGAAGATGTGGGGAAGATCTTAAACTGAACAAAGAGGAAATCAGAGAAAGTTCAGACACTCATGAGGAAAAGCAAGGGCAGTCTTGACTGGGACTGAGGGGGGTGTGTTAGGGGGGCTCTGATCTTTTTCTCCTCACCCTTAGACACACAAGCCTGTGGTCTTTGTTGGCACAATTTGTGGCTAGCATTATTATTTTACTTAACATCCACAGCATATTCACATATGAATATTATTATTCGTGTAACTGTACAAGTCTGCACAGTGAGCTCCTAATCTAAACCAGATAGAGAGCTGACGATCACAAAGGTATCCGAGCTGGAAACCAGGTTCTCTCTCGGGTTTCCCTGAGTTTGTTCCGTTTGTTTGGATTTCGTGTCATATGCGATCAGCCTCCCAGCATATTTATTCTGGCAAGGGAAGCGGCAGGGTGTGTGAAAGAAATCTCTCTGAGACGTTTTCAATGAAAACTTGGTGTTACATGCTCGAGCCCTGAGCACGTCCAGAGAGCAAATCCAATCCCAGGAAATGTGCGGCCTGAGGCTTTCCCATGTTTTTCCTCTAAGACATCCTATAGTTTCTTGTTGTTGTTTTTCTTCTCGGTCTAGATCTCTTTGGCCTCTGCAGGTACACAGCTACTCTGCAGTCTGATCCGTCTTCGTCTTTTTGGTATTAAACTTCCTTTGAATCAAAGTATCTGGTCTGTTTCACTCTAATTTTTTTCCAGAGCAATTTTCCCAGTATAAATTACACCCTCAATTATTTTTCTCTCACCAGAGCAGTGAATCACATTCTAAGAAGCTTTTAGGGTGGGGGCTGGAGCCGGGAGGTGCGAGCCAGTGCTGGCTTGTCAACCTCCTTCTCCTTCTCCCCTGTGGAGGAGGCCTAGTGCAGCCTTTGCACCCAAGTCTCCAGCAATGGAAGCGCCTCCTGTGCCCATTTCTGCTGCACTTATGTGCTTGGGTCCCTAAGTGAAGGGAAGACTGTATTGAGGAGGAGCCTAAACTAAACTTGGAGGCAAGGGAAAAAAATAGCTTCATCCAGAAGGGCTTGATGTCAGAAGGCTGGGGTGGTTTGCGTTCGGGCCCTGTATTCTTTATCCCTCCCTGTATCAGCAGTACCCCTGTCATGTGGCTTTGCAGTTCCTCCATCAAGAGATGAGTATATTCCTGATCCACTGCCTCTAACATCTACTTTGACCGACAGGATTTCAGCAGATGTGATACAAGCAGAGGCTTGAAAATATGCTTGTGTGATTGGACTTGCTCTCTTGCATCTCTGCTGTTTCTACAAGGAGAGTATGACTGGGCTAGTCTGCTGGTCTCCAGAGGGGATGAGAAATATGTGGGGCAGGGAGGCCCCAAGGAAGCTGCCCCAGCCCAGTCCAGCCCAGCCTAGAAGAGGGCCATTCAGCTGGCCCAGAGAGGCAGGAGCAAATCCAGCCATGATCAGCAGGTCTACCTAGTTAGCTGTCAGGTGGATTGCAGCTGCAAGAGTTGGAGTGGGAGGGGACTGTGGTTTTTCAGTCTCTGAATTGTGGGGCTACTGGTGAGAGACAGTAGGAGAGATAACAGGTCAGCCTGTTACAGTGCCATGCCCTCTGAGACTATTATGATGATGATGCGAGCAACTAGAAACAAAGGCACTTTGCAAAATGCACACCTATGCGGACTTGAAGAGTGGACCTGGATCCTGAAGACCTGAGTTCAATCCACTCCCACCTTTAACTCAGTTCATAAAACTTGGAAATATCATTTTACTTTTCTGACTCCTACCGTTTTAGAAGTACATCTCTATATAAAAAGTAGTTAGGAATAATTAAAAAAAAGATTTTCAGCAACATAAAATACAGACACAAAATATGAGAACTTGAGAAAATGTCAGAACATCAAATAGGTCCTAGATCTTCAATGACAGAGTTAAGAAAGGGGATGGGGAGGTAGGAGAGAGCTCAGAGGGTATTTTATTTGGGTATAAAATGTTACACTCAAATGAATGGGGCAGATCTATTTAGTTGTGAACCGGGTGATTTTGAAGAATGTTTGATTAAGGCCGAGAGGTAGACTTGAAGCCCAAATACAAAATAAAACCTCTTTTCTCCAGTGATCAAAGAAGCTGTCCTGAAAGTGTGGGGTACATGAATGAGTACAGAAGGAGAGAGACCCCCAAAACTGCTTATGGAAAGCAGCTTCCTGATAGCTCTTCACTTGGAATAGAGCAAACCTACCCGGGAGGAGGAGTTTGATCAGGGGGAGAAATAATAGGCCAGGTGATATGCACATACCTGCCCAAGCTCCCCGCTTCCTTACCTTTACCTCTTCTTGGTCATTACTGCACGACCATGACAAGCCAACTAGCTTAGGTTTTGATGGTACATTCTGGGACTGGTACATGGTACATTCTGGGGACTGCTCTGAAGGTGGGGCAGTGAACAAGACATGGGTCCCTACTGGGCTGCCAGCTAAGGCTAAATGGATTTTCCGCATATTGTCATTCATGTCAAATACATAACATTAGACATTTTTTTCAGAGGGGGGAAAGTATGGCTCGGAGAAATTAAGTGGCATGTCCAAAGTCACACCGTTTTTGAGACAGAAAGAAATTAGACCCGTTCGAAAATCTGTTTTGTTTCTATTGTGCTATACTGATTCCTCTCATTAATTATTTAATTTTATTTTACAAACAATGTTGTTTTTATACATTGTTTTAGAAGTACATCTCTATATAAAAAGTAGTTAGGAATAATAAAAAAAAGATTTTCAGCAACATAAAAAAAATTCAATATCTTCCCATAAAAAAGAAAGTAGTTAGGTGATGCGTTTTGATTCTTGTTTCATGGGGAAGCTATGAGACCTAGAAATCAAAGGCTCAAGGTCTAGTTTCCAGGGCTATAGTAGGTTTCTCTATTAAAGAGACACAAAGCCTAATATACAAAAATAAGAGTATAGTTAAGTATGTTTCTTCTCAACACTGAAAACATTAAACATAATTACTTATCTCTTTTACTTTATGAACAAACATGTAAATTATTATATATCCCCAAGGAGGGAAGTTTAAAAATATATTTTGAAAATAAAAATGAACGTTTCTTTTGTTCTAACAATTTTACCTTTAGAACTTATTGTACAGAAATACAGATGCACAAGATTATTCAGGGTAGTTTTTTTTTTTCTTCTTTTAGAAGATTGGACAAAAGTGGCTATCAATGGGAAACAGTTATATAAATTATGGAGCATTCTTGGGAGGGAGAGGAAGAGGAGGCAGCTATCTAGGGATGATGGTGTGATAAACACTGATGGGAGAGGATTCTAGGAAGAGAAGATCACCAGGGCTTGACTTATTGGGTCACAGGTAGTGAGCTTCCACTTAATCAACCTGTGCCAAGTCTTATATTGTATGAAAGGTGCTCAGGTCTGATTTACAGAAGGTACAAGATGATAAGAGGGAAGGTCCTCTCCTATTTAGTACATTCTAGGTGTGGTGTACTGATCTTTACATGTGAAAATAACAAACGCATCATATGATCAGAGACGGAGGGTGGAATCAACCTTATGTTGGGCTGAGGGAGAGGTTTGGGCTTGAGAGGATTAGCAGTCTTCATGAGAATTTCACTCAAGGTAAGAAAGGAATTAGGTAGAACAGGCCACGGTGGGAGCCAGGCAAGGCCACCAGGCATGAGGCTTTCTTAGCAGAAAGCGTGACAGGTTGGGGGCAGGAGGACTACTTTGGCTGGAGACGCAGAGACAGGCACAGTGACTCAGTGATAAGACGAGAATAGCAGGTGAGGCAAGCCGGAGGACCTTGGATACCGAGATAGAGATCTGGAATTTCGTTCAGGTGTTTGAGCCAGGGGTAATGTGCTCAAAGCAGTAGAATCTGGCTGTGCTCTGCCAAGTGGATTGTCTGCAGTTTAGGAGGCCCCTGGAGACCACAACAGGAGTCCAGGGACAAGGAGAAGAGGTCCAAGCTAGACTGTTGCTGCAAAAGTAGAAAAAGAGAGGCAGACATTAAGCTATTATTCCTCAGCCTACTCTGCCCGGACACGACTTTGACATTCCACAACAGGCGCTTACCTCCCTGGCAGGTCATAATTACTGTGACAGTTATTATCTTGGGTTTTACAGGTGTATAATGCTGTTGATTGTGCAGGAACACGAGGGTCAAAGAGAATCACATTTAATTATGCCCTGGCTCTTCGTCCCCACACTGTCACAGGCAGAACTGATGGGCTGGGCTGAGTGTGTGGCTCAATGGTAACATACATACTTGGTTCGGTCCCCAGAACATACCTTGCCCCCCAAAGGTAATGGGCACCATTCTTGCAGCACAGATTCAGAGCTGTACTTAGTCTGCTATTGGGCCCAATGAAAAGTCATGAAGATAAACCCACTTCCTAAAGCAAAGAAGTGGTTCTTAAAAGTGTTTTTCTAGAATTCACTCAGAACTTTAACTGATGTTTTCATTAAAAAGGAATTACTAAAATAGTAGACAGCTGTCTAAAAAATAAGTAGATTATGAGTGCAATTGTGTAAAAAGAACCACTTTATACTGAGCGATACAAGTAAGACTCCTGATAGTATCACTGTGTACTGCTTCTGCAAAAGATATGATTTATGCTTGAAGTATGAGGCTGTCTTCCAGGGAAATGGGGAAGGAAGGAGCAAGATGGGAAAATTGCCTTTTGCTTCTGGGTTGTGGTAGTAGTTTACAAACAAGATACGCCATAATGAAAAGATTTTTAAAGGCATTTAGTGCTTCCAAGAGAAGAGTAACTCCAAAACCACCTTTCTTGGATTTGAGACTACAATAGGAAAACAGAAGGAAATGCAGTTTAGGGAAATAGAGATGGGATGTGAAGTAAAAGGGCTTCTTTGGTTCTATGGACACTACTTCTCCAGGCTAACTGACCAGTATGGTCCAGCCTGGTTAAGAGCTTGGACTTCTTTAGTTCAGCAAGTTTTAATGTCTCTGGGCTTCAATTTCCTCAAATATAAAATGAGGATTCTGTGATTAAATATCATTTAATTCAACTAATTAGAAAGCATTATTGTTAGCCCTCTATATCTGTGGGTTTGACAGCCTCAAATTCAACCAACCTTGAATCAATATTTAAAAATAAGTTTGCTGGGGATATAGCTCAGTTGGTAGGGTGTTTGCCTGGCATGCACAAGGCCCTGGGTTCAATCCCCAGCCCCACAAAAAAAAAAAAAAAAAAAAAAAACCCTGAATCCATCTGCACTGAACATGTACAAATTTCTTGTCACCATTCCCTAAATAATACAGCATAACAACTATTTTTTAATATTTACTTTTTAGTTATAAGTGGATACAATATCTTTATTTTATTTTTATGTGGTGCTGAGGATCAAACCCAGTGTCTCACATATGGTAGGCGAGCGCTCTACCTCTGAGCCACAACCCAGCCCCAGTATAACAACTATTTACACAGAGTTTTCATTTGATTAGGTTATTGTAAGTCATCTACAGATGATTTAAAGTATGCAGGACGATGTGTATAGGTTATATGCAAATATGACACCATTTCATGTGAGGGACTTGAACATTCTCCCATTCTAGAATCTGCAGGGGTCCTGGAACCCATCCCCCTCTGATGAGGAGGGACTATTATACACAGTGGCCGACACCAGTAAGCCTTCAACAATTGCTGGCTATTATTATTGTATACTTGACATTGCAAAAAAAAAAAAAAAAGAAGAAGTTACTGAACTTGTACCTTTCCTTGACTCTTGACTTATTTACTTGCTTCCTGCCCGCCACCCGTATTAGAATGTGCAGCACTTGAGGGCAGGTTTTTAAAGTTTCTTTTAATTGTTTTTTCCTCCTGTTGATGAAAATAATATATTCTTAAAGAGGGAGAAGGGGGAATCTAAGAATCTACCTTAATCGCCGCCCCCAAAGGTAATCATGGTAGACAGTGGATTTTATAGATTTTTCTAGAATCATGGTTGGGTTAATGCTGAGATCCTTTTCCTGTGAAGAACTAAGTAATAAATATTTTTGGATTTGTGGTTGTATGTTTTTGCAACCATTTGACTTTCACCTTATAGCAGGAAAGTAATGTTAAAAAGAAATTATTCACCATATTTGTTAGAGATGGGAAGGGGGCTATATTGCCATAGTTATAGGGACCACTGCATGGGGTTTTGCAGTGGGGGAGAGAGATGAGGTTTGACTCCAATGGGGACAAGTGGGGATTTAAAACCAAGGAGCAGATAGGGGTCAGTGGATGAAAAATTATCAAGAGGAAAACATTGGGAGTAAGGGGGAGTCTTGCTGGACTAATCCAGTGGAATTCTTGCTGAAGTTAGGTGAGGTTGATAGGATATCGAGGGCGAGGAATTTTCAGTAAACCAATTCAGTAGGATTCTTTCTCAAATTGGATTCTCCAAGGACAGAGAGGTAAACCCAAGGTCAGCCCAGTGGAGCAGAGAACTCAGAAAAGATGACTCAGACTCGGTCAAAGGAGAAAGTTTTTGTCAGTAGCCACAGATGATACCTAAACAAATGTGCAGGGCTGTGTTCCAGTTACACAATGTACAAAAACATAATTCAGCTTGATCTGGCCCTGTCAGCCCCTCCCCTAGGATGCAATTGTCCAACAGAAGCACTTGTGAGCCACAGATTTTACATTGTCTTATTGTCACACGAAAACCAAAAAGCTTTAAGGTGACATTCATTTCAACATATATTATCAAACTCCATATATTCAAAATATTGTTTCACATATACTCAAAAGTAAATTTTTGAAATATTTTACATTCCTGTATTTGTAGTGAGTCTTCAAAATCTGCTGTGTATTTTAAACATGTAGCATACTTCAGTGCAGACAAGCCACATTTCAGTAGCTACCTGTTGTACAGCTCAGCTATAGAATCTAGATGGTCTCTCTCTATGAAGTTACATATATTTGTAAAAATCAGTCAGGGTTGGCAGCACTCACCTGTAATCCCAGCAATTCAAAAGGCTGCAGCGGGGGCGGGGTGGGGGCGGTGGTGGGGTGGGCTGTCGCAAGTTCTAGGTCAGCCTTAGCAATTTAATGAGACCCTAAGCAACTTAGTGACATCCTGCTCAAAATAAAAAATAACAAGGGTTGGGGAAGTGATTCAGTGACAAAGTGCCCCTGGGTTCAATGCCTAGTATCAAAAAGAAAAAAAAAGTATTATAATTTACATCGTTTCACTAAATAATCTTTCTTGGAGATATTTCCCTAACATTGCATAAAGATCAACCTTTTTTTGACAATCAGAATTGTATTATTTTTTAAAAATTTTGTTTAGTTATTCATGGACACAATATCTTTATTTTGTTTATTTATTTTATGTGGTGCTAAGGATCGAACCCAGTGCCTCACATTTGTGAGGCAAGCGCTCTGCCACTGAGCCACAACCTCAGCCCCAGAATTTTATTATTTAGGTTTATCACAATCTATTTCATGTGCTCACTATTGGTAGACATCTCTATCCCTAATTTTGTTATTTAACATACTGCAGGGATTGTGGTTTTACATATAAATTTTGGTACCTGTGGAAGTATAGCTTTAGAATAAATTCTTGTAAATTGAATTTGGTGGGTCAAAATTCTTAAGGTTATAATCACATTTAGCTTTTGGATAACTATTGCCAAGCTGGGATTCGGTCTTATTTCTCTGTATCTCCAGCATGTTGGCAATCAATGGGTGTTAAATGATGGATAGATAACAATCTTCCAACATAAGGGATGTGGTGTAAGAGAGAAAAGTAAATAAAATGGAGTGAGATGGGAACAGTTAATGCCACATTAAGGAGGCACCAATTAAACTGCAGGTTGTACACTGAAAGGTGCCTCTCTCTGACATTTGGTTAAGCTCCTCTGAGCTCATTCCAATTCCTGAGCCTTTCAAAAAGCCTCCAGGCCTTGGGTCTCAGCCTGTGTCATCTGTGTCTCACAGGGGAATTCTCTACACTTAAAGGCCAAGGTGACTCTCCGTCTCCCTGTTGTGAGCAGAGCAGAGTTTCTGGTCAAGAGGGAAGCGGGTAGTTTACCATTTTGCCAGCTCTCAGGGGCACTGGGAAAAGCCCTGCTCTGCTAACTCCCACAATATGGGGAGTCATGTCCCAAGAGGTCTCTGACACTGGCCACTGCCTTCCAGATTGAGGGACAGCATCCTCCCCCAGGCAGAGCACCTCATCATGGCTATGGCAAGTGAGGTTCCACTCTCCAATGGCCAACACATGGACAGAAAACCCACCTTGAAACCCTGAACTTATCTTGAGATCTTCTCCCTCCCTCCACCTATTGAGATGGTCCCCTGGCACCTCTGGCCACATTCGTGGCCGTGCCTCTTGCTGACAAGCCACAGCAAGAGCCCCTGGCTGGACTCCCACCCACCAGCTTACTTCGTACTTTTCCAGTTCATTCACCTTCCTCCTCACCCCAAACACAATCCCCAAACCTGGCTTTTCTGTCACATCTCAGGAAGGCAGAGTCTGGCTTCCTTATCTCCCCAGGAGACTGCCGCCATGCTTAGCACTTACTAATGCCAGTGAAATAAAAGAACAGAACAATCACAGGACTTTATAGTTTGCTCTCCAACTCTTGTCACCTGGAGTAATTCACTGGACAACTATTTATCAAATGCCAATAGTATATCTGGCACTGTATCCCTGATTTCATGGATCCTTTACTGCCCACGTCTAAGTTTCCCTGGATAAAATTTTTTTCCAAGCTCCTCCCGAACACCCATTGATCATTCTGCCCTTTCTTTTTTTTTTTTCCAAGTCAAATATATATTGGAGCACTTATTAGGTGCTAGCAGTATACTAAACATACATGTGTTAATTTAATCCTTATAAGAATCCTCCAAGGAATAATATGGCCCCATTTAAAAATGAAATTAAGTAATCTCCTAAATGCAAATAGGCCTACTGGGAAGTGGGATGTGCATTTCTCCCTGGCCTGCAGCACCCTGTCCACCTGGGGCCCCATTACTTCGCCAGGAACCATTTGGCCCCTCACAAGTGGGGGCATGGCAGACCAGGAAAACAGAGTTCTTCAGGAAATGTGTGTGTGTGTGTGTGTGTGTGTGTGCGCGCGGTGGGCACAGGCATGCTGTTCCATTGGGAAAACTGGGAAACTAGCAACAAGGATACTGAGAGAGAAGACTGGAAGAGACAAGAAGTAACTCCCTGGGGAGGTCCTTGAGTTACTGTTCTCTACGTCCTACCCCTTACTCCTCAGCACCTCTTACTGTGACTTCTTATGCCACACTTCCTTGTCTTTACAGTCAGCCTGCTTTACCTGTGTTATGGTTTGGATGCGAGGTGTCCCCCAAAAGCTCACATGTGAGACAATGCAAGAAAGTTCAGAGGAGAAATGATTGGGTTGTAAGTGTCTTAACCCAGTGAATTACTCCCCTGATAGGGATTACTGAGT
The DNA here is from genome assembly GCF_001458135.2 of Marmota marmota marmota. Lineage (NCBI taxonomy): Eukaryota > Metazoa > Chordata > Mammalia > Rodentia > Sciuridae > Marmota > Marmota marmota. The sequence goes on from NW_026000005.1 coordinate 26,637,028, forward strand.
GGTAAATGAAGTGGTAGGGTGTGGCTGGAGGAGGAGGGAATTGGACAGTGGCTTTGGGGTATATACTTGTATCTGGCCAATGGTGACCTCTCTCTCTGCTTCCTGATCATCATGTTAGCTGCTTCCCTCTGCCACACTCTTCCACCATGATGGAGCTGGCTTTTCATGGACTGAGACTTCTGAAACTGTGAGCCCTTAAGTCAACTTTTCCTTCTCTACAGTTGTGCTGGTTGGGTCATTTAGTGACCTATCAAAAAAGCTGACTGAAACAACACGGGCTGCTGAATGGGAGGTCTCTGAAGGGCTGGGATGTGAAGCAGCCTGTCCCACCTTCCTCGGTTGGTAGAGGGCAGGACGAGAATCCGAGCTTACTTTTCAGGTTGTGTTTATTTTTTGAAACAAAAAGCAAGTGGTTTTATGGCTCCTTGCAACTTTCAGAAAGGAGCAAGACAGGGCTACTCCTCAGGCCTTCGCTTTGTAGTCACATCCAGAATCTCGGCTTCCCTCCTATTCCTGTGCTTCTCCCAGTTGCCCAGTCGTCTCCTTCCCAAGATTGTGGTTTTGTGAACAAGGAACAAAAACAATAGTAAAGCACTTTGATAAAATAATAGCTAATAGATCCAGACAAAATTATTATAATCAGAGCCACAAACACCCCACTAGCCAGGAAGGGACAAATCAGTAAAATAAAAACACATTCTCCTCTTTTTCTCTCCACTTTCTATAATTCTAGTTTGTACCATGTATTTTCAGCCTTAATGATGTTTAAAATCTTGCCAGAAGCAGGGAAACAGAGGGAAAGTGTTCTTGCCCATAAACAAAGGGATCGTTCCAGGAGAAGGGCTTAGAATTTTAAGGCTTACTGGAATTTTAAACATATTGGAATTGTTCAGCAGGAAAATCTAACACTCTGGAACTAACAATTCTAACATTAGGTCACTGGGGCAGTTCAGCCTTCCTGCAATGCCTTAAAAATGTTTCTTCAGCCTCTTTTCTCCCCAACTTGAAGCTTCAAGAACAACTGTTCCCTCCTCCATCAATATTCAGTGGACCATTACTGTTGACAGGGAACTTGAAGAGACATAAGTGAAAGCACAGGTCTCCTGACCTCCCGCTGGTCATGGAGCAGGAGGAACTAGGGGTCAGTGTAGATGATGACCAACGACCTGCCCAGGCTCTTCATCAGCCTCTGCTGAGCCACCCTTGGCTGAGGGTCCAAGGCTGAAGTCTCACCTTCTACAGTTGCCAAAGGGCCCGCTTGCCCCTCAGTCCACCTTCACACCTGCACCCCAGTTCATCCTGCCTGAGCACTTAGATATTATGGGCATGTGAAACCTGGCTTGGATTTCCTGCCATCTGGGTTATGGAGGAAGGAGGAATAGGCGCAAAAGGCAGGGAATGCACCCTGATAAACGGTGGGCTAAGAACTGAAGAGAACTTCCTGGATCTAGACAAGCTGCTCATTCATTCCTTCCCAGCCATGTCCATGAAGCCCCAGCAAGCATCCTCTTCCTCACTTTTCCCTGATGGGGGTGTGGTATGTGTCCCCAATTCAAAGCCAGGGCAAGACATCTGACAACAAGCCACCCCCCCCCCTTTTAATATTTATTTTCTAGTTGTAGTTGGACACAATACCTTTATTTTATTTATTTATTTTTATGTGGCACTGAGGATTGAACCCAGAGCCTCAAATGTGCTAGGCGAGCGCTCTACCACTGAGCCACAACCCCAACCCCCAAGCCACCTCATTTTTGGCATGTCTCCTTCCTTCCATCTCTTTAGCAACATTGCTCTTGTACAGATGAGGGAACTGGGACCTAGAGTGATTGACTTACACAAAGAGCTGGTTTCCAGGACAGCCCAGGCTCGGGCAAGTTCTCCCAAGTCACAATTTCTGAGACCTTCTCAATCTAAAATGCTACATCCCAGCTTGTATCCCCCCACCCCGCAACCTCCCCAATTCTCTTTGCCTTCACTTTATTTTGACACTGGATTATGAGGCCCTGAGTAAAAGTAAGAATAATTAAAGCAGTCACTTTAATCCAGCAATTCTACTTCTAGATCTTTATCTTAGAGAGAAAAGCTGTGGCCTTAAGAAGAGTTAGGTGTCAGTTTTTTTTTTTCATCTTGACTGATAATAATTAAAGATTGAAAACAGCCTGATGCATTGTAACAGAGGAATACACAAACTGGGAGGTCCTTGCAATGGCTGACCACTCATCAATAAAAAGGCATAAACTACTGATATGTGTATTAGCATGGGTGAATCTTCCAAACACTGTGCCAAGTGAGGGAAACCAGAGACCAGAGCACTCATTATGAATCTGTTGCATAAGTTTTACAGCATATGGGAGGAAAAGTAGAAATCAGTTTAGTGTTTGCTTGCAGGGCTAGAAGGATAGGGAAACAGAAGAGGTATAGGAAGATGTTGGGGGGCTAATTGGAAGGGGCATGAGGGAACTTTTTGAAGTTCTATATTGTGAAAATATTCCTTTCTTTTCTTTTTAAATTAATTAATGTTTTAATTAGGCATATATGACAGCAGAATGCATTTTGATTTGTTGGGCAGAATTGCAGCACAACTTTACATGATGTAGTGTCACACCATATGTGCACTCATACATGAACCTAGGGTAATGATGTCCATCTCATTCCACCATATTTCCTGCCTCCATGCACCCTCTCTATCCTCCCTCAATATTCCTTTCTTGATGGGAGTGGGGGTTACATGGATGGATGTATATTTTAGAACTGATCAAACTAGCTGAGCAGGGTGGCACATGCCTGTAAACCCAGAAGCTTAGGAGGTTGAGGCAGGAGGATTGAGAGTTCAAAGCTAGCCTTAGCAATTTAGCTAGGCCCTAAGCAACTCAGCGAGACCCTGTCTCTGAATAAAATACAAAAAAGTGCTGGATATGTGGCTCAGTGGTTAAGCACCCCTGGGTTCAATCCTCAGTACAAAAAAACAAAACAAAACAAAAAAAACTGATCAAACTGTACACTTAAGATCTGTGCACCTCAATTTAGTTATGTCTAAATTTCAAAGATAAAAATAAAAATAGTACATGACTTGAAAAATTATAAGAAATAAAGAAATAAGCAACATTTATTACTTTCCTATATCCAAATTTCACATTGGAGTTAACTGCTGTTCCTCGTTTCATTCCATAACCTTCTGGAGACCCTTTCTAGGTAGATATGGATGACTTCCCCTCAGAACTTTCCTGAACATTGTGCTGTTACCTGCTCTGTGGCGGCACATAGTGCTAAAGGAAGGCGTTTTTGTGCCACGAGGCATGAGATTAAAAACAGCCATTTCTGAGTCTCAATAATTTCCTGCTCTTTTGTTAATTATTAATTGTTTTTCCATGTTGGAGCACTTCGGATGATTTTGTGGGTGCCATTCATGGGTAAAGAATGTTTTGGTGACATCATATTTTCCTCACTGCTCTACTTTTAAGACAGTCCCCACTCCCACCTTATCTAGGTTCCCATCCCATCTTCCCTGCGTCTCTTTTCCTGACCCCTTGGATGGTGTTCATTAAATTCCACCTGCCTCTTCTTCACGTCCACTGTGCAAACTTGGGTGTGGGGGAAGCGCTGATCCCTCAGAGGCTAGGTCAGTGTACCCCAAGAACGAGGACCCCTCCTGAAGGCCTGCACACCCATTGACATTCCTCCTTTTGAAATCTATGGAACAGGAAAGTACGCAGAAAAGAAAAACGACTTTTAAATTCAAGTGCAGTGTCTGAAAATGAACTTGCATTTTATTAACTACAACAGTTCTTCATATATTAAAATATTATTAAAATAATAACCGCAGCTACTGTTTATTGTGTACTTACTTATGTGCTGGTATTTTGCTAAGTGCTCTCTAGGCCTTATCTACACTTTGCCACACAACACCACAGGGAGGATTCCATTTTTATGCATACTGTATAGATGAGGAAACTGAGGCACAGAGAAGTTAAGTCACTTGCCCAAGCTCACACTGATCAGCAGTGGAGGCTCAAGAATTCAGTCTGACAGGCCGGAAGGCCTTAATGCCTCTCAAACTTGCCTGTTTTCTTTACTTTGTGAACAATGCCTGGCACACCTATGAGTTCTCCAGCCCCTGGCTTAAACTCAAGGTCCTCCTGGGAATCTGAGAACACTGGGAGGAGCCACAGGCTATTTGGGGAGCACAGCTTAGAGTTGGGCCTCAACCCGTTGGCACAGGACCCTACTAAATTCAGCAGTTCTTTGCGCGTCTGTCAAACCATGGAGCTCCCAGGGTGGTGCCTGCTTTGCCTCTGCCCAGTTGGCTTGTCAAGTACTCCCAGAGGCTGGAGGGGTTAACGGTTGAGAACCTGTTTGCAGACCATTAGAAACAATAATCACCTGGCCAGTAACCTGATCTACCTCCAAAGAAAGGTCTGGATTTGAGCAAACAGTTTAAGTGGCCTCTGTGTTCAGTGCAGGGGTGGAGTGGGCTGCCTAACTCGCATTTCTTCTGGAACAGTTGGAATTCGAGTGGGGACCAAGCCAGGCCCATGGGCCAATTCCTGGGCCTGGGAGAGCTCACATCCTTCTGGCTTCTTCTGCCCCTGGAATTCTGAAGATGGCTCCCTGTAGGTAGTGGCTGCTACTTTCCTGCCCCGGCTGGGGAGCCAGTGAGTATCGTTTGTTTTCCACTTGATCAAGTGCCTTCAAGGGAGCTTCACGATGTGCTCAGGCTCAGGCTGGGCTTGGATCCTCAGCACGCAGCAGTATTGCTATTGTGCTTCCATTTCACAGATGAGGAAGAGGAGACTCTGAGACAGCAGTGTGCAGGATCCAGAGCCAGTTGTTAAACTTGCAGGGTGGCAGCCTGAGGGGAGGAGAAGGACCCACATTTTCTTGGAGCCTTGTCATGAACTTATCCTTTTGATGATGATATTTTAAATAGCATATGGAATTATAATTCAAATCTTCTAGAGGCTTTCCCTCTTCTACCACTTTGTGGATCATTTTAAATATGAAGAGGCCGGGGGCGGGGCTCCCTCTTCTGTGATTTGCAGGTACAGTCCTGATCCTTGGTCATTAGGTTTGCTGAGGGGTTGACTGACCCAGGTGCTCCACCTTTGAAATTGTCCCCATGCAACCTACCGTTCCCTGTATCAGTCACAGGAGTTCTGTGTGTGTGTGTGTGTGTGTATTGGTGGGGGGATGTGGGACAATGCACCTCCAAAAATGGAATTTTCTCTCTCCGTCTCTGCTTCACTTAGTGTTGAACAAGCCAGCATCCGATGACCTTCTGCTAGTATCGTGTCTGGGGCTGTGATCCTGACTGCACAGGACCTGTGGAGAACTGTAACTCACCTTAATAGGAATCTTCTGAAAACGTTGGAGGAAAGGAATGTAAACTGGTCTTATTGCCCTTGGTAACCATAATAGAAGTATTTGACCCCAACAGGTATTTCCCCCCCAGGTGTGGAAGGCTTTTTGTTTTCTCATTTCACAGGTAGGACCAAATATAGCTGCAGCAGGGAGAGTCCCAGATGTGGTTGTCTGTATGTGTGTGGAGAGAAATTGCTGGTGTCACTCAGGGAAGTCAGAGAAGATTGTTTTCCTTTCCACAGACAAACTTTCTTCTTAAGAGGCACTCAAAGGCTTCTCATTTGCAAAAAAAAAAAAATCTTTCTGAAGCAACAAGTTTGTGAGCTTACGTGCTTCTTAGCTCATGACAAGGATCAGTAACATCGTGGGAGACCGTGCAGTCCAATATGGGAACCACCAGCCACATGAGCATATGTGCATTTAAAGTCAGGGACCACATAATGATGTTTGATTAGTTATGATGAACTGCATATATGATGGTGGTCCTGTGAGATTTTATCACCTAATGATGTCATAGCTGTCTCAGTTTGTGTAAATACATCGTATGATTTCACACAATGATGAAATTGCCTAACTACGCATTTCTCATAGCATATCTCCATCATGAAGCAATGCGTTACTTCTAATTAAAATGAAATCAAATTAAATCTTCAGTTCCTCAGTTGCTTTAGTTATATTTCAAGGGCTCAATAGCATACATGAATAGTGGCTACCATGCTGGACAGAGCAGCTACAGGACATTTCCATCATTCCAGAACATTCTATTGGATGGTGTTACTCTAAGACAAACCTCATAACAGAAGTTGCCTAATTGGTCCCAGACAGTGGGGAGCAGCTCCACCTTTGAAATTGTCCCCATGCAACCTACCGTTCCCTGTATCAGTCACAGGAGTGACTAACCTTACCCTGAGGGCCCTGGGTAAGGTTAGAGTGAGGATATAGTCCTATAAATCTGTACAGATGCACAGGTAAAGTCACTGGAGTGAAAGCTGAATTCATTAAGTCCCAAGTTTTCAGTGCTGTTATAAGATGACATATGATGACACTTTAATAAATATTTATTTCTTAAATATTCCACTTGGTTCAATGTCACTTGAGCAAAATCTAGACACCCTGGTAACTGCGGAAGATACAAATTATACCCCTTTGGAATTCCTAATCTCTAAATTGAGGCAGGAAATGAATAAGAATAAGCTATAAAAAGCTAAAAAGTGGACATTTGCCAAGGGGCAATAAATTATTTGGGGAGGAGATCAGTGAAGATTCTCAAAGAAAGATGTATAAGCAAAGATTTGAAGGGTGACTAGAAGGGTGACTAGATTTAGAGGGGATTACAAAAAGCTTTGGAAAATGGAAGGGTGTTTGGTGAGGAGAAATACGAAGTGGGAAGTTGAGGGTCGCAGGACTGGCAACTATATTTGTGGGACATCTTAGTCGGCTTTGTGACCACAAACTGAGCGATTTATAAAGAAAACAATGATTCTTCATACTTCTGGTGGCTGGGAAGTCCAGTATCCAGGGGTTGGTGTCTGGTGAGGATCTTCTGGCTGTGTCACCCTGTGGTAGGAGGCAGAGTTTGAGCTCGCAGCTTGAGCCCTTCTATAGCCAGCATGATTCCGTTCATGAGGGAAGAGCACTCACAGCCTCTTCGGGTCTCAAAGGTGCCACCTCTTAACACTGTTGAATTGGAGATGAAGTTTATAGCACAGGCTTCCAGGGGAATGCATGCAAACCACAGGCAAAGCTGGTGTAAAATGAAAATGCAGGGACCTTTGGTCCAAAATTATTCAGAATTTCAAGCTGGCAGCAGGTGGGCATTAAAGCCAGCAGGTGCCCAGGTTGTGTGTTCACAAAGCAAGCCATCCCAGTGGCAAGAGAAGTTAAAGAGAAAGTAGGACCATATTATCAAATGCTTTCTAGTGACAGTTTGGAGCTTGAAATTTTTAAGCTGAGATGAAGCAAAATGAGGCTGCATGAACAAAGGCCACAGTGGAGCCACGCCCCCAGCTGAAGGAAGTCTAGTGAGCCACGCCCCCACTGAAGGAAGACTGGTGAAGAAGTGGTCCAAGTGGTCTAGAGGAAGCTGGTGAGGGAAGAGCACAGCAGTGGGCGGCGAGGAACTGGGGCCTTAAAAGCTCTGGAGGTGGAGAACTTGATGAGGGGACCCTGGTGGCGCAGCACGTGACCGGGCCACCCTCCATGGATATCTCTTGTGCCTCCCTCTTTGCAGGTTCTAGAGTCTTTGGGCTTCCGTTATCTCACCCACAGCAAAAGGCTGAGAATGGAGGTAAAGCAGGAGTGGCTCATGGACCTGTCACGTGCCCCTGGCCAAGAACTCTTTTGGGAATTCCCTTACTCTGTTTTCTACAGAGGCAGCGTTTTCTCTGACCCAAATCTAGAGGGAGCCCAATAAATCCCCCTCTTCACCCTACCTAGCAATACAGTATTTATCTTTTTTTTTTTTGGTACCAGGAATTGAACTGAGGGGCACTCGACCACTGAGCCACATCCAGCCCTATTTTGTATTTTATTTAGAGACAGGATCTCACTGAGTTGCTTAGCACCTCACTTTTGCTGAGGCTGGTTTTGAACTGGTGATCCTCCTGCCTCAGTCTCCCGAGCTGCTGGGATTACAGGCATGCGCCACCACACCGGACCCACAATACAGCATTTGGAGGCAGCAAAATCATCCTTGGTTTCATGACAATCCCCTTCAGATTTGCATTTCCTGACTTGGGGACTTGTGATGTTCCATGAGCCATTATCAGAGGGCTGAATGAGGATGTGCCTTTCTGGGGGCATTGATGGCTGTGGAGCCAGTAAGTGTCAAGATAGTCACCAAGAGCCCAGGACAATTCTACATATAGCAGGAAAGAATAGAAAAGAATCACACCGTGCAGTACCTCCAGTAGCAGCCAGCGGTGCTCAGTGCCAGGGCCCCTCCCATTGATAGAAGTCTCGAATCCTCACCTCAACACCTCAAGATGAGCGCAATGACTCGCCTTTTACACACAAGTAAGCTGAGGCTCACCTGTCAAGAGGGACCTTCCCACTGTCACCTGTTGGTGGGATGTGTGTTAGAACTTGTCTTTACATCCAGGGTGGTCCCCTCCCTGACTTTCCCTCCCAGTAAATTCTGATGCTCTTGTATCTAATGATGGGGGAGATTTTTTTAACCCTTCCATGAGCAGATATTTCCAAATAGCTTATTCATAAAAAAAGGCGGGGGGGAGGGGAAGCATCAGTTCTGAGGAAAGAGAGGCATATTTGAAGGGAAATGAAAACACAAGTCACAGAGTGAGGTAGGTACAAGTCATGGCTTGGCCACGTGGAGCTAGGTTGCTCCAAACATTTAGCTATTTTCTTATGGTATATCAGACTCCAGGCCACTAATTACTGTTTTGTTAAAAAAAAAAAAAAAAACCAGCAACACATGAACATTCTTGTTTGGTAAGGGAGACTTGTTGAGGTAACTCTGAACTTCCAGAAATTAGGAGATGTGCTGGGGGCAGGTGGGAGGATAATAGTGAGGATGAACTTGGGTGTCCACTGATTGAGCCCATTTTTAGGGTGGCCACTTTGCCCTTCTGAACATCCCTTGCTCTGTGCTCTAACAAGCAGGAGCATGTCTGGTTGCTTTAGGGATAGGTGAGGCGGAAGAGGGAGGAAGAAGACCAGGAGGTGATGTCACCAACACACAGGTACAGGGGACAGTTGCACTCAGATGCAAAGGCTGCCTCCTCAGGTTGATCGCTCTTTAAACTGGGATATTAATTTTACAAGTAGGAAAGATTCTCCTAGATATAGAAATTTTGCTGACAGGGGAAAAAAAAAAAAAAGCAAACAAATCCACAGCCCGTGGGCTCTGGATGAAAGACACTGGGCCTCTGGGGGCATCTTCCAGGCTGCAAAAAGGGCTAGGCTGCTCGAAAGGTACTTGAGACAAATAAAACAGTGACTCTAAAATGTACCCATATGTCACATTCTTACAGGAAAATACCGTCTATAATTAGTTACAAGCTTTAGAGAATAAAATCCAATTTACCTGTCAAAGAGAAAGGCTGAATTGCCCCCACCCCAGACGGCTGGGAGAATGTGGCTCGCAGGTCCCTTACTTTCTCCCCAGCCCCTACCTTTCTCCTCCCATCCTCTTTATTGGAGAAGACTGAAAAAAAAAAAGTATAAAAGTTGGAAAGATCTTCTAAAGACACACAGTGTTCCAAGCACAATCAGGCCACTAATTACTGTTAAGCTTGAGTCCTTTTTGTGTTCTGAGGGGGAGACTTCAGTGTGTATCGACCACTTGGGTCTTTTCATGAGTCGGGGCTAACCCTGAATAGCAGATTTTTTCTTTCCCCCTTTCAACATTTAGTTGCCACAGCCTTTCTTCTCCTTCATCTTTGTCTTCACTTTCTCCTTTTTTTCTTTCTTTTTTCTTTTCTCTCTCTGTGTGTATATGTGTCCCCCCCACACCACTAATTTTTTTCTGGGTGCTTTTTACTTCTCTTCTGGTGTTGTGTTTTAAGTCTCTAAATGAAACTTGACTGCCCCCATGGCCGGTTGGAGAAGCACAAAGGCCTCCCATTCCACTGGCTACAGTAACGCCATTGTGTGTCCTAACAATGCACTAATTGGCGGTGACAATTGTGGAGTTGGGGAGGAAGAAGGGGGCCGCTCTTTTCCAATCAGGGAGCCATGGAAATAAAAGGAGAGGAGGAGGAGGTGGAGGACAGGAGGCCCAGGTTCCTGGTGGAGGGGGGTGTGGAGGCACAGAGGGGGCCCAGCACTCTGGTTTGTGCTGGGCTTTCTAAATTAATAATGAAATCCAAGGAGAAAAGAATTATTTTTGGAAAAATATAGACTGTGCTGCAGTTGGTTTCAGGTCCCTGGTGGTGGTGGGATGGGAAGGAGGTGAAGGTGAGGTGTGGGTGATGGCACTTCTTGGGGAAGGGAAACAGGTAGAGCCCATTTCCCTGACCAGGACTTCAAGACTCCTGGGTTTCTGCCACCAAATGGAACGATGGAAGAGGCTGGTGAGAAAAGGCTCAGAGAAAAACTCTCCACAGAACAGGGAACTGAAAGCCGAGTGTTGAGACTGGTCTGTGGTGGTGTCTCTATTTCAACCACATTTCTGGGCTGTGAGAGCCAGAAAGAGGAGAGGTTTAGCTATTTTCTTATGGTATATCAGACTCCAGGGAAGTCCAGGACATGATATGGAAGGCTATGCTGACCTCTATCCTGTACAATTGTGTGTGTGTGTGTGTGTGTTGGTGGGGGTTACTGGGGATTGAACCCATGGCCTTATGCATGCTAGGAAAGCACTCTATTGCTGACCTACATCCCTACCCCTTTGCTGACCTATAAAGTGATTCTAAAGAGGAGTTGGGCAGACAAGAACAAAGTCAAAGCCAAATGATGCTTCCAGAGCTCTCGGGCCTGCTGGAGAATGCCCCAGAAATCCACGAAGGTCACCTGGAGTCCAGTGCCACCTTGTTCCAGCCCACGCCCTTCCTTTATACACAATGACTCACCGGCCTAGACCAACCCCAACCGTGCCTTCCTGGGAAGCTTTCTCTGCTCAGGAAGGCTAGACACACACCCTCTTTCACAGTCTCCCTGCACCCTGAAATAATAGACCCTGACCTCGATTCCTCCATTCCTGTGCACTGAGCCACTGCTAAGTGTCTTGTATGCATTATTTTACTTAAATCTCACGACAATCCCATAATGTGACTACTTCTATTACCCTCACAGAAAAGACATATAAGGAAATGGGGCTTCTTAGTCACTCCCAGAGGTTAAGTAACTTGACCAAATTCACCCAGCATGAAAGCCAGGAATCTAAGGGCTGGACTGAGAGCTTGTCCTTCCCACCTTCCTGAGAGCTGATCTCCCAGCAGCAGTTTACTCTGTACTTCTGGAGGGCAGGCTGTGTCTCTGTGTCTTTGAATCCCCAGCATCTCACAGAGAGTTGGCATACAGGAGGCTCCATAAAGATCTGCTCCCTAAATGAGGGCAGAGAGGGCCAAATTATTGGTAAAGCTCCCCTAGCACACAGTAGGTCTCAGATTCAGTATGCAGTACAATCCCGTGTGTGTGTGTGTGTGTGTGTGTGTGTGTGTAAGATGATGAAAACACAGATCCCTGGGCCCCACACTGAGTGTCTTGGATAGTAGCTCTAGGTGAGGCCTGAGAACGTGCATTTCCAACACATTCCTACTAACACTCATACTGCTGTTTCGTGGACGGAAGTTTGAGAATGGTCACTTTGGCTGTGGTCCTGTGTTCACATCATAGCAGGAAACTCCATCTCTTCCATTATCTATGTCTTTTTGTGGCCCGAGATCAACAAAAGGGGAAATTAAAGTTGAAAAATTTGGACCATAATGAAAAATGTTCGTGGGCTCCTCCTGCCTGCTTTAGATAACAATCTGAATCAAATAGTTATTTATGTTGATGGAAAAAACGATTGATTGTGTATCTAAACATGGTGCAAACAGTGACATTTATAGAAAATATCTGGACAGCTTGTTTTATTTGGGAGGATCTACTAGGCAAATCCTCTCTCATAGAATTTTGAGCCTTTTAATTTTATTTCACAAATATTTAATACTCACCCAGGACAAGAACCAAATAAGGGTGTTTGAATCCTAACACCCTTGGGTCGGGGTGACACTGGAGACAGGTCAGGAATGGAGCAATGCTCTTGCTTAGGAGGACAAGTTTGTTGGTTCAGAATGCCTTGGTTCTCAACACGGTGCTAGGGACTAGACAAGAACTCTTGCTTGCTGGTTTCTTTTTCCACTCAACTCTGTAGGATCTCACCCTATTTCTTGAGCAGGTTGTTTCAATGAGTCAGTTATTTAACACTCTCTTTAACATCTTCTTTAGAAGCTGCCTTCCTATATGCACGCCCAGCTTCCCACAAAATTTAAATTCCTGCTGCCAAGATTCATGTAAGGTCTTACCCTGAAGGAAGGGACTTGGATGGACAGGCAGGACTACCTGAATGAGAAGAGAAGGGATAGTGCCCTCAGAGGAAGACTGGGGGTGCCTTATCTTTCTTAAGGGGGCAGAGATGCTATGGAGGTATCCCACTCTTCACATATTATCAAGGTTTCAGGAGGAGTACTTTGAATTCTTATTTCTATTTTTCAAAAAAGACCAGCTATTCAAACAAAACAAGAAAAGATGTTCTGAAACAATTAGATACATTTTATTTGGAATTGAGATGATACCAAGGAATGTCCATCGATTTGGCTAGGTTTGGGATGGCCTCTTGGCTTTTATTTTGAGACTGTGTCTCAAATAAAAAGGGCTGAGGACGTGGCTCAGTGTTAGCGTACTTGCCTAGCATGCGTGAGGCCTTGGGTTTGATCTCCCTTGATCTTGGCATGGGCTTGAATGTGCTTGAGCAGGAGCTACTTCTGACGCCTCGGTAGCATCTTCCCTAGGCACAATGACTGCCACCATCTACTTTCTAGGCTGCCTCACTCCTGGGCAGCAGTAAGAAAGCCATCTTGGGGGTGTGGGGGGGTGTTGATACAGTTTAGAATTCAAATTCACTCCCTGCTTGTGCAGTTAGAATTTATTTCTTCTGCAAAAGACTTGAATCTCAGAGCAAAATTCCTCTAGCTGGGCTTGAGTATGTGTAGGGTGATCCTAATGGAGAAAAACTCCGTTTTATTTTCATAACAGCATGCACCTTGTGATATCCTGAGCCTGACATTATTAAGAGTGTTACCACAATGCAGCACGGAATCCAAGGCAATTTGGATGTCCTTGGGCCCAGAATTAATATGTGCTTTGTATAGTCTTGTAATTTGGGAGGCAATTTTCCATAACACAGTGAGAGATGTTTCTTTATACATTTGAGATAATTTAGCTCAATGTTCATTTGGAAAAATTACAGTGCTAATAGTAGCTCTTCAGCCTCAGAACAACAGATCATATTGGGAGAGTATGGACAAAAGCTGGAGGAATTTTCCCCAGACCAACAGCTGCCTGAGGTTGCATGGCAGAATCTGAAATATTGTATGAACTCATGAACTCTAGCTGATTTGCTTAAAACCAATAGCTCTTAATGGAGGAATATGAAATAAAAGTGGTGGAGTAATGAATTTCCCTATTGTCCAGGTAAATTGGATGTCAGTACACATAAATCAGAATTTCTATATGCTCAGCCATGGGAAACATTTGTTCTTCTGGCTAGACTTTTCTGCCCAAAATATAAGGGAATAGATGCAAATGAGGGAAGAATGAACTATATTTTTCTGTTGGCTGTATTTTGCCTGCACTTCCTGGGTGTTGTGTACCAGAGACCTTTGTTATCCTGGGAGAAGATTCCTCTACCCTAATCAGATTCTAATGTAATTTTTTTTTTAAATCCAAAGTATTCCCGCCCCTCCCCCCGCCACCCAATCAGGAATGTGGTTTCTAATGATGCTGCTTTGGAAGAAGTCCTAGGGAAGGCCCTGGTAGACTTAAGTTCATTCCTAAGTTGCATTCCGGCCCCTTCACACTTATTTCCTGCAGTGATTTAGTAGCAAGCTATTGCTGCTGTGGGTGTTCCTGAGTATTAAGCATCGGGGGCATGGAGCAGATGACACCTTTGGTAAGAGACTCTGGACTCTTTGTTGAAATGCTCCATCAGGGAGCAATACTTGCCTTTAGTTAAGATACTGACTTCATAAAGAAGGACAAGAACTTCTAAGTTTCCATTCACCTGTTATCTGGCAGTTGAAATTGAAAATCATCATCAGTTCAACAGGTACCTGGATTTGGAATGATTCTGGTTTGTTTTATAGCCTAGTTCTTCTATAGAACCAAGGGGAATTGGAACTCGGGCAAGATTTCCTGAATTTTCTGAGCCTCTCTAGGCAAAAGGCATCTGGTAGTTTTTCATTTTAAACATTACCATTCAGAGTGATGAGGTGTGTGTACATTGGGATGGGCCCAGGCCTGAAGCATACTCTCACATGTATGCATCTGAAGAATGATCCCAGCCTTGCCAGCAGGAATAAAAAAAATGAAAGGGACACTACGAGGCTCTTTTGTGGGCCAGCTTAGTCACCTGCAGTCATGACACTTCTATTCACCAGGCTTTCTAGAGGTTGGTATATACTGAATTAATAGAAGCTATCTGCACCCTGACAGACAATAAAAGGGGTATAAAGGTAAGATTTTATGAAAACATTTATAGTCTTTGAGCAGAAGTTCCAAAGTACTATTCGTTTCTGTCGGGAAAAGGGGAAGGCAACTAAAGCTCTAGAGTCCTTCCATAATCCCTGTGACGCTGTCCCGCTGCTGACTGCCATATGCCAAGCCAATGTTTATTTCAAGTCTACTTCATTTAGGATTGTGGTTCTTGACTTTCAGAATACATCAGAATCACCCAGGGAGTCCTTCCGTTCTTCCTTTCCTTTCTTTTTGTGGTGTTGGGATCAAACCCAAGGACTCGTGCATGCTGGGCAAGTGCTCTGCCACTGAGCTCCATCCCAGCCCACACCTGGCACTTTATAAAATATACAATACTCAGGCCCCATTCAGAGATCCTGATTCAACTGTCTGTGAGGACACCTGACATTTTGCTCTTATTTTTGTATTTCTAATGTGGGAACCACTGCCTTAAGCCATCCTCTTGAGCTATCATCAAGAACAGAACAGGAAAACAAGGGAGATTCAAATCACTGTCTCCTGAGGGTGGGGGGAGATGAACTTTGACAGCATCTTTGCATATCTTCCTCTTTGGTGATGCCCAAACTATCTGGAGTTGCTCGGCCACACTAGTATACTCCAACTGGGGGAAGCTCACCTGTCCTGAGAAGTAGTGGAATCTGGGCTCGGACTACAATGTGTGTCTACTTTGGTGCAGTGAAACATTAACTTGTCTCTTTTTTATCATAGACTGTGGCAGGTTTTGTGTGAGGATGAAGTCCAGTTATTCCTTGGACAGAGTGGGCGTGAGACTTGATTGGCTTCCTGAGGGTGGGGTAGGAGAGGCTGGGCATGACCCAGTTTGGGTGTGTCTCAGGGAGTAAGGCTCAGGGTTCACCTTTGGTAAATGTTTACCAGAGGTGCCTGTTCTAGTCTCTTTTCAATGTCCTTCTTTGGGAAAGTGAGTTTAAATGGTGCTTTTGAAAAGTTCCAGGTGGACGGTTGTTGTGCCCCACCGCCTTTTTGGTGGAGGGGTAAGGGCCAGCCCAGGCAGGAGGTAGCTGCACTCATTTTCAATCACTCCCAACTCCCAGAGGGCTGCTATCTGGAGCATAAACACCGACTCTTTATTTTTTACACTTTGCTATTTCACTCCAAAAACATGGAACCAGTTCCTTTGCCTGGCACGTGTTCATTTAATTTGGAGAGTGCGGAAGAGGAAAGATGAAACCAGAGCAGGAAGCCTTGGGGAAGAGCTGGTTAGGGCATTCAGTGCATGAGCTGGGGCAGCTTGTCTCATAACTAAAAGCAATCATGCTTCGATTCAGCAAATAAGGCTAACACGACATGTGTCTTTTTACAAGTGACAATCCATTTTTTATAAACATGGGAAGGATTAACGAGAATATTGTAGATTGATGAATTTAGGAAACAAAAAAACAAAGACCATCTGTAAGGCTACTGTTAAGAGATATTTTAAAGTCCTGGTAGCTCACTTCTAATAAACCTCAAATCTTGACTTTGAACTAATATCCAGGGCTTGTCTTGGGCTTTCACCACCTCTCAAAAACAGTATTTTAGTGAAGTTGTTATGAGAAGAGAAAGTACTTTCTAAATTGTTTATTGAGCAAGATAATTCTATATATTAAGAATGGGTGCACTTAAATTACGTGACAGATGACTGTAAAAGCAATAGGTTCTTGTCAACAGCACAACTTCAGTTTTATATTATTACAGTTACTGATATTTTTTTAAATTATGTAAACAAAAATATGGATAAGTTATGCCAAAACAAAAGGCAACATAATCCAGAAAAAAAGAACACATGTACGTTAACACATTAGCTATGACAAATAGCTTAACAGAGAGCGATACAATAGCCCAAAGCCAAAATTTTAGTCAATTCTGTACTGCATGAGCAGAAATGAGGAAAACCCATGGATCTGATGCAGGAGCCTGAGAACAAGTTGTGCGAAACTCTTCTGTAGCACCACATCACACTCTGCATTTGCAACCTAGGCATTGCTTCTCCTTTTCCCATTTGCTAGGAATAGATTTTTTTTTTTCCTTACTTCTTCGATGGTGGCTAACAGTTATTCACAGTCGAGGTCCGATAGGTGACCAAAGCCAGAACATAGGCCTCTAGTAGCACAAGCCTAATCTGATAGCTCAGTGGACTGCCCATGCCACACCGAGACATTACCATCAAAATTTACCCACGAGGCTTCCACTTCCCATGTGGAAAACAGGTGGCAAAATAAAAAGAAAATCTTCATACAGTAAAGGAAAAGAAACTCCTTGTGTTTGTGTAATTTTTGAACCTGAAAAAGATTAAGTTCATTGATTTTACTGATTCAATTCTGGATAGCTGGTTTTACTTCTCTCTCCATTGGCCTTGGTGACAAGATGACATCCCCTGAGTTTGGTTAATGAAAGCAAGCAAGCAAGCAATCAAAAAGAGTGACTAAGAAACAGTACGAAACAAAGTTAAAACCTTGATTGGTTGTGTCTCTTAGTAAAAGCGCCAATGGCACTAAGAAGCCAATGCTTGTACCACTGTAACCATGTTTGCCATGTGAATCCCTTTATGCATGAGGTTAAGGCACCAGGTTAAGCAAAGGTGGAAGGTCTTTCGTGCATCTCGGGGTATGTGGGCTGCAGGTGCACTTGTGTGAGGAGCAGCCAGCCAGGAAGAGGTGAAGGGATCCATATTTAGTTGAAGGGTCCTGCAGGCTTCAAGTGGGTCAGGTAGATAGACTAGAAGCACTAGACAGCACTATAAGGCACTCCTACAGGGAAGAGAAACAAGTGGAAAGGCCAACATGGAGAAGGGGCCACAGGCCCAGTGGTCCATTGGGTGGGTTATTAGCCGTGAGCCCTGAATCTGGGCTGGGATTCAGGACTAGGGACAAGGAAGAGCAAATGAACGAGAGAGGGGCTGGTTTGTGGTTCATGGCCAGTCAGAAGCAATCCTCACTGTGTGAGAGTTGCTGGAGGTGCCTGAATTTTCTACCCTGGGCAACAACTGGCTTCATTCAAGTGCTTTCCAACAAGATGAGCATCCCATGGGAGAAACCAAAGCAAAGCAGCAGTAATCTCATTTAATGGCCTTTCAGCACAGCAGAGGACCCATGTGAGCCATGTAACGTGGCCACTTGGAACCCATTGTAAGTAAAACCCCTGACAACTGTGGCTTTGCTTAGGAGGATATTCCACACTTATATTTGTTTTGCTTTTACCTAAAGTTTAACAAATGGCTTGGATTTGACTTCAGCCATGGACCTACAAAAACGTACTAGAGAAAAAACCCTCAGTCAGAGTTTTTGAACCCAATGAAATGAAAAGTCTGTTGATAAAAAGGCTGCTGGGTGTCAAGCCTTAACTGTCAAAACACTGTCCCACACGATAGAAATCAACATCTGTCTGTCTGGATTAACTGAGCAGGACTTATTCACCCATCCCCGGACTCGACCTAGAGCAGCTGGTTGCACTAACTTGGGTCAGAAGAGTGGCACAAGGAGCAGGACATCTGAAGTCCCTGATGCCCATCACTGACAAGTACGGCACCCAGAAAGGGAAAGCAGAGGGATTTGCCAATGACTCCCTGCATGCCAAAGAGAGCAATGTTTTTTCTTTCAGTCGTGTCCCAATTTTTCTACTTTTTCACATTATTTCAAAGTATGAAAAAAAGTAGGTAGCTCAAGAAATAAAAAGTGCAATAAAAAATTGTACTCAATCTACTATGAGAAGTAATAAAATAAAATAACATCTGTATTGAAGCCAGGCAGTATTGGAATAGAGAATTGAAGATTTATTTCATAGTCTAGTTATTTCAAAAACAAAGTGCAGCAGATAATGGAGAAGAATAATTCTGCACACACATATGAGCAGCAGCAGTGGCTTTACCCTGACTCCAGAGTGGAATGGACCTCAGATAATGCCTGTTTCTGTAATAAGTGTTCAGTGTGAGTGGCATCATGCCAGCCTCACCCTGACAATTAATTTATATGTGGCCTTTTTTGGCCAATGGATACAGAACAAAGCCCCAGGTTTGGAAGCCAAGCCTCTTTGAGGAGGTACAGAACGAAACTATCTGGTGTTAACAGCTAGGGTGAGCACTCAACATGCAGAGATGAGCATGGAGTCCAGACCTGGCCAGCACAGGCTGTGTTCAGTAATCAGATGATAGAGACACCTTGGTTCCCACTGCAGCTGAGGAGGAATCATGGCACAGTTCCTTTTCAGGAGCCTGAAGGGTACCACTGGGTCGGGCACCACAAATCCCAAGCACCAGCCATATTCTCTTTTGGGGGTAGGCCTAGTTGAAAAGAACTGAGAAGCGGTTACCCTCAGCTCCTAACAAGATGACCCTTACCACTATGACAGGAAAGTGACTGTGAGTCCTCTGAAAAGACAGTGAAGCAGAAGGGGATGTGGATTTCCATGGTTTTCACGTAGAGACATTTCAACTTTGGGAAGGGGTAGCCCCGGACAGCCACCCTAGTCAACCACTTCCTAAGTGCTCTGAGGCTGTCCTGCAGCGGTGCAAACTGAAGTCTATTTTAGGAATTGGCTTCTTTACCGGGGGGTTGGATGCCAACATTTCACCAGGGTTGGACGGTCTCACACATGAGTTTCTGGCACTGGTAGGAGGGATTTCCTCAAGTTATACACCAGGGAATGGGCCTTTCAGTGAAAAGCAGTTCCCTGAACTTGGCCGCCAGCTCTAGAAGATTAATTGGCCATTTTCTCCTATGCTTTACGTGCAGTATATTTACCATGGGATGAAAAATGGAACACGAGGAAAATCAGGTATCAGTTTGGTCTTAAGAAGTTGGAAATCCACAGACTTGCCTTTTTTTTTTTTTGACAGTTTCTAAGCAGTGGAACAATTACCTAACATTGCACCAAGGAATTTGCTAGGGCTGAAAACAGTAAGGGCGTTCATACACTCTACTACATTTGGGACTCAAAACAGCAATTTTGAATTTTCATGGCAGACCCGCTCCTAAGCTGGCTCTACTCTGTCCTATTAGATTTTGGTGGTGGTGGCAGAGTGTTGTTGTAGGCCTGTGGCTGGCACGAACAAGGCTGTCAGGGTTGTACAAAAAGGAGAGAAAACAGAAGCCGTGGGGACACAGTTCCAGTTCTGGGTAGCTGATGGTGATAGCATATTTATTTTTTTCCCTTTTGAAAATAAGCAGAATATGACGGGGATGGAAAATTCTTAGTTGTTCCCAGGGACTGCTAATACTTAGCAGAGCCCTCTAAACGGGTACTGGTAAAAAAACAAAGGTGTTTAGAGCAGGGATTCAGAATGTCACCCTTAACTCTTGTCAGTTTGATCCTGGGTGTCTGGGACAGGAAATTCTGTACATAGAGTGAAGATGTTGGGGAGGGGGCATCATACTTCCCGTCTCCAATCTCAGTGGGCTGGGAAGGCCTCGCTGACAGTTGGAATCACAGATACATTAATTACAGCGAAGGCAAAAGTAAGCTACAGCGACAGGGAGCTGGAGGCGGAGGGAGAAGGCACTTTGCCATGGGAGCACATCTGTTTTATAATAAGCAGGTCTATAATTCTCTTGTGAAAGATCATGTTCTGCTATCTTCTCTGAGGCTGGAAAATATAAATACTGTATTTCACAAAGGGGAGGAGGAAAGGAGATGATCAAATTTGCTTGCCTGGTTGCCAAGTGTCTGAGACTTTCCTCCCTTTTTCTTTTGTGTGCAACATTCTCTATAACTACAGTGTGTGTGTGTTGGGGGGGGGAGTCAACCTACTTTTCTAAGATTAAAAGGCACCATGAGGTGTCTCGTGAATAGGGCCCTGGCCTTTTAACAAGTTTCATGCCTTGGTTACAGCTACTGTATAAGCAGAACATAAATGCATGCCTGGTGCCGAACTATTAAGTTGAAATGTGTGGTCTGGGGCTGAAAAAACAGGCGTAGGTTGGGAGGCGAAATGCTTACAGCTAACTGCATAAAAGTCAGTCTGAAATGCCTCTAAATGGACGAAAGTATCATGAGCTGGTCTCTGGATGGAGCAAGGTGTGGGGCTGGATGTACCATGGACCTTGGGAACCACTGACTCTCCAGATTGCAATGGTGAAATGACCAAACCAGAAAGGCATGGGTGACATCTGCCAGGGTGAAAGATACAGGATCTTCTCATAAGGAAGACTGAGAACTGTTCCATTAGAAGCATATTTTCTTGTTCAAGAAAGGGTCAAGATAGAAGGAATGGGAGCCGTTCAGTTTCCAGTGCTGTCCTACCTGCTGTGGGTCACAGAGACTGCTATGCTGGCTCTTACCAGGGCTCTGCAGTGTGAGGCCACTATCCTGCCAAACAGCTAAGCGATTTGTTATGTTTCTTATTTCTATATGTTATTTATACTAGCACTTTTTGCTTTACTTTAAGGTGGCAATTATATATGTGTCTATCTACTTATTTAAACAATATTAGATTTAATTCATTAATTCTATTTATAAGTTTGAAATTTTCTTAATAGCTTAAAGTAGATGCTTTTCAAAATGATACTCTGATTTCTTAAATAATTAAAAAATGTAGAAATCAAGAGTGGTTAAATCGACAAAGATCAAAATGAAAGTGCAGTGAACATTGAGAAATAAAGCATTTCAAAGGCCTGGGTAGAAACTGCCCACACAGGCAGGACTCTGTGAAAGGAAATTGAAGCTCGTCTCCTCCCAGACACAGACCGTGTACTCCACCTACGAGTCTAGGCTCCGATGTCTTTAATGATGATCCTAGGACATTTTCTCCAGCCAGCACCATGAAAAAATCATAACAATCACCCACAATACCCTTGGAAAACTGTTTTAAGAGAGTCACATTTACAACCTGGCAAAAATGGTGGAGAGTCACATCATTAGGCAGGCATTGGGACTTGTAGTGGCAAACAGACCAACATACAGTTATTGGTCACAGAGTTCTCCTCTTTACTCAGGAAAAAACTTTCTGAGATTAACTTTAAAACCAGAACCAGCTTTCCTCCTGAGTTAGAGCTTCACTCTCTGTCAGAGGAAGCACACTCTCCCAGCTTCCCACCGTGCGGCTCTGCTGGGATGATCCCCACCTCTGTCCAGGACACTGGTCCTGGAAGAATCCAGGAGCATTCCTGTGTTTGGAGATTTCCTAATGAAACAGAGCACGATGGTGCCTGCCTCAATTCCCTTGGCTTCAGAGAAGGCTAAAAATAAATAACTCAGAAAAATACCCGAAGTTCTGTTGCTCTGCAGGAAATGCTTCTTCCCATGTCTTGTGTAACAAAATGGTCCTCAGAGCCAAAAAAGAAAAAGAAGAAAGAAATAAGAAGAACTTAAAAAAAAAAAAAAAGGTCAGAACTATACAGCCTTGTGTGTAAACCAGGTTTTGCTGGGAGCAAGCAGCTGAGATTCATGGCCAAGTGTAACTCAGCAATCGGCAGGTTTTCAGCCACAGCAGCTCTGTGGACCTGTTAGACAATGATTTACACAGGACCTACGCACAGGACATACAGTGTGTATATAAATAAATAAACATATATATCTACATCTAGCTGAAGAGGGTGCTCTTCCTCACAGGGGTGTAGGTGTCCCCTCGGAAGCCTCTGGCCAGGTCATTACAGGGTGAGTGGCCTGGACGGCAAGTCAGGTGTTCTGGTAGGACAGCTCGAACATGGTGCACGCCTCCTCCAGGCTCTCGTCCACGTTCAGCCTCTGCCAGAAGGACTTCTGCTTCTTTTGCAGCTCTCTGCGGACGCACCTCGGGCAGGGGACAGACTTTTCTTTGCATTCAGAATGGAAGACGGCTCCACAGCTTTCACACCTGTGAAAGCCAACCAGCGACACGATGTGTGAGAGTGAAGAAGGTGACACGCTGAGGTGTGCGGACTCAGGGAGCAGATGGGGACACATCTACTATCCTGGACATCCCTGCCCACAGGAGGAGAAATGGCGGGGAATCAGCAGGTGTCCAGTGACTATGTTATCACAGCGACAAGGGGCAGCACTGGAAGATCCATGCACCTGTTTTCTCTCCACTGAGGAGGAAAGGTGGGTAGTGACTCTAGGAAAAGTGACAGAAAATGAGAATTGCTTGGATAACCAGAAACACTTGCACCTCACAGCAGGCTGAGCACCACCTCTGTGAGGATACAGCTTTCTACTTCTGTTATAATGAGCTAAGTGGTCCTCTGTTAACTTGCTGCCTTGATTTGACAGTTTGAGGAGGTAAAATGACACATTTCCATTCTCTCAATGATGTCCTGGGGTCTATTACTCTTTGTCAATTTTTTTTTGAAAAATTAGGATAAAGCTTCCCACTTTCTAAAGCCTACCTTGACAACATAAGAATGAACAAGGAAGCCCCAGAGAGTAGGAAAGAAAATGTGTTCTTTTCCCCAATGACAGGACAGATATTGTAATTTATGGAGGGGAGACATTCCAGGTGGATGACTAGTTTGTTGTTCAGTCTAGTGGAAGCCTGCACAGGAGTCTGAATAGCTTGTTTTTACTGCGAAGTTTTTAATAATGACTGACAAGCTCAACTATAGCTGCTCCAGTGAGTGGCTTGCTGATGTGGATCCAGTTCTCAGCTTTCCACACATGAGTGACAAGCAACTTTCACCTCATCCTAGGAGCCCATGGAATCGCCTGTATTATTCTGTTCAGTTAGCAGCAGCCAGTGGGGGGGGGGGTGTCCAGCACTGGACTGGGTTTAAAGAGGGATTGAGGAACCCTTCTTCCAGGTCCCATCCACCTCAGCCTTCTTTGTTTTTTCCCACAGGACCTCTAGTTTCAGTCCTGAGCATCTGCTCAGGATCTTGGGGGTGTTATTTCCTAGTCTGCCACAACTTGTCCCTTGCACCATTCAGGATTCCTATCTAACCTCATGTCCTGGAAAGGAGGCAGTCACTTGGCAGGAGACATTAGGAAGGAGATCTAACTGAGAGACAGCAGATAGGGGCTTCATAGCACCCTAAGGTCCTCATGCCCAGGCTCGGCTCTCCAAGCAAAGGGAAATGCAGTGGTGGGTAGGAGAGCAGACAAGGATCTACAAATCACTTCCCACTGTTGGCCACTGATATGGATTGAAGTGTGTCCCACTGTAGTCCATATGTGGAAGCTCAACCCCCCAGTGTAACTGCATTTGGAGACATTGTGTTTAGGCAGTATTAGTGCAAGGTTGGGATCCTGATCCAACAGGCACAGAACCTTAGAAGAGACATCAGAAGGCTTGCTCTCAGTCTCTCTCTCTCCCTGTGCCTAAGAGGAAAGGCCACAGGAGGACAGGGCACCTACAAGCCAAGAAGAGTAGTCTCACTAGAAGCCAATCCTGCCAGCACCAGATCTGAAATTTCCAGCCTCCAGATCTGTGAGAAACACACTTCTGTTGTTTAAGCTGCCCAGTCTGTGGTGTTTGGTATGGTAGTCTGAGCAGACTAAACAATGCCCTTGAGCAAGTTACTTCACCTTCCAGGCGCCGGTTTCTTCATTTGCTAAATGGAGGTAATATCAGCATCTGTCTTGTTGGGGTGCTGAGTGCCTAAAATGAGATCATGGGGAAGGTGCTTGGTATAATCCCTGGTACAGGGCACACTGGAACTGCCCCTTCCAATACCCCTCAGGCTGCCTGCTGTCTTTCTGTGGGGCGTCACTGCAGACTTCACCTGTGTCATTGCAGGGACTATCTTCACCTATGTGACCAAGGACACCTCAATCAACCCCCTCATTTCACAGATTACAAAACAGATTCCAAAAGGGTTAGTCATTGTCTCCTGGGGACAAAGTTGAAGACAGTTGTGGCTGGAACCCAAGGCTCCTGGCAGCCCAGCCATGTCTCCCACTGAGCACCAAGCTACTTACTGGCCATCTGAGTAAGCACATGTGCCCTTGTGCAGGGAAACATAGGGCTCCGAGTCAGAAGACCTGTGTTGAATCACAGAACTTTCTTTGTAGCTGAGTGGTAAGTTATTACTTTCTTGGTCTTTATAGCATGCTGTTCATGGTGACCTCCTTCCTACTCACTGGGTTGCTGTGAAGCTAAAATGAGCAAATATGTGGAAAGCCACACAAATGGTGTGTGACATCACCCTTCACAGGTGACTCCAGTATCCACCTCCTTGACACTGGAGGAATACTGGATATGGCAGGGTCACCTCTAGTCTCTCCCTCTCCCCTCCTGTCTGTGGGGATGAAGGTCAGACCCAGGTCTCTTTTCTTGACAAGCCCTTCCTCAAAGGCAGTGGCTTCCCCTGCCCATCACACCTCTGTAATCACCTATCACTAAAGTGACACTAATGGTAGCTTTATCAAATAAATTTCCTCCTTTATGCCCCTTTTGTCCTGCTGGGTAATTTGGGGATTTATACATCCAGGGATGTGGCCCTAGGGCAGTGATTGATGAAGAAAAAGGGTCCCTTCAGTGCCACTCCCTTATCTCTGCTGATACCAGGCCCAAGTGAGTGAAGAGATTGAGTGTTATCGGATATTTCTGGTGCAAAAACACCCATAGGGTTATGGAGGGATCGAATGCACCTGCTCTTTCTATCCAAAGGTCAGTAACTGAAAAAAAGTATGAGATAAAAAATTAATGATTTCAAAATAGAACCAAGTCCAATTTTCTAACAATTTGTAACCCAGCAGGCATCTTTTCAACTGTAGTATGGATAGATTGATTAATGAGCTTCCCCAATTCAGACAATCTATAGTTAATCCTCCCCCACCCTGATTTTCTTTTCAAAGGAAAAGAAAAAGGACAGGAAAAGGAAGGAGAAAGAAATTGCTTTATGACAAAATTTTTGGCTCTCTACATACACAGAAAAAAGTAACATGCTGGAAAAATAAAGCATTTACATTAAAAACGTAATTTATAGGTGTGCTCCCCTTTGAGAACAGGACTTTATTTAAAGGGATTTTTTTCACTTGAAAAAGATTCACTGGCATCAGGGGGCTGCACACACACCTGTAATCCCAGTGAATTGGGTGGCTGACACAGATGTGTTGCAAGTTCAAGACCAGCCTTAGCAACTTATGAGGCCCTCAGCAACTTGTCTCAAAATAAAAATATAAAGGCCTGGGGATGTGGTAAAGTGCCTTGGATTCAATCCCAAGAACTGGGGCGGGGCGGGGGGTAAGATTTGCTGGCTTCTGAGTGTTTTCTGTTTCCTGACTGTATTTATTTATGATAAACTTTTCAGGAACATGTTTTTCATATAAGGCCAATCTACCAATGTAATCATCTCTGCTGAAAATTGCAACAGGTAATGAAAGAGAAATGGCTTTTGGTGTTTCTGTAGATACAACCAATGAAAGCCACATCTTCACGTCAAAGTCATCATCCCGGCAGTAGGCAGCTTCCTTGCTCTGTGGCTGCTGCTGTCCACCACAGAGAACAAAGCCCTTACGTCCTCCCCTCCCAGGGTCATAGAGGGTACAAGTGCAGGGAGACATGTTTGCTATTGACCAAAGTCAGCCATGGGGTTTTCCACTTTTTCTTGAGCATATCCATTGCTTCCACTTAATCAAGGACATCAACCTCAGCATTATTAACCTTTTTAATCAGATAGTTCTTGGATGTGAGGGGCTGGCCCGGGTATCATTAAATGTTAAACAGCATCCCTGGCCTTGACCCTGCAGATGCAAGGAGCAGCATCTCCCATTCCAAGTTGTGACAACCAGCAAAGTCTCCAGACACCACCAAATGCCCCTGGGGAACAAAATCATCCCTATTGAGAGCCACTGGCCTAATATATCTGAAAAAGGCATCACCAGGGGGTGCCCAAGNAAAAAAAAAAAAAAAAAACTCTCAGTAACATCTTTTTCTCTCCAAATTTTCTTGCTCTAAGGTCTGTGGATGAATTAATGTGAATGTGGCTTTCCTGCTTCCTCCTTAGAAAGTCTCAAATTGAGAAGCTGGGACAAAATGAGATGGGGCTTTAAGGTATTATGCATTATTTTTATTTATTTGCTTTAATCAAACTATAAAATAGCATATATAAATTAGTATATATAGCTGTGACTGTAAGAAGTGTGGCCAAAAGGAGCTGACTCTGTCCCTTTCTCAAAAAATTCCAGACAAACATTGAAAATTCCTTTAAGGCTTCTCCCAGCCCAACCATAGTGTATACTCACTTTACCCAAGGAAAAAAAAATAGGATTGTTAAACATGAGCTTGTGTGAGTTTGTGTATGTATGAGAGAGAGAGAAAGAGATAAGAGAAGAGAAGAGAAGAGAAGAGAGAGAAACAGTAAATGCTGGCTGGAGGCAACACCAGCTTAGCACCCTATATGAAGTGTTTGTTAAATTACTGGAGTGGCTGCAGTGGAGGAAACTGGGTGCATGTTAGGCTTGGACACACCATGACAAATGGTACTAGGACAGAGAGACTGGAGTTCTGCTTCCATGGAAGCTGCAGGGGACCACACTACTAATTATCTGTGTGTGCCCTGGCAAACTGGTCCCCTTTCTTGGGATAAGTTCAGGGGAGCATCTCCATCATTTCAGGGAAACACAAATCTCACTTTGCATCTTAGCAAGTACATCATGGAAGGAGACTGTACATTTTATGAACAGTCTTTGACCTAAAAATTAACTTACTGACCCATGGTAAGTAAGGCAGAGGTTCACAATCTAGAAACCAAGAGATTGAACAGACACGATGTTCTTATTATGGTATCAAATTCAGGAAAACAGTCCTGCTACAAACTATAGAACTAAATACGTTCAGGGGGGAAAGGTTTGCATCTCAAATATGGCAAAGAAGCAAGAATTCCTGGCTGCAGACAGTTTCCTGTTCTGGAATGCTGATGATGTGAGGCCAATTAGAGACAGGCTCGATGACTTTGTCTGCACCCTTCCAGATTCTGGATGCACTCAGGGAGGTCACAGGAAACTGCTAAAGGCCTCTGCCCTGAGCTGAGGTC
Organism: Marmota marmota marmota; assembly: GCF_001458135.2. Taxonomy (NCBI): domain Eukaryota; kingdom Metazoa; phylum Chordata; class Mammalia; order Rodentia; family Sciuridae; genus Marmota; species Marmota marmota. The sequence goes on from NW_026000005.1 coordinate 26,664,468, forward strand.
ACTGAAATGCTTCTGCTCTGTTCATGTTGGGTTTTCTTCCTGCTGTGTTTTTATTTTTGGCCCAGGCAATGGCTTCAGATTTTTCACTTGGATTGAAATTTAGGCTTCAGTTTGGTTAGATCTCTGATGAGCAAAAGGCCTGCAGAGCAGGGCTGAGCTTTGGCTGATTTCCACTTTGCAGAGCCCACACGAATAGGGTGGGGTGCAGAAATAAGTGCATGCTATCAGGCATGCGAGTGCGGTTTGTGTAGAGCGACTATGGAAGGTGCCCATATGGCCACTAGCTATTATTGGCTTTTCCAAGAAATCAAGATGATTACTTAAATGTCTTAGTTAAGGAAAGTAGTTATTGGGGCCTGGCTATTTTAATGTATTGGGTTGGTGCTTTTTGCTGTTATTGTGTAAGTAAATGAACATAAGCAAACAGTTTGTAATTTCCCTAGATAGGAAATCAGCTAGTGTCATGTATAGCTTAAACCTGTGTGTTACATATGTGCTATGTACATACTTACATACACTTTGGAAGAATACACAGAACATTTTACTAAACATTCTCAGGAAAAAAAATTAAAATGATTTAAACAAATGTTAAGATTTAATACAATTTAATAGAGCTATTCTCCTTGGAGGAATATGAAGATTAAAATAATGAAAGATTAACATAAATGTCAGAAAGAATTGATTGTGGCTGGGTGCTGAGGACCTAGGAGGAGAGTGCAAGGCCTCAGAGAGGCTTCCTGGGGTGCCATCTCTAAGAAAGGTCTGCCCTAAGCTGACCAGGAATCTGGACTCTCCAAATACCCCCTCTGTTTTGCTTGGCAATGCAAGAGACTTAGGGAAAATAGGCAGGATGGGGAGGACATGAACAAGAGATCTAGAAATCTTGGATTACAAACAATGGAGCCATGCAGAGGGGAAAACAGACTACATTTATCACATTTGGGATTGTTTATGGTATATGCCTCCCAACTTTGGCTTAGGGCAGGAGGTGGGAGGTGGTAGGATTAAAAATGTATCTATATGGTTTGACTGGAATTGTATGAGACTGGAAAAGATCCAGTTCCTTTGGCTAAGTCTGGCAAATTTAGGTGCCTATGTGCTAGTTTGAAAAGCTATTCCATGGCTGGGGCTGTAACTCAGTGGCAGAGTGCTTGCCTTGCACATATGAGGCACTGAGTTCGGTCCTTAGCACTACATAAAAATAAACAAATAAAATAAAGACATGCTGTCTATCTAAAACTACAAAAAAATTTAAAAAAAGAAAAGAAAAGAAAAGCTATTCCATTAGTTCTGAATGGCAATGCAAATACAGTAAGAACAAAATTAAAAATTTAAACTAAGCAACATCTGCCTGGCCATTTGTCTATGTTTTTACATAAATTATTATCTTTTTAATCCCCACAATAGCTTTCTGAGTAAGGTATTATTTGTTTTCCCATTTTTAACAGGTCTGTCTGCAAATAATTAGATACAATATCAAATAATAACCAGAGTGAATACCTGAGTGAAAACTTTGGACTTGATTCCAGTCTTTGATTTGAAATCTGGCCTTCCTTCTCCTGGTACTAGCTACAAGGTCCTTTAAGTTATTCAACACATACCTAAATACCTGCTAAGCCTCAAATCTGGGAAGGACAATTGGTATGTCCTGCAATGATCTTTTTATCTGCCCTTTAAGCCTGAGGCAATTAAGGAGGGTTTTTTTTCTGATTGCAGCCCACAAAGCATTTGGCTTTCACAGGTCTTGGACTTTGAGTTTGTAAACCAAGCTCAGCTAATACCTTTGAAAAAAGCTTTACTTAAAATCTGGCTTCAAAATAGAAGGCAAACAAGGGTTAATTAATTCATTTGTTAATTTGCTATCCCACTGGGGTCATTAACTGTCATCTTTTGTGCAAATGCTTAAAAAATGCTTCCTGCTAATCTATGGGTAGTGACAGGACTTCTCAGTCAGACATATATGTCACACATTATATGTGTACAAAATCATAATAGATTTGAACTCAATGTACAAGGTTTTTTTGGGATCTGGAAACCACTGATGTTTCTGTAACTGCTAAGTTTTTATTTTAAGGTTCACCTGGAAGTTCCTATCATTTTCAAATAACAAGTGCCCACCTTTTCTTGTGATAACTTCAGGAAACTCTGTTTACTATTAGAGATTATTACTGTTACTGGAGTGGCTGCAGTGGAGGGAACTGGGTGCATGTTAGGCATGGAAACACCAAGACAAAAGTAAAGGAACTACAGGAAGATTTAAATATTTTCTACCATTGCTGGAAAAGCCAGAATTTATTATAATTGTAGCCACAGAAAACTATAAATAAGAGCAATGGTTTGCTGTAAAAATTCCTAAAGTTGTTCAAAATTCCTTAGAGCCCATGGGATGTTTAGAAATGTCTTGCTACATCTAAGACAAAGGCAACTGTATATGAGACTATTGTTAGGCAAATGCAGATTAAAACAAATAATCTTAGTTTATACATGTACTTCTGTTGTATCACCTTTTAAAATGCAAAACTGAGAAATTTAACTGTCATATTTTGAAGTATGCCTTTTAAAAGAAACAATAATTTATAATACTTATAATAACAAACTCTAAGACACTGAATGGGAGTCACTGTTATTTACATATTACATTTGAGTTTCAAAGTACAAGGCGTTTAGCAGAGCCAAAATAAAAGCAATTTTCAAGCATGGTACATTAGAAAATGCGAAAGTCCAGAAAATAAGACCAATTTTATGAGCAGCATGATTAATTGCTTAGGAATAAGTTATTGGTCATTAATGCACATTTTAGGAGAAAGGCAGTCAAATAAAAGGCCTGAAGAATTTTGTCATTATTTTAGATTATTCCCTTATTTGTCTCCTGTCACCAACATGACTCCCTCCCTTCTCCAGTGGTGATGGGAATGGTACCCAGGGCCTCACCTATGCCAGGCAAGTGCTCTACCCTGGAGCTGCTTCTTCAGCCCAAGACAGTTTCTTAACAAGATGGCATTACAGAGTTTTCTAACACTCAATGTGTTCTAGGCTAGTGGTGCTAAGAAAAAGAATCTCAAAAAGAACAACACAGTCCCTCATGGGGGAAGCCTTTAGCTTAGGCTGCAGGGACAAGCTGTGCTAACCAATACCTTGGCTCTTTATCTTTCATTGTCTCTGGGTGGTGGGTGGCCTGAGCAAAAGCTGCAAATCCCTCTGTGAGAAAAAGTGAGGTGAGACACCTTCAGGTGGGCTTAGCCTACGACAGAGGCACAGAAGCGTTAAAATCACCCTTAGGTGCCTTCCAAGGCTAGACCCTGACTAAATTTCTTGCGTTTAAACAGACCATCTTAAATATGCTCTCAAGAAAGCTGAGGAAGGGAAAAGTCCTCTTTCTGGCTGAAGCTTGGACATGCATGCATCAGATCTTTCCAAATCCCCCCACCGCCCACCACTGTGCTGCTCAGCTTTGCTCCCGACCCCACCCTCTCCTCACTCTAGACACTGTGTCTTCCCTGCTGCCAAGGAAAATTCACTTGTCTCTTCATTCTAGATTTGGAGGATTTTCTTTCCAATCACAGATATAAGCTGCCTTCCCGCCAAGTCTTTTAATTTCATAAATGTCCTTTTCCTCTACCATCAAAGATTTTCTTTCTAGAATTTACAAGGGCATGTAAATTCGTTTTTTGAAGAAAGGCTTTATCATACTTCACCTTCCCAACTCTCAAGGCCAAACTAGATCTTTAGTTTAAGTAAAATCTGTTCAAGTTAATGGTTTCCAATGTTTCTAAGACAGGCTTTAGGCAAATCTCAGGGTCATTATTAGCAAGCTTTTCTATTATGTTATTGGTTCTAAAATAAGAAAATTCCCACATTTCTGTGTTTTACATGAATTACTTATTTTAATATTATCTTTTTGAATTTCTTTTTTTAATATTCTTTTATTGTCGATGGACCTTGTTTTATTTATTTTATGAGGTTCTGAGAATCCAACCCGGTGCCTCACACATGCTAGGCAATCGCTCTACCACTGAGCTACAACCCCAACCCCTTTCTTTTCCAATTTCTAATCAAAAGGCTGAACATTCTTCCTGTTAATTGTTTTGGTGAGTTCTAACAACCATGCCCAAAATAAATGGGGCTCCACAAAAGGTAGAGCCTTTTGTCCTTATGGATGGTTTGTAAGACTCTCAAATTTCAGAGCTAGTGCTGTGGCAACAGGCTAAGGCAGAAAAGGCACTGCATGGAGATTCAGGAGGGAATCTTAGTGGCTACAGTTGTGATGTCAGAGGGGCTTCTAGCCTCAATGGAGGTGGGAGTCATGGGAAGATGATTGCTAAGCTCCCTCTAGCTCTTCAGAGGTTCTATGCTCCAGTGTGATTCAATCCAAATAGCAACTTTTATACAGAGTGTGAACATTTATGAACTGTACCTTTATCTCTATAATAAGTATTCTGAAAGCATCAGGAACTGAATGAGTGGTAATAATGATAATTATTATTTTTTGTAGTACTGGGGATTAGACCAAGGGGTGCTCTACCACTAAGCTACATCCCCAGTGCCCCCTCCTCTTTTTTTGAGACAGTGTCTTGCTAAGTTGCCCAGGCTAGCCTAGCACTCCTTGCCTCAGCTTCCCAAATAGCTAGAATTACAAGTTATGCACCACTGTGCCTGGCCTGAGTGACAGTTATTGATAGTTGTAGATCTCACGTGCAGATGCTTCCTGCTGTAACACTGCTGGGTGGTTTAATATTAAGAATACTGAAGGTGCCTAATAAAGAGATGATAATAGAATTAGATGCTGACATTAAAACAAAAAAAATAATATATTTTTTAGTACATATATATTTTTAGTTGTAGATGTACACAATACCTTTACTTTATTTGTTTATTTGTATGTGGTGCCAGAGATCGAACCCAGTGCCTCATGAATGCTAGGCAAGCTCTCTACCACTGAGCTACAACCTCGGCCTGGAAACAAAACAAAAAAATTTTAAGTAATTTTAATGACATAATACTATTAGGCTCCTAAAATTAATTGTATAGAAAAAGTCTCAAAATATCATAAACATATACTGACAAAACAAAGATACTACTTTACCTTTTCTAATCCTAAAGCATAAAACAGTTCATTTCAAAACATGCTGCTCAATCTGAAAAGTCAACATTTTTGTATGGAAAGGTAAATACTTCTTCTTTTCCCTATTGTGTATTCAGGTTACTTATTTACAGTCTCACTGGCAAAAAAGTATACACTAAAAAGTGACCCAAAAGATGTTCTGTAAATTAAATTATCTAAGTAGCTTAGCAAAGCTCAATTTTTTCTTTTTAAATATTTTTAATTGTAGATGAGCCTTTATTTTATTTATTTATATGCGGTGCTGAGAATTGAGCCCAGTGCCTTACATATGCTAGGCAAGTGCTCTGCCACTGAACTACAATCCCAGCTCAAAGCTTAAATTTTTGACATGGTCTCTCTCCTGACAAAGTTTCTACTGGCCCAGTAAAACACATCTGCTCCTGACATATGATAGATTGTTAGCCATCACTCAATAAATTACTCATATCTTAGTAATGTCTACTTACGTAAAAATTTTCCTGAAATCAGTTTGAAAGTTATTTGAACAAATTATGTTAACAACTACAGATTTGCAAAATTAAAATAAAGCAATTAAAAGAATTTTTGTTTTGTTACCAGGGATTGAGCCCAAGAGTACTTAACCACTGAACCACATCCCAGCTCTTTTTATTTTTTGTTTTGGAAAAGGGTTTCACTAAGTTGCTTAGGGCCTTTCAAAATTGCTGAGACTGGCTTTGAATTTGTCATCCTCTTGCCTCAGCCTCCAGAGCCACTGGGATTATGGGCATGTGCTACCACATCTGGCAAAAACATATATTTCTTCATGGAGCTTACAATCTTTCAAAATGGTGGCCTGAATGACAATCAGAATTTGTATTTTAATCTCTTTGGGTTAACAGTATTAAAATCAGTCAATTTCACTGAAAGCATCATGACAAACTATCAGACAAATAAAAAATGCTAAGCTATGGAGTTGAAGCAAAGCTCTTATATCTTTTGTCAATGAGAATTTTAAAAAATGCAATATGTTTGGTATGTAGGCACACAGGGGTGATGGCTTGTCAAAGATCACATGGCAAGTTAGTGGTAGAGTTAGGAATGACATTTAGACCTCTTTATCCCTTTTCCCAATCCATGTACTAGTTTGTCTCCATATATTATAAATCTTAATGATCTTAGAGCCAATTACAATTTTTTCCTAAAAAGTACCCATCAATAAAAACTTGTAGATTAAATATGATTATTTTCCTGGGTCAAATATAATGTGATAAAAAGCTATATATAAAATTATATATTAACTATCATTTCAGTTTCATATATGTATGTATATAGGTAGAAAAAGAATAAGTCATAGAGAATTTCTTCATATTTTTGTGTACTTTTCAAATTTTTATAGTGACCATCAATTAATTCTATAGTTAGACAGTTAAAATATGAGTCAAATAACGAAGAACACTTCTCTAATAAAAATTAGGTTTTTGGAATGCTTAAAGATAAGATGATTAACATAATTAACATAATATTAACCAAACATCTAACTGGAAGCTTGGTAAGAAACACATCTAGGTGGAGATGACAGCTGCTTACTAAAATGACCTAGTGGCCTCTGAACACAGAGGTGGCCTCACCAGCTAGTACTGTGTTTATAAATGCACCATATTTATCAAGTATCTTAATGGCATAAAGGGTCAGGTCAGCCCTAAGAGTTTCCCAAATGTCTGGTCTGTGTTAGCAGACATTCTGAAACGTTTTGACAAGTGAATATAGGAGCCACCAGGCCAAGGTGAAATGTTATTTACCAAGTTACTCTTTGACCAAAGTTAAAAACCAGCATTGTGCTGAAGAGTTTTCAAAGAAAACCTTCACTGATATAACAAATACATTAAAGAATGGGCAGTCATATGGCCTAAGAGGAGTGGAATCCCATCCTGGTTCGTCATGGCCCTGTTTCTGCCATATGAGTTTTCTGGGCTTTGGTTTTGCCCTTCCCAAAATGTCTAGATGTTTCCACAGTCCCTTCCACCTTGAATGTGGATAATTCTAAATCACAGGCAGGAGGCTATCCTCCACCGTTGGTGCTAGAAGACCATCGAGAAAGTTCCTCAAAACACTCTTCTTTAATTTGAGAGAGAGAGAGAGAGAGAGAGAGAGAGAGCGCAAGCAATAAGCAGATGGAAGTTAGTGCTTCCCCAGAAAAAGTACCTATGAAGAGGAGTCCAAATGTCCTTTAGCTGTTTCTAAGATCCCACACCTCATTACGATACGCACTGAGTGGCTGCTTCCCAAGAAAAGCCACAGAAAGGAAATATCATTAAACGAGTATATACATTGGGGGAAGCTCTTCCCTCCAGTAAGCCTGACCGCTCAAAGCTGTTGTCCTCAATTGTTGAACGGGATGTAACAAGACTGCCAAGCACAGCCCACAAACCTGCTAATTAGGTGCACTGACAGTGTTTGTTTTGGAACCATTTACCAACAAAGGAATGTGTCAGGCTGATTAGTGAGAAAGGGTATGTAATGCATGTGTAGCTCAGTCCAGATGGGGGGGCATAATCCAGGTATTCAGTCTGTTTGTCCAAGGTCTCACAAAATCTAAGGCTGAACAAATAGGAACCCCAGGGGGAAAACTATCTTCTGGGTAGTGCTTCCCTCTCCTTCTCTGCTGAAGTTTTGTTCCACCTGCACCCCTTCCTCCCCAAAAGTTTATGCCTGAACACTTACCATAAAACTCTCGGCTCAAGCGGTAGCGCGCTCGCTTGGCATGTGCGGGCCGCTGGGTTCGATCCTCAGCACCACATACAAATACAAATAAAATAAAGATGTTGTGTCCACCGAAAATTAAAAAATAAATATTAAAAAAAAACCACTCTTCAAGAAAACGGCATATTACAATTGGCTCCCCAGAAAAATGGATGAGTCTTTGTAAGGTTGCTGGCAAATCTGGGGTTTAATGTTGTTTTAGGAACACAAGTAAGTGACAACTTTAGGCAAAGCCATCTCCATATTCAGCCCCCATGGAGCCGTCTCCATGTACTGTGCTAACATGGACAAATCAAAGGCAAACAGAGCCACAGAAACATAGTTCTTAATGAACTATTCTAGTTATGCTGAGAAAAATCATGTATCTCAGTGTCTTCTATGGGAAGAAGTGATTCAATACTTCATATAATAAAGCAGGCTCATTCTTTTTATTTTATTTTTTAATTTTTAAATTTATTTTGTAGTTTTTTAGGTGGACACAACATCTTTATTTTATTTGTATGTGGTTCTGAGGATTGAACCCAGTGCCTCACGTGTGCTAGGCGAGCACTCTACCACTTGAGCCACAACCCCAGCCCATGGGCTCTTTCTTTTTAAACAAACCTTTATAAGGTTTCACCACAATCAGGTATTTGAGGATTCATGTGTACATGAAGCTTAAAGAAGGACAGAAAGTGCCAATGCAAAGAACAATGTTCATGCCCCAACAAGCCTAGGTCCTCAGAGGTGGGTGGTATGGATCTGATGAAATGAAAAATGAAAAAGACCAATTCAAAAGGTCAAGGTTGGTGGGAGGAGTCTCTATGTTCTTCAGTGCAAATTGGACAGTTCTGGAGTTTGGCCAGATGGATGAAAGCAATTGGGGCCTAGATGAAGTACCTTAGGAGCCCTTCTTTTTCTGTAAGCTACCTTGATAAAATAGATTTTAAACATGAAAAAGAAGATAAACTCTGTTAGAAACTCACCTGCTATGGTCTTTTCTATGAGGCCCTAATATGGGAAATGTTCTTTAAATGTGTGCAGACTGGAAGTGGTGGCACAGTATGTTAACTCAACTGGTAAGAGTCTGGCGTTAATAAGTGCAAGGTTCTGCATATGCCATCTTTATTTCTCAAAGGAGGAGAGGGAATGACCAACTGTTGTACAGAAAGGAAAACTGACAAGCAATGCTCATTCTGCATCTTTGAACTCTGATGTTTTAAAAAACAACAAACCTTTTTACAAGAGTAACTACTGAACTGCAGATGCCCCTCTAACACACAGGAAGAACCTCACCTCTAATGCCATTCCAAGAGTAAGCGAATATTGCTAGTCTGAGTAGGGGAGGCCGATGCTCCTGCCAGAGAAATACCTTAAGTGGTAAGTCAGTTGTTCCAACCTTATATGTTAAGCTGCAATGTTACTTCAGGCTTTTGCTATGCTTCTCTGTCTTTAGGAATATTTGAAATTCCCTTAGTTAATTAGTTTATTTAAAATGATGAATTTAGATATACTTGAATGAGCTGAACCACATTATAAATGGTTATGGAATGCTTACTATACAGAAGGCACCAAGCTCAATGTTAAGCAAAATTTTATAGGAAACCTCCATTTGAATACAGTCCCAAAGGTTATAGGGTCATAAGCCTTAAAGTGCCATGTTTTCCGAACTGTGGATGACTTGTATGTCATATGAAGAAATCAACAAAGCCAAATGGATCAGGACAGAAAGGATGGAACTGATTTATGATGTTGCAAAGAAAGCTGTGGAGGAAGCAATTTAAGGACTTAAAAAAATAATAAAAAGCCTAAATCCTGGGTCACTTTGTGGATTTATGTGACTTCTTTGCTTGCATTTCATTGTTTTCTTTTATAACTTAGGGCAGTATCAGTCTGTTCTTAAAAGTTAGATCCCTTATTTTTTATTCTCAAGGAGGGCATGTGCTGCTTTTCCTATTTCTTTAGGATGTGGGATTTAGTTGCTGTAACGAAATGTTTATCTCTCCTATCCCTGTGTTTTCCTTGTCCTTCTTTAGAGGGTAAAAACTGGATTAGGATTAAGTGAAACAGTCTTGCAATTCAGGATCTTCCTATTGTATTTAAAATCTTGCAATTTGGATTTGAGATTTTTCTTATTTAGGCTAAACAGAGGTAATTATTTGTGTTTGAAAAGAAAGATATCACAAGGTAAAACTGCTAGCATTATCTTCTAGGGGAGGCTGGTGTGGAGCAACAAATAGGGTTACAGTCAGGGATCCTCAGCTTCGATAGCCAACTGGGCTTCCTAGGGATGTGCAGGAGGTGAGAGCTCGGCCATTCTCTCTGTCACAAAAGTCCTTCCTCCATTTAACATAAGAAAGGCATTTCTTTTCCCATCCCAATGTAACCACGGCTGGTTAGAGTCTGCTCCAAATACAAAAAGTCCCAAGGGAGCAAACGAAGGGACAGTTCAAATGAGCACTTTTATTGGAGGCTACTTTCAAGACAGAGGCACATAATTTTTTCAAATTAATTTTAGCTGGTGTGCTGCGAAAAGGTTTGGAGGCCACAAGTAGAGTGGAAGCAATGACATATAATGGAAAAAGCACAGATTTCAGAGTCAGATGTATTTGGGATCATGTTTTGGCCTTATATCTTGGGGCAGTACTTATATCAGTGTTTTAGACCTCAACTAAAGCTCCTTAAATTTGTTCTTTCTTACCTATGATGCACTTCACTCATGGACAATGAGCCCTTCTTAGAGCTGCAGGCCCACTTCCCTCTGTGCTCCAGCCACACTTTCACAGAACTGCTGATGGCTCATCTGTCCCTCCCTAGACTGCAAACTATTTGTGAGCAAGGAGTGTGCATGCCCACTGTGTCTCCAGCACCTGGACCAATGCTCACACATAATACATTTGATAAATCATTTATTAAAAGAACACATAGTTCTAATACTTGTGAAATGCTTTTTACCCAGATGTAATTATGCTATTCAAATGATATTTGGATCTAAAAGGATATTAAGAATATTTCTGAGGTCATGGAGGTATTGAATTTAGCATATGGTCAAGGACATATGGTAACAAATTCATTACCTCATTCCTAAGATTTTTACATACAGATTTAAAAACATGCTTTAATAGGGAAAAATTCAAATATGTTAAAAAATAGAATAGCATGGTAAATTCCTGTGTACATATCATCTAGCTTTAACAATTATAGATTTATGGCAACTTCTTTCAGTTACATCCATCCCCCCTTACGCATCATCAGATTATTCTGAGTCAAACCTCAGACATTCTATTACTTCATTCATAAAATTTTCAGTTATACACAAATTTTAAAATTTAACCCACTATTCAATTTTATTTATCACAATAATTTAGTTGCTATAACTTTATGGACTTATTTTTTAATCAGCAACTTGGTATTTTTATAAAGGTTTCCTTTAGTAAATCTTTTATTAATATTTCCTTTTGCTTTTTCCCATAGGCCTATATAAACTTCTCCTAGCATTTAACTGGAAACTGAATACCAAGAGGAAGCTTAATTTGAAAAGTATTACCAAACTGGAATTCCAGGGAAGCTGGTCAGAGCTACTTCTGACTCAGATATTTTTTGCAAGCTTAAGGAACTGTGATGGCCAAGGGAGAAGCAGGATTTTAAATTCATATATATTCTCTCCCACTGGGTAAAGATCCCTATCAGCCCAGAGGCATGATAATCTGGTTATTTTGGTGAGAATCCAGTACCTCTAACTACAGCCACAGCTAACTTTGAAAAGTGATTCTTTCTTCTGGTGGTGACTTATAATCACATAAAGTCTTTGAAGATACATATTCTGGAATTTAAACAAACAAAGACAGGAGATAGAGAGTAGCACCTCTGCCCCAGTCAAGGGACAAGTTTTGGAACTGAGGAGTTTAAAAATGTATGTGAAATCCCATGCTCAGATCTTCAGTTTCTACAGTCATTCTCCAATAAAAGGAACCAGGTCTCCTTGGATAGTTGGCTGCATTTTGGACCAGGGCAAGAAACACAAGAGATGAGCATGAGCCTGGAACAGGGTAGTACCAGAAAATAAGAAAATTCTACATAAAAACAACAAAAGAAACCTCAAATAAACAAAAAATGCATTCTAAACAAAAACCCCATAATGAATGTGTCAAAGAGACACAGGAGCCAACTTAGAATGTGAATGGCCAAAGCTGGTGGAATAGTCTGAGCAATGAAGAATTATTGAATAAGCTAAATTAAAGAAAAAAACTGTGCCTGAGTCCATACTGATAAGAATAAACAATTTAAAAATAAATGAGAAAGAAGAGACAAATTTCCCATGCATAAGAATTCCAAATAATTTTGTAACTGCTCTGATCCCAAGAGCATGGAACATAATTCCCCACTAAAGTGCAGGTTGTACACAATGACTTCCTTCCAAAGAGTACAGTATGGAGAAAAGGGGAAGGGAAAGAACTTCACAGTGGAGAAACTTGGAGCAAATACTGCAGGGATCAGTCATGTTGATAGTATGAACCACTGACATGATGTCATGAAAATGGGCACTTTACCTCTGTGGTTTTCCTTTCCAAACCCATAAAACCCAATCTAACTTTAAGAAAAATATCAGACATACGCCAACAGAGGGATTCTATCAAATACTTAACTAGTATGCCTCAAAACTATCAAGGACATCAAAAACAAGTAAAACCTGAGAAATTATCATAGCCAAGAGGAAAGTAAGTAGATGTGACAACTAAATGTAGTATCCTGAAACAGAAAAAGGATATTAGGTAAAAACTAAGGAAGTCTTAAAAAAAAAAAAACTATGACTTTAGCTATTAATATAAAAATATTGGTTCATTAATTGTGACATGTGTTCACAATAATGTAAGATGTTATTAATAGGGGAAACTGTGTATGTGGTATAGGAAAACTCTGTGCTCTTTTTGCAAATCTAAAATTGTTCCAGTGAAGTTTTATTTAAAACTGTCTGCTCAGCTTTGATCTTACAGTAAAAAATTCATATGGACATATTTTCAAAAATTTTGATAGAAAAGTTTAGATTCACATATTTTACAGATACAATTTTGCCACATTATATACCCCCACCTGCCTTCCCCTCATTATTACCATCTTCCATTTCTATGGTAGTGTGGTAAAATTGTTAGAATTAATGCACCAATATGATATATCATTATTAACTAAATTCCACAGTCTAAATAAAGGTTCACTCTGTGTTGTACCGTTCTTTGGGTTCTGACAAAATATAAGGTCATGTATGTACCACTATAGTATCATACAAAGTAGTTTCACTGCCCTAAAAATATGTTTTACCTAGTTACCCCTCCTTAGCCCCATGAAGGGCTGTGCGGTGTACATTTAAAAAAGGCATCTAAACTCTAGACTATGAACTAGAGTATTGGAGGCTGAACTCTGTATTAAGTATTGGAGGCTGAACTCTGTGTGTGTGTGTAAGTGGGTGAGTATGTGTGTGTGTATACATGTATGTTCCTATGTGTTTATGTGTCCATCTTTCCATGTGTGGGGTAACCCAAGTTCCTGAATGTTTACAAATAGTCTTTGGGTTTAAAAAGGAAGCCAAAAGGGCTGATTCAACTCTTACCATCTTAGCTCTACTCTACATGCTTCAGCTTTCCCTGGCTGCCTGCCTCTCCTTCTGTTCTGAACCACAATGTAAGTGAGCCTTGCAGGGTGGGAAATGAGCCATGACATTCATGGCCAAAGAAGCCAGTGCACACACACACAAGCAGTGTGTATTTCTATTATGCTTTGGGAATGAAAGGAAAAGTGATATGTATCATTTTGTGATTCAGGAAAAGCAGTAATAAAAACTCTGACCTCCAGTTAGTGGAGGAAAAAAAAATCATCCATCAATCAAGGGATGTGCTGATGCCCCAGTATTACTTTGGTTAGAAAAATAATCCCACAAAACCCCCACTTTTCTCTCCTTTGGGTCCTAAAACTTTCATCACCATACTGCAGCGCATCTGTAGAGAAAAGCATGTGGTGAGCAGGCATGTTCACCAGGGTCCTCAGTGGTTGTATTTGTAGCAGCTGATCCAGTTTTGGTCTTCCTCTGTGAGGGCAACTTCCACCCTGAAAAGGTGGAGAGGATTCTCCATCCCCAGTCTTCATTCTATATCTGAATCTGAATACTCTTCATTATATAATAAAGACAGACTTAGGTGATGTTTCTTTGCAACTCTGTGATCTTATTCTGGATTAAGGTAGCCAAGACAGGGTTGGAAATAAATACAGAAAACCAAATGGTGAAAAACTTTCTCTAAGAACAAGGGAAACCTGATCCCAGATAAGAGGCAGAGATGTAGTACTTGACTAAAAGTTAGCTGGATCTGACCAAATAAAACAGCAAAACATAGTAAGGGGTGTTTTATAAGATAAGATATTTCATACCTGCTTGTAGAAATATCCTCGAAAGGGTAGAGGATCTCTCCATTGTTACAGATTTCGCAGATGAACCCTTTCTGGCTACAAAGACTGCAGCTGTACACGTGTGAGGTGGCAAATTTAATGACCTTGCCCAAGAACGGAGCCAGCTTTCCCTCTATCACCTGCAGAAAGAGAAATGGAACAGGGAAGCAAATTGTTGAGAACAGAAGACTTACAGACACAGGAAAGGGATTCCTTTCCTTTACACAACAGGAAAACCTCTAATTATAATTTCTCAGCAACTTTGAGGAAGAAAAGACATAGTATTTTTGCTCCAAAAGAACTCGGGTTTAAACCACTGGAAGCTGGAAAATGAAGATGCTGAAGCTTCTTTTGTATTTCTCTTTTTTTATAGTGTGGTTGTAGGGGATTGAGGACCAACAGATGGGAACTCTACTTGAATAGACCAACTTCACAGTTATGGTATTGGTATAAGAGCAGTGTGGTAGGTTTCCTAAAATAGATGGGAAACATATAGGAAAAAGGTGAATGTAGAAGTTTATATGGTACATTTAGTAATACTTTTTCTCTGATAAATCAATGAGATAGTTTTATCATCATCTCCCCCTCAAACACAAAGCAAATGTGGAAAGACAGGTTTCCTTAGCTGCTGGTGAGTACAATAATAGAAAGAGGCTGCAATGTGGCAGTTTGAGGGCCATTTTCAGCCTGTAAAAACAAAACAAAACAAAAACTCCAGTGTTTAAAAATAATGAGCCAATTTGGAGCTGGATGAGGTGGCATATGCCAGTAATCCCACTAACTTGGGAGGCTGAGGCAGGAGGACCACAAATTTAAGGCTTCCTGAGCAAATTAGCAAAAACAAAAAGAAAAAGGGCTAAGGATGTAGCTCAGTAGTAGTTGCCTAGCAGGTGGGAAGCCCTGGGTTCAGTCCCCAGCACTAAAGGAAAAAAAAAGTCAATTTAAAAATTGGGAGATTGCTCATAAAACACAGATTTTTAACCTTCTTTTGAAAAATCACAAGATCTAGCAAAACTACTCTAAATTCTGACCTGATTCTGAGTAGGGGTTGCCTGCTCCCCTAAGCCCCACCAGGCCCTGGTGTCTTGCATATGCTGCTCTTCCACTGTCACCTCACCTGCAAACACCTCTGAGTTTGGAACCCATGGTCAATCAGATCCCTCATCACTGAATTAACTTGATGGGCTTCAAAGACTTCAGCACGTCACACACCAACAAGATAAAAATCTGCCTTTACTCTTCTCTCATTAATGCATAACATGTGGATTTTGATATAAGAAAAAAATGAAGATTAGATTTAATTTAGAAATAGCCGGATGCCTTCTTTCAACTGAATACATAGTTAAAATTATAATTTTACATAGAACATCTGAGGGAAATGTACACCAAGAAATCATAATGTCAAGGTGACTAAGTAGTAGTGACAGGGAATAAAAAATAAAAAACAGAGAAGGTAATCATGCCCTTTACAAAACAATGAAGCTCTACTGCAGCTAGAAACTGAGATAGTTTTTAAACATCAGGATGATGCCACAGTGTTCTCAAATAATCAAAACAATGATAAACTCAGGGCAGCAGAACAAATCAGAGAAGCAATCTGTTACTTTGTATAAAGTTGTGTCTTTGCATTTTTTTTTTGAGAGAGAGAGAGAGAGAATTTTTTAATATTTATTTTTTAGTTTTTGGTGGACACAACATCTTTATTTTATTTTTGTGTGGTGCTGAGGATCGGACCCAGGGCCCCACGCATGCCAGGCGAGCGTGCTACGGCTTGAGCCACATCCCCAGCCCATGTTTTTGCATTTTTAAAAACAATTAATTAACAACATTATTTTTGCACTAAAATGCAGAAAATGAACAGAAAAAAATCAAGTTAACAGCTTTTTAAGAGTGGAATTATTTTCCTTAACAAGTAGGGTAGAAAATATCTTAGCTGATTTTGGAGTCAGACAAGTGTTTTCCACCATTATTCAACTTATTCTTGCCTCCATAACTTTAGGAAGCTGAGGATAGACCTCCTTTCATTTCTCTTCTTTGTGGATCAATGACTCTGATAAACCCCAGTTTTAGGCATGCTCCTTATGACACATGACACATGCTTTCTAAGAAATAACCACTAACAAATCATATGCCTAACCACCATTAAACACTTCCCAATGTGTCATGGAGTAATTTCTAAATTGTGGTAATGATACTTCAGGTTGAATTTAGTTTTCTTATTTTACTCCACTCTAAACAACCAAGGTTAATGACTCATTTAAAGAGAGACACCAAAATTTTTGAAGAGTATGGAAACCAAGTGAGTAAAGAGGAGGAGAGAAGCTGGGCGTAATGGGGCATGCCTGTAATCCTAGTGGCTTGGAAGGCTGAGGCAGGAGGATGGCAAATTCAAGGCCAGCCTCAGCGAAAGTGAGGTGCTAAGCAACTCAGTGAAACCCTGTTTCTAAATAAAATACAAAATAGGACTAGGGATGTGGCTTAGTGGTTGAGTGCCCCTGAGTTCAATTCCTGGTACTCTACCCCCTGCCCCCCCATAAAAAGAGGATAAGAGAAGACCTTGAGGAAGACATGAGAGTTTTCACGTGGATATAAAGGAGGACTGAGCATCTTGTCATGAAGCTTTTTCTCTACCCTGAAAGAAGGTTTCACTGGGGCAAAGTGTATGAACATTTTGAAGGCTCTTGTAATATTTCACCAACTATACACTGCCATTTCCTATCTAGGGATTTTAGTGAATTTTTTGAAAATTAATTTGAGGATTTCTATCTTTATAATAGTCTATCAGAGAACCTGCTACATGTCTGTATTTTATTAAAACTTCATTTATTATTACTTAATATAAACCAGTTTTGTTCCTTGCATACCATTCCCATGTATTATGTAGGTTCTTTCAAGGTTAACCCTTTTGAATAATATTTTTATTAGCTTTTGCTGGGATATTAGAACATCTTGACATATGTGTTCATCTTATACATGACCATATTATTTCATTTTCATCAATGGTAATAATTTTTAGGTGATTTTCTTGGGTATTATGAAAACAAAAAATGGATTCCTTCCTTTTTAATACTATGCCTCTTGCTTAAGCTTTATGTCATATTGCATGATTTATGGCTTCTAAAACAATATTAAGTGACAATAATAGTGTTAGTGGTTGTTCTTGTTATTTCATTGAGAGTCAAATTTAAAGTATGAAGTCTACTGTGAATGACTCATTTTCTCCACCAAATATCCTGTCATTTACCATGTTATTGATTTCTTCTCCCTCTTTTAAGTAACAGCTTTATAGACAGATAATTCATATATCATACAATTCAATTATTCAAAATCTAAAATTTAGGGCTGGGGATGTAGTTCAAGGTAAAACACTTGTCTAACATGTTTGAGGCCTTGGGGTTGAACCCCAGCACTGTAAAACAAACAAAACACCCCCCTAATCAGAAAACAAAAAATCTCTCCAAACCCTACAACTCAATTATCCTTAGTTTATTCATAACTATATCACTAGAATCAGTTTTAGACATTTCACCAACTTTCTTCTAAACCCCCACACATATTAGTAATTACTCCCCATCTTTCCCTGCCCTTTCTTTTTCTATAAATTTGCCTAGTTAATATAAATAGAATCATACAACATGTGGTATTTTTATGGTATTTTTTCAGTGTTTCCACTGTAAGTCTCTTTTTTTTTTCCATCCTACCCAATCCTCTTATTACCCATCTCTAGATTAATGAGATAATCTAGTTTTATACATCACTTTCATCATATACCATCTTTTCTCTCAAGGCTTTGGTGAATTATTGTTTTTTCACTAATAAAAACTCTTCCACATTCATTTCATAAAATTTTACTGAGTTACAATGTCTCAAACACCTGATTCAAGGATAAATGGCACAAAACTGGGATTTATGTTTTGCTTGGTGTGCAAGAGTCTCCGTAAGTTGACTCTACACTATTGATCCCAACTTATTTTCCATTTTTCAAAAACTCATCTTGTGTTGTAAGCAAAATTTCCCTGCACAAAGTATGCTTTCTCTTGCTCCTGAGCCCTTATTCATGTCATCTCTTCTATTGACAGTTTTACTTCTTAAAACTCATTTAAATTTTACATAGGCTTCATGGCTTAGGTCTATTCTGGTTTGATCTGAAAAGCTATCTTTGGCTACTTCAGCTCCATGGACCTTTTATGCTTATCCTTATTTACTTTCACATCAAAATATTTAATTTTGCTGTTTTGTGCTCTGTTCTATTATTTAATATGTGAGTGATTTGCTTATCCAATCATATTGACCATACAAAAATAATGAGTTTTGACCATTTGTACCTACAAACCTGGAAAATTTACATGGGGCAACTAAAGGAAAGTAAATTGCTTGAAGGGAAAGAGTCCCTCCCTGTCAGTTCTCGTTGACTAACCCAGAATGCCTTTCTGTCCCTTCCCTTAGCTGTTGGCAGTCATATTTTGGGGTTATCTTTGTGTCACAGCATTTTCAGTCACTGTGTTATATGGTTTAGGGAGAAGCATAAACAGTGCCTGGACCAGGTGGCAGATCACTTATTTAGGAATCCTTTTTGCTTCTTCATACTTGATTAATTGCTTTTCTTATTTGTCAGCTTAAGTTGGTGGCCGGGTTCCACATGGCTAAAGTTGCTGGAATATTTTCTTTCTCTAGAAAACTGAGGTAATATTCTTAAATTTATTTTAGAAATTACAAACATTCCTTTAATATTATAGAAAGGAAAATGTTATAATTTTCCAGGGATAAGATATTTAAAAGGCTTAAATCTTGTCTCTGAATATGACTATTGGTGGCACTAGGAATAGAATCCAGTTATTTTGGTTTCTGGTCTAGAAGTTTCATCATTATGAAAAGTGGGCTCAGGTATGTTATTTCCTAGGTTTTGTTTTTAAATAAGGTATATCTTTATTTTGGTTGAATCCTCAAAAATAAATCAATTGTCATTTCTTCCACAGCTTCCCCTCCACTGCTAATAACCTTGTACTATTCATGCCAACTTCCTAACCTTAAGGTTAAGTGCTGATGAAGAGCCACCCCTAGCAAGAGGGCAGCTTCAAATAAGACCAAAGCTCAAGGAGACTAATACCATCAGGTTCCAACTGAGAATGAAGAATAGAAAAGAGCCGTTGGATCTGGATATTGACAATTGGTGGGGCAAAGTCCAACAGGGTCTCCTGGCCAAGAACACAGCTATGAGAAAGGTCAGAAGGTGGACACAGCTCTGTCCACCCTAAGCTGGTATGCCTCACGAGAGTGACAGCAGTCCACTATAGCCAGAATGGTGGTGGGGGGATCCTTCTGATTAGGTATCCATGCTAGGTTTGACCCCGGGGATTCTAATATCACTGAGAAAAAGCCAGGACTGAGCAAGGCAAAATAAACCACCTCCTTAATAAAACTGGCCAAAACCTGTTTTCTTTTTTCTTTTTTTTAAAGGCATAGACATAATCATAGGTCAGTTTATGCTTCTCAACAACTTAGGTGTATTTTCCAGTGCATGATAGTTTGACTCATTAAAGTCTCCTAAAGAGGCTGACATTAAAGGTCTTTCAATACCCCATCAGAACTTGGTTGTCTCTGGGAAGCAATGGAGGCAAGTGGAATAAGCAAGCTGACTTCAGTACAAATTCTAGTTCATCAATTTTCCAGCTGTGAGACTTAGGGAAGTTATTTAACCTCTTTGGGCCTCAGTTTTGTCAACTGAAAAACTAGGATAATATCCACCTTGCAGGGGCAAGGGAAGGATCAGATTCAATGTACTGAAAACACCAAGCACAGTGTCTGACTTAGAGCAAGTGGTCAATAAATAATGGCTTATTACTAACAATCCAAATAGAAAATTTCTATGACTTGTTCATTTCTCCTTGCAGACACTTGAGATTTATAGTGAATACGAAAACAAAGTATGAACTTCGTCTGTCATTATTTTAAAGGCATCAAGTTGTTATACAGTTTGGATGACATCTGTAGAAATTAAGGTAAAGCCATCTAATCCATTTCCCTGGTATTGCTGTAAATAAGAGAACAGAGTTTGGACAAACATGCTTTGGCCAAGGCCAGAATGCTGGAGGGATACACTTAGCACATCTCAAACCTGACTGGAATCACTAGTGTAAGATAACATTTTAGCAACACCTGGAAATTGTCCTTGTTATTCCTTTCCTGTTTGTAATCAAATTAGTCACAGGTTAATATAACTTTATAACAACCAATCAAATGATGGAATAATACTTCATCTTTAGCATTAGAAGGCTGGTAGTTTTAGTTAACCAGACTGGTAAACTGGATTGGTCATGAGCGATGGAGAAATAGACCTCTGAGATGATATTATTTCTCCATTTATTTTTCCCAAAGTACATGACTATACAAACAAAATCACAACAAAGTAATTAGCAGAAAACACATGTAGTCCCCACCCCATCTCCTCTGCCCCCTGCTCTCAACCTCCTCCGCCTTTCCCATATACCAAACTGTCTATCTCCTTGAGCAAAAGGTAAATGTCCAAATTGGAGTAAAAGGGTTTGTTTCTGTTTTCCATTAACTTAACTTCTTATCCTAAAGAAGGTACCAGTTTGATTCATTTACTTGGGGAATGTGCATATAGGACTATTTCAGAGATGTCAAACTGACTGGGTGTTTAAAGAATATACGTTCCATTTGTAATTTAAAATTATATCATCACAATTGTGGGACAAGGACAAAATGAGCATCAAGCTGATATCTTCTTCCATCATTTCAGGTACTTCCAGAACTCCAGGGACTGACAAATATCACCTTCCACAATCCAGTCAGCTGATATACCAAATATGCTTATTCTTCCTGTGCAAAAGCTGCCTGGTTGAACTTCCAGCCTGGGGATACACATTTTTCCCCCTTTTCTATTCTGGTCAAGATGGTCAGCATTGGAATTTGAGGCCTATGGCTTTCTTGCAGACTAAGACAACAGACTTTATTTGATTTACTTTCTTGCACACCAATCAAAAATTACAATTAAGTTAAAAAATAACCTAGTGCTGCCTTCTCCAAACCACAGTTTCAGAAACAGCTGCTTATTACTCATGTGTGGCACCAGGAAATTGCAGTGTCATGTTCGAGGTCTGCAGCCAATAGAGCTTTGTGGGCTCGGGAAAAGGGCACAAATGATTCTTTTATGTTGGTTTACCTTCACTCCCTTGGCACCACCACAAAATTCAAAATCTACAGGGGAAAGGAAACAGAGCACTAGTAACTTGGACCAGAAAAAAAGAACAGAAAAGGCTCTTTCTCATCACATTTCTTTATGCATTGGCTAATTCCCTTCCTCTGATTTGTCAAGTTACCTTCCATTTCAAAATGAGTCATTGTGTAACATCTAGATTTTGGACAACTGGGGAGAATACTCAGATGAAGACGCTGCTGCACTTGACAAATGGCTCCTTCTCTAAAAGTCTAACCAAAAGACTCAATTTATGTTGAACAAAGCCACCTGGCACTCACTAGGAACATGTCAGCTTGATGTAATGGCAGAACCAATATTGCCACACACTGTGAAATAATTTCCAGTATAATTACATTTGCTTACCTAGACAACCATGAAAGCTTGCAGTTTGTCTCTGTGTGCCATTTCTCAGCATAATTAGGTAGACAGAGTAATGTCTAGTCAGTAAGGCCAGGTGAGTTCACGGGAAGTTGGGAAAAATGAGCCCATGGATTCTGCTCAAGTGTGAAAACCCTCACACACACTACATCCTCTGTGTGTACCCTCATTCAATTCTAAAGTACAATCCTTCCATTCACAAATTGTTAAAAATAGAAAATAAAAAGCATACCACCAAAAGTTTATGAGATACTTCTACTTTTTTAAAAAATATTTTGTTAGTTGTCAATGGATTTTATTTTATTTATTTATATGCAGTACTGAGAATTGAACCCAGTGCCTCACACATGCTAGCAAGTGCTCTACCACTGAGCCACAACCCCAGCCCTTCTATTTCAATAAGTTGATTCAAACTCCATTTTCTCATAATTTTCCTTTGAGCTTCTTATCATAGCTCAATGTTGGGAATGTTTGTACATAAATACAAACTATGTCTTCTCTAATTAACGTCTCTCCATTTCTCCCTATCCATTTTGGGTCAGCTGAATAGGACTTAGATTTTGGTTACTCAAGCTCTGTGCTGAGGATTGAGATGTCAGCAATGAGCTCTTACCTGATCTTGTAGATGTGACAACTTCTACTAAGGCTTTGGAAGCTGTGTGATAAGCTAAGTGGTTTAATATAACAGGGTAGACCTGTGAGTGGCCATGACCATTCCTGTCATATTATGTTTTGTTTCCTACTGGAAACTATCTGAAGGGATAAAAGTTTAAGGAATTTCAATTTCAATTTTTTCAGTGGTTAGAATGGCAAAGATGGAGCCAGTGTGTGAAGTTCTTATTCAGAAAAAATACATGGAATGGGACTTATTTCAGTTTTTCTGCACTTAAGTGCCTCAAGGGGTGTGGCTCAGGTAAGCAATAACTCCACAGAACTTTAATGAAGCACCTACAAAGACTAAAGACAATAATGTGGTTCACATATTCTGAGCCCAAAACAGGTCATATGGTCGGATACAGGTGCGTATGTATCATATATGGGGAAACAGATTTAAATGATTCAAATTGAGACAGTTCCACAAAATTCCCAAGAATGATCAGAATTTTGCTTCTCTGTTGGGTTAATTAGTATATCTTTGAAAGAAATTTAATTTGTCTTTATTATTCATTTTGGCTCTAGTTATGGCATTACTGATTCAATGACTAGTAAACGAGAAAAAGCCCCAAGTATGTGTGTGTGTGTGTGTGTGTGTATTTCTTAACTCAGTTTCCTTTTTGATGTATGAAAACACTGAGGCCCAGAGAGGTGATGGAGCTGCCTCAGATCGCCCAGCAGGTCGGTGATAGACCCTCACTTTCCCTTTTAAGAACCCCTCACTACTAGGAAGGACCTATTCCAAGAGCATCTGGGGTCAGTGTGCAGCCCAGTTTTGGATCAATTCAGGAATTCTGAGGTCACTGTGTGCCTACTGACTTACCATGTAAAGATGGAGAATTTCTAAGACTGTCTCTGTTGCAGGATGGGCAACCCAGGCAGGCCCATGTGTACCCCCACAGGTTTGATCTGAACTGGATGCGCCATTGGCTTACAGAAAGATAGTGTAAGAATTCTCTGAAATGGTCACATCTTGTGCATTTTTTGGACTATAGTGATGATCTTAGGTAGTATCTTAGTGGTTGAATTACTTGGGAGTTGCATAAAGCAACCCAAAATTTGTGACAAAAATAGACTTGCTATCAACTTAAATCCTAATGTATTTACCAAAACTGGAGAAGGAACTTTATTAAAAAGAGATGCAACTAGTTGGAAAAAACAAGGCAAAAGAAAGCAACTCTGCATACACATGAATATGGGAGAAAGATAGCTTCTCAGAAAGGACTTCAGTGGTGGCCAAGGTGAGACATCTTAACAGAGCCTGCTTTTAAAGAGATAGAGAATAGAAGAAAAACAAAAGCAACACTGATCCTATAAGGGAATGAACCATAAGAATCAGGAAACATGAAGACCAAAAGCAAAGAAGGGAAGGAGCTGTAGGGAAAGAAGTTATGAAGACCAGAGAAAGAATATACAGATGCTCCTGAAGAGAGAGAAAAAAGGTTGCAGCCAACTGAGATTTGAAATGGGAGTTAGAAATCTTGGTTTCTGATGGGTGCAGTGGCACATGCCTATAATTTCATTGATTCCGGAGGCTGAGGCAGGGGGACTGCAAATTTGAGGCTAGCCTCAATTTAGTAAGACCCTGTTTCAAAATAAAAAGTGAAAAGGGGCTATAGCTCAGTGGTAAAGCATCCCTGAGTCAAATCCCTAGTACAAAAAAAAAAAAAAAAAGGAGACAGAGAGAGAGAGGGAGCCGAGAGAAAGAAATCTTGGTTTCTATTCTCAGTCATGTCCTGAGTAAAGCTGTATGACCCTTTCTTTTTTCTTTTCTTTTTTTTTAATATGACCTTTCTTGTAGGTCACATAACTTCTCCATGCCTCAGTTTCCTCATTTACAAAATAAAGTGATTGTGCTAAGTCATTCAAAACTAACTGATCAATAAGGATCCCTTTCAGCTTGAACATTCTATGATTTTATGATTAATGAACAGAGAAAACATCAAAAGAAGTCATTGAATAGCCCTAGGAATGTAGAAAGGGAATATCTGGGGAGACAGATAAAAGGTGAGTTTAACCAGACTAATTAGAAGATACCCCAGGAAATTTTTAACAGAAGTGAAATAATGTCACCAGCTTTTTATTCCCCTGCTTGCTGAGTGCCATTCAAAGAGGGAAGTAAGGCCTTTTAGGTATCATCCCCTCACAGGTGTGCAACCAGATATCAGTTTTCCTCGGAAAATCTCTTCCTCTCATCAATGCATTTAATTAGTCAATGTTTAGATAGCACTTTGGGGATAAAAAGTACAATATAAGCACTCAACATTATTAGTACTTAACAGCTTTTATGGGAACAGCATTGACTGAGATTAAGTGAGAAGCTAAAGTGAATTCCAGGCTAGAAGGCTATGGTCTGAGAAACTGCCAGGTCACTGATGAAGAAAAGCAAATCCTGCGCATAAACTGAAATAGGTGCTCTTATTAGCTTGCATTCCATTGCCTAAGACTGTTGGTCATCTTTATTTTTTGCCTGAAGGTGTTAACAAGTAGTAAACACCACTCACAACACAGCGCTGGTTATGATTCCACAATCTTGTTTTTCTAGACTAGTATCTGGAGTGCTATGGGTGTTCCTATATCTGGGCATGTGTAGAACCCAGGATATAGATTCAAATATGTAGGAATTTTGTGTACAATAAAGTGGGTACAGACACATTATTTAATAAATGTTATTGGGCAACTGGTTACCCATCAGGGGAAAAACTAAAGCTGAATTCCTTATTTGTGTCATAAAAATTGTAATTCCTAATTAACTGAAGATTTCTTTACAAATAGAAAGTCATATAGGTATTTTTAAATTAAAAAGTAGATAAAATATTAGAAAAACATTTATGAGAAATAGACATTTTATAATATTAGAAGCTACATGAGTGATAAATGTGAATATGAAGTAAAAATTAGTAAAGACAAAATACCACTTACAACATACAATGATAAAAAATGCCTATTTTTCCTATTTATATGAAGTGCTAATTTCATTAATATACAAAGCGCTCTTTCAAATTAATAAGAAAAAGACCAACAATATAATTTTAAAACAGGCTACATAGGTAATTCACAACAATTACAAATCTGATAGCAATATAAAAAAGATTCGATAGTGGTATGTGCAATGCAAATTATATATTTCTACAATCATGCTTTGTAGAGCTGTCATTGTGTATTTTACAATTTGAACACTTATAAAAGTGACAATTGATATTTGTTATTTAAAAATTAAATACAGAAGTGTGTGTGTGTGTGTGGTGCATGCGTATGTTTGTGGTACTTCACATATACTAGGCGAGCACTCTACCACTGAGCTACAACCCCAACCCCAGAATTACATATTTTTCCAAGAATTATATTTTTAAAGTCTGTTCTGTCTCCTGCATCTCATTCTACAGAAGTACTTTTTTTAACTATGGAAAAATTGAAATTAAAACAACCATATTAAGTTATTTTTATTAAATAGGCTAAAATTAAAAATATTAATATACAAAATTAATATAAGTACAGGAAAAGATACTGTCAAGATACTCAGGGGAGGTACAAAACTAGTTCCATCTTTTCAGAAAGAAACTGGCAGTGTCTATCAAACTGCAAAGCAAGCATACCCTTTGACCTTGCAGTCTTAGTTTAATGAATTAACACTAGACACAGTCACATAACACACAGGGAGATGTAGAGGTATTCACAGCGGTATAGCTCCTAACAAAGGCACTGGGTAAACCTGCAAGAGGTTAAAATGAACCCAGAGGTTTAAGTTACCAAACTTAACTTATCCAACTAAACCTAAGTCACCTTACGTATAAATTAACTCTATACTATATAGCTGATAAAAAGAATGAGGTAAATTTTTCTGTGTACTGAATGTGTATATATGCCAAATATCCACAGTATATTGTTAAGTAGAAAGGTCAAGTCAGAGAAGGTAGTAAAGTTTAATTCCACCAAAAACCAGTATTTGTAAATGTTAAGAAATGTCTGGAGAGACATAAAATGGCTACAAAAAAACTACCTCTGTAGAATGAGATGTAGGAGAGAGAACAGACTATAAAAATATAATTCTGGAAAAATATGTAATTCTGGGGTTGGGGTTGTAACTCAGTGGTAGAGTGCTTGCCTAGCATATGTGAAGTACCACAAACACACACACACACACACACACACACACACGCACACATACACTCTTCTGTATTTAATTTTTAAATAACAAATATCAATTGTCACTTTTATAATAATAAGTGTTCAAATTGTAAAATACACAATGACAGCTCTACAAAGCATGATTGTAGAAATATATAATTTGCATTGCACATATGTAAACATTATAAAAATGTTTAAAAAACCCTTCATTTTTGTTCTCTTATAACCTATGTTTTCACTTTTTCCTAATAACATATTTATTTTCACAAAATTTCCTTTCAGCAAATCTGTCATGATTACATCAGTCCTGATGTTTGTATCTAAGGAGACCTGCCTGCCTTATCAGTTTTTTTACTTATGAGTTTTTCAAGTTTGGAAGGTAACATTGCCTATTCAATTAGAATGACATATAAGAAATGCAAAGCATCAACAGCCATATCTAATACCAGGCAATTTAAAGTTGGATTTGTTTACATAATTATCACTGAATTCTAGACATTTAATCTTATCTTTCTAAATACTAGACTGGGAGTTAGTAAGTAAGCAATCGGCTGGGATGAATATTGTGTTTTCTAATAATTCACTTAAATATTTAAAAAATGTCTTCTACCAGCTAAGATCCAGCTTTGCTGGGCCAGTGTTTTTTCCTTCTTGCCCTAGTCAGAGATGACCTATTCTCAGTGGCTCCATGGCCTCAAGCACATTACTTGATCTAGATCACCTGGTTGGTCTGATAAGTTGTACCAGTTTCAGACTATGTTTTTTAATGAACAGTAAAAGGAGGAGAAACCGTATTGGTATCAGATTTTGAAATTCATTTCCCCTCCATTGAGAGGTTACAATATTTCTGTGCAGGGGAAGTACGTTACCTGATTCCAAACTAAGTTTTACCACTTAGTCTGATGTTAATCCAAGAATAAGTCAATGTACAGACTGTCTTGCACTAGACTTCGTCTGAAGAAAGAAATGAAAACCTTGGTTTTACAACAGGGGGACATGCAAAGATAAGATAAGGTTCAAAGTGAAAAGCATTTTGAATATCATTCCCACCTGGGACATGTTCAGAGGTTTGGTAAAAATCTAAATAGAAAAGGGTCCTATTTAGGAAGGAAGCCAGTGGGTAGCCAATTAGGGGCGGACAGTCTGTGACTCAGTCTAGCACCTAATGTCCTTAGACAGTTCCAAGTGTCTGTCTGTTACCCCTTGAGCACCTCTGCACAGGGCCAGGAGAGATGGTTGTCATTCAGGTTCATTGGCTACTGTTGGTAGCTCTAGCAAAGGGTAATCTCTCAATCAGGACAGCATTTTGTATGAGTTGTAGAGGTTTCAGTGTTCCTTGTGTTCCCTGTCCACTTTCATTGTGGGAAACTGAAGAAAGATTTTACTAAGTCCATCACAGTTCATTTTCTTTAGTGAAGAGCTTAGCTAACTGAAACCCCAAGCAGTTAGTTGTGGACTAGCTTATGTAAACGAGGAGAAAACATTCATTGGTTACTTCTTTTTTAAGTTAAAGTGCACATTTTCCTCCTTCACCCCCACCACCTTTCAGTGATTGGGTTTAAACACAGGCCTCACATATGCTAGGCAAGTGCTCAACCACTGAGCTATACCCACAGCCCAAGTGCACGAATCTTAAGGATACATCTCAATGAATTAATTATAAGATGTACATGTAAAACTTTTCTATCTGTTCCCTTGGTCTCTAGTTTCAATCACTCCAACCCATTCTCTATGCTGTTACCAGAAAAATCTTAATAAAATATAGATTTGATCACACAGTAAGAGGAGGAATAATAATAATAATAATAATAATAATAATAATAATAATAATAATAATATCAGCAATGCCACCATCCCCATAGCAGTAATAGACTATTGAATAGGTGCCAATCACTCTCCTAAACTTTTAATTCATTATCCACTTTAAGATAATATGTACAAAGTGCTTAGAACATTAGCAGCATTAAGTGAGCATTAAATAAATAATAAAAATTATTACTATCATTCATAAAATTCTTAAAATGTCAGTGTCTATCATTACCAATGTGTAGATAAAAGTAAAGCTTAGCAGGGTTACATTATAAATCCAAGGTCACTGAGCTTGGAAGTGTACAGTAGGGAACTGGACCCCCCAGAGGCCAAGCCCTAATTACTATGCTTTAGTGTCTTGAGCTGGCATTTTTTTAATGAAAAATTCCTTAAGTCCTATAGGATGAGGTGCCAACTTCTTCACATGCCTTATGTCCTCGGTACAGCTATTTTTCAATCTTTATCTACCATGCCTCCATTTTCTGTTCTCATGATGCCTGATTATTCCCTAGAAAAGATATGATTGTAACAACTATCATTTATTGCTATTATCATATATGAGCTCTCAGTGCTTTCTGTAGTTTTTTTCCCCAAACTCTTACTGTGACTTTCCACAATAAGTACAATTATACTAGTATTATGGATAAGTAAACTGAGACATAGAACAATTAGGGTCATATGTTTTTCTCTCATATGTGGAAGCTAGAGAGAAAAAAGGCAAAAAAGGAATTTCATGAAAATTGGAGACTAGTAGAGAATGAGCATCAGGGGAAGGGAGGAGAGGAGAGAAAAGGGAAGTGCAGGGGAATTAAATAGATCAATTTATGTTATGTGCATGTATGAATATATCACAACAAATCCCACTGTCATGTAAAATTATAATGGACAAATTTTTTTTAAAAAAGGAAAGATTAGGGATTTTATGGTCGGAGGGTCAATATGCATCCTAACTGGAGTTGGAACTCAGGCCCATCTGATCTCTTCCCATTCAACCACAATTCCTCTCACACCTGGCTGAAATGTCACTTTATTCCCAAGGCATATTTGACATTGATCCTCAGTTTGCCTACTCTTGCTCAGCCACCATCCACAAGTCTAAACAGATTACCTGTTAAGGAGAAATGGCTTTTGTCACATTTCTATTTTAGGTCTAAGTAATTCAACCTTTGTCTTAAAATAGCTAAAACTGGATGGGTGCAGTGGCACATGCCTGTAATCCCAGCTACTTGGGTGGCTGAGGCAGGCAGATCACAAGTTCAAGGCCAGCCTGGACAACTTAGCAAGACTCTGTCTCAAAATAAAAAAAGAAAAAGAAAGCGCTGGGAAATAGCTCAGTGGTAGAGAGCTTGCCTGGCATGGGCAAGGACCTGGGTTCAATCCCCAGAACCACAAAAAACAAAACAAATCCAACAATATTCCTGAAACATTCCTACTGCAAGCCCTGGATCCAAACATTTAAATTGCAACGTTGTCCAAACAAAATGGACAGTCTTTGACCAGATAGGATTACGGTCTAAGGGTAAGAACACAGAGGGCAAATGGAGAAGTGGCTGCCAGTCAAGCACCGCAAGTAAGTGCTTTAGGAGGACGTGCAGGGCATGTGTGATTCATGAGCTCCTGGGACATGTGTAATTCCTGGGCGACGAGTAGTTAGCTCTCTAAACATGAGGAAAACAGAGGGTAAATTCTGTGGGTAGCCAGAAAGGCCATAATGGGTAATTTTTGAATTGATCTGGAAAAGCATTTTCTCACTGGAATAGCTAACATTCTTGTTGATAATGAGCATAAAAATACATGAATACTGAACATTTGATACACGTTCAGCTCCTTCTGTGCATCAAAAGTGGATATTAATGTACAATCTATAAATCTCACAACTTGACAAAAAGTGGTTGGGTCTGCAACTGCTTCTTAACAAGTTTTGGCAACATTTGGTTTTGATCATTCAATCTTATTTAGGATTATAAAATAAGTTAATTCTTTAACTTACTTCTCTTACAAAAATATAACTACATGTGTGTTTCTTTTAAGTCCCAAACTAAAAATTCCCATCATTTATGAAACAGTACAAAACTTCAACTCAGAGTAAGCATGATAGTTAAAATGATTCCCACATTGATCTGGAATAAGAAGTTAGACAATTTTTAAAAACAAGAATGTGAGGATGTATTTGTGGTATCAGTCCAATAAAATATAAAATTCAAATAATAATAATACTAACATTGAAATTGCTATTGAGGAAATATTAGGGATTGCTCAGAAACAGATCCCAAAACACACATCTAATTAGATTACGATAAATATGACATGATTCATCAAAAGTCAACATGAAAGGGGTGGGTTATTTAAAAATGAAACTGAAATGACTTACACATTGGGAAAAAAACCAAGACATAGCCCCAGCCACTGGGATTACAGGCATGCGCCACCGCACCAGCTTTTATGGGCATCTTATTGACACATTTTTTATAGATGAGGACCTAGGACTCAAACTCAGGTCTACCAAGGACTGGAGTCTGAACCTCTTTGCCATGCTGTCTGCAGGACTGTTTTCTCTTTAGCAACTGTCCAGTCTTCCCGAATTCTCTGATTGGCATACTTTTATAATCAGGAAAAAAGCCACAACTCTTTATAAAGCGAATTTGGGCAAAAATAAAGCCCTTTGAAGTTCTGTATTCTGTCCGGCAACAGCCTGAGGCACAGGAGAAGTACCATCACCACGGAGTCCTCTTATTCTTTCCTTTAGCTCTGGTTCCCTTTTTTCAATTTCCCTTCCCTTTCTCCCATTATTGCCAGTGTAAACCATGGAGCCTGCTCAATCTAAGGAGGGAGAGAGGAAAGGGCCTTGGTGCGTGGCAGCACCATCCTGGGGCCAGTCTAGCTTACTCATTTTCTTTCCTTGGCCTCCTCCTTTGCTTCCCTCTTACCCACCCTTAGACACATCCTGGAAATAAGTCTGGTTCCAATCCTGGTTTAACAAAACAACACAGGGCATCCTGGGGTTAACTCTGGGCTTGGCCTTTCACAGCTCTTTGATTAAATTGCATTTTTCAGTGGTTGTGCCTTTAAACTCAAACCCCTTTAAAAAGAAATTTAAGGAGAGCAAAACATAGAAAACATTGCCAAATGCCAATAACATATTTTAGTCGTTTGGGGAATGGGCAGCTTTAGAAACCACAAATTCCCACTTATGCAAGGGCTACTTGAGCTTTTTTCTTTATTGCTTGGTGACAGAAGCCTGGCTCTCAGACCATGATCAGAGTTGCTCTCTCTCGTTTTCTTTCTCTCCCAGCAACAGTTTAAGAGACCTTGGCTAATCCTATGGTTCTAAATCAAATAACAAAAATCATTTTTCCACTGACGATATAGTTCATTCAGACTAAAAGGCAGTTTCAACTCTGCGTCTTGGTATGTGTTAGACTGGTGTGGCAAACTCAGTCACAGTGAACCATACATTCTGAACTTGTGAGGCTCCACACCTGTGCCTTTACACCAGTGGACAAGCCAGGGTACTATGTGCTAGGCTGGGTGCTCTGCCTCCTTTCTCCTAAAGAAAGCAACTGAAAGGGAGAAGATAAGGGGCCACTCTTATTTTGTTTCCAAAACCACAACTGGCAAAATGTGAAATGGAAAGAATTCCAGAAAGCTCTTTTCTGTGGTCTTAGATCTGTTTTGACTATAAGGGACTAAGCATCAAAGTATCTGTAGTTCAATGGTGAGGTTCTTCTAAGGCCCCTACTATTAGAGCTAGATTAAAGTGTGGTCCAGAAGCTCTGGAACACAAACTCTGCTAATTTATCACCAACGAAAGCAGAAATAAGGTGTTAGAGAGCTCAGTCATTCCTTAAGTTACTGGTAATATGAACCAGTCCCACATGAGGATAGAAAACAGTAAAATTTTCAAAACTATCTTTATTTAAGTGAGCATTTTGATACAATTTCAGAAAGTATGGTTCACTATGACTGAGTTTGCCACATCAGTCTAACACCTGAGTAAAATATATCGAGCAACTGAAGTAGCTGACAGTCATCTGAGTTAGCAGTCAACTAACAGGGTTCAATCAATTGATTTAAATACTCAAAAGTTAAAATAGAGTGATTTGGTAAAAATCACTAATAACAACAAAAGCAACAAAAAGTTATAGAAAATAACTACAGAAAAGTTTGAAATACATCCTCAACACAAAATATGAGCAAACTGAATCCAGCAACCTATCAAAAAAATTATACATTAAGCCAGCAACCACACACACACACACACACACACACACACACACACACACACATACACACACAAAGAATTATACACTAAGATCTATGGGAATTATCCCAAGAATGCAAGGTTAGTTTAACATCTAAAAATCAAACTATAGGATAGACTATATGAATAGACTAAAGAATATAAACCATATGATCATTTCAATAGATGCAGAAAAAATTTTTCACAAAACCCAATGCTTTTCTATGATAAAAACACTCAATAAACTAGGAATAGAAGGAACCTTCCTCAAACCTGATATAGGCATCTGTGAAAAACTCACAGTTAATATCACACTTAATGGTTGAAAGGCTAAATGTTTTTATCCTAAGATCAAGAACCAGACAAGGATGTCTGCTGTCATCACATCTGTACTGGAAGTTCTAGCCAGGGCAATCAGGCAAGAAAAAGAAATAACAAACTCCAGATTGAAAGGGAAAAAGTAAAACTATCTCTAGTCTCAAATGACAGGATCTGGTGTATAGAAAATTTAGAAAGCTTTTGCTGACATGAAAGTCAGAAAAAATAACTCAAATCTATTTTGAACAAGACTTTGTAACTATATCCATGTTTGCTGCTTGTACTCCTGGAGAGACTAAATGACTACACTATCCAGTTCAGAGTTATGGAAAAATGTATTGGGAATCCCTCTCCAAATAAATTAAAAGGGTAGTGTTATTGTCAGAGCATGAAATACACCCCTCCTTTCTTTTCCCCTTACTTTCCAATACATTGATTATTATTTAAATACATATTGAAAATATGTTTAAAGAGTATCGATGCATAAGATAACAAATTAGTAGCCTGCCTAGGTGCTCACATAGTTCAGTCTGGCCCCACCCCCTGCATGTACTCTGGGGCATGTTTACTCCCAAAAGAACAGATGACAGTAATCTGATAGGCCTGTTCCAGGTCCTCTTGGCCTGGATCATAAAAAATCCCAGATAGATAAGGGGACTAGAGTCAGAACAGAAATGAGTCATCACCATGTGTGCTGAAACTGAGGTCCTTGTGTAGATGATGATGGGAACCTTTACATTTCTCTTTGAAGATCCTTTAAGGCATAAGGAGAGGCATGGAAGTAAGGACAAGGGCCGCCCAGATGCCTTGGAGTTATTGAAATAAAAGCTCCACACCATCCAATAATATCCTAAGTCCACTATGTGATCCAGGGGCTTGGAAATGTCTTGGTTTAAGAGATCTCCAGTGAGTTCCTACTCTTTTCCTTACAGCGAGGATCCTGTTGCTTTGGGTTAGCTGATGCATGATGGTCTTATGCTTGCCAAATCTTCCCTGGTTAAATAAGACTGCTACAGATCCTTACTAGTTGGCTTCAGTCTTGCTGGGTTTTTTAAACTTAACTTCCTGTTTGGGATTCAGCCAAAGGCATTGACAGGGGCACTTCTCTCCCTTTTGCAAATCTATCAGCATCTCCAGCCTCCTTCGAGACTAGCTCTGAAATCCTATGCAAAATTACATGTTTATCAAAGTAAAAAATGAGGAAGCAGAGATGAAGAAATAATACAGATTTTTAAAAATCTGTACAAGGTTTTTAGCTTCCCTGTTCTCCTGAGTCCCAGAAGCAACAGCAGTAGCATTAAAAAAAAAAAACAAAACCCAAAATGATCATTTAGCTATTTCTTAATTGTGCTCTGAACTTTCTATTTTGAAACTAAATATGAAATAAACATATCTTAGCTAGTGTAGCCAGTCATACTTGTGGGCTCCACATCTGTAGATTCAGCCAATTGTATATAGAAAATATTTGAAAAAGAAATTGTATCTGTGTTGAACACTTATAGACTTTTCTTCTCATCATCCTCTAAATAATACAGTACAAATATCGACATAGCATTTACAATGTATTAGATATTCTAAGTAATCTCTACATGATTTAAAGTAGATTTAAATAAAGATTTTGATTTATTATATGGAAGCCACCATACCATTTTATATCAGAGAATTGAGTATCTATGGATTTTGGTATCTGTGGTGGGTGCTGGGACCAATTCCTTGTGGATACTGAAGAACAATTGTATAATTATTCCAATGGATTGATTACTTACAATAATTAGCTATTACCTCATGTTTAAAAGATTATATTATTAAAATTGCTTTATTAGTAATTATTTATTTGTTATCCTGACAGAAAAACTATAAACCTAGGGACTGGGTATAAGAGAGTTTCACTAGCAGGAGCTCTTCAATAATTTCCCTGAAGAAAGTTCTTGAATGCACTTTAGAAAGAAAGCTTGGCATGAGTCCATACCACCTTTCCTGTAGTACTCAAGACTGCTAGGCAACCAGGAAGAACTATACCACAGGTGAAGAGCAGACGAGTGGCACTCAGATTTTGTGTTTTCAGAATAAGCATGATTTTTTGGTCAAGTTTCCAATTTTTAATTTTGTGAGTAAAGATTCTAAAAACAAAACAAAAACTGTCATCTACTATCACCATCACTTCACAAAATGAAAGGGGATTTTAAGACCGAGAACGTCGGAACCGTAGGAGTTCAGAAAAAAAGAAATATTCTGAAATGGATATATGCATGTGACATTATTAAAATTTGGTAAAAATTGCATCCCAGATGAGTCTCAAACCCACAGAGGGAATTTGGGATTTTTGTGATAAAAGGATAGGGGATCCTAACAAGGATAAAGAGAGAAATAATTTATAGATTAAAAGTCATTAAAAGCCAAAGCCATTGCTTTAGAGCGAAGCATAGTATGGAAGAATTGCAGCAGTGTTTCTCATACTTCAGACATGTGAAGATCTTTGCAATATTGTCCTAGCTGCATTCCACCCATGTCATTATTTATTTGATGCTTTATTTGCATTGAATCATTTGTGTACTTAATAGTTTATTTAAGATGAAAGGCTTATATAAATACCATAAGTGGAAAACCAGTATCCTCTGCCGTAAACTATCACAAACACCGGAAGGCCCTGGTCCCCTGACTACTTACTGGCAGCACTACTGATTGCAAACACTGTTGAAAAGGGAGATTAGTAGGTGTTAAGGGTTCAAGTCATACCAGCACCAGAATGAAAGTTTCTGTTTGATTTAACCTGAAGAATAGAGGGAACTAAAGGGAATAATTTTCTCATTATGTAATTCCATGTCTTTTTAAGCCATGCCCACGTACTGCCTAAAATCATTCTTCGTTATCAGCTCACATCATCTTGGTAGACGCTTCAGGAATCAGAGGCATCCTTGCATACTAATTAAGAGCACTATCTAAAATAGCCTTCCTCAGCTAGCTGGTGACCTTGAATAAGCTACCTACCTTCTCTGCCTAAGGTTTCCCCTATGATATGGGGATGCCAATAATGCCTACTTTGTAGGTTGGTTATGAGGATTGAATAAATGGATATATGAAGCACTCTTAGAACAGTAGTCGAAATATAATAAAAGCTAAAAATGTCAGCTATTATTCTTATTATCCCACATCTTGGGAAACACCATATTAGGATATTGGTCCGGGCCTATATTAGACGATACCAGGAATAGAGCAATATCATAACACATTTCTGAAAAGAATATATAGCTAGAAAATAAGAATGGCAATTATTTTGCTAAGTTCAGTTAAAATGAACCTATCTGGGTGCAATGCTGCACATCTATAGTTTCAGCAACTCTGGAGGTTGAGGTGGAAGGATTGTCAAGTTTGAGGCCAGCCTCAACAACTTGGAGAGACCCTCTGCTAAATAAAATACAAAATAGGGCTGGGGATGTGGCTCAGTGTCAAGTGCCCCTGAGTTCAATCTCCAGTACCCACCTCTCACCGCCCACACACATACACACAAAAAAAACTGGTGATGTAGTTCAGTGGTAAAGCGCCCAGGTTCAATCTTCAGTACCAGAAAAAAAATAAAAATAAAAATACATATGTATCTAAGGCAATTTGTTCTTCATTTTGCTTAAGCTTCCTTCCATGCCTCATTTACCTGGTCAACAACAAATCTGAATGATATATTTTTGCTTTTAAGGCATAGTAGTCAGTCCATTTGACACAAAAATGTCACATCACAGAGAAAAGCTTTCAGGATCTTAACTGTAAGTCACTACTTAAACAAAGCTGTCCAAGTATATTAGCTTTTTAATTATGAAATCAGTGTCTCATTTGTTTAGGGTAAACAACAGAATCAACGTAGGATTTAATCCTCAGAGTGACTACACATATTATACTTTAATTCATATTATGAAATACAGTAAGGGAGAACTTACTCATCAATAAATCATCAAATAAAATGCTAACATCAAAAAGCAGTAATTCTAGGGGGCTTCTAAGATGGATTAGTTGGTCTGAACAAGAAAGACATATATTAACATATCCAAAGCTGCTGCCTTTCATGTGTCTCATCCCTTTTGTCCCTGGAACTATATTTAGTACAGACAGAACAACAGCACTGCCAGGGCAGTCAAGTAGAAAGAGAGGGTATTAATTTAGTAGGCCTTGGTCAAGGTTAGGGCAGGAGATAATGGGCAAGCACATATTTGGCTTATTAAACTATAAGATAAGTTCACATTGGAAATTTATGGCAATCTCTAGACCCTATATTGGGCCTACCTTGACTGTGGTCCCATTCAGGAAGATCTGAATTATAAAAATATTTGTCTTCCTCAGTCAGTTTCTCTTCCATCTCTACCACATGCTTCTTGGTAACATCTTTCTCACCTCCCCTCTTCTCTACACAACTTCAGCTTACTCAATCTTTCTTTCTGTTATTTTTCTTTTCTTTTGGTTTTTGGTATTGGGAATTGAACCCAGGGTACTTAACCACTGAACCATATCCCCAGCCATTTTTATTTTTTATTTTGAGACAGGGTCTCACTAAGGTGCTTAGGGCTTCATTAAGTTGCTGAGTCTGGCCTTGAACTTTCAATCCTCCTGCCTCAGACTCCTGAGTGGCCAGAGTTATAGGCATGTGCCTTCACACACAGCTAACTGGTTAATTCTTCCTCCAGCTTCTCAACCTGAGCACTGACTTCAGCTTTTCCTTTTTACTGTTATGAGCCACCATCTGAAGCTTGGCTCTTTTTTATTCACTGACATCTTCATTGCTAGGCTTCTCTGAGTAAGTGAAATTATCATCCTTGCTTGCTCTGCTCTTTCAGGCAGGTTCCTCAACTTTTTTATTGAATTGTATATCAAACATTAACTCTTCTTTCCTTCTTCCCTCCCTCCCTCCCTCCCTTCTTTCTTTCATACTGGAGATTAGACCCAGGGGCGCTAAACCACTGAGCCATACCCTGGGCACCTTTTTATATTTTGTTTAGAGACAGGGTCTCTCAGAGTTGCTTAGGGCCTTGCTAAGTTGCTGTGGCTGGCTTTGAACTAGCAATCTTCCTACCTCAGCCTCCAGAGCTGCTGGCATTAGAGGCATGCACCACTGTGCCTGACCATTCTTCATAAATGTTATTTGTTTTTTCCTATCTCTCTTCTTCCTTTGGTACTATCAGAGGTATATTTTTTCTTATAATTTCTTCACTCTACTCCTACTTGTCTATAAGCAATAAAATGTTCCTGATCCTGAAGTAAATTACATTCTATTCCCTTTACCCTAGAGGCCACATCTCTTCATTTTGCTTTGCACAGTTTTCCTAGGACTTGGTTCTTTGAGATGGCTTGATGTAAGTACTTCATGATACCAAAAAAAGACAGAATAAGCTCAGATACAGTGTAGTACACTCCTTCCCCCAATCCATTACTATGCTTGCACCTGGTCTAGGTTCCTAAGCAAAAAGATTGCCCTGGACTGGAACCCCCTACACTTAACTATTAGCAGTGGCTCTACCTTTGGTGAGTTCTACACTCTATAACCCCTATGTTCTCGGATGAATTAATTTTTTGAGATCTATCTAATTCCTTTATAATGATCTGACTGGGTCATTTATGAAAGTAAAAGTATCCTAGAAATGTCACTTTGGTATTAAAATTAGTTCTCCACATACACTCATGAGAAGCTTTCAGTATGCCAAGGACTATTCCAAGTGCTGGGGATTTGGTGAACAACCCACAAGGCCCTGTTGTCACAGAGTCATGACTTCTTATTTAAATGCCTGCAGTCAAAACCGGTCAAGGAAACCAGGTTAAAACCACCCTTCTAAAGGTAGGGGTGACCAATTTGTGGGTGTTAACAAAAGCTCCACCTCCCTGAATTAGGATATGCACTTAAGAGTGGGCAGAAGGTTCTTTTTACACACACACACACACACACACACATACACACACTCCTAACCCAACCCCAAACATAATGGGAATCATCTGTTCTGTTCTCATGTGCAAACCTATAATTTATGGAAAGATGGGAAAAAGAAAGTCCCTTAGGAGGCCTAGCCAAGTTCTGTGGTGAAAATTCAACGGTACTCAGAGCTCAGACTGGAAGAGGTGGGGGTGGAACGAAGCAAGAAGCCACAGGAAAAATAACATGTCTTGAGGCAGTTGGTTCTCTCTTCTCCCTATTCTGAAGCCATTCCCCAGCAGAACTGCCTTCCTCTGGCTACCCCCAGCCCTGCCCCATTCACAGGATATTATTTTTTCTTCTTTATTTCTCACTCATTTTTAAAAATAATTTTTCATTTGTTTTAATTAGTTATTCATGACAGTAGAATGCATTTATGCACTTTGACATACATAGATGGGATATAATTTCTCATTTTTCTGAGTGTACATGTTGCAGAATCATATTGGTCACATATATATACATATAGTAATAATGTCTTTTCATTGTACTATCTTCTCACTCATTTTTTAAGAATTGCAAACTTGCTATAGTCGTTATAATTTTATCACAAGGTGATAGAATTAATACAAGCAATATTAATTACACAGAGTCCCCATGCCTCACAAGGTTGCAGTTACAATCAGCTGAGGATGTGTGTTAAAAAATAAACTGGAGTTACCAAGAATTTTCAAATTTTGGAAAGAAGACAATTTCCTTAAATACCTGACAATGCATGTATATTTACATATATATGTTCACATGTGCACAGAATGTCATTTATTACTAAAGCATTTATTACTAAAAAGCATTTTCAGCTTTGTAACATGATGGTTTCATACTGTCTTTTTTTTTTTTTTTTTCTATTGGGCCATAATCACTTAGCTTGCTAATATTGCTGTAAATGGTATGAGGACCAAAGTAAATCTACTATTAGTTTCATGATACTTTTTAAAATGTCAGCCAGCACTGGTGATTTCTGCTGGGCCATTTGAAAAAGCATTTTTATTACACTTAATTACTTACTAACAACCTTCAATAAAATCTCAATATTTATTTTATTAGCTTCCTTATCAGTCATGTGAGGTAAATTATTATCCATGTCAGAGATATAGAAATTGAGGTAACCTAAATTAGAAAAGATTGGTAGTAGCAGTAGAACTAAGATATGAAATTGTCCACACAGGGAATCCCCTTTATAATATTTCAGACAGTTTCTAATGTCAGTTAAGGTGTTCTTGTTATTCATGGATAGCTTTAGCTACTGATCAGAATAAAAACCACAAGGAAAGAAAGAGTCTTGGTCATGGGGGCATGCTAAAACCTTGTGATAGTTTTATTAGTTGGATGAATCTTGTTACTACTACAGAGAGGGGCTTTTTCTAACAGCACACAAGAGCATGCATCTGTGCTAAGAATTCTTCTAAGCACTTTACAAATTTATATTTCATCTAAACTTACAGCCTTGTAAAGTAAGATTGTCAGTTATCCTTACTCTATAGAGAAGGAAACTGAGGCATAATATATTCAAGTCACTTGCTCAGCCAGAAGTAAGGGGACACAAGTGAGATTCAACCCAGGTCAGCTGGCTCCAGATTCTATGCCTTCAACTATTATGCCAAACTGCCATTCAGACAGCAAGCAGAAGCTACCCCATATGCCAGAATTATTCAAAGATTTACTTGAAAGCCAACTGTTTACTTGAACTCAGGACCAAGCCATCCTAAAGAAAAAGCAAATGATAAACGTTAGTGAGGTCTTTGGTTCACAAATATTCACTTATACCATAATGTGGCTGGATGGAATGAACCCCTGATGAGTTCATTCTCCCCATCTTCCTCTTTCTATAACTGACAAGTTCATCCATTCCTTATTTTCTGGGCACTTCCTCTCACCCAGGTATTGTTCTTAGTAACAGGCATTGTTCTTTTCCAGGATGGAAAAGATAAAGACTTGCATCCAAGATAGAATCTTCTCAATTATAGACTATTTTGAAACGCTCTTGCAAGCCTTTTAAGAACCAAGTAACCCAAAAGACATTTTATTTTGGGAGGGTAAAACAGAGACTTGGTAAGAATCAAACAGTCTCACCTCCGTGTGTTCTCAGCTTGGACCTGAGGACACCCTGCTGGGTGGGTCCCTCTAGATTCTGGCTATGAAGGGCTGATGGTTTCCTCCTAAATGTGTTTCTCTCTTCTCACTCCAGAGGATTTTTTCAGCACACAACCA
This sequence comes from Marmota marmota marmota, assembly GCF_001458135.2. Lineage (NCBI taxonomy): Eukaryota > Metazoa > Chordata > Mammalia > Rodentia > Sciuridae > Marmota > Marmota marmota. The sequence continues at coordinate 26,705,605 of NW_026000005.1, forward strand.
TCTAGCACGTGTGCCTTGTCTTACCCATATTTTGAACTCACTGCATCATTGTGCATAGTTACTGAACACTTCACCAATTCTCAGGTTGTAAAAAAGGTTGTAAAAAGAGTCCATGGGTCAAGGATTACTGGGACTTTCCTGAGGTGCTCATAACCATTTATTTTAAAGGGGATGGTATTTCTGTTTATATAGAGGAAAATATACCCAACATAATTCACCATTTTAACCCTTTTTAGGTATATATATATCATAGTCATTTTCGTTTGTTATGCTGCACTGATTACTTTTCTAAATGCTATAGCTTCTCCTCCACTGCTAACCATTTCATGGATAATAGAATTTCAGTTTCGACCGTAAGCTGGTTCTTCTAACTATTGAGTCCTCACAAGGACTTAGCTTCTCTCCTAGACCGAGATGACTTCAGCCCCATGATCCCCCTTCTCTCCATGGATTCAGAAGATAGCTCCAAGGACTGAGGCACTTTTGCCTCCCTCATCCTAAGCAGCTGAATCAACTTCTCTCTCCACCCCTTCATTATCCCATTCCATCCAACCATTGCCATCAGTGGGGTGGAGGCTCAGCACTTAAAGTGTGCTGAAGAAAAACCCAGAAGCAAGAAACGAGAATAACTTGCTCCTGCTAACAAAACAAACCAGAAAACACAGTAGGGGCCAAGACCTCACAGTCGCTGAGTTCCAAATCCTTCCTTATCCCAAGGAGACAGACTGCCTGCCTCTCTATTCTAAGCTCAGGCAATGTGGCTTAAGCAAACTCATAGAAGGAATTCAAACCTCAAGATCCATTTTCAGCTTCCCTCAGCTACCCCTGTGCCTTTTCATTCTTATTCCATTTTGCCCAGGCAAATGTGGAAGCCTATGTAAAGACCATTCCATGTATCACTTGGAACTTGAATGCCCCCATGGATTAACTCCTAGCTGAAATCTTTGACCCTTTTGAGACAGAGATAGCAGCAGCAGCTAGTTGGGAAAAAAAAGAGTTATCTCTATATGAAATTAAACTCGGATTTGCTTAATATCCTGGCCAACTTATGCCACAACTATTTTGGCCCTTTTTGCCACCCCAAAGCCTTTTTGTGGCCAAAATGTACCATTGTGCTGCTGTTTGACTCTGTGTATCAGGGGCCTCTGGGCCAAAGCCAAGTAACACCCTTCCTTCTTTGGGTTTTGGGGTAGCAGGGGAGGGTTGCTAATTCCTTTTGTGACCACTGAATAAGAGCTGAGTGGTCAACAATTTGCTAAATTATATACACACCTAAAACATCAGCTGCATCAGAAATTTTACTCACTCTCCTTCCATATGGAACCTTGAGGCTGACAGCAATTCTAGAAGAGTTGGGTGTTCTAACCACATTCTGCGGGAGGGATGCTAGCAATACTCCAGACATATGGAATCCTAAGCAGCAAAGAATCATCTTTGATAAGTGTATATGCTGACTCTAACCAATGGAAGGGGAAAGGATTAAAATTAATCACAGTTATGAATGTACATGGGCGGTGGGAGTGGAGGACATTGATATAAGTCAGTCATAGTTATAAATACAGAATGCACCAACCTCTCAATTTTTTTTTTTTTTTTTTTGTGGTGCTGGGGATTGAACTCAGATCCTTTTGCATGCAAGGCAAATACTCTCAACTGAGCTATATCCCCCAATTTTTTAAAAACATTTTTTAGATGGGTTGATGAACCTTTATTTTATTCATTTATTTATATGTGGTGCTGAGAATTGAACCCAGTGCCTCACACATGCTACGCAAGTGCTCTACCACTGAGCCACAACCCCAGCTCTCAACCCCCAATTTTTGAAAAACAAAACCAAAAAGCAAATTAGAATTATAAATCTACATGTAATTAGCCTGCTTTCCCTTTTGAACTAAAGTATATTCTATGAACTATCCCTTTTCTTTATTCTAGAATCTTGCTGTTTTTGATGACTACAGGTCATTGATATGGACACAATGGAAATATTTTGACCAAAATGGCACTGGTTAAAATGATAGGTAAGTAATTTTAGTGGTTATGGCTATTAAGAGGGAACCTGGCAGGAAACTGGGACTGACTGTTAAGATCACAGTGTCTACACTGGGTCTCTCTGGGCACTGAGTTATCTGCCATGCATAGTGCTGGCATTCAGTGGCTAGTGATGGGTGCATTTGCCTATGTCTCTTCCTGTTTTTGCCCTATTATTCCCTCCTTTCACCCAGGGAAAGGCTTGGTGGAGCTTTGGCTTGGTAAGGGCTTTGCTTTGCTGCTAGCAGTTGTTGGTAGCAGTTTGCCTCTACAAAGAGAGAACATTAGTGCTGAAAGGAAGCAGTCCCATGAGCAACTGCTCATTTCTCCAGTGAGGGGACTTCAACTGCCAAGGCAATCATGCAGCTAGTAGTATTTGTTCTTCTTCATATTTTGATAAGCCTGAAACACTTCACACAACATTGACAACAAACAAACCAACACAACTAAAAAAACCCCAAACAAGGTGTGTACTAGAACAGGACAGAGTGGATTTAACTCCCTGCTCCTTCATTTTGGGCAGTGTGATTTTGGGCAAGTTAATCTCATTGGTAAAATGTAGATAATAATAGTACCTATCTTGAAGGGCTATTGTGAGGGTTAAGTGAGATAATCCATGCAGATTTAGAACAGGTCTGGCCTAGAGTCAGCACTCAATAATAAAAAAGTATGTAACATTTCTTGGGCACATAATAATGGGGAGCAATTATTAACACAATTACTTAGAACAACCTTCTCACTTTACAGACAAAGATTTTAAGCACCAGAGATATTACCTGACTTGGTAAAGAACACACTGTTTTCTCCCTGGTCCTGGGTTTTCTGACTGTTCCTCCTTCTCCCCTCTTGGCTAACTGCTGTAAAAGGAGAGTGGAATGAGTAGGTCCCTTGTCTTCACTGTGCCTGTGCCTTTACGACTCAGGGATAGAATAAATAGGCTAGGATCACGGTTTTTCTAGCTCCTCCTGCCTGTCTTCCACATGATCAGTCCCTGTCCCCAGCAGGCAGTAAGCAAAGAGGAGAGAAAAAGGTGAAACTCAAATCAGTAGTTTTATTACCCGTGACTGCCTCGCCTACTTTCTCTCTGCACCCTTGACCTCTACTCCAGCCAGGAATCCTTCCTCCCTCTCCTTCCCCTGAAACACAAATTTTACTCTAAACCTTCTCTTACAAAGCCTCATTGCCTCAGTGTGCCTGAAATCACAAGTTCCTAAACAGTCCCACCTCTTACACCTGTACTGGGTTCTCTGCTGTTAGTAGAACACTAACCTGACTGGGTCTACTTATTTCTGAAGGAAATAGCATGTTATCTGCCATTTTAAAATTTTTATTAGCTAACTTTTATGGGCTAGATATTAGTTTAACTGCTACTGAACTGTGAAGTACTAAGAAGACAATTTGTCTTTAAGGAATAAGTAAAATCAGTATAGTCAGGTACCACATGGATATTTCAGTCATCAACAGGCCACATATATGACAGTGGTCTCATAAGATTATACCTCCTAGTGCTAAGCTATCCAGCTTGGTTTGCATGATGACAAAGTGGTATACTGGCACATTTCACAAAACAATGTTGTTAAATGATGTAAGACTATATATATAGCATGTATAATATATTACGTACAGTTTACAATATTTGATAATGATAGTAAGCAACTATGTTACTGGTTTGTGTATTTATTATACTGTCTATATTTTTTATCATTAGAGTTTACTTGTTTAACTTTTATAAAAGGTTTACAGTAAAACAGCCTGCCATGTTAAATTGGCAGCAGTCTTACACATTTTGGGTTTACTATCTCTTGATTGTAGCTAGAGGCCATGTCAAGTGATTGACCCACATCATCTAGGTTTGTGTAAGTACATAGTATGTTCATAAAATGACATAGTTGCTTAACAATGCATTTCTTAGAATCTGTTCTCATAATCAAGCAATGCTTGTATATTTAACTTGTTTTTGTAAGCTCTCCTTCAGATCATATTTGTGAAAATGCTTAAAACTTCTACTTAATGACAAGAAGTTAGAACAGCTGACCTTTGTCAAACAGAAATCTTTCTGTTTGTCGCCTAGAACTGAAGGTACTGAGCCCATATTCAGAGATCCAGCTGATTCCAGGTTTCTGGCTGCACCTGGCTGCACTATGCATACTGGCTGGGAAGCCCCAGGAAGTAGAGACACATGGAGCCGCTTCTGCATTTTAATTGCTTCTCATGGATCATAGAATCATGGAACCAGGGCCCTAAAGCTGGAAGGGGCTGTAAAGATTGCTTAATCCAATATTTTGACTTCATACAAGAGGAAACTCAGGATCTTAGAAGTAAAGTAAGACAGTTTCCATCTAGATTATGCCTGTGGTCCTTTTCTGAGGAACAGACATCCTACAAAGCCAAAGTCAGAGGAAAAACGTGGTTCAAATGGGATGTACTATATGACACTGTCATGTGAAGATGCCATATGTCTTTAACAGGGGTTACCATGGTTCAAAATAATCCCTTTTAAGATTAAGTTAAAAATCCATTAGAGATTGAGTGATGAGAGAGGGAGAGAGAGAAGGAGGGAGGGAGGGAGAAAGTGAGAGAGGGAGAAAGTGAGGGAGGGAGAGACAGAGAAAGGGAGAAGAAAAAGAAACTTAGTTTCAACAAAGTGAGGAGAATTGATACAGATGGGGATATATTCTGAGATAAGCCACTTCTAAGACTTAATGGAACACATCCATTCAGGGAGATGCATGGAATTTAAACACAATTCAACATGGGTTAATTCTAAGAGTAAAGGCCCTTCAGTCCAGCTCCCTCCACCTCAATGTTAAAGAAAGCTAGAAAGCCAATTACATTCACAGCAGGGCCTCTCCCCTACTGCAAGAGAAGAATGTACTGCAAATTCTGCGTGTGCTTTACAAGCTAGTAAAACTATGATTGCAGGTGGGAAGAAACAGGGCTTCTTTTTGTTTCTGCCAACATTTCAGTCTAGTAAGCCTCTCCTATAGCTCAGAAACAGTATGGGCACAGTGGTTTCCTTAAGCACAAAAATGTGTACTCTTATGATTCTACAAAATTTACAAGAAGACTGCTTTTTGTTAACATTGAAGAGAACTATGCATAACCCACCCAAAGGGCATGAATTCTTCAAAGAAAAAGATGTGGGAGGCGCTCACCTTTCTTGGTAAGCTGAAATTCACCTTCAGGTACATGGTCTGAAGACCAGGCAATAGCAAAGAAAGGTGAGAAGCCCAGGGGACTGCCTGACTTACTCTGTTGGGAGAGGGCATCACCTTGAGGGTGAGGGCCCTCCAGGTGCAATCCCCCTGTAGGATGACATTGCCTGTAGGAGGGAACCCACCCAGCATTTTTCTGCTGCTCCATAAGGTGACTGTGAAACTGCAGCTACAGAAGGTTCCTGTTGCCTAGATTCCCCTGCAGAATCTAATAGGCAAAGCTGGGATACAGCAAGTATGATATCTGTGGTGATGGCTATAATCTAATGTCTACAGATGTAATGGCTCTGTGACTCTGAAGAAGGCTCCAGGGAGCTACTGAAGAAAAACCCACATTTCCCAGCAACACTAATACCAGTAGTGTACCACTAGTGAAGTCCCATCTTCTAGGCAGAGTTCTAAGTGCTTCACCTGTACTAAGCCTCATAATACCCGCTGGGGGCAGGTACTATTATCCTCACTTTAGAGATGAAGTACTTCATGCTCGAAGAATGAAGGGAAGGGACTTGCTCAAAGTTGCCTGTCCGGCACCAAACATGGACAGGCAGGCTCCACAGCTCCATGCATCACTACTGCAGTAGCTATGCCCTCTGCGATGCCCAGTGTCAGATATCATCACCCCCTTGAAGACCTTTGCTCCAGGGAGAAACTTCATCCCATGTTGGCCTCACACTGGCGTGTTGGTCTCCTAAAGCTCCTGACAGCCATCTTAATTTTGATTTCTATTTAATTTTCCAGCTCACAAAGCAATGCCAGGGAGAGGGAGGCTGCTGATACCTTTCGAATATGATTTATTAACCAACAGCTCAAGGCACTGTAGGGCTCCCTTGCTGCCACCTGACCTTCGTCTTCAGCCTTTCTAATGTTTGCATTGCTGCCCTGACCTTGCAAAGTGACCTGGAATAGCTTGCCTGTTTCCTTGTGTGTGTCCACTTTGAGAGCCCAGATGTCAGCCTGTGCAAGTCTGTCAATTAGTATCTTAAGGGTGTGGGATGGGGTCTGCAGCCTATTGAGGAGCACAATCTAACACTAACCTCCAAATTCCTTCTCGCAATTGAGCATTCATTAGTTTGACGGAACAAAAGCAGGCATTCTCTATTATAAAGCAGAGGTCAAAACTGGTGGCTGTGTTTTGTTTGGCCTGCAGAGTGTTTAAATATTGAGAAATTTCACATAAAAATACGGATTTCCGGCTTCTCTTGGAAAATGGGTAGAGCAAACAACTCGGGGGCTACTAAGGAATAGCTGCCCCTCCAGAAGGAGGTGCCCTCTGGTTCATCATCACAACCTGAAGTCTCACCCCAAGCCTGCTGTGGGCACTGATGCCACTCGCCTGGTCTCTGCAGGAATCCCAATCAACAGAGTTCTGCTCTGAAGCTGCATTTCTCTCCTTTAAACTGGGGAATGGATTAGTAGGCTGCTGCTATCATTTGCTGCCCCCTCAGAAGAAAGTCAGGAGAGAATGTGCTCTAAGAGGGCAGTTTTCTATCCTGCCCCTGGCACCTGTTACAGTAAGTGCCTGATATGTAATAGGTGTTTGTTACTTTCTTCTTATATGGATGAATATGTAAAAGACTAACTCTCGAAGAGAGTATAAAAAATCTATCTGCTCACTGGCTAGGAAGCCTGGGCTTGTTATGCTTTGGAAGCTTTTTGAGTGACCAGTACTGCTCCCTATACCTTTTCTTTATTTGAAATTCCAGGGGCATATGTGTTGATGGTTCTCTAGGATTTTAATGGAAATTAAGATAAAAACCAAACAGCAATAAGGAGAAGCTGCCCCTGTTGGCTTTCAAGTTTTCCCTCAGAAAGGTGGGGTGATATTATTGAAAAGCTGCAAGTTCCATGGGTAGAAGAAATGGGTAGAGTAGCTCTTCTCACAGGCAGACAATGGTGTCTGCTAGGACACCTGTGATGATGCTGTCTTATGGAGCTGCCGTACTTTCTGGTTCCATCTTGGGGGCATTGTCAAATGAGTGTATCTATGCTAGAAGTGCTCAGCTCTCAACACCTGACTAGATAGGGCCTTCTTATTATTCCTCTGGCCCTTTGAAGACCAAGTGCAAATGTGGTAGGATGGTTGGCATAAGGACCAGGGGATAAAATCCCACTGAACATCACCAGGCTGAACAGAGTCATGAGAAGCCTCTATTGGAAGTCCTTGACACATAGTAGAGTGCAAGAGTTTGGTCATAATCATTAGATATCATCAGTCCTTTTCTGAGAAATGAGCTCTCTCAATATCAAGGCTAGAATAGCTGCTGGTATATAGTACACGCTTAATAAATATTTGCTAAATGAAGGCCCAGCAGGGGTTTGGTGACACAGAATGGGCTCACATTTGAGGTGCACAAGTGGGATGGAAAGATTTTAAAACTCTATTCTCTTCAGCTCTAGGTACATTGTATAATCTTTCATTTCTGAGGAAAATGAAGCAACACCATTATACTTATCCCATGAATGTTTTGTTAAGACATTTATCAAAATAATGCTGAAGCTTGCAGGTAGAATGTTCTTTAGAAATGTCAAAGTCAGTGTTATGGTTTGGATGTGAGGTATCCCCCAAAAGCTCACATGTGAGACAATGCAAAAAGGTTCAGAGAATAAATGATTGGGTTACTAGAGCCTTAACCCAATCAGTGAATTTTGAGTGGTAACTGAAGGGGTGTGGTAGGAGGAGGTAGGGCATTGGGGGCGTGGCTTTGGGGTATATATTTCTATCTGGTAAGTGGAGACCTCTCTCTGCTTTCTGATCATCATGTGAGCTGCTTCCCTCCACCACACTCATCCACCATGATGTTCAGCCTAATCTTGAGCCCTGAGGAATGGAACCGGCTGTTTATGGACAGAGACCTCTGAAACCATTTGAGCCCCCAAATAAACTCTTTCTCCTCTACAGTTGTTCTGGTCGGGTCCTTTAGTCACAGCAGTGAAAAAGCTGATAAAATAGTCAGTAATTAAAATTTTCTCCTGCTGGCCTCCATGACAGAAATACTGTGGATTAGGTCATTGAGGGGTTTGAGGCCACCAAACCCTAAAATTCCTCTTCCCATTCCCATTGCCTGGCTCATGTCTATAGGCTCCACATCTAACTTATAATCACAGCTTCTAGATAGCCCACTCTGACAGCCAAATTACTGGGTGTTCCAATTACTATTGCTACAAAACAAATTACCCCAAATCTAGTGGTAGAAAACAATAATTTTCTTATACTCACAGATACTATAGGTCAGGAGTTCAGACAGTGGAGGTGGCTTGTCTCTGCTCCAAAATATCTGTAGACTCATTTGTAGCCTTGATTAAGACTTGAAGGTGAGGATCTTGTGTAATTCAGAGTCCCATGTCTCACATATCTGCTGGTGGGTGATGGCTGCTTTGGCTCAGCTGGGCTGTCAGCTACCATGACCATAAATGGCCTGTCCGTGGGCTACTTTGGATTTCCTTGTGAGATAGAGCCTAGGTTCCAAGAGTGGGCATCCTCCAAACACTAGGTTGAAGTTGTATTGCCTTTCATGACTTGGCCTTCTATCATATAGCAACACTTCCATAGTCATAGGCCCAACCAAATTCAGGGAAAGGGAACAAAGACCCCACTTTCAATGGCAGGTGTTAAAGTCATAGTGTATGCATGAGTGTGGGATGGGAGATACTGTTATGGCCAACACTGAAAATGCAATCTGCTGCGATGGGTTAGATGGGTTTCCCAATTACCTTGTATTCAACTCCACTGACTTAAAAAAAGAAAAAGGAAGCTTGTCTGCCTCTCTCATTTGACAGTAACTTCAGTGAGGGAAGGAACTGAATTATTCACCTTTGTCTCTTCTGTTTCTAGCACAGTGCTAGCACACAGTGGGCATTCAACATATATTTGCTGAACCGAATTGAATAGCAAGGAAGAATCAGGGATTCCTAGGGCCCCCTCTCATGCTGGCTATGGTAGCATAAGGGAATTCTGACCAGGATAACAAAAAGTGAGGGGAAAGTGCCAAAACACTTTGCTGGGGCCCAAGGCCATTCCCTGTGAATGATCCTGTATGACAGGTGACCCGATGCTTTCTGATGCCTCCCAGGCTATGTATAGGCAGTAACTACAGGAATCATGACAGACTTCCTTTTCTTGGTGCTTTTTGCAAACATTATTTTATCCATTCCCCTTATATCTTTGTGCCATAAACACAGCAAGTACAAGATTACATAAGTGGAGATCTGTTTTTTTATGTACATACACCCATCTGGTAGAGCAGAGAGGACCCTGGACAAAGAGTAAGAAAGCATGGCTGTCAGTCAGAGCTCATTCACGGAGCAGAAGCTGTGCAGTTTTGGCAAGCCAGCTCATTTTCCCAAGCCTTGGTATTTTTGCCTATCATGTAGGTTATGCAAATTTTAAAAAGGCAGGCCTGTCTATCTCACAAAGTTGTTTTTGGAATTACACTATTTAAAGTGTAAACCAATATGCAGATATGAGATGCTATTATTATAGTAGTTTTTAAATATATTCATATGCTCTTAAAATGCCTCCATTTGAGGGCTGGGGTTGTAGTTCAGTGGTGGAGCGCTTGCCTCGTATGTGTGAGGCACTGGGTTTGATCCTCAGCACCACATAAAAATAAATAAAATAAAAGTATTGTGTTCATCTACAACTAAAAGTATTTTTTAAAAAATGCCTCCATTTGAAAGGCAGAACTTAATTCTCGGGTCCTTAAACGTGGATCAGACTTAGTGATCCGTTTCTGCTGTCTATGCACCATGTACTAATCAACTGCACCCCTGGAGCAGCTTCAGGGATTCATTTCTAGTGAACTGACTGGGGCAGAAATGATGCGATCTTGGCTTCCAAGGCAGGGTCACAGAAAGGATAGCTTCATTCTCTCACAACATTCAAAAGTCAGCTATCATGTCATGAGGACACTTAAGTAGCCCGTGGAGAGGACCATGTGGATGGAAGCAGAAGGCCTCCCACCAACCACCAGCACCAGCTCGCCAGGCTTGGGACTCACCCACCTACCTTGGGAAAGGGCCTCTTGGCCTTAGCTGTAACTACAGGCCCAACCAACATCTCAACTGCAACCTCAGTACAGACCCCAGACTACTTCCCAATTAAATTGTTCCTGAACTCCCAGCCCTTAGAAACTGTGAAAGACAAGTACTGTTCACTCTTGTTTTAAGTTACTAAGTTTCATGGTAATCAGTTACATAGCAACAGATAACTAATACATAGAAATATGCTTTATCAACCAATGATAGTTTCTCTGATCATGTAATGGAGTGGTTTTGACCCAAGCCCTTTTTACCTGTTCCTGGTGACTAATAACATTTCTGTGGGAGGTAATAACATTTCTGTTGGCCTGAGCAGATAGACAGGAGATAGTTTAATTCTGCCATTTCCTTTGAAAACAAGCCCTTACTTAGCCAGTATTAGATTGCTTTTTGATAAATGGGAAATAACAACAATAACAAAACCGAATAGTAACAATACCCAAATGGCTAGAAGCCAAAGCAAAAGTGGGAGCCAGGAGTCTGGGATCCCAAGAAATTGATTTTAGTGCTGACTGAACACCCTCCAATTCTGGGCTTCATTCTTGTCTACTATGAAAGTGTTACCCCTGAGGGGCTCTGGAGCCTCAACCCAGTTCTTTCTTTCCTGTACAATGGGGCCCTCCATTCAACACTCTCACATAAAAAGGGCAGTAACTTTGCATTTAGCCATCACATTTTCTGCCCCAGGCTCTGCTCTCCTCCCCCAACCCTTTAATACATCTGTGAACCAGGTTGTAGTTGGGTGTGGTACCTAGGAAAGTGTTCTCAAGGCAATGGCTAACCAGCTTGTCTAAAGAACAGTCTGCACTGTCACCTTCTTAACCACATGCATTAACTCCCTTGGCTACCTGGTCCCATCACCAAAACACCAGAAAGCCAGTAGTTTTGATCAGCAAGTGGTCCAGATGCTAAAGGCTGAGGATCTCTGGTCTGGCACTAATCCTGGTCCTTGGCAGGGCTTGTCATTCTGCCCTTTATCCTCTCCACATAATCTGAAACAGCCTGGGAGTCTGAGCATGAGGCATGAACTGTTCAGCACCTACTTAGAGACACCTGCTCGCCTAAGAAGCAGCAACTTTCCATCTGCTCTGCTGCCAAGGGTTAGTGGAGCCTTCAAAGAATAACATTTGATCCCTTCCCTCTGCCCAGGAAAGATTTTTTGAGGAAAACATACACATTCATTTTGTAAAAATTCGCTTATTTAAAAGGCATGACTTGTCCCCCAAATAACTTATGGTCTTCTTTCCTAGTTCATTAATTAGTTGGACTAACCCTGGAAAAAGTAGCTAACAGATTGGCTGATGTTTTAATGGAGCCTCATTCCAGTCTTGCCCCAGATTGCATTCAGGGGTTTGTGAAGGCAGTGCAGCCACTGCAGACACAGGCGCTGGCCGCAGAACAACACAGGCGAGCTGTCACACTTTGTTTTTCTGCTTGTTAAATCCGAATGCTCCTAATTAGTTATCCTGCCTGCTAACGCCTGGGTGGACAATGGCAGAGCTGCTGAGAGGCTATGAATAAAAGTTCCTTGGGCTCCTGAAGCTTGGGGACTGGTGACTGGGTTGTGGGCACTGAGGCGCTGTTCCTGTGGGCTCTGGATTCAAAGATATTGGCCCCAGTATGAATAAAGGTCATCACCTGTTACTTCTTTGGTGAAAGGGCAGCTGTGCTGAGTGCCCACTTAGGCCCGGCCTTTGTCCACTGACTCTGAAGAGTGCCTACAGAGAACAACATTCTCTGATGATGTGTTTATTTGTTGGGACAGGGCCATGCAAAATAATTGATATAACATCCTTAAAGAATTCAGCAAAGTATGTTTTCAAAAAGTTGCCTTGACATGCCTTGGGCATCGACTTTTGGTGACCCTACTCACTAACTAGAACATACTGTGAAGCTGCTGAGGTGGGACTGCTGTTTGTAGTATTTCTTTTTTTTTTTGTGGTGCTGGGGATTGAACCCAAGGCCTTGTGCATATGAGGCAAGCACTCTACCAACTGAGCTATATCCCCAGCCCCCAACTGAGCTATATCCCCAGCCCTGTTTGTAGTATTTCTGTTTTGACAAATGATTAGGTCACACAGGTGACAATTTACAGCTCTCTGGGTATGGGGACCAGCAAAAAACTTAATGAAGAGTTAGTTCAAGAATGTTTTAGTGGGTGTTCATAAAGTTTGCAACTTTAAAAACTCACTATTATTCTGACATATAAACAGCAGAGATTCATAGAAATAGAAAAAGCAAACATGAAATTCATCTGTAAAAATAAGAGACCTAGAATAGTTAAAGCAATCCTTAGCAGGAAGAGTGAAGCAGGTGGCATCACTATAGCAGACTTTAAACTATACTACAGAGCAACAGTAACAAAAACAGCATGGTATTGGCACAAAAACAGAGTGGTAGACCAATGGTACAGAAAAGAGGACACAGAGACTAACCCATAAAATTACAGTTATCTCATATTGGACAAAGGTGCCAAAAACATACATGAGAGAAAAGATAGCCTCTTCAACAAATGGTGCTGGGAAAACTGGAAATCCACATGCAACAAAATGAAATTAAACCTTTATCTCTCATCATGCACAAAACTCAACTCAAAGTGGATCAAGGACCTAGGAATTAAACCAGAGACTCTGCGTCTAATAGAAGAAAAAGTAGGCCCTAATCTTCATCATGTGGGATTAGGCCCCAACTTCCTCAATAAGACTCCTATAGCACAAGAATTAAAAGCAAGAATCAATACATGGGATGGATTCAAACTAAAAAGTTTCTTCTCAGCAAAAGAAACAATCTGTGGGGCTGGGGATGTGGCTTAAGCGGTAGCGCGCTCGCCTGGCACGCGTGCGGCCCGGGTTCGATCCTTAGCACCACATACAAACAAAGATGTGTCCGCCGAAAACTAAAATATAAATATTAAAAAAATTCTCTCTCTCTCTCTCTCTCTCTCTTAAAAAAAAAAAGAAACAATCTGTGAGGTAAATAGAGAGCCTACATCTTGGGAGCAAATTTTTACCCCTCACACATCAGACAGAGCACTAATCTCTAGGGTATATAAAGAACTCAAAAAGCTAAACACCAAAAAAAAAAAAAAACAAAACAAATAACCCAATCAATAAATGGGCCAAGGACCTGAACAGACACTTCTCAGGGGAGGATATACAATCAATCAACAAATATATGAAAAAATGTTCATCATTTCTAGCAATCAGAGAAATGCAAATCAAAACTACTCTAAGATATCATCTCACTCCTGTCAGAATGGCAGCTATTAAGAAGACAAACAACAATAAGTGTTGGCAAGGATGTGGGGAAAAAAGATAACTCATACATTGCTGGTGGGACTGCCAGTTGGTGCAGCCAATATGGAAAGCAGTATGGAGATTCCTTGGAAATCTTGGAATGGAACCATCATTTGACCCAGCTATCCCTCTTCTTGGTCTATACTCAAAGGACTTAAAAACAGCATACTACAGGGACACAGCCACATCAATGTTTATAGCAGAACAATTCACAATAGCTAAACTATGGAATCAACCTAGATGTCCTTCAATAGATGAATGGATTTAAAAATGTGGCATATATACGCAACGGAATATTACTCAGCAATAAAAGAGAATAGAATCATGGCATTTGCAGGTAAATGGATGGAGTTGGAGAAGACAATGTTAAGTGAAGTTAGCCAATCCCAAAAAACAAATGCCGAATGTTTTTTCTGATATAAGTCACTGACTCATAGTGGAGTAAGAAGGGGGAGCATGGGAGGAATAAACGAACTCTAGATAGGGCAGAGGGGTGGGAGGGGAAGGGAGGGGGCAGGGGGTTAGCAATGATGATGGACTGTGATGGATATCATTATCCAAAGTACAGGTATGAAGACACGAATTGGTGTGAACATACTTCATATACCACCAGAGGTATGAAAAATGTGACCTATATGTGTAATGTGAATTGTAATGCATTCTGTTGTCATTTATTTTAAAAAAATCAATAAAAAATTAAAAAAGCAGAAATTCACTACCAAATTGTGCTATGTCCATATATGAAAATGATAAAATGAACCCCATTTATATATAAAATCACAATGCACTAATTAAAATAGTAATAATAGAAGGGAGATCAGTAGAGTAGAGCAAATGGACCAGGGAGAGGGAGCAGAGGAGAAAGGGAAGGTTCTAGGTAGTGAGATTGATTAAGCTATATTATGTGCATGCATAAATATGGCATAATGAATCTCACTATTATGTATCTTTCAATGCCCCAATAAAAAACTTTTAAAAAGCAATTTTTCATTTGATATTACTCAGATGAACATTTGTAATTTTGTTTTATTTAGGGTCTAATTTTAAATTAAGTTCCACTTAGAGGGATAGCTAGTGATCTCAGGATAGTGTATGCAGATATATATGTATGCATACATTCATCTACCGATCTACCCACCCAGCCTCCCAGTGATTCACTGAACATTTACATCTTCCATGAATTATGTCAGTTGTTTTGTGTAAGTGTTCATTGCTTTAGAATAAAACAAACAGCTGGGACCTAGGCAACTCTAAAAAGGTAGTGTGCATTTGGTTACTTCTCTTTTCTTGGCTCTCAGGTGCTGTAGGTCTTTCCCTTTGGCATCCTTCCCACTTTGTAACCCTTTATTCCAAATTCTAGACTTTTCCTTCCTTACCTGTCATTAAGACTTATCTGTTGAAATATTTTCTCCTGAAATATCATGTTATGTTTTCAATTTATTAACAAGACAAATGAATCTGTGCCAAAGTAACAATTTATTTTCTTGGGCAATATATATTATGTTAAGTAGAATCTAAACTTCTTAACTTTAAGGAAGGGCCTACTTTGGAAATTCAGGACTCTGAGAAGGTGAACAATGGGAAAATCAGCCCGCTAGATTGTCTCACAGAGGTGTGTGTGCGTGTGTGTGTGTGTGTGTGTGTGTGTAGCTGAGGTGGTGGGCAGTGGAGGGAGTAGGTGGAGAGGGGCTACTCTAACCAACTGCCTCCCCCAAGGGACCATCCAGTATCCTTTCTCTTGAATCATGTACAAATAGAATCATTCAATACTTAACTTACAAATGCCCCAAAGGTGAGTAACACCAGAAGAGTTAGTCATTAATATGCATTTTAGGTTTTGTTGCAAGAGCACAGGTAGACAGAATTTAGAAGTCAATTTGACCTTTTCTTTTAGCAAGTAGAAGGAACTCTAGAAGAATTCTCCTATCATTTACACAGTCCAAGGAATGACATATTAAACCAAGGTTCTGATTTGCACCATAAGAACAACTAGAACTCTTGAATAGTAACTTACATATACTGGTAAAATTTGGAACTTCTTTATCAGTGGTAAGAGAGCCAAAGGAACATGAGTAAGGGATGGTTTGTTACACACTCACTGTGGAAAGGGGAAAGCTAAGGCACTAAGGGTATGTTCCCACTGCCTCACTTGAGCATATCTTTTTATAGAATTCCTGACCTAAACTTTCCCACTGATTTGTGATAATGGTGGAAAGACTGAAAATAACCAAACATAAATTCTATTCTATTTCCCCTTCTCAAAGCATCAAACCAAGGAAAAGCTCTCAAAAGAAGTTTCCCCATTAAAAATATGCACCAATACATGACCATTTGTTCACATATGGTTAGTGATTTCCTTTATAAGAAACTGCTTTGTCATTTCAAAAACCCACTATGCATTCATACTTCCTGAATGTTTCTGTTCGTAACATTTTATTTTAACAAAAAAAAAGGGATTTTATTTTACAATTTAACCTACCTCAGGCAGAAAATGTAAATGTTAATTTTATATTCAAAGTGCACAGATTGAATATATTCTTCTAATATTATCTACTTTGTAGAACAGAAATTTATCTGGAATTCCAAACTTAAGAAATGAGTGAATCAAGCTCGTATTCTCAGGAACTTCTCAGATTTGGAGACCCTCCACCTCTCTATGCTGCTGCTTTCTTGGCCCTGCCACTAGGCCAGAGGGGTTCTTGTCTCTATTTCACATGTGATGGCTAAGGCTAAATGCTGCCAATTGATCACAGTAGATAATGACAATGTACTGTTGAGCTACTACCATTTCGATGTGTATGCTAGTAATACACGGAGAGCAATTTAGTTACTTAACATCCAAATAAATTTTGCCAATAACTGATGCTCAGTGAGCAGTAGCCAGGTGACTGTGGCTCCCAGAACAAATGGGAAAAAATCTCCTTTACTAGGCAATCATCAACCCTTGCTATTTATTTCCTCCTATCCAAGTGTATAAGAGTAAGAAAGAATACATGCAAAGAGGGCAATAAATTCAAATAATGAAAAGCGGGGGGAAATTGTCTTGACTGTAAAAATAGACGCATAAAAGTAGCTTGAAATCTTCAGCCAAATTGAGGACTAAATCTATTTACTAAAACTTTAGAGACTATTATTTATAAATATGAATCTGGAGAAAGACAAGAAGGTGGCAAATTTTTTGGCACCAAAATCCTTTCAGCACCTTTATGTATTATTAGTGCTTTGCATACTATAATACTTTTAAATTCTCTACAAATCACGTATCTCTCTACCATATTCATTAAAGGTTTACCTTTTTTTCTTTTCAAAGAAAAACGTTTGTTTTTGAAATAAAAAGTAATGGAAAAATGTACTCAAATGTACTCAAGAGAAACTTGTAGAAAGAAATCTGTGCATTTAGGAAGAATATTTGTATTGTCATTTTCTATGATTCTTCAAGCACTTGGTTTAATTTATCTTCTTTTTCCCTTCAAAATCTGTACATGAAAATTCCTTTTTCTACAGTTATTTTATAAGATAGAAAAATCTGCTCTTATAGAAACCTTTGGGAGTGAGGAATGAAATCAAACAGGGGAAAATAATTTATTCTTAAATTCCTGAAGCTGAAACAGGATGACAAAGCAGCTAGGGAGATGTGAAAACGGCCCAGGGCCTCGAGGAGCTGGTGGTTGGGTCAGGAAGGTAGGGTTTCCTGCTACCATTGACTAGCTCTTTCACAAAGCAGAAGTATTTTTTTTTCTCTCCCTCTCCTTATGTTCTTACTCTTATGTGTTTTCAAGATCAGTTCAAACCTAGAAAACATGCTTGTCATTTACCCAGAAACTGAAAGAAGATGGGGTAGGGGGTGCCCTTCAGTGCAGATAGTCAAAATGCAGACAGATCAAAAGCTAAATCCAATTTAACCCACCTCAGGCAGAAAATGTAATTGAATTAAACTTCCTCTAAATATGATAAGTTTGGGGCTCTTAAGCCAGGCACAAAGACCTGGGTTAGAGTGAGCTGCTCAGTAAATGGATGCATTGAGCTCTAGCTGCCCCACCCACGGGGAGTTTGATAAGCTGTTGATTGCCTCTATCACTTTACTACCAGGCTGAAAACTGATTAAGCTGCTTATGGGGCTCCGGGGGCTAATGGCCTGGCCACCAAGAACACCACCAGCACTGATTTAAGCAAGCTGCTTGGCACGTATGGTTTGATTATTATAAGGGGAAAAAAGAAAAGAAGAAGAAAAAGACAGCAGGGTACAGGAAAGCCTTAAAAAGCAGGTTTTATTATTCCAAACGGGCACACACTACTTTGATACCCTAAAATGAATATGGAATTACTCTGATTCTTTCTCTTCATCTAATATCAAAACTCGTTTCTGAAAGGCTTCCTCAAAGAGTATTCACTTTGGAGCCACCCATTCTATTTTAAACCACCTTTACAAGAATGTTTGGTGCCTTTAAAACCCACTTCTCAAGTGATAGAGTCTGGGTCCTCATACTATGATCAGACGGACTGCTAGAAAGTAACAGGAAATGCACATTGAGTGTTTCAGCTGATTATTATTCTTGGAACACCACAGCATAATTGTAATTAAAAATATACCCCTATCCAGTGCAGCCAGTGCCGTAAAGCTTGCTTGTGCAGTAAAGAACACGCAGGACTGAAGGAGTTGGAGCAAACTGATATGTTCCAGTAGGTTTGAATCTGACACATGAGTGGAAATTAAAGCCCCAGGCTTCTCTCAGACCTCTTCAACTAAATGTTCTAAAATTATTTCTGTTATTTAAAATAACTTTCTTGGGCTGGGGCCGTAGATCAGTGACAGAGCACTTGCCTTGCACGTGTGAGGCACTGGGTTCAATCCTCAGCACCACACAAAAATAAACAAATAAAATAAAGATATGCTGTCCATTTGCAACTACAAATTTTTTTTTTTTAAATAATAAAACAAAATAACTTTCTTACCTGCAGAGGAACAAAGAACACAAAAGTCTTCAGTTTTTTTTAATGAACACACACACACACACACACACACACACACACAACACCTTAAAAAAGAATTTCAAGTTTGAAGAACACCCAAAGGATATGAACACAGTTTTAAGTGGATCTCATTCCTTCTGGGTGAAACAACCAGAGAGGAAAACAACAGAAGATCAGAATCACAGTAGTTTGAGATATTCTGAAAGTTGTCACAATTGCTTTTTAACTGACTCTTGAAAGAATCAGTACATATATAGAAGGAAATTAATGCTTTCATTTAGTGTCTGACAGCTTCTTAGGGAGTA
The DNA here is from genome assembly GCF_001458135.2 of Marmota marmota marmota. Lineage (NCBI taxonomy): Eukaryota > Metazoa > Chordata > Mammalia > Rodentia > Sciuridae > Marmota > Marmota marmota. The sequence goes on from NW_026000005.1 coordinate 26,724,457, forward strand.
AGATGTAGATTTAAATGATAAACCAAAACTTAACATACTCAGAACTTAGGGCTGGACACACAAAACCTTAGTTTCTTCCTGGCTGCAAACCTGGTCAACCATTAAAAGGACATGTACTAACAAAAGTATAAAAAATGATTTGACTCTTAAATGTTCTGTTGTGTTTTATTAAACTTTAAAAGTCATTCATCTGTTTGGCTTGAGCACAATCATTGGCTTAACACATGCAATCATTAAGTTTTTCATCTTTTTTCTTCACATTAAAAAAAACTGAAATAAAGTCACATGCCAGAAAATTCACTCTTCTAACGTAAACAACTCACTGATTTTTAGTATCCATGATTGTGCAACCACCATCACTTATTCCAGAACCCTTTTATCACCCTCCAAAGAAATCCCACATCCACTAGCAGTCTCTGTTTAACCCTCTAGCTCCCCAGATCATAGCCAACACTATTTTCTGTCACTATGAATTTGCCTATTCTGAATATTTCATTTAAATAGAATCATAAAATACAAATGATTTCTTATCTGGCTTCTCTCACTTCACATGATGTTTTCAAGGTTTGTCCATGTCATAGCATGTATCAGCACTTCACTCCTTTGTATGGATGGATAATATTCTATTGAATGGATAGACACATTTTGTTCATCCATTCATTAGCTGATGAACTTTTGGTCTCTTCCAGTTTTTTTGCTGTTATGAATAATGCTTCACAAAACAGTTTTGTGTGATTTTTTTAATCTGAATTTATGTTTTTAAGTCATGTGGGTATATACTATGGGGAGGAATCACTGGGTCATATGGTAAATCTATGTTTAACTTTTTGAAAACTGCCAACTGTTTTCCAGAGTGGCTATACTACTCACATTCCTACTAACAATGCATGAGAGCTCCAGTTTCTCCACTTTCTTGCTAGTAATTGTTATTGTCCTATAGTATCTTTTTATACTGTTTTTTTCCCTCCCATTTTGAACAGAAATTAAGTATAAGGGATTGTGATGAACATGACCCCAGTGATGGCAGGACTCAGTGCCAAGACCATAATCAACAGACAATTCCCTAGAAGAAAATGAAAAATGCAATGGCCCCTCAGCACTTACCTGCTGCAGGTCAGCCAGGGAATACAGGTGGATCTGTTGAAGGAGGTATTCTCTGGGGAAAATTCTGAAAAAAGGGCAGATACACAAGTAAATTGTGTTGCCACAGACACCTTTTCTCATAAGTTTCAAAGTCTTATTCAAGAATTCTTATCCTCTGACTTCTTGCCTTTCTACCCCTACTCTCCAAGTCTTTTTTTCTCCAAATCTATTAAGAAACTCACAATAATTTCTTTTCCTCAAATATTTTTCTAACATAGATCCCAGAATGAAAAGAAATGGCAGTATGAGTTTCATTGTCATTGTTGTCTCCCTCTACCTTTCCCTCTCCCTTTTCTCCTTCTCCTTCTTTTTTCTTGTGGTCCTGGGAATAGAACTCAGGACCTCACACATGCTAGGCAAGCACTGTACCACTGAGCTCCATCTCTAGACCTGGTCTTTCATTTTTACTGTAAATGCTACAAGTACTGTGAAATGGTCTAGACCTGAGGACCAGGGCATTAGTTTTCCCATACCAGCTGTGTCCCTAAAAAGCTGTATGAACTAGGGCAAGTCCCCTAGCCCCAGAAACTTCAGCTTCTGCACTATATAATAAGGGTGACTGAAACTGAAATCTCTCCAAATAGATTTCTAGCTGTAATACTGCATACCTAAATTAATTTCAGAGTTTAGGAACATTGGATTAACAACCCACATGTATGTCAGAACCTTCTATGGTTTTCATTAATGGGGAACTGTGGTATTGATATCACATTAATGAACTATCCTTTAAATGTATAGTGATGGTAATATTTAAAACCTAAGTGCAGATGAGAATAATGAGTGTTACTGTTTGGATTTGGAATGTCCCCCACAGGCTCATGTGTTGAAGGTTTGGTCCCCAAAGCATCAGTGTTCAGAGGTAAGGCTGGGAAGTGATGAGAGCTGTATCATCAATGGATTAGTCCATTGAAAGGTTCAGAATTGAAAGGACTGTTGAGTGATGGTGGAAACTAGAGAAGGTGGGGCCTATTTTGGGGAAGTAGATCACTAGGGGCACACACTGGAGGAGCATATCTTGTCCCTGGTCCTTTTCTTGTTTTCTCCCTTTGCTTCACAGTCAGCATGAAGGGGGCAGCTCTGCTGCACCATGCTCTTGGTCATGATGCTCTGCCTCACACAGGTCCAGAAACATGGAGCTGAATGACTATGAATCAAACCTCCAAAACCATGAACCAAAATAAGTCTTTTCTCCATCAATATGTTTTTTTTCAAGATTTTGTCACAGTGACTAAAAGCTGATTAACATAATTTTAAAAATATATTAAATAGGGGCTCTCAAACAAAATTCATATCTTTGCTATTGTCAATCCACTGCATCTGGAGAGATGACAGTGTGTGAACAGGAAAAAAAATTGATCTGGGCATAATGGTACACATCTATAATTCCAGTTTCTTGGAAGGTTGAGGCAGGAGGATTACAAATTCAAGGCCAGTTCTGGCAACTTAGTGAGTCCCTGTTTCAAAACAAAAAATAAATACTTGGGTTCAATCCCAAGTACCTAGCATGTATTAGGCTCTGGGCCCTGGGTTCAGTACTAAGTACTGCAATAAATAAATAAATAAATAAATAAATAAATAAATAAATTTTAAAGAAATGGATAATGAGCAAGCAAAAATGTACCAAAGTATAGATAGTTGGAAAATACCACACATACTTGAAACTCATGGTGCTGGCATTTTCTTTGTCTAACATGTTACTATGCAATTATCTTATTATTAAATGAAAAAAAGCCAACTCATTCAGTTAACATTTATGACTGTCCATTACATGTCAAACACTATGCCAGTCATTAGGGGGACATCTGTGAATAAGACCTGAGTTCAAGAATCAGGAAGCCGAGTGAGGGCAAGGCATAACATGGATATAGAAGATGGTAAGAGTTGTGCATGGAGTACATACTTCTGGACTAATATAACGTGTGGATTATAACCCTGGCTGTCTATTAGAATCACTCAGGGAGCTTTTGAAAATGACAGGGCTTATATATGTGTAGAGCCCAGAAATCAGTACTAAATAATAGAACAAAACAACCTCCATTTGCAATAACACATGACAAAGATGATCAAGAGACCTATTCCTATGGTACCTTACAGTGTTAAGCACTAAGAACAGTAAGAGAAGCCCACTTTGGGCTTGGCACTCAACACACATCATTTCATTCAGTCCTCACAATAGTCCTGAACATTAAGTACAAGTTCTGTCTCACATATGAGGAAATGGGCTCACAGGCATAGACTGATTTGCCCAGGGTCACAAGCTGGGATTCAAGGCCAGGATTTCTGAATCTATAGGTCTCCTTCCAGTTTCCTGGGGTTGGGGGTGGAAGAAGGAGGGAGGGAGGTATGAGTTAACCATCCTATTTAGCTATAGCATGCATATTTCTTCCAGACAGATGTTTGTTACTGTTTAGGCCAGTAGCAGTATAGTCAAATGACTTTTTTGAAGCGGTCAAAATGCACTTTATTGTGCCCTCTGAATTCAGTAGGGGGATGGAGAGACTGTAGGCAGTTATACCCGACAAGGTCTTACATGTTTTTAATGACAAGTAGTGAAAGAAGTGGGGGATTGGTAGACACAAGAGGCTTTTGGAAGAAGAATTAACAATGTTTAGAATGGGTGAGGAGAAAGGAGTTGAAGGTGACTGAAGTAGGCTGGTGTGGGTGATAGAATGGTGGTGCCATTGGCCAATGGAGGGCAGATTGTCAAGGAAGAGGACAACCATGCTGAATATTGAGTGCTTGTGTAGGGGACAACAAGTATGGATGAGTGTGTGAGGGATGCAGAAGAGACAGGGCACTACTGGCATCAGCATACAGGGACAGCAAAAGTAGTGGGGATGGATGAAACAGACCAAGAGAGAGTTAACAGGAAGGGGACTGAGCACGGACAAGGGTCATCTGTTTTTAATTTGTTTACTTTACAATATCCAGAACTATCTAAAAGTATACTTTAGTGGTCTTCAACTTTTCTCATGCTTGAGAAATACATTTTGCAAAGAATCAGGACTGGATATGTACTTCAGTGTCTAAATTTCCTCTTTTTGTGTAACATGTTCACATCTTTATACCCTTTATCCAGCTTCACTCAAATATTTACATCTTATATAACCATGGAACACTGGTCAAAACTCAGATATTAATTATTATGTTTATTATATTTACACTTCATTCAGATTTCATCAGTTGTTTCACTAATGCCCTATCTCTGTTTCAGGATTCAGTCTGGAATATAACAGAACATTTAGATATTATTGTTTTATTGCTGTTGTTGTTGAATGTATTAAAGCATTTGCAAGGCAACTTGAGACTCAAATATATGTGCAGAAAAGGAAACCGAGGACAGTCTTTCAGAGGGACTCTGAGGGTAGCAGTATACGATGTTCTAGTATGGGGGACAGGGTGATTGGGAGTACATGAATGTGAGGAATAATCTTTTTGAAAGGTAATTGATAATGGAAATCCTTAGGTAGAGTAAAATGAAAGTGATGTGGTAGCATACTAAGAAACAGCAACATTGTGATTCAAATAAGTGGCTGAACTGTCATTCAAGATTAGCTCCTACCTCTTCTTTTGGTTTTCAGGAAGACAAGTCAGCTGGACAGAGTGAGAAGGGAGATGACTGAAATAATCTATAGCAAGGACAAATGGAGGGCAGCGTATCTGTTAGGTTTTGCTACTTAAAATTTTCTCTACTCTAAAATCTCTACAAATTTCTAAAATGTCTATATCTTGTATGTAGAATACAAGAATTATTTGCAAATTTACAAACCAAATCCTACTGGCATGCCCTTTATGCTCTAGATAACTAGGGTACTAAGTTATCCAATCAAACAAATACTTACTGAGTGCCTAATAAGCCAGGCCTGTGTCAGGCACTGGAGATGGATTCTTCAATGCACATAACTGATGAGCAAAAAAGAGACTTTCCAGTGTCTCCTTTCTGGGTCCTTCTTACTTCCAAACATTGTTCATTATTGTTTTCACAATAACTAACTCACCTTGAACATGGCCATCTCTAATACTCCTTCAACACTATTTGTACAGGTGAAGTTAGCTATATATTTATTTAATGTTGCTAAGTGTGTAACTATATCTCATGTATGTTTATTTTCCTTCTTCCTTTCCAAGAGCTTCTAAGTCTCTCCAAGAACACTTTGTCTACTGTCTCCCTTTATCACTCTTCAATGTCTAGTACCATAATTTATATGAGGTTGATCATGATAAACACAAAGAATTGGAAAATGTAATATGTGCAGAGAAGATAAAGGAACCAAGCTTATTGTGTCTGGAGAAGATGTTGTGTCCAAAAGATTTAGTGACAACCATTAAAAAACAGACTTTTAAGACAGATAATGCCAATTAGCTCTTCTCCCTGGAGGAAGGAAGTTGTGGCATAAAAGCACTGAAGTCAAATGGAAGAATAAATTTCCTGAGAGGGACAACTGGGAGGTATTAAACTGTGTCTCTTGTAGTGATGCTTTTTAATGTAAATAAAAGGATAAAAGAGTTTTCTGTACCTATTTAGAGGTAGGGTCATGCTCTTCTGTCAGAGGAGGTTACAGTTTCTAAGGCAGGGCCAAATAAGGGCTCACTGCCCCTTGTTCCTCTTGTCCCTGAGGCAGACTGAATTTGTAATATATTCTCTGAATATCTTCTTCAGACAGGCCAACCACAGGGGTAGGCAGGGCAAATAGGGACATAAAAATCAAATTCAGGAAAAGGTTGACCATGGCAACTTCCCTTTTTGGTGACCCAGGGCTCTTCCCTGCTGTGAATTAAATTCTACAAGTTGGCCCATCAGACAGGAACCCTTGGTGAAATGGACTAAACAAGCTGGGATTCCCTAGGGCCTCTTCTTCAGAACTCTGATTAGTAGAAGGGGTTGTGAGAAACCTGAAGGCTCAGGCCTGTTCAGGTAGAATTAAGCTGCCGGAGGCAGATCTGACAAGAGAAATATGGGGCTCCCAAGGGACATAGTCACTTCAGGGACCCTGCTGGGGAGCAACCATTCATGTCTGGGATGCAAAGCTTGGTGTTCCCTTAAGATAGTCATGTCTGCAATATGATTGATGTATGTACATTCCATGTATGTATTATATATCAAAATGCATTCTACTGTTGTGTATGACTAAAATAAATAAATAAAAATTAAAAAAAAAGATAGTCATGTCTGCATTAAATTTACTATTAGTGTATTCAGTAAAGAATGGGTGATTACTTTTATTCTCAGAAAACACTTGTGATCAGTTTATCTTCCATGAATTTAATGCAATATCTGTGACTTCTCACTGTGGTTAAGAATTTAAAATAAGAACCTAAAACCAGCACATATTTCATTGCAATAAATAGATGCTGCATTCATGGCATGTGCCAGGCAATGTGCTGGGCCCTCACGGACTTATGAAAGACATAGTTTTAACATACAGACATCTATGCAGCATGAGGGAAGCTGGCGGGACACCTGATTGGGAAAGGCCTCTGAGAACTAAGAAGCTGAAGTTGATGGGAATAAGTAGGATACATTCTAGGTGGAGGGAGCAGCAGGGATAGGAGCTCAGAGGCCAGGATGAGTACAATGCTTGGGACTTGTGTCCTAGGGACAAGAAAGAGCTATATGTGTGTGCCTATTTGAGAAGGCACACTGCAGGAGGTGAGCTTAGAAAATTAGGTTGTAGCAAGCCATGAGGGGTCTCCAATGCCATGCACCAAGATTCCACCCCCCAAAAGATGAGGTACACCCAAGTGTCTCAAGCAGGAGAATGTGTAGTTAGCTTGTGACTAGAAGGATAGAGGGTACAGAAGAAGAGAGTGAATAGAAGATCTCTTGGTTGGAGGGATACATGAGAAATGATAAAGGCCTGAACAGAATTAAAATAGTTGCCCCAGGGTTGGAGAGACAGGCCTACCATCAGAGAGATTTCCATAGCTGAATCTGCAGATCATGTTGACTAATAGAAAGTAAAAGCCAGGAAGAAGCCTGGGGTATTCACAGTGGTCTAGGTAGGTAAAGTGTGAAAAGGCCATTTTGTATGCTGGCATAGGAATAGCGAAGAGGAGCCATCTTGTTGGGAAAAGGGTAGCTCAGTTGTTGGGAGAGTAGACTGGAATTGTCTATAAAATGTCCAAGTGGAGTCACCTGAGTTCAGGGAGGAGATTTGTGTGCCCATAGCCTAGAAGTTCTAGGAGAAGCCAAGAGACTAAGGGAGAGGCCAGGATGGCACACTGGGAAATGAGAAGACTGAACCCTGGCCAAATGGCACCATTTAAAAAGTGATGGAGGAAGAAGACTGGAAAGTGTAGGTTGACAGTGAAAAGAAAAAGCAGAAGAGCTGCATCATGGAAGCCATGGAAGAAGAGAATTTCAAGAAGGAAGGGGGTCAATGGCATTCAAGGCAACTGGGAGGTCAAATAACACAAGGAAAGCTCTCATGACACCTGGAAAGTGCTGCAAGATTTGGAAAGGAGGAATTCATCAATAATCTCAGACAGCAGTTTCAGAGCAGGAGGAGGGAAGCCAGACTGCAGAGGGGTAGGAATTGTGGATCATTCTTTTAAGAAGTCAGCTTTAAAGGAAAGGAGAGAAATTGGGCCATCACTAAAGAAAGATGTAGGATTAAGAAAATGTTTCTTTTTTTAAAGATGGGAGAGACTTGGGCATATTTATATTCCAGAATAAAGAAGCTAGCACAGAAGTGAACCTGAAGACAGAGGTAAGAGAAACTGACAGAGGCTGGCCCTGGAAAGGTCTACAGGAAATGGAATGCAGACCCAGCTGGAAGCTCCTTCAAATACATGTTTGCAAATGTGTGTGCACACACACACATACACACACAGTATTTTCTTAATTGAAATGCCTCAAATTTTGGTAAAATGTTGTATAATTACTAATTTCTCCAAAGTAACCCCCAAACTTCAACATATTAGGACCCAAAAGCTGCAAACTCACTGAAGGTTATCTGACTTAGCCATCCTTTGGTAAATAGGATCCTTGCTGCAAAAGGTCACTGTCTTTTGTTTTCTGATGAGGCTGCTGTGTTTAGGGCTTTCTATGCATTAAGTGACCTTGCTGAACCACAATCCTATTAATCATCAGATCTGGCAGCATTTCTACAGCGGACCAACCATGTACACAGCCCTGCTCATGCCGGTGCAAGTTCATCTGGGCAGCCCTGACACCCAAGCCAAAGGACAAAAGAGATAAGGAGGGGTCAACTCCACACTTCTCTCATCCATCAAAGGAGATCACATCACTGGCAGGTGGCATTATCAAGTCTCCTGGTACCAAAGAACACTGAAGAAAACTGCTACAGGATCATGAAAATCAACTAACAAAATCATTTTCAATGCCAACATTTTCTATTTTTATCATGTTTAGAATGGCCTGACATACTGGGAAAGTAACTTATGCCTTGTTTATAGATTGGTCTAATGAGAAAGATGAGAAAAGATGAAAATTAAAAAGGAAAAGGGTCATATATGATTCAGGGTCCTATAGTAGCTAGTACTTGGGGTTAAACATTCAGAGATAATTGCCTATGAAATAAAAGGCAGTAGTCTTAACAAAAAAGGTAAAGGGATCTCATTCCATTTTGTTCTATGTATTAAGTCAAATAAATCAAGACTCATTTAATGTGACCACTTTCTGAAGACTTTGACCCCATTCCCACCAGCCCCTGATGGTCATGAGAAAAAAGGGATGGGGTCAGGCTCTGAAGAATGTAGATTATTTGCAAGATTCTGTTAGTTTTAATAATACACATCACTGTTTTCCTGAAGCTCAGTTCTTTCAGATGTAAAACTGATACTTAAAGACCCAATGATAAAGTGGAAAAAAATTTTTGTAATGAAAATATTTCAGCTTAGACAGGCTTTAAAGAACAGGCTCATAAAACACACACACACACACACACACACACACACACACACAATCAAACAATAAATAACATAATACCCAATGCAAACCTCCAGGATTTGATTCTAAATGATAAGGGTCTAAAACAAGAATATGGATATACAGATGGAGGTGCATAAGGAATAATTTTAAAAAGAAAACCATTTATTCACATAGTATTACTGTGTTTTTTAAAGAATATGTGCTCCAGAGCAGGTAATTTGTATGGAGTTGAAAGTGTCACAGTCTCTCGCCTTTCGAGGGCACACATACCCCCACCAAAATCAGCAAAAAGCACTATGGAGCATCCCCAGGGAGATGCAATTTTGTGTTCTTGATAGGAGCTGCAAACTCTCCCTGAAATAGTTACATTAGGCTGGATGTGGATAGGACTCATATGTCCAGCCATGCTCTGAGCTAATGGAAAACAATTTTAAATCAAAGGCAGATATTTCGATAGCAACTCACGTGGAAGAAACAAGCTTCAATCATTTCTCTAGATACCTCATTTTGCTAATCTCATTGGTTAGAAAAGTGGTGAGATTGCACCAGATATTATATCTTGGCAGTAGTTATAGGAAATAAGGGTCTCTTACCTGCTTATTCAGAAATTGTGCTTAAGTTTCTTAGCAATAATCTAAAGCCTAGAGTAGAAATACTTGGGAAGTAATTTTGGTAATGATAATTCTGGAGTCTGATTATAAAAATGACAACTTATATCCTAGCTGTCATATATCCTAGCTCAAATTCTTAAATATTTTTTTAACAATAGCAGGAACCTAATACTTTTCCTATGATGAGATTTTTCTTGTCTCAGAAAATGAGTTTAAATAATTTACGTGTATTTCTTTTAATCTTGGAATAAGACAAAACCACTTCCTAAGTTTTTTGAAGAATTTCACAGTAAAAAGCTATATATGTTTATAGCTTAGTAAAATTAACATATATAATTTCTTCAGATTTCCTTCTTCAGAGTTTATTAATCTGTTTAGCACTGAATGGCACTCTTTTGTGAACAGCCAGTAGCTCCCTGCATGTGTATGTATGTGTGTGTATGTGTGTGTAACACTGGCCAAATAAGACCTCTGAAGAAAGTAAAGGAAGGGGAGGAGCTGTCAGGAGATGAGGAAGATAGATGATTTGAAAACCATGCTGCTAGAGGTCATCCCAGAGAAAATAAATTTTTTGAAGTAGAATGAGAAGAACAGTTACTTTAGAAAACATAAAAAATTACATCCTATATTTTAGTAGTTTCTGAGTCCTGATAGATTCATGCAGTTGATTTGGTAAGGCTCCTGCCCCAACTATAGCTAATGACTTTTCAAATTGACTAACTTGAAAACTAGTCATAGAAGCCTGGCTAACCTTAAATCTCCCAGAGAACATAAAGAGTTGTATTCATTTTCTGAGCTTAGAGGTGTTATGCATACACTTGAAGTGTTAATCATTACTAGTCTTTAATGAAAATAATTCAGCAAAAAAAGAAAAAAAAATGATTGCCAAAATGGGTTTTTCTTCTAAAATTCAATATTAAGCCGACTTTGAACATTTTGATTTCAGATTTTGGTTATAAGATATTCCATATATGTGGTTCAGAGACATAAAAAGTTTAATCTATGTAGATTTTGTTTTAAGAATTACCACCCTAAATTGGGCATGGTGGTGCATATCTATAATCCCAGCAATTTGGGAGGCCGAGGCAGGAGGATTGCAAATTCAAGGCAGCCTCAGCTACTTAGCGAGTCCCTAGGCAACTTGTTTCAAAATAAAAAATAAAAAGGACTGGGGGGCCAGGGTTGTGGCTCAGTGGTAGAGCGCTTGCCTAGCATGCGTGAGGCACTGGGTTCAATCCCTGGCACCACATAAAAATAAAAACAAATAAAATAAAGGTATTGTGCCCACCTACAACTAAAAATATATATATATTAAAAAAAAGGACTGGGATGTAGCTCAGTAGTAACATGCCTCTGGGTTCAATCGTCAGTACAAAAAAAAATTACTGCCAAGTTCTTCATAAATTAGTCTACTAAATTAAGCATATTTGGTTCACAACAGCATGCAATATTTTCTATCAGATAATTCTTCCACCTAATGTATCTAACTTTTGGGGAACAGTGAAAGGAGGAGATGTTAACATGAAAAAATTCTGCCAGCTCATTTATTATTATATCACTTATGCAATCTTTTGTTGAGTATGCTGAATAAAAAGCTTCATTTACTCCAAAGATCTGTGATAGGTAGGTATGCTCACACATCAAAACACCATTTTCACTTGGTGATTCATGATGCTGTAGACAAATATTTACTGATATAAAAAGATGTTCACAATATACTAAATAAAATGATTAGTTTCAAAATTGTAGGTACAGTGTGAAACCATTTTAATGGGTAGAAAGCATTTGCAGAGAAAAAGGTCTGGAAGATGTACCAGAGTGAAAGGATAATGGATAGCTATCTTATTTGTATTTTCTATGATGAACAGCATCTTCTGCAATAAGAAAACAAAAATCAGTTTCACCAAATTGTGTGGGCAGAACCTTGATAACAGTATTTCGTTTATTTGATCAATTTATTTGACAGATATTTATTAGCCCCCACTCCATGTCAGGTACTGCTCTCGGCCCTGGGGACACAGCAGTGAGTAACACAGAAAAAGAGCCATGACCTGTGTGACTCACATCGAGTGGGGAGAGCAAACCAAAGCATCCACATCTATACACGATGGCCAAGAAAGGGAGACAGGCAAAATGAAATACTATGTTATATGGTGATAAGCAAGGAAACCAGACAGGTGCAGGGAACAATTTAAAATAGAGTGGTCAAGGATGCTTCTTTCAAGTGATGGTTGCCTAAAGATCTAAAGGAGTTAAGGAAGCAAACTCTGCAGTTTTCTGAAGAAAGAAAAACAAGTATAAAAACCCAAGCAGAAGCCTTTTTTGGTTGTGCCCAGGACCAACAAAAAAAGGCTGGTGTGACTGGGACAGAAGGAATAAGGGGGAAGTTGTGGGAGGTGAGGCAAAGAAGTAAAGGGGAATGAGGCTCTGTATGGCCTTAGCTTTTAAGTGGAGTGAGAGGTGAAGCTATCAGAGAGTTTGGACCAGAAGTGACAACATCTAATGTACACATGAACTCTAGCTATAGACTTAAGAACAGATGGAGGGGGTGGGGCAGGGATACCAGTTGCTACAATAATTCAAGAGAAAAATGATGGTGGCTTAGATCCAAGTGTTAGTAAGTGGAAGTAGTAACGAGGTTTTGTATCTAAAACTCACAGGGTTCCTGGCAAGGAAGGTGTTTAGCCTGAATAAGTAAATCAATGGAAGTGCCATTAGGTGAGATGGGAAAGGCTGCAGAGGCAGGACAGTTTGGGAGTGGGTCAGGGATATTATGAGGAGCTCAGTTTTGGATTATTAAGATGTTATTACACATCCAAAGAACATTTTAACCTTTGGACCTAGCCTCACCTCCAGTGAAGTCACTAGAAAGATAGTCTTTCTGGGGTAAAAAGGGAAGGAATAGGAAAAGAGTCCTGGTAAATTGAATGACTTTTATGGGGACTGGTCTAACAGCTGAGCAAGTTGCTAAACTTTGCTTGAAGAAAGAAGAAGCAACAAGAATTTGACAGGACACAAACATACACAACACACACACACTTTTTTTCCCCCTGGCATTCATCATAATAAAGTTAATTAAAAATGGTGGTCTTTGTGATAGAAATTGCTCACTGCTTGGTAAAACTAATAATTTGGTGGGAACTCAGGCAGGATATAATCATAGTTTGAAAGAAAATGTGAGACAGGAAAAGGTGGGTTAGGAGGTAGAAGAGTCACTTTTAGTATTTGTTATGGTTTGGATGTGAAGAGTCCCCCAAAAGCTAAGATGTGAAACAATGCAAGAAGGCTTAGAGGAGAAATGATTGGGTTATGAGTTTTAACCCCAATCAGTGAATTAATCCCCTGATGGATTAACTGAATGGTAACTGAAGGCAGGCAAGGTATGGCTGGAGAAGGTGGTCATTGGGGGTGTGTGGCTTTGGGTATATATTTTATATCCGGTGAGTGGAGTGTGTGTGTGTGTGTGTGTGTGTGTGTGTGTGTGTGTATGTGTCTTTCTCTCTCTGCTTTCTGATCATCATGTGAACCACTTCCCTCCACCACACTCTTCCACCATCATGTTCAGCCTCACCTTGAGCCCCAAGGCATGGAGCCAGCTGTCTACAGACTGAGACCTCTAAAACCATGAGCTCCCAAATAAAATTCTTCCTCTACAATTGTTCTGGTCAGATATTTTAATCACAGAAGCAAAAAAGCTAACTAAACAGTATTCCCTTGAGATTCCTAAGTCAAACTGTTAAGTTGCTTCAAAATGATATAAGCCAAAGATGAAACTTGACAAACATGTAGAACCAAACATTCCCTAAAACTGACACAATTCTGCTCTAAGAAACTGGGAAAATAAGCTTCATAGTGTCTATTGCCCACAATTAGGGTTGGAGAGTACTATTTTTAAATTTATGTCATAATGGAAACTTTGGATTTACCAGCCACCTCGAGTCTCCAAATCATACTTTTGTTGATAAGGAATGGGAAGTACTCAAGCATCACATAAATTTCCCTGCACTGGATTATTTCAGTACTTAGAAGAGAAAAATATGACTTAAAATGAGGTTTCTGAAAACCTAGTCCAAACAGCTGGTGTCAGTCTAAGTAATGTTTTTAGCAAGCAGTCCAAGTGAAAATGAGGGGGAAAAATCAATTATTTTCCAATCTATTTGTTTTTTTTTATAAGTCTGAGTTTTTATTTTTTTTTTTATTTTTTAATTTTTTATTGTGGGTTGTTCAAAACATTACAAATTTCTTGACATATCATATTCCACACTTTGATTCAAGTGGGTTATGAACTCCCACCTTCACCCCATACACAGATTGCAGAATCACATCAGTTACACATCCATTGATTTACATATTGCCATACTAGTGTCTGTTGTGCTCCGCTGCCTTTCCCATCCTCCACCCTCCCCCCTCCCAAACCACACACCACTCCTCTCCCCTCCTCCCTCTCT